>NC_053144.1:3001071-3648214 GCF_016808335.1 Panicum virgatum
CCGGCCGTCGAAGTCGTCTCACGGTTACACGGTAGTGCCATCATATTTATGGGCCCTAGGGATACAAAGTTCGACCCGAACTCTATTTCTAACCTATCAAATTACAACTCGAGTCCAGTCGTAACCAAACTGTACACATATTCGACACATATTTTACATACTACTTGGGACATCACCAGGCGGCTGGTACCACGGCCACCCACGGAGCCATCAGCCATCCGTAACACTACATACAGCGCGGCGTCACCAAACGCGCGCGCGCCGGCAGGCGGCAGGGTCTCGCCGGCGATCAGAGCAGAGCTCGCAGCCGGACCCCGGATGCCGCGGCGCAGAGAGCTGGCCGGCGCTTTTGGGCGGATCGAGCAGGCGCAGGCGGGCGGCGCGCGCTGCCACCACTGCAGCTGACTACGAGCGAAGAGGACTTGCGCTCGCTCCTCATTATCTCAATGATTCGATTCACATAGGGTAGGAAGGACGGAGGAGAGTGCGTACTGGCCGGAACCCGTCACGGCAAGAGTTGACCTCCATCCATGGATCAGCGTCCATGAGCGTCTCGTCGCTTTCGCCGCGTACACTGGACAGCTATATATATATATATATATATATATATATATATATATATATATATATATATATATATATATATATATATATATATATATATATATATATATATATATATATATTAAACGAACTGCCGGTCATTGTCTTCCATATCAGAGTTAACACGTACCTGCCAGAGAGCGTGCCACGTGTTACCTCACATCTAGAGACACGAATAATCGACATGTCTTTCGCCTAAAATAATATTAAATCCGGTATTCCCGGTATGTGTTCCAACATACGCCCAGAATCAGCATATACACATACCGTTTACAATCGAATACATCGCCAAAGAACCACAAAGAGCGGTTTTACATTACCTGAGTTCAAAACTTAATATTACCAGGTCAGTATAGGAAGGTTCAAACTATTCACCATTACAAGCCTTGGGCTCACGGAAGCCATATTATACAGAAACTTAAAGATTATTATATTTACATGCTCTCACGAAGCTCGATTACGATAAAACCTACTACGATGATGATGTCTTGCTCAAGGACACCATCCCAGCCTCAACGACCTACTCCTCCCTCGCACCTGGATCGGCGGGGTAGAAGTGGTCGAACACCACTTCCGGTTCACCTGCAACTACGGTTAGAAGCACCCTGAGTACAAAGGTACTCGCAAGACTTACGCGATTAAATAAACAAGGATCATGCAAAGGCTCAAGTAAAACCTTTAAAATTAAGTAATTATTGCATAAGCATGAGCTCTCTAAACTAACACCTAGTACAATTAATTAATGTTGCCCGAACCCCCATTAAATTTTATTAGAACATATTAAGAATAACATAGTGATTCCCAAGTTACTAAAACCCACTTCAACATGACCGTAACTCTACGAGGAGTTCATGGGATAAAGAGCGTGCTCGTAACCGAGAGCGCGGCAATTCGAATTGTTTCAAACCTTGCAAGGGTGTACTACTTTACCCACACGACGCGAGGACCATGCGACTCACCCAACCGATCACGTCGGGCAAGGGGGTACTCACGTCAACCGTTCCCAACAAGGCTCAACCTTGAGGGTACGCCCAGCTTGCGCGTGGAGACTTAGTTCCACCGAGGACATCTCTAAATTTTTCCTTTACATAGTTCCACTCGGGGACCCAGTAAGCCTCCCTGCATAGCCCTTGGCCATGTATCTGGGACCGGGCCTCAATGATCAAGTCAAAAAGGTAATTGGCTCATCCGTACCATTATATTGGATGTGTGGTAGCATGGAAAGGTGCTCAAAACCAACGTCATCCACTCGGTCCTTAATCAATCCAAGCGGACTATGCCTATGTGACTTCATTCTCTAGGCCTTACTATTCCGCTCGAATCTCGATACTACCAAACTCTTACCACCAAGCTGAGACCAGTGCAACAAGGATAACCGGTAAATGTGATCCTCCAAATTATTCCTGTCTAGCGAGCAAAAGAAGTACTCTAAGCATAGCTAAGTATCTAGTCAGGTTAAGTGATTAACTGACTAACTAGTGCAAAGAATGAGAATAACAAATCAAGGAAGGATAATACACGCAAATAGGTACAAGAATGCAATACATACATAATATACATATAACCCCAACATAACCCGGTGAGATAACTATCTAACTCAGATTAAATAGGAGCAAGGAATCATGCTTAGCTGCTTGCCTCGGTTAGCTTCGGGCTCGACCACTAACTGGACTCCGGGTTCAGGCTCGATGGACTCGGCGGGCTCCACGGGTTCGTTCTCCGATGATTCGGTCACTATAATGCATGAATGCGATGCACGAATTAGTGCGATGCTATGCTTATGCATAAAATAAACTGCATGAAATGATATGCGCGGAAAGATGTACATGAAACAACATTTTAGATATGCAACTCTGACAAAACCGGAGATTCCGGTTTGACAAAACCGGATGTTCCGGTTTTCAGAACTTGACAGGCCAAAACCGGAAGTTCCGGTTTCTAAAACCGGTAGTTCCGGTTTCAGCGGATTACTTGCGGACTGTCCGCTCCAAAGAGCCGGATCGTCCGCGACTCGACTTTCGACGCGGCGACCATGGCGCAGCGGCGGCACGGCCGTGTTCCGGCGGCAGAGCAGGGCCGGAGCGGGCTGAAGGAGGTGGGCACGAGGTGTTCTAGGGCGAGGCGAAGCTCACCCCACAAGTGGACGGCGAAGAGAGGCGACGAGAGAACGCCGCGACGGCGACGGGCGGTGGCGGGCGAAGGCGCTCGCCGGCGGCCCTGCACGGCGAATAAAGAGGCCGGGTAAGGAGGGGAATCGAGCGAGGAGAAGGAGAAGATGCTCCCCACGTGAGGAATCGAGCCACGGCTCACCGGAGACGACAAATCGACGGCGAGGGCGGAGCTCGGACGGCGACGGCAATGGAAAACGGGGAAAGAGCTAGGGTTTGGGTTTGAAGGGAAAGGGTCGGTCGAACCTTAAGGCGAGGAGAGGAGTGAGGGGGCGGCACGGCAGCCGAGGATGGCCGGCGCGTGTCGCGAGGATGGCCGGCGGCGGTGGCGACGTGCGGCGCGCCGCGATTCATGCTCTGCCCACAGAGCAGAGTAAAACCGGAAGTTCCGGTTTTTGAACCCGGAGGTTCCGGATTTTGAATTTTTCATCCCAAGATGTTACACGTTCGTTCATCATGACATTGACTTGGCAGTTGGCATACACAATGCAAGAACAACCTATATATTACGGACTAGTAAACGGAGGGACACGTCCGACCGAACGATGATGCACCAACCCGTGCATACCTACAGTACAAGCCACGGCAAAAGCTGTAATCTAAACTTTTTTTTTTGAGTGCCTCAAACTAGGTACAAGCTGTAGTATCTGTACTCACTCCCTACCTACACACCCACGCACTCCCTAACTAACCAGAAACTACAATCTATACACACGCCTATTGAGAATACAAGTGACGGACACGTCATCCCATTGTGGTCCAAAGGCGCTTTTCCCCCGAAGAAATCCTAGAAAACCAGGCAGGTGCAGCGCCACGGGTTCGAGCCCGGGCGGGTGCGCTCCCCACCGGGAGCCCGCACCAACCGAGCTACGTTCGGTCTGCGCTGTAATCTAGACCTTGACAATGTTTTCCTAGTTTATAAAGTGGGATGGGAGCATGAGGTGAGTTGTCTTAATTTTTAATTTTTAGATGCAATTTTTCAGCATGAAAAATCAGAAGCTCAAACAAACAGCAAATTTCTCGCGCAGCTTCCGAAAAGCCAAAAGCTTAAAAAAAACTGAGTTTATATGTAAAGCTGAAAAGCTTAGTTTTTTGAGTTTTTTTTAGCTTTTTGAGTCCAGAAAATTTAAAACATCGTCTGAAAGCTATAATTAGTTTTTCAGAAGCAAAAAGATCAACAATAGTTTTTCAGAAAAGCTCCAAAAGCTGTAGCTCAAACAAATAAAGCTCCAAAAATGAGATAGCATCATCCCAACCCTACCAAACAGTTAGATAGGTATAAAAAATACCATGCATCTCAAAACCAAACACAAATCTGTATTTTTTTTACCTCCACCTAGATTCATATGGTCAAACTAGACCATGCAAGATGGATGGGCCGATGGCTGTACTATGAATAAATCAGAGACTCTTGGACATACATCCGAAATGCACTAGGCCTACCTAGATCGCCTGAAAGGCACATCCTCTGTCACTTTGTGTGTTCTGTAAGCTGTACGGTCGTGATAGGCACTCCACTTTTGTACAGGTGCTGCTGCTGTGCTGCATCGCACAGGACATGCAAGAAGGCAAAAGAGGCCGGAGACGCGTCGTCGAGCCGAGCCGTCTTGTGGAAGAAGCAAAATTCTACGACGCCAGTGGCGCAAAGGCGAACAGGACGCATCGTGCACGCTAGCCTCCGGAATATAATCCGGATCGGTGGATCGATGGAACAGGGGAGGAGCAGCGCTGCCGAGAGCGACCTGCGCAGGTGCGGCCGCTGCCCGCTGGATGAGGTACGCGGCGGCGGCGCGGCGGCTTCGGCGTGCGCGACGACGGCGACCCACGAGAGAGCCGCGTGCTCGCTCGGTGGTGGCGGGGAGCTCTAGCTAGTGACCATCACTGGCCTATTAGCCTAGGGCCACCACGGGACCATGGCGAGGCGAGTGGAGCGGTGTCGTTTCGTCGCCTGGTTGGAGGTAGGAACACGTACGACGCGCACGGGAGGATCGGATCGCGGGAGGCGTGTGGTGCGCGCGCGCGCCCGCAGCCCGCTCGGGCTCGGGCTCGGCGGCAGCCGCGTCTATCTGCGCCGATCTTGTGTCATTCGGAGACCGAGGTTGACAACTGTTGTGCTGTGGCCTCCGCGCACTCGATCGGTTCGGCGGGCGTACGTGGGCCTAGCTAGTGACTGCCGGCGGCCAGTCAAGTCGAGCAATAATACCAGGGCACTGGCAATTAATGATTGCAGGCCACACTCGCCGGCGCCATGCCAATCATAACAGGATCGGAGCACGGCGGCCGGCATCCACGAGAAAAAGAAGAGCGTGCAGATAACTGGTCGCCGCAGGTGTCCGATCCATCGGCGTCCTCGACGGAAATAATAAAGAGGGACTCGCAGCTACTACAGATTGCGATTATTTCTCCTGGTTCGGTGGTGAATTGGCGATCACTCGATTGTACGGATAATGTCTTGATGGACATCAGTTGTGCCACCAAGATCATGATTTTTGTGGCAACAGTTGATTGAAGAGACAACTACATTTCCTTTGTGTGTGTGTGTGTGTGTGTGAGAGAGAGAGAGAGAGAGAGAGAGAGAGAGAGAGAGAGAGAGAGAGAGAGAGAGAGAGATGGAAATAATAGACAGCTGACCTACATCGGGCAGCTTCTTGGAGGCGTCTCGGTCTCCAGTGACAATTTTTTCACTTTTCAAGTTTCGATTTTTTTTTCCTATTTCGGCTTCAATAGTACTTAATTCCGTGCGTTTATGGGCAAAGCATGAGCGAGACAGGACTTCAGATCGGATGTTAGAAATGAATGAACTGGTGGTAAAGGTGACAGCATTAGAGGCATCTTGTGTAAGTGGAGGTAGTTCTCCTTGTCCTTGCTGTTATACAGTGGTCTTTGTACAGAGTGGGCATTGGCTGATACATCACGCAATGCATCAGCCAAGCAGGGCACAAGATTACGTTGGATATTACACAGATATCATCTTGTTTTCTTGTCTTCCGTCTCCTTCTCTACCACTACGGGAGCTGCAGGTATGCTGAACCACCACTCTCTCAACCTTCTGGTCCACCGTTCTGTGCTTGCTCTCCGTGGTGGTGAGTTGTTAGTGCACACCTCCAGAAACATCAGCAGCATAAGCACTCTTGTGGGCACGATGGCAAGGCTCAGGGCCATCAGTACCAATGCAACAATAGCTTTATCTGTGGCCTATGATATGAGGAGCAGACAATGAAATATATTTAAAAAAAATGCATCTGTTAACTTGTCAGAACTTCTGCATATACAGTATATAACATTTGGCAGAAAACTTGCAACAAGAACAAGTAATGGAAATCTGATTAAAAGCTGACATTCCCCTACTACAGCAGGACCCAAGGCTCCCCATTCCCTTGAAAAGAGGGGAAAGAACCCTGCCACAGAACCAAAAAGTAATTATGACAATCACTTCACTGCATGCTGACAGGGAGTACTATCAGTCTCCGTGGACACAGCAGTATAATTTGTTGGCATCCTGGATCAAGCTTAGCATCAAGCGGTGTCCAAACAGGCAGCGGCAGCAACTAACGCCAATGAGTATGAGCAGGAGGAAGGCCGAGCCACCTATGGCGGCATCGCAAGGGTCAGGGAGAGCTATTCACCGCAACATGGACGCATTGCAAAAGTGGCAATCATGGGCAAATCGCTGAACACATGATCTGCAAGGATTTCAGAAAATATGTTTGGTTCTTATCTCACACAAGGATCACTAGCCGGCGCACCTGTAATCTCCCCCCCCCCCCTTTTTTTTAAAGATCCTCATGCATACCGTCACTAGGTCTTAGGTATGCCAATTTCTAACATTGACAATCACATTCTCCTCAAGGCCCATGAGTTCCTTAGTAAACTGATAAGCCAAGTGTACGTCCATGAGTTTCTATATGAGCTGATCAACCAAGTGAAGGTTCTTGTTTACTGTCTTGAGATGACCAAGGTAAAGCTCGTTCTTAGGGGCTTGGGAAGTAGGATGACACTGTCATGTGGGTTGTGATGATGATCATCCCATTGGTAAATGGAACAGTTAGGTTTTTGGCCTTTAAGTTAAAGTGTCAGACATTATTGCAACTTTTAATCTTCCACAGACAGTGCTAGACATTGTCAGACAGGCTCCTGATGGAGGGTGGGGTCTGCTGATGGCCGAAACAGGAAGCAGACTGATGGCCGAGGGGGAGGACCTGATAGTGACTCCATCCAACTGCACAAGCTTGGTGCAGCGAGTGTTTGTCCTTTTGATGTCGAGTTCATTTATTCAGAGTCGTGCTTGCTGAAACTAATTGAGTTGCCAGACTTGGCTGTCTGATGCTGTAAAACGCTAAGCATTCTGTCCTCATGCAATTCAATGGATAGGGCAGAGATCCCTAAATTCTAAAAAAAAAATCTTGCTTTTTAATAAAGGGAAGAAAGTTCCGGAACCTTAAGAGCATCCTTATCAATGAAAGCAGTCTTGCTTGATGTCTTTAGTTTCTTACAACTCAAGGACATACCCAGTGTTGAAAACTCCACATATTGCCGACTCTGGCGAAGGGAGTTTCTAGTCAGCCTTTCCCTTGCTTGTCACAAGGAGGCTAAAATATTATCCCTAATATTCAATCACAAATTGTAATAAAGCTCACATGACAAAAGCAGTTTGCAATAGTTTTAGCATCAAAACAGTAAATTTTACATCAAAGCATAAAGTTGAATTAATTTAAAAATAATTAGTGATTGCAACCATGGAATGTTTTTAGTAAAAAAATTCTAAATTTCATTTATTTTGTTTTCTCAAATCCTCTTTGTGAACCTTGAGTACTGGGGTAATAATTCCATGAAGCATAGCGTATTACAACATAGCATGAATAAATTTCATTTTCCCAGTAAATCTACTGCCAATTATGGTGTGATTTGGGGTTCCATTTGCACTAACACAATGTATGTCACAATATATTCACTGCATAGCATTACAAATACCAGAATTAATGAAAATCAAAACAATATAATAAAAATAATTCCTCGAAATGATGGAGAGTGAGGATTAACATATACCTGGGATGGAAAAGCCAATAATAGAGCTCTTATCTTCAGAAGAACAATATTTGCATCCTGGACGAGCTCCTCAATTTTAGAAATAGCATTTTGAACAGCTAGGAGCTGCTCCATTGTGTTCATTGGAGGTGGAGATACCACCTTGACCTCAGACATTGGCTTTCCTTGATTAGTTAATCTTGTGAGAAACATAAATACTGCTGAAAACAATAGCACCATGACCATAAAATAGACCACCCACCCCCTATGTCAGCAAAGAAACAAAGAGACATCACAAACTTGAAGAATTCTCAGAATAATTCATCACTGGTAACGAATTTAAAAAAGAAGTACTATACCTGAGAACTTAAATGTACAGTTCAGATTGCTATTATAAGCTACATTATCCCTTCGATAACAGTAAATGTCATATGAAATGTACGAGCGCTCACCAGCTGACAAGTTCAGCTATTGTCAGTCAAGCACTGTTGCCATGCTCGCTTTGTCGTGATGTCTTGTTAAAAGATTTTTTTGGGTAAAGAAAAGAGTGCTAAGAAAGAAACTGAAACAAAATTACTCTGACTAAGGGAGTGAGGGTTGGTAATGGTAATTAAGGAGAGGAAACCAACAATCTTAACCTTCTGTAGTATCCAATACTCATCGACCTAGAACGATTAATATCAACAGTGAACCGCCAAATTTGCCAAAATGTTTTCGAATTGGATTGGGCCTGATGAAATTTCTATTTATAAACCTTTCTGACTTGCTCCTACGGAACCAAAGCCAAAAGGATTGAAAAAGCCAGTCATTCACCACTGATGAAGGATTCCTTCAAAAGTTAAGGATTACTTAGTTTTTTTTTCGAACACCCTTGCACTATTATTGGCTCAGTAATAAGCTAATAATAGCTACATCCTTCACATTCATTGGCTCTGGTACACATTACTAAAACTATTGCATAACTTGTCTCTAATTTATCTACAAGGAAATAGATTGGTCCAGGACCCAAGAAATAATTGAGAAGAGTGTGCGATGCACATGCGTATCCAGATGCTAGTTCTTTCGCATGACTCGGAGGGCCTCAAAATCAAAGAACAATGATCAACCTAGTTCCTTTTCACCAGCCATAAGTATTAATTTGCATTTTAAATAGTAATGCATCTACAATAACCACCAAGAGTCTTGTCATTACAGGGGCAGCATAATAGAGATGAAATAATGGCTTCAACTTAATCTCCTAAGTACATTCAAAAGGCACTATGTGAACCACAGCCAACCACTAAATCTCTAAATAACAATAGCTGCTACCAGTCACATTAGTTTACATTGATAGGTTCATTGTTGCATGAGCTCCTCTCTTAGGTTTTGTCTTCTTGAGGGAATCCTCTCTTAGTTACCACATTCCAATTTTGGTTCCCTTACATATAAAATGGCCAAATCAAAGCAGTACCTCTAATATAAAGTTAGCAGAACAATATCCACAGAGAAAGTAGTATACCTGATTATAATGTAAGAGAATAGAAAGCAAAACACCATGGACTTCAGAGGCTCATCCCATGATGTGAGCAGTAACAAAATCCTCCAAAGCTCACTTACTGGGGATAACAGTTCCTAGATACAATTAGGAATTAGATAAAAGAAATACCAAACAAAAACTTAAAATGTATCTGTTCAGAGTTCAGACACAATTGTTCTCATTCATTTTGCAATGTCACACAATCTCAGTTAAATAGTTGACAATTGACAGATAAAAAGGATTGTTTATGTTCTGAATTTACCTTCATTACTGCCAAGTTTGTATCCAGCCCCTCAACTTTGACTCCATCAACCGTAGCTTGGGCCAGTTCAACCTTCTTATAGTTGTTCATTGAGTCAATAACGGCCTTCTGCAAGGAACTAATTTCCCCAACAACCATCTCACCAACAAACAATCTCTCACCATTATTAACTGGTGATACCACACCCAAGTTTGACAAGACAGCATGCATTCCTCTACTCGTGCCAGGTTGGTTACTTCGATCCGAAGTTCTTGATGATATAACACTGGCTCGTGTTTCAAGTATAAAATCACCACCAGGAACTTTGTCACATAGATTGAACATCAAAAGAGATTCATATCGATTTGGCACTGGGAAGCCTAACTGTTCAATGGCTTGTAACCGTAGAATACCAAGTGCTGCCTTCAGAATTGTTTCATCTTTGTTAACTCCACTTATGTCAAACTTCCTAACAAATCTATGGGCATAAAGAACTTCTGATATGATGGCCAGCCAATAATCACGACGGGAATGGCCAGCCAACTCTGGAAATTCAATGATCACTGGCTCTGGTCTGCATGCACAATAGCAATATACACAAAGCTGTAACTAAAGATGAAGAACATATCCATAGGGTAACTACAAGGATACCAACTGGGAGAAGCATATTGCCAGCATGTTCTAATACAGCAAAATTTCTGGATCATATAGAGCGATTATCTGTAAATTAAAACTAACAATGAAAAGACCATTGCAACAACACACGGTACATGTAGCTTACATGATATTGCTTTATTATGTGTTAAGAACTTACAAGGTTGTTGATTTGTACATAACGGCTTTGTCAAAGAGACGTGAACCCCATGGACCAGTCAGCTCAGGTTTAACAACCTGCTTTACATCTTCTGCAAGTTCATAAGCTTTGGGCTTATCATATGTAACAACTCGAAGAGCTTCAAAGTAAAGAGCATGGTCTGTGAGTACTAATCTTCCTGCATCAGCAAGATCAAAATAAGTGATACAAGAATAGAAGTTCATGTTGCTTCACTAATTAGTAAATAAACATGACAGCAGCTTGATCGGCTCAATGAACCACACATACCTGGCCATGTTGAAATACCCACATGTTCGAGTACTGGTTGTGTTGTCAATGTTCCATCAACTTCCAGAATCCTTTCTCCTCTCTGAGACCGGAGGTTTGATAGGAGCGATGACTCAGATTGTGTCTTCATCTTTTTCACCGCTCTATATGAGATAAAAAAACATATGCTAAGTGTGGCCTTTAGCAAACAAGGTACACCGTAAGACGGACGATGATGATGATGATCATGTTTATAAATTCTTCTTGCACTCTATTTCCCAAAACTATAGATGGCATACTAACTTGCAATCTACATGACAGATAGATTAACTAGCTAGCTTCATACTAAATGATGTGCTCTCTTTCCCCCTAAATCATTCTTACTTCTTGCCAAGTTGCCTTTTGCCGCTTACATGCCCGAGCCTGTTAACAAATTTGTTTTTTTTTTAATCTCAGGACGATAAACAGACGACTTATGTTCATAAATTTGCCATAGTAACTCACGGGCCTTCTGGCTAGTAAGATACAAAATTCCTTGCACATGATGAGGATATTAGCAACACATCAGGATCCATGAAAAGCACTTTATATTGTCCTGTACAAATTAATGGAATAAACGTTGCAGTACTCAACATGCAGACAGTGTAGGGAAAGTAGAATTATGTCCTATCTAAACTCCAGAAAATCAATCAAAACATGAGCTCAATAATAACAATATCTAGGACTACATTGGGCTTTAGAGTTTATTGCATTTCAATAGCTCGTGAGGATTTTACGTTAGTAACTAATAAGCATTCTTAGCCAGGTATAGACAAAACTTTGGTATTTCAACAGAATAAAAGGTAAAGAATAGTTGAACATGTTAGCAGCCAAATATTTGAGCTAGTTACTGTGTATGTTAATAACAAAAAACATTATAGTATTAAAGAAAGTGACCTGTCCAATTCTGAAAGGTACTTATCATATACAGAAAATGGAAGACGGCCTCCGCTTGAACATGACAGTACATCAAAGAGATTTGAACAAGTTACTACATCAGCAATGGTTGGGATGGCAGGCGCTATTCTTGCAAAAGCTTCTAAACTAACGGTGCTGTCCACCTCAGCCTGCAAAGGAGGGGTATGAAATTTAATATGGTTAAGATTAAGAGACTCACTATCCTTGCTGTAACACAGAACTTGCGAGCTATGAAAAAGAAGTCTTAACTAATTCTATAACAGAACCAAATAAGTACCTTAACGCTGTGCTGGCTTGAAGAAGAAGGAACATCCCAAGCTAACATCATATCAAATGATAAGCGACGGAAGTTTTTGTCAGCAAGATACCCTGCAACTTGTGAGATCTGAGCAAGTGCCATGAAGCAGCAGTACTCCAAAAAGTTTCTTGCATAGTTTCTTGGGTTCTTTACAGAATCAGATGCTTGCTTATCAAAGTTCGTTTGCAGATCTTTAATAGAAACATTAAGAATTCTGAAATATAATTGGAACAAAAAGAAATTGATCAGCAACTGATGGAAATGGAGACATTGTACTAAAAAGGGAAATGCTGGCTATATAAGATAACAGCTTAAATAAATATACAGAAGAGCATAGCTATGCCTGAACTAAAAGGGGAAATGTGCTAAAGAACTAACTCTCATGATGTGCAAATCATAATGCTCTCTCCTTAAGCAGTATACCTACTCTTAAATTACAACATACAAATCATAACGTGCAACATAACACCAGTTCCTGATAAGCTAATGCCTAATAGTGTCTAATCCAACATATGTGGTGTGCAGGTTGGTCTGGTCTTATTATGTAAGGGTTTTCAGAGAATTGCCACCTCCATGAACATGCCTGGTTTAGTAGCAACAACCAATTCCATCGAAAATAACGAAGGTTGGGATTTGATGATGATCAGATTCCACATCGAAGAGACACGGAAGCTTGCAATGAGGGATTCTCTTGAACAGATAGCCCAAGAAAGAAATAATTTACACTCTAGTCCCCTAGAGTATTTCCCTTTCCTGAAAAAAAAGGGCGAAGCGGATCAAGCGCCGTTTTGGCCATTACCGGGAGCAGCGAGCGACGACGGAGTTGGCCTTGAAGGAGAGGCCAGCAATTGAGGAGCGCTTGCCGGAGAGCGAGCCGTCGTGACCCTCGTCGTCGTCGTCCTCGCGGCGGGGGAGGCCCCACTTGAACGACCCCTCCCGCACCAGCCCCTCGAACCCCTCCATCAGCAGATCTCGCGTCCGGCTCATCATCGCCATCCTGCAGGAAGACGGCGGATCCGGTGGCGGAGAGGTTGGTCGCAGCGCGACGGTGGTTTGCCGCTTTGATTGCGTGCGGGCCAAGAAGGCTGACGATAGCAGAGGGAGCCGCCGCGGAGGGTAGGAGCTCAAGCTCAAACCCTGATCGCCGTCGTCCTCATCCCTCTCGCGTGTGGGTGGCGGGCAGAATGGCTGGAACGGGATGCTCTGACGTGCGCCACCGTGACGTTCTTGTCACTGACACGTGGGCCCACGTGTCATCTGCACAAATGTACTCGCTAGTTAGGCGTGTGTTTGTAATGGGGTTTGATTCGTGTACAAATCCAGAGCTCTTTATATTTTAGCCTTATTTTACGCTAATGAACTGCTGCATACATATACTAAATAAATGGAAAACAATGATAAAATTTGTGGGATAAATTTCAAATAAAATGATGACTATTTTTTATAAAATGGTACTTCAGTATTGCAATAAAGAGAACCATTTACTAGAAAATTCTTGGATTCTTCCAGGCAGAATTCATCTGCTCCATTGCATACAGGTTGCAATTGGCCGATTTCGGCATCGATCTATCTGCTCCATGGAACCATCTTCAGCGTTATTTGAGCGAAAACACCATTCACGTTTCAGTATTTGAGCACGTCGCCTGTGCAGTAGCACGGTTGACTAGGCACAGCCGCATGGCCATTTCACGTTTCAATACTGTGTCTATATTTTCACTATTTATTTATTGATCGATTTTCTTTCAGCTGCATTCAGATTTCTTGATGTTTCTATTGCTGATCCACAAAATGACTTTGTTAAGCAAGCATCTGGTTCCATAAAAAGCAGCCAAGAATCTGTGCAAGAAACCTTTCGAAGCACAGCTGCTCCGTGGCACCTGCTCCCATCTCTCAAAATGCACGCCTGCTGCGAGGGTGTACAACAAATTACTCATCCCTCTCCTCAATACTAAAAAATTAATTTTTTGGCGACTGAAAGTGCTTCAATAGATTACCAAGTTCCACCTAGATGAAGGAAATTTTGTGTTTTAGGTAATAGCTGATGCAGCAGACTACCAAAACCAAATCACTAAGAATAGGGTAGAGGAAAAATTCTCTTCATTTAGGTGAGAGGGAGGTGTGTTTTGATGATTACAAAACTTATAAGTAATGGAATTGGATTGGTAATGTGCCAAACATCAATGTTTTGGTATTGGAAAAATGGATGAGTAATCTGTTGGAGATGATCGGTATATGAGTAATCCGTTGACGTGATGTTAACTTGGGAAGTTCCTTCTTGATGAAGACAGATCATTGTCAAGTTAGTACTGCTTTAGTTCTGTTTACGTAACTAAAAGTAAAGGGTTAGCGATACAAAATTAAAGAGATTGCGGGCAGCGGCAGGAAAACAACAAAATTTTACCTGTTCTTAAATGGATATATTTAGCAAGTGTAGAACTGATTATTAAACTTGGATAGCACAAGTGCCATATCCACTATTTCATGCCTGAATATTCACGAGCACACGCACCGACGCACGGCAAAAGCAGTAGGACACGAGTTATAAGAACTGGGCGTGGCATTCAACCAACTGATGACAGAACAAATGGCTCAGCCGCTCAGCTGTTTAGAACCAGGCAACCAGCACTCCTGATCGGACCTCAATTTCCTTTAAGGAGTGTATAATACGATAGGCCATCAAGTCACCCAATAAACTTCCCTCCCGCCATGACACTGATTTTACACAGAAGAAGACTACCTCTGGCATGGACGCACAGTTAAGCCAGCATACTGCAGCAGCCTCCCCAAGTTCAGAGTTAAAGCTGATGAACAAGCTAAGCGCTGAAAAAAGAAGTCAAGGAGTCCAGCACAATCGAGGTTCAAGTTCTAAACGATACTTCCACATTGTTTCGCTGCTGCTCATTGCCCAAAAATGATCAGTTAGAACTGACAAATAACCTAGGCACTGCTCCCCCTCAATAAGGCGTCAAGGCAAGAAGATTGCGCGGTGGAGTCCTAGATCTTGGGCGTGGTGGCCTGTGAAAAATAAGAAACTGATCAATAGGTTGAACCACATAACCATATTTTTATTCACACTTCAAGTGAACGATGTCAACATACTGGAATAGCAATTGCACGATAGAGGAACTTCAAAAATAGATACAAATTAAGAAACATGTTCCAGAGTTGAACACAACAAATTCTGGACACAACATTATTTTGGACATGATTTATATTATGCAATGCAGATACAAGACCAGAAGAACAAGCAATTGGCCAATGAGCTAGTGGAGCAAATGAACTAAAAACACGTTAGGAAAGCTAACACCCTACCTTGTACTCATGACATTCTTTATAGGACCTCTGATGAATGCCCAATCAACATAGACAGTCTTTGTCAACAGCTGACTCCCATTCATTGCTCTGATTGCAGCCTGTGCTTGCTCAAAGCTTTCATACTCAATCAGCGCATATCCCTGTCACAGCAGAATCCAGGTGAGGGCAGAGGAGTAAATAAAAGGAAATATAGGAAGCTGAGCTGGAAATTACTACTACCAGAGATTATTTCATATGTCTATTGTTTCTCTTTAACTAGAATTGGCATTGTTGTTAAATGTGTCTGATGGTGAGTTATTTCTCATACACCAACAACTACATGCACATAGCAGTACAGCGCATACCGTTCTCCAGAAAAAGTACTTCAAACTAAATGGTTATTCTCATGTTGGCTTCCATCTGAATAAATTGTGAAAATCAAATTGCCTAAACCACTTATCCATCACTGACTAAGAATGCTTCCACATGGACGTAGCAATTTGCTAGGAACAAAGATGCATTAAGTGATATATAAAAGAATTGGTCACTCGCTGTTCCAATATGTGGGGCTTCTTGTTTGTTGTTTCAGCTAAAAGACTCTAGTGCCTGAATGGCAATTCCCTTTGATAAAATGAGGGAAAGTGGCTGCAGTCTTGGAAGGGTAAGCAGTTATCTGTTGGGGGGTTGGGGGGGGGGGGGGCTTGTACATAGCAATATGACTATTTACTTGATATCAACGTATAAGATCCCCAAACTGTGATTTGTATGGTACATGTCATCAGCGCTAGATTATTTTGGCAAGGTGGTCAGAACTCAGAAGAGAGGAAATATCACATCATTTAACCAATTTTTTGCGCACGACTCAACTTACATGGGTTCTGCTTAAATTTACCAAAATGGATAGGAGTCTACTAAGAAAATGGCTTTTCAGAAGTATGCAAGGCAATAACAGTATTTTGAGGTATAAAGATAAATACCTCGAATGTAAATCATGTCTTCAGATCCAAGTGAAACAAGGAAAAAGGCAACCCTGGCAAGTTAACCAAACCTAAACTATGGCTGAAGGACGCCAATGACCACTTACACTTAATGAGCACTGTTTCATATGAATATCTCAAAAGTAAAACCAAGATCCTGAAGGACGAAACAACATAACTCTAGTTCCAGTTATTCTTCTACTCTGTTCAAGGTCCCTAATACAAACAATCTGCTATCATGTATAGCATTATTAGTACAGTGTTTTGTGTGTTAGAAGCTGGTATTACAAATAGAATGAGCAAGTTAGTTTTAGCCTCTTAGAGTAAAACTACCAAATATACCTTGGCATATCCAGTGCGGCGTTCTAGATTCAAATGCAAGTCCTTGACACAACCAAATTCACTGAAAACGTCATGCAGATCTCCTTCTTCTACATCTTCTTTAACTCCACTGACAAGAATTGTCCATCCTTCAATAGCTAATAATTAATAAAAATCCACAATTAGCACATGAGAAATGTATTGTTACTATACCAACAAAGAGACAATGACTATAAGTATGAGGCCAGAAACAAATGCAGCGCAACCACATAGATTTGAATATAATAGAATCAGATACAGCGGGACAAACAGACCCTCAGTTATATGGTATTCACCCATGTTTGTCAAGTATGGGTAATCTTAATATGCGTATCACCAGGGACTACCTGGAAGAGTTAGTCCACAATTTCCCGGCCAGAAAAATGCTTGTCTACATACACACGATATATTAGTCAATCTGATTTAAAAGAATGCAAAATACAAGCAGGTCAGTTGCATGGTTTTGCAGAACACAACCTGTAGTAAAAACTAATGATGTTGCTAAGGGATAGTAGACAAACAGCAGAGTGCAGAAATAAAGGAAGCATAATGCCATGCTATTCATGCAACTATACTACCCGTCCTAATAATACCTATGGATAAACAATCCCTGTTCTGAACTTGTACTGATTATCATAATCAGATGCATTTGACCTACATATTAAGTGCATGCATTTGTTTCTTTCTAGAACACATAAAGTCTGTAAGGAATCAGTAACAAACCTTCAAGTACCAAGTAGTATAAACGAGTAAACCTGGCAAAGAAAACCCAGTTCTTTAAAATAGGACAATACCAAGCTACATTTATTAGGCACAACTCACAACAACAAAAAAAGGGGAGATGCATTACTCTGCCTCATGCAAGCGAATGAGACTACCCCCTGTGATAATTCACATTTCATTGCATAATTGTTCACTAGATTGTTCCAAATTTTATCCTGTAGCCCTGTATTAGCCTGCTAAAACACTCTCCTATACCTGAGAAACCAGAGAGACATATAAAAGGGGCTAGGGCTATCATGTTCCCTCCTATCAAAACAAGTGCTAGCACGTAAATAAAATGTGTAGTTTAGTTCAGAACCAACGTATGTTTTTATGTGATCCCGAAGTATCATAGCCCAATTGCAGCATTTTAGGATATACTACCTCGAAAATTCGAACCCTTTTTAACAATTGGAACTCCATGTGAAACATTAATGACTGAATACTGATACAGGTGATCATCAAATTACTCGTAGCGGCAAGTTACTGTCATTGAACAAGCATTCCAGCAAACATAATGAAGTCACTCTGAATTTGCTGAATTCGCATTATCCATCAGACCATCACAAGGATAGATGCATCATACCACGGTTTCCCTCACCCTGACTAACAATAGATGCTACTGAATAAATTAGTTTACATGGTACAGTTACTCTTCTCCCATATTAAATCCAGAGTCCTACAATATAAATGTCTGCTCATCAATAAACCATCAGAGCATACTGGGATTAAAACACGTACTGCAAACCCCCACACCCACCAAACCTACAGAAGGATGATCCAAACATTTTCCTGCCTCCGAGTTGTGCCATACCTTCATACTTGTGGGGGTTTTTTCATCGTTCTATAAGTTCATAAGAATTCTACTGACCAGACAACCAGGCACCTCGTTTCCGTTCGGATCGTTATCCTGAAACATCAAAGTTCACCAGAGGCCGGAGCTAATTCATGTAGTGACTTCGAAATCTCACAACCACAACCCAGAGTACGAATGAGATCGAACTGCACCTTCTGACCAATCACACTTGAGCCCAAAACCCTAAACCCCGACGAAATATCACCAACCACGCCCTAGCAAAAACATCACAAACATTAGCAAATTTCTACGAAACTAACTCCAAAGCAGCACCAACACGGGGACCCCAATAAAATATCGCAAACTTGGAAAGCCAAAACCCCAACCAAAACTCGAAGCCTAAAGATCATGCCAAAAAGTGGTCGCTCAAGGGGTTCTCACAGCGCTGCGGGCCATGTCCTTGGTCGCCGTCGTCGTTGGTGAGGGAATCGAAGCGGTCGCGGCTGGAGGCGAGGATGGATGGGCTGCGGCCGGCGAAGCGCCCGCGGGTGCGCACCACGGCGGGGGAGACGATGTTGGGCACGGGGAGTGCGCGGGCGGCGGGGCCGTCCTCCTCCATGGCGTCCTCGTCGTCCTGGTCGTAGTCGACGAACTCCACGTCCTCTTGCTCGTCCGCCGCCGCGGCCCGCCCCATCGCAGCCGCCGCCGCCGCCGCCACCATGATTGGAGACTTGGAGAGAGCGAGAGAATGGGGAAGCGAGTGTGTAGCGGGTGGCAACTGGCAACGGGCAACGTGAGGGTCTATTATAATGGAGGTAATTACGAGCTAAGCGTGATTAGCACAGATACATTTGCATAAAGATCCCTTAAAAATTCATTAATGCAAAGCAAATAATCAGATCAGGCCGGTCCCTGCCCTAGCCGTTGAATCTGAAACGGATGGTCGGATGATACTTGGGCAGCCGACACGGGGCTTCCTCCCCTATCCAATGAACTTCGCGTTTTTTGGGTTTTACTCTGTGACTACTCGTGCCTTGCAACGGATAATATAATACATAATACTTTATGTTGATTCACTTTATGTATAAGTTGTGATATAATTATGCGAGACATTGATGGTACGTGTTTTGATTATGATTCTGATTGATTTGTCCAGATGCGATTGATTTGTTCGGATTTTGATTAGGATTCTGATTGATGGATCAATGAAACATTGTTTGGTTTAGAAAAATAATATCCATATTACCCCTGTGAGTAGTGTGCCCCTTAATCGCCTCCTCCCCGAATCGCCCGTGCCCGCGCACTCGGGCTCGCTCACCCTCGCGGCCTCGCCTCGCCTCGCCCCCTCCCCATCCCCCTCGCCGAAACCCGCCGCCGCCGGCGGCCGCCCCCGCCGCCTCTCCCCATCCCCCATGGCGGCGTCCGCCTCCTCTCCCGCCGCATCCTCCTCCTCCACCGGTGGTGGTGGTAGCGACCCACCCCTAGCAGCAGCGGCGGCACCGGCGCCGACGGCTGGCGCTTCTGCTTGCCGTTGCCCCATATGCCTCGAATCCTTCAAAGACGAGGCCTACCTCGACTCCTGCTTCCGTAAGTCGTCCCCATCCTCTCACAAAATTCTCACGGATTTCCCCATGATTTCCGGTATTAAGCTTGCTTCCGTTTGGTACACGCCTATTACCTGAGCGTGAGCTCTAGGATTTTAGTATGGAATGGAATTTTGTTCTGATTGTTGGTCTCGCTCCAAGCTTCTAAGTGACGTGTAGAAATTGTAGTTCAGATTCAGAACAATGATTTGCCACTACACCGTTTAAGTTACTTTCTGAAACTCCTAGCTGCTTATGCAGATTCTTTTTGCTACAAATGCATATGTCAGTGGATAAGGATAGTAGCGAGCAAGCATGATGAACCTTTGTCTTCAGTTAGGTGCCCACTTTGCAAGGTGAGCTCAATTCTGCTTATTAATGACTCCACACGCAGGAACAACATATTTGAGTAATTTATCTTGAAGTGCATGCTTAGAAAAACATTGAGGGTCTCTAAGTAAGCGGCAAAAAGGTTTTGTATTAAAGAGCTTGTTGAGAGGCACGGCTGAGTCAGTACCCTCCTAAAAAATTTATTATGGTTTAATTGGATTGGAGGGACTGACTATGAGGCTATGAGCATTCTGGGTTGTGAACCATTATGAACATATTTGGGATGTGTTAGCTTCACCCTTGCTATTTGTTGCATAAGTCTTGATACCCTTAATCCTTGGTTGTAGTTGGCTGAGTGAATGTATAAATCTTATCGTCCATTGTTTGCCTGAGACTTAGCCCTGAAGTCTTGACCAGATGTAACCTTGTACTGTTTTGCAGACTGAAAATTTATCTATCATACATGCTTTTGACGGTGAATCATTTGAGCGGTGGTACATAAATCAGGAACCTAGGAAGAGGTATCCCTCCTCTCTTGTTTCATCCCTCTATTTGCGCAGAAGTGTGAGTATTCAGTAAATGAACAAGACAAAGGCTGCCCTTCCTAATTTAATCTGAACTAGCTCTAATTCAATGTTCTTCTTAAGAAAAAGTAAGAATTGACTTGGACCTTCAACTTAAAAGGAAATCTATACTCTTGTACTCATCAAATAAATAGAAGATATTAGCTAGACAATAGCAGAAGTTCCAACCTAATTTCGGTATGCCAGCCAAGTGCAGTGAGAACTGGGTGTTTCTAGTGATTATTCTCCACTCTTGAGCCCGTACTCACAAACAAACATTTATTTGGAATTCTGCAATGAGGCTTTCTACATGTTGTTTGTTTGATTGTAAGCTAAACCTGTTATTTCATATGTGAAAAAAGTGTACTAATCCCCCCTTTTCTCATGGTACAGGCGTCTTTCAGATGCACATGAGTTGGTATCGCAGTTCTATAACATGGAAGGTATTATGTAAATATGTTTTTGCTTTCTGTTCACACTTTGGTTTTCTACATCGGGATTTATGTCACTTGTTATGTATTTCACTTGTTATGTAAGACTGAGGTGTGCTGAATTAAGCAGATATCACAAGCAACATTTCCGGAGTGCAGCGATACTGGGAGCAAAAAGGATATCTCCGGAAGAAAAATTGGCTTGAAACCTGGATAAGGCGGGAAATTCAGGCCCTTACTCAGGTATGATGCTCTGACTGTGCATGTTAGCAATATAATTATCCATAGCTTGCAGAGAATCATGTGCGTGTTTAGCTATTGGGAGCAGCCCTCCTAGATTTTTGAAAGGAGATAAAATTTGAGCATCCAATTGGTTCTTTGTTAATGTAAGTATGTTTGAATTTTCCTTGGTTTACTTGTGTTCCTTCTTGTATTTACAAGGTTGTGAGTGGATCAGCAATTGTATTTACTTGGTCAACAATTGGATACTAATTTAGTCTCGTAAGAAATAGTCATCAATTTTGTGTTGCCCATTAGTGACTCATGTATCATGGTCGAAGGAGACACTGTGATGCCAGTGCTTTATTTGTTGGCAAAATCTTTGTTGGTTTGCCCAGCGAAGAAGCAGTTGGAATTGATGCATGTATGTTTCAGTAATTATGTAATGTTGATATTATTCTCCAATGCTATAGGATAGTTTCTTTCTTTTCTTTTAATAAAGGAGAATTAACATGATTCTGCTTAATGCAATGCATATGGAATTACAGCCATGATGATTGACTACTGATTTATAGTGATGTTGATTTTTGCAGGATGAAAATGTTGAGGCCATAGTCTACCACATTTACGGTGTCATCGGATCCTTCATGAAGAGGCTTGAAAAGGAACACACGTCAAGGAGGATTTCACCTGAGAAGAGGAGGGAAGAGTTCAGGGCATTGCTCTCTGATGCTGCTAGGCCGTTCCTCCTCGGCCGGACGGAGCGATTCGTCACCGAGGTAGAGCTCTTCCTGGTCTCGAATCTCAACATGGAAGCTTACAACAAGTTGCGCGTTCAGAGATTTAGAGAGTCCAGCTCCCATTTAACGAGAGAGCAAGACGCACTGCCTCACGACCGGTCTCTTGAGGAGCACTACTTGTACTTTGTATGTAATGATACAGATTGTGATGAGATGTAGCAATCTACAAATTTCGTCACAAAGTGCCCTTGCTCCCTTGCACATCGCCGCTTAGACAGCTGCAATTTTGATCTAGCCCCAAATTACCAGTTTACTACAACTTCATGCTGATGAAATACAAAGCATGGGTTTTTTTTTTTGGGCAGAAATACAAAGCATGGGTTAAGTAAGCTGAACATGAGAGCATGATGACGATTGGGACTTGTGAATTCAAAAATCTGAAGGCAGACATTCAGATTGGAAACTGTTGAAAACTTCAAAAACATTACAGGCTACAGATATTACACTCTCGGAATAACAGTACATGGTACGTCAATTTTTTCTCCATTATGGGCTATGCCCGAATTTCATTACTCAGATAAGCAACGTAATTACAAAGTTCAGAGTTTAAACCGCAGTGTTCAACAGGATTTTACCCATAACGACACTCCACCTTTCCTTTCAGCATTCTCTCGCTAAAAGCCCAACCGGCCCGCAATTCCAGAAGCCCACCAGAGCCCATTTGGGTTTCAGTTCTCTCGCCGCCGCCGGAAGCGCACAGGGCCGCAGCCCGCAGGCGGGGGATATCAGAAAAGGGGAAAAAACGGGCGCGAAACTCGAACCTGCCTCCCGCGCCTTCCCTCGCCCCCCTCTCCCTCTCCCTCCCCTTCTCCCTCTCCTCTCCCCATCTGAGATCCACCGTTCCATTCCAGCCTCCCCTCCTCGGCTCCTCTCCGCTCCTCAGTCCCCACCATCAGCTCACCGATCCCGCCGGGGAGAGGAGAGGCCGAGACGCGCCGCCATGGACACGGAGCCTTTCGACGAGGTAGAGCTCCTTGCCCTCCCCGCGTCCCCCGCCGTCTCCCCGCCTCGCCGCCTCAAGCGGCTCAAGAAATTCTCCTCCCAAATCACCACCACTGTCGCTACCACTACCAGCCCTCCTGCCGGCTCCCCCCCTCCGCCATCTCCGCCGCCGCCGCCGCCGAAGGAACAGGCGTCACCGGGCGGGGAAACCCTAGCTCCGAGCCCGTCTCCTCCCGCGAACCCCTCCCCGCGGCCGCCGACGCCGGCGCCGCCAGATGCGGATGCGCCGACCCCGCTACCCGATTCCTCTCCTGCCCCCGTCTCCTCGCCGCTGCCGCCGACCGACACCCCCGACGACGAGGAGGATGACGGGCTCGACCCGCTGTTCTCGGAGGCCGTCGGCGCCGGGGAGTGGGACCCGCTCGGCGCGCCGGCGGAAGGGGACGACGGCAGCGACGAGGAGATGCCGCGGGGCGCGCTCATCGAGGAGCTGCGGAGGGAGAATTCCGCCAAGAAGCGGCTCGACATGGACGAAGCCGATGGGGGAGTGGCTGCTGCGGTGGCGGAGGCAAAGGGGAAGAGGAGCAAGCGGAAGAGGAAGGCGGAGGCGCCCAAGGAGTCAGCCCGGAAGAAGAAACGGTCGGAAAAGGTAACCATTCTCTCCTATGATCTAGATCGTGAAATTATTCTGAGGAGTTCTGGATCGTGGCATTATTTAGTTGAATTTCTTGTCAATTTTGATGATGAATGGTGTTGGTTCGTGCTCACAGGAGAGGAGGGCGCAGCTTGATTCGATCCACGCTGAGTCGCAGAGGTTGCTGCGAGGTATACATGTCAACTGCACGTCTCATTAGAATTTAGATGTTGAGTTCTGATCCGCGTTCTCACGTTTGTTCACTGCAGAAACGAGGAGTGCTTCGTTTAGGCCAATTGTGCAGCCAGTTTGCAAGCCCATCTCATCTGTCCTGGAGAAGATCCGCCTTCGTAAGCTGGAGGTTCTAAAGAAGTAAGGAATTTAGTTGTTACTTTGAACTTTTCAGAAATTTCAACTAAATCATAAGGATTTGATTCCAGTCCCCCTTTCCCACACTTGCCTCGATAATTGATGATGTTTATTGGATTTCAGGTCAAATACTACTGTTGAAGACGATGATGACTATGCTGCTGCTTCCGAGCCAGCGAGTGATTCTGTTGTGCATTTGGATGTGCCCCAGGTTAAACAAGTTACAACAGATGATAAGGATTTGAGGATTGTGAGTCTTCGTTAAGACAGTTTGATTTCATTATTATGTAGCGTCCATGAAACTTGAAGCGGTACTATAATTGCAGGATGATGTTGACAAGGAGTTTGGAAATCTCGATCAGTGTAATGTTGCAGAGGATGAGGTGAGTATTGCTTTCGCTTAATTTATGCGTAGTGGTGCCCATGTGTTGCTAAACAGCGGTACGGCTTGCAGAATGATTTGAATTGCAAGGAGAAAGATCACCATAATCACGATACCAAAGCTCCAGATGAGGTATGAGTTTCCCCCTATCTGATTCTGCAACATAGCATAGTAGAAGGATGCTTTAGCTACAAGCAAGTCTTCTATTTTATTTTGCTACATCAAGAAATTATAATCACATGTCTTAAAAGGCTGGTACTCAGTAAAGTTGTGCCGCTGTAAATTGTGAGCAAGGATCTGAGATGTTGCAAATTTCATGGTTGACAAGTCTCATTGATTACGAACAATGATTTCTATACACGCTATAAATACACAATTACAAATACATTCAGCTCATAATAGTTATCTGCAGTGAACTGCTTGTTTTACTTTAGATTGTTTGATTCTACCAGGAAACTTCTGATAGATTGGAAGACAATCACGAGAATACCCAATCAAGTGGTAACCATTACAATTCAGAGGATCAAACTCGCCTGCCCTCTTCTTCCAGCCCTGCTGAGAGTGCAGATGAATCGTAAGTGCAACACCATCATTCCTGCATAATTTTGCCTTCCGCAATGCATTCTCAATTTTTCACAAGCTGCGGCTGCAGAGAACCCATTGTTTTTCTTTTGTGGCCTTGGGATAATTTTTTCATGGCTGGCAGAGTTCTCACCTGAGTGATTTCATTGATAGCAAACAGGGTCATTGGCATCCCTGTTAGGGGCATTGAATTTGAGTGGATAAATAACAGCATTATGTTAATTTTACCAATTATATTTTGCTAAAGAAAACCAGTTTTGAACCCTTGTTGGCTCCATTCATAAAACATGGAGTGACTTGTTTTGGAATTTGCCGAAAAGTTACACAATTATGCAGAGAATAGATACATAACATTATTAATATTGTTAGCTCCATTTCTGCCTTATGTACTGTCATTCAGATACAAAATTGATGCTATCATACATTTTATACCTCAGTTCATCAGAAGACGAAGAAGATAATGATAAAGAGAATATAGAACCGAGCACTCAAAATAATGATGTAAATACTCGTGAACACCTCCAACGAGCTATTGGAGGGGATTCATGTCCAGACAATGCCATCCTGAAGGATTTTCTAGATGATGAAGCTGAGGAAGAGGATGATAGTAATAATGACATGATGAGATTTAAGGACGATGAAGAAGATGATGGGAGTGATGAGAATGAAGTTTTTAATGATCTGATAGCAGCTGGCTATGAAGAAAAAGAAATACATCATGAGAAGCGTAATGAACTCCACCAAAAGTGGCTTCAGCAACAGGATGCTGCTGAAACAAATAATGTTATGCAAAGGCTGAAGTTTGGCCATCAGGAGCAGAAAGAATCAGTGCATGAAGATGAAGATGAAGATATAGAAGACTGTGAAGTTGAATCGGATAAGGAAATGTCATACGATTTGACTCCAGCAAATGTTGTGCGGCAGAATTCTGAAAAGGCAAAACAAATGATTGCAAAGATGTTCACAGATGATAATGATACTTATGAACACTCGGATGATGAGGAGATAGAGGAACATTTGGTCCGTCAACGTATTTCAAAGCGAGAAGTAAGTACTGAGCATTGATATTATGAATGATTCATCCATCTATACATTATTGTACCACTCTTGATGGATTTCTAGATACTGATATACTCATGCTCAATGCCTGATATATGCTTGATATGATGTAAGAAACGAAATAATTTACCAACATAGCTAGTTCTTTTCTTGCAATGAAAATAGTATTGAACTATTTGTTCACTTTATGTACTCAGTAATTTGAGAATGACTAAATGACATATATTTTCCACACATAGGTTGATAGTAACACGTTGATATCTCCGCTGGAAGATGACAGCTCAAGGGAAGTATTTGGTCTAATAAAGAAGCTCAATATTGCTCCTCAGCCTAAGAAGAAAGGAAAGCAATCAACATGTAAGGGTGTCCTGAGCATTTTTGTCCCCTAATTGATATTTTAAATGAGCCTCCTAATTGATTTACTAACAATTGTTCCAAACATTTTTCCAGCAAATCATCAAATGCTTATGGCTGGAAGGAACAGCAGCACTTTAAAGGTTAGTGATTATTGATACCTGTCAGTGGTTGTACTTGTCACAGATGAATGCTTAGTAGTTTGTGTTCCTAATGTGCAATTCTCTTTCCTGTGGCAAATTACTGAGCATTAACTCCTGTAACTGCTACCACCGCAAGGACAAGTCTGGACTTGAATAATCTTGATTTCCTTTTGTATTTGCAACTTTAGGTTCTGTTGAATATTACTGTATGGGTGTATGACTGCTCATAATGTTTCCAACACTGACATGTCAACTAGGTCGCGATCTTCTTGCATTGCACCTATTATCTGAGATATTGCATAGTTTTGTTTCGGCATATTTGACCATCAAATGACATCGCTATGTATTCCTTGCAGTCATCTTTCCTTGGTCGAACTGCCAGTGGTTCATTGGTGTCTTCCCATAGATCAGTTCATAGATCTTATGTATTCTGCCGTGATGACAGCAATAGTAGTACCAGGAGCTGCATTTCTACTTCAGAGATTATTTCAGATATGGTAAGTTTCTTGAGAAACTTGAGTCCGCTATGTTCATGGGTTTGAATCTGCTTTGAAACATGGCGTTCATTTCTTATTTTTTAGAGCATTCTCATGTGAATTCCTCTTTCCATCCTATAGGATCAGACAAATTCAAGCCAACCTAAGAAGGCGAAGTTTAGCAGTTCACAGCCAAAGCCAGTGGGGCCACCGGCAAATTCAAAGAGTGATATGAATTCAGGTGTTTCATTATTTGAGATCCTGCGTAGGACTTCTTCAGTTACTTCTGATAGACTAGAGCTCAGCAGTCGGGAAAGCTGTAGCACGATCACAGAAAGTCAAGCTGTGCATCAGTTTTCAGCATTTAAATTGTCAAGGAGGTTTCCTAGGGTGGGAGCAAGAAACTGACAGCCTCCTTCCCAGTTAATACTTGCGGCCACCATCAATCAGAAATGAATGTACTTTCATGTTTGTTTCGTCATAGCAGCTTGATTCCCGTGGCAGTTTGAGTTCTTAATCTTGTTTCATCAGTATGCTCTTGAGAATGTACATTGGATGGAGTATCATGTTTCCTTATTTTCAGTCCATTGGTTCTTCAAAGTAAACATATGATATTAGTCTGTTACCAGATGGATGGACTTGCGAGTTGGGGCTCAACTGTTGTAACTTATGATCGTTGAAGCAAAGATTATGTATATGGAGACTCGCCAAAGTTATCAAAAACACTTGCAAAGTTTAACTGTGTGTATTGCTTGAAAAAAAATTAACTGTGCGCAATACCGATTGGAAAGCGTATGGCACATGCCTTGCTCATGTTGCTTGTATTGAACAATGTACTACTCCATTATTTTAAATTATAGGTGGTTTTGACTTTTCTAAATGTATATTTTTTTACTGTGCATATGGATATACGCTATGCTAGATGCAAAACTAAAAGTATCGTACTAAAAATTCCAAGACAATCTGTAATTTTGAAAGGGAGGTGATAATTCAATGAGCAAGCCTCTGTTCTGTTGGGAAACGTTGCATGGTTTGGTCAACAATAGTATTAGTATATGCTTCTACGCATGCAAATGATTTTTATAGGATTCACTGCAATCCTGACTTTGATAGCTTTCACTTCCATAAATAAAATGTCTGTGCAGTGAAAGTGAAGGCTGACTATATTGTCAGCTCGTCGGTTGATTTGTTGAATCATTTCCCGTTGCGTATCTTTTTTTTTTTTGAAAGGATCCCATTGCGTTTCTGTATTCCATTCGTCTCAGCAAGAGAAGAAAGCAAGAGTGCAAGACGACTCACCTGATGATGGGTGTCTTTCTCTGGGCCTCGCTCCGGCTTTAAGGCCCACTACTGTGCGCTCACACAAGAAGCAAGAAGAAACTTTGCAGGGCCCAAATCAAAACCGCCAGCGCTCCGTGCGTGTACTCGCCGCCGTCCTATCCTCTTCCACCTCCTCGCTCTCCCCCAACAAGCAACCCTAATCCGTAGCCGCGGACCCGCCGCAAGCTTCTTCCCGCGAATAGATTGGGGATTCAATCGAGGCTGCGCGGGAATCGGTCGTGCTCGAGATCTCAACCCCCACACCTGAAATCTCGCTATTTTTGTTGCGGTAAGCAGATTCAGCCCTGTCCCTGCACGAATTCGTTTCAATTTTGGAGCCGAATCGGCGGCGCAGGCTCCGACCTTTGCGTTATATATATAAAAAAAATTCCTTCCATTTCTTATCTCATGGAGTTCTTGATTTGATATTGGAATGGACTGAGTTACAATTTCGTCTCATGGAATTTCCCCCATGGTTTTCTCCGGTGGTGGCAGGTGTAGGTGATGAGATCTTGCGGAGCGCGCCTCGCTCGGTCCTAAGATGCTGGCTGGCTACGGCGGTGGTGGCCGCGGCGTCCATCTCTCCTCCCACAAGGACCTCCTCCTAGGCCGCGGCGGCCGGAGCTTCCTCTTCGGCAACACGTGGTTCCTTCTCTCCACCTACCCGGCGCGCCTCCTGCACACCACGGACCGCCGCGCGCCCGCCGCCTTCTTCGCCGCGATCAACCGGGCCCCCTGCGTCCGCTCGCACTGCGCGGGGCAGGGCCTGCTGCAGAGTGGTGGCATTGTCATGGCTGCTTGTGGCTATGCTCTTCGGCGAGCTGAGCTGGGTGCCACCAAGCGCCAAACTGACAAGGATCCATCTCCAGGGACACGCACCTCGCGTATTGCAGCCATGGGATCCGTGGGGAGCGCACCTCGGCCAGATGTCACTTTCAGGTATAGAGGGGTGGAGTCTTGTAAGAAGTTTGGTGCAAGCTTGAAGTGCCGTGAGCCCTGGGGGAATAGGTCATTCTGGACAAATGCAGTTGGGCCAAGATGGAAATTGAGCTTTGCAGTTGAGCCATGGGCTAGGGACTTCAGCTCGTCATGTGTGGCACCATATTCTGCCGGAGCCACAGAGCATCAATTGTCACTCGATGAGAAGATGGATAACTCAACCGTCGCATCTGATGGGTATGTATCAAATTACTATGCCTACAATCGCTGATTATATTGAGCAGCAATTTACTCAATAAGGGTATACACTGTACTTGAATACCATCATGATTCATGTATTTTTGCTGCTGCATAGTAAGTCCATTAATGATAAGGGTTTATAGGGTTCCTTGAATTTTTATTTGGTGTGGTTGTCTTAAAATCCATGTATCAGAGTGAACTTATAGAAAATTGGAATCAGATACTGGCAACTGAAATATGGTCCATCGCAGCAGAGTTTCATATAAAATTAAAATAGAACAAAATTACAAAGTGTTTGGACTGGAATTTACTTAACAATCTGCTTTGACATGTCGATATAGGATTTTCCCGAGTTATATTAGAATGGATTGCATCCGTTCTTCAAAGATTTTATTTGCATTTCCCACATATAAGTTTATTGTTTGTTAGATCTAGTACTATCCACTGATATTAGCTTGTATCTGCTGGCGGTTGACTGTTTCATTCCCTCTACAGAAAGGCACCTACTTCTGAAAATTTGAAGCTGGTCTCAGGCTCTTGTTACTTGCCTCACCCTGCCAAAGAGGCAACTGGTGGTGAGGATGCTCATTTTATTAGCACTGATGAGCATGTGATTGGCGTAGCAGATGGTGTTGGTGGTTGGGCAGATCTTGGTGTTGATGCTGGACTATATGCTAAGGAGCTCATGAGAAATTCTGTGAGTGCTATCAAGGATGAGCCAGAAGGGACCATTGATCCATCAAGAGTTTTGGAAAAGGCTTATACGAGCACCAAAGCAAGAGGATCATCTACTGCTTGTATCATCACTCTTAAAAATCAGGTTAAGCTGCTCTCCCTTGTTTGATGATGTTTAGGGCATGTTTGGCAGAGTTCCTAGAGCAGCTCCCAGACTGGTTCCAGGATAGCTCTGCCAAATTGTAGTTTGCAGGTTCTGTGGGAGTTGTTCCTTGAAATGAACCAGCTTCTCCTGACTCTCTTCTTCCAGAGTTTGTCTTAGAGAACCAGGCAGGCCCTTAGTGTTCTCCCGCTCCGTTACTTGTTTGGTGTATTCTGGTGAACACACAAAAAACTGCTTTGAGGTTGTTCACTAGAATATCTGCAGTCAAATTTATTGAACAAATTAAGCATGTGAATCAACTGCGCCACTGACAACAGATATATACTTCGTCTGTTTAGTTGTGTCGGTTCCAAAATCCTGCATTCCTACTTCCGAAAGAAGTCCATGTGTCGGGTCCTTTTACTGTCAGAAGCGACATGATAGTTTGTCGATGACTTGTATTGACATTATAACATTTAAACTTTCAGGGTATCCATGCTGTGAATCTTGGGGACAGTGGCTTTGTAGTAGTCAGAGATGGTCGCACTGTTCTCAGATCACCGTCACAGCAACATGATTTCAATTTTACCTATCAGCTCGAGAGTGGGGGTGGCAGTGATCTTCCAAGTTCTGCTCAGGCGAGTAATTCAGCCCCTTTTTCCATATTTTGTAGAGAACAATGATAACACAGCTCACCTGGGAAGCATACACTTCTGTAACTGTCGATTTTGTTAAAGTTCTACGTCTTCAAAAAAACTCAATTATGCCCTACATTTTATGTTTCTTTAGGTATTTCACTTTCCGGTTGCTCCTGGTGATGTTATTGTTGCTGGCACGGACGGGCTTTTTGACAATTTATACAACAATGAGATTAGTGGTGTTATTGTTGAAGCTCTCAGGGTTGGACTTGAACCCCAAGTCGCAGCACAGAAAATTGCTGCCCTTGCTCGGCAAAGAGCGACAGACAAGAATAGGCAATCACCATTCGCAGCAGCTGCTCAAGAAGCTGGGTACCGGTACTATGGTGGGAAACTTGACGATATCACAGTCGTGGTCTCATATGTGAAGAGCGCCTGAGACGCATGATGTGAGCCTTTCCTTTGGATGTAATGTACATAAATCTTGTCCCGAACTTATGGCGTGTGTATGCACCGGGGCGTAGAAGCTTATTAGGTGTGAAATCCCCCGATCCCCAGAAGCACTTATGCTGGATTTAGCATGGTTGCGCCTTTGCCCTGAAAGATGTTAGAAAACCGTTATGCCATTTTACTCTTTATTGCTGCGTGGAGAAGATAATTCTCTGAAACCTGGGTGAGTTGCTTTTCCTCTTGGAGGGAGGATAACAAACCTGCTGGAAACAAATTTTGTTGTAAACAGCGTGATAGATAGTGTTACTGTTTGTGTGCATTTTGAAATGCTTCTCATGCTCTTAGTTTGACTTGAATAGGAAATCAATGACTATGAAACAAATTAAGGTGCAAGTAGTACTCCTTCCTCGTGTTGGCTTAATTGACTTCGCTGTTGTTTTGGCGCAAATTCAGAATTCAACTTGTGCATTCGGCAACTCTATGATATAGCATAGGGCTTCTCCTTAATATGCAGTCAGCATCATTGGATCTATGTTATCGCTTCATTACAGTTTCTTTGAATCGTTTTACAGTATTCGTCGTAGTAGGCAGCCACAGCTGATTCGCTGATGCAAGGCAGTTTACTCACATTTTGACCTGATACATGACAGCTATATACAAGCCATAGACCCTGTCCGTATCAGAACGCTTGCCAGTAGCTCTGGAAAGGGGTAAATATGGCTGTAGCTGTAATAACGGAAGAAAAAACTGATGATAATGCTGCAGTTAATATTAAGCACCTCATCTCATCTTTTAGCCTTATCTAGAGCCAACACCTACATGGTTGCTACTCAAAACTATCCCTTGCTATCATTGTTGTTTTTATCACGATGTTGATCACTCTTCCCATGATGCACCTTTGCTGTGTCTATATGCATGCTCAAAGTTGTTACAACACTAGGCGCCTCGGCCTGTTCCATTTCACCCTGCACAAATAAAAAATGAGAATCTGAAGTATTTACAATGATAACCTACCTAAAGAGGGCTAGTTGCTCACCATTAGTTGTGAATTCTCTGCTTCCATGTCTTCACAGGCCTTCTTAAGCTGGTCGAGTTCTGATCTTAGTGTGCCATTAATGGCAGTAAGGTCAGTTACCTTCTGGGCTAGCTCCTCACATTCTTGCTGGACAGTATAACAAAGATGTGAAATCAAGTGCACATTTTTACTAAAGAAGTTGTACAAAGCTGAGTTCAATTATTAAAAAAATGTTTTGTTTGTTTGTCCAAGAAAATCTCATTGGTGTGACAGCCTACACATATTAGATGTTTGCTGAAGTTCAGATTTTATTCGCTCCGACAAAAAAAATAATTGTCGAGGGTCAGGGCGGGTCAAGAGCACACTTAACTTCCCAAATTAGTACATCAGGTAGATTACAATATTATTCAAGAGAACTGCAAAGTATCTGCAAATTCAAATTGTATGATTTTATCCACCTCGCCCAAGACTCTTCATACATATTCATGTATTCGCATAACCACATGGTGATATGGTGGATAAGAGATTAGTTGAGGTCCTTCCTAGGCCAGCCACACCATTTTCAGGTTATGTTACGACATTGTAACAGTGTGCTAATTAGACATAACTAAAGCATTTTTCCATAAGGATTAGTAGACCTTTGTACATGCTTAACAATGTTGAGAATCAGTATTTTCCGTATTGCTGGTAGCACCATTTATGATCAAAGCATCACCAGAAAATAAAGTGTAAGAGACCATTAGAATACAATCGTCTCCATTCTCATTCCAACATTCTAATTGAGGACACTATGACAGTACCTGCTTGCGTAGTCTTGATCTCCTTGCTGACTCTCTGTTAGATTGCTTTCTTCTCTCCCTCTTCAGTTCTCGTTCATCCTGCTAAAAGAAAGCACATGAGGAAGATGGAAAGATGCCATGCTCTATGTTTATTAGAGATGCAAAATACTTGTTGTTCATGCAAATTGCCGTAGTATGTTTCCCATACTTACTATATGTGACTTCAAAAAAAAAAAACTTACCATATGTGACAAAGGGACATCATGGGAAGGTGCTGCTGCATTTATCTGAATCGGTCCAGAGGTCTCTGCTTTAACCGGAGAATTACTCCAAAGATCTATTCCAATGTTCAAGTTCGGTCTTGCATTGGAAATTGCTGCCATTTCAGTTGTCGAAACTGAGAGCTTCCCTGGCCTCTTTGCTGCACTTCGGGCCTCAGCTGCAACATCTTGCATTATTGCAGCCTGAGATGGCTCTCCTGAAAGGTACCAACCGTCAGGCACATACCCACCAAAAACAGGAAGCAACTGCATTGAATCTTTGCAGAAGTAGGCGTTACGAATCATGTGAGCCAACCTTGCCCATTTGCACCGGTGGACTTTCTCCTCTTTGCAGAAGGTAATAGCTAGACAAAAATTGTGAAATCACAATCAACCAACATGGTCCCAATACCGCTACACTACAGCTATGACATTTAGGTAATGACCAACACGGCACCTTGTGCCCGGCACTAGCATCTCTTTTCTCTGATGCCTCCTCGCTGCCGCCGTTACTGCTGCACGCGCCACAAGAATGGTTTCACGATCAACTCAACAAACCAAATGCAACATCTCAGATCATCAACCAAAAAATACATTACGCAACGACGGAGCACAAACTGAAATGGTACCTTCCAGAAGCACTACCGACAGAGGGAGCACCAGAGCTCTTCCTCTTGCTCTTCCCTTCCGCCACCGCAAGGGCCTCGCCAGCTGTGTAGGGAACACTCTGCACAGAACCAAACCCAGGAAGCAATCTCACATTCTAGTAGTAGCACTAGAACCGACTGGCATTTGAAGAGAGGGTTCACCGTGGCCATGGCCGCGTGCGCGTAGTATGCGGGGTGGAACGACACGTGGAATGGCATGGGTGTCCCGTACGGCGCGCCCGCCGCCGCCGCCGCCGCCGCCAACATGTGCTGCTGCATCCCGCGCAGCATGGATAAAACCCTAATCAATCCCGAACCGCGCCATCCCAACACACGCGCCACGCGAACGAACAAGCAAACAAGAAAAGGAGGCATCGCCGCCGTCCGTACCTGCGCGGCGTGCCAGGCGTAAGGCTGCCCGCCAGCGGCGTAGTAGGCCTGCATCGACGCGACCCACTCCGCGTGCGCCTGCGGCGGCGCCGCCCCGGCGGGCGGGTCGCGGGGCGGTGCGCTCGGGCGCTCGTCGTCGCCCGACGTCGTGGAGGCGGATGACGCCATGGCCGGCCACGCGCCGCGCGCGCCGCGTCCTGACTTGTCCTGTACTACTAGTTTATTAGTGCTGTGAGCTGAGGTGAGTGCCTGCGACAGAGGGATCGATCTGCAGCTGCACCGTGGGTGGACAGGCAGGTTGGGAGGTGAGCAGAGTCGGCGGCGGGCACGACGAGTACACGCAGCAGGAGTCAGGACTCAGGAGAGGACCAGCACGAAGGCTAGGCGGCCCGCGGCCGAGGTGCGCTGCAGCAGCAGAGAGGAGGAGCGGCGCGCGGGTCAGGCAGGCGGGGGGAGGTCTGGTCGCTTCGGGCAGGCCGGGGGGAGGTGGCGGCGCGGCGTTTGGTTGCCGGGGGCAGGCCAGAGGGACGACACGTAGATCGGGGCGCGGCGAGGGGTCCAGGTGTCCGTGTAGGTGGCGCGTCCGGCGAGCGGGTAGAACACGGGTGCCCGCGGGGGATTGGTCGGGCGGCGGGGCCCGGTCGTCAGTGGGAGTTCCGGGTTCACGGTGCCCCGGCGCTGAGGCTGCCCGCCCTGGGCTCTCTAAACGAAACCTACCTGATTTGCAGTGTGATTTTACAGAAAAAAAGTCCGCAGCGGGGTTCTTTATCCCGCAAGGTAAAATTCAGTTTCATCATCCGCTCTGTACTTCCAGCGCACGTCCAGTGACTCTATATCTCCTCCTCGCGTCCGTCGTCCCCAACCGTCCGAGCCCCCCCTCCTAACCCCCTCGCCCACGCGCGGCCCTTCCTGCCCCCCCCCACCCCCACCCCCACCCCCTCGTCCACCTTCGACGGCCTGGCCCCGCGACTTCCGCAAGCGCAAGGCGCTGCCGCCACGGGCTCGAGGTCGAGGAAGAGGAGCGCCGCGGGCTCGAGGTCGAGGAAGAGGAGGCCACGGGCTCCAGATGTGAAGTGAATCGCCGCCGCCGCCCTGTCCTTGCACCGGTGCCGGTCGTGGGTTGAGGAAGTGCGCCGCCGCCGGGAAATCGCGGCCTGCCTCGGCGGATCCACCGGCGTCCGCGCCGGATCCGGTCCAGGGAAGACCGGATCCGCGCGGGGGTGGGCCGCCTCCCGGAGCCCCAACTCGGAGCCCTCCCGTCGTAGCCCGCACGCGCGGGCGTCCGGCGCCGCAAGGCCATCCTGGGGAAGGGGAGCGTGTCGCGCCGTGGGCGGAAGCGGCGGCAGTGGAGTTCACCAGTTCGGGTGGCCACATCCGAGGAGAGCTCACCGGGCGCTCGAGCTGGCGTCCTAGAAAACTCAGGTATCTCCCTTTGTAGCCCTGCGTTGGCCAATATGCACTATCAGCATTTGAGTATAAAGCAATGCAATTTGTTACTTGTACATATTGTTTAGCATTTGCTTTTAAGATACTATCTGCAGTGAGTAGAAAGCAATGCAATTTCAATCACCAGTTGCTGTTTGAAACTAACTGAAGATGGATGCAATTTAGTTCAGTATGATGTAGTACTTCCATTGCAATATCAAATTATTGAGGACGCTGAACTAAACTTGTTTACTGTCAACCCAAATGTTTAGTCTTATGTTATAGTTGTTCAGAATAGTGTAAGCAATTTAGTTGCAGGTCCAACACAAAGGAAACTTAACCAGAATATGCAAGATTGAGTTTAAATGATCACTGATATATGTCTTTCGACTGTGATTTCAGGATGGACCCTAACCAATCCAATGATGGGTCACAGTGAGGTTTTCCTGGTGGCAATATTCCTCCCTACCCGGGTGCCTGCAACCCGTACATGTACGTGTACCAAGCTCCTCCATCCTGGTTCCCCCAAGGTAGACAGCTGGTTCCACCCTATGTCGCAATGGGACAGCCAGGTGGCAGTGGGCAACAAGTGTATCCTCCGGCTGAAAACGCAGAGCCATCGGCTAGGTAATATCCCATGTTATAGTTCGTCCCATTGACTACAAATTCCATAGGGGCAGAACGACCCCTCAGGTAAGAGGAGAATATAGGGGATCTATGAAGAACGTTAATGTCATTGTTACTCCCAGGCATCCCAAAGTATGCATGCCAAATCCATAGATCATGCGATGCAACCGCCTCTAAGATCATAGTCGGATGTTTCCCTCGGCCCGTGAACTGACCCTTCCACGCTGTGGGGCAGTTCCTCCACTCCCAGTGCATGCAGTCAATGCTCCCTAGCATCCCCGGGAACCCACGATTCTGTCCTTCTTCAAGAAGCCTTGCTACATCGATAGAGTTGGGTGCCCGGAGATAGTGCTTGCCAAAAACTTGAATAACAGCCCGACAGAAATGCTGCAAAGCTTCTCGCGCAGTGGACTCACCAATACGCACGTGCTCGTCAACGGCATCTGCCGGCACACCGTAAGCGAGAATGCGCATAGACGCGACACACTTCTGAAGAGCCGATAGTCCAACCTTGCCAGTGGCATCACACCTTTTTCTGAAGTAGTTATCATAATTTTTGACTGCCTCTTTGATGTGTTTGAATAAATGCCTACACATCCGAAACCTGCAAGACCACTTCTCATATGAGCTACTGCATACATAGAGCCATCGGTGTCCGAAATATGCTCAAGTTTACCTTCGACGAAACTGCTTATCATTGTAAACAGGATCTGCAACGAAGTAGTCAGCTTTAATCCTCCTGTGACCAGAAGGAAGGTCTCTCTGCCGAATGACCTTTGGTGGCGCATCGGATCGACGGCGCCTGCGAGAGCTCTCTGCTTGCAGCAGATGGTTGTATGTCATGGCCTCCGCTTCATCTTCATCAAACAAGAAATCCATATCATCGTCTTCCTCCTCCTTCTCCTCCAGCCAATACCTTCGCAACGAGCTGGTGTAGTCGTCCATGACGATAAAGTTAAGTTGTCTGCTGCTTGGCCAGTTAATTGGAGGTGTGCAAGTTCTCGGAACCAATCTAACTATCTAAGCAATTTAAACTACAACAACCAAATGAGCAAGGAGCATGCTGCGACCGATACCCCACCCGCTTGGCTCCTCTTCTGTAATTCACGAGCAAAGAAAATCGGAGACATTAATTCCTAGCTTCTTTCCATTGGATACCAACACAAAATCATCAAAATGATTAAACAACAAAAACCAACCAGATCCCGGCCGCATGCTGCACAAAAGCTGCCGCTTGCCCCACACGGGCAGCACCAGGCGCTGGGACACGACGCGGGTGGCCGCACGCCGACAAGGCCGTGCGCCTCCGCCGGGATGGCTGCCAGCGCCACGCCGCCGCAGCTAGGTCCTCGTGCCCACTCGCCTGCTCACGGGTGCGCGCTCCGAGCTGCACTCGAGTTCGGCGGACCGCGGCGTCAGCAAGGGCCAGTGCGCCGCTGGTGGGATGCGCCCTTGCCGAGCGGAGCAGGCCGGCGCTAGCAACTGTGAAGGGCGAGCGCAGCGGCTGCGAAGGGCGAGCGTAGAGGAGGGAGGAAGGAGGGTGGAGAGAGGAAAAAAGTAAAATGCTGACGTATGGGTCCCACCACATGGTAGTTGGTATAGAGAGTGATATAGAGAATGGATGGGTGCGGAGAAACTGAATATAGAGAAGAGAATCTCGATGACCAGACAAAAATATTCCTTTTGGAGAGTGATGAGTCGGATGCCGCTCTGCTGACCTGGTGGATGGGCTGACATGGTGGTATCTTGCGTGGGCCAGTTTATCTTGGACCAAAGATCTACCAGCAGCTACGGGTGACCAAACGTTTTCATCCCTCTTCCAGTTTGGGAATTCGGACCGTGGTTGTCCCCTTGTGCAATAACTAAAAAATTATGTCGTGTGAAATTCCTGCTAAATCTTTTTCAAAAAAAATTCCTGCTAAATTCCTTGTATTCCAAATTTTCGTAGTGTTTCCTGTTTCTCGTACACCAGGTGCCACAATATTAACAGTTGAAAAAATGGGGGCAAACTTGTTTTTATCGGAGGATTATCAGATAAATATTGTTGAATTGAGGTATTTATTTGGTTTTCTCCCCTTCCTTTGGGAGACGACGTGTCCTGCAGAGTTGACAATAAACATCTAGTGGTATTTTTGTTTAGACCTATTATCATTTGGGGCATACAGTAATGGCTTGGTATTTTGATGAATTGATTACATGCAGATCAGGGGATAAGAATAAGAACCCAGGCATCATTTGGATAAGATCATACTAATACTAGCCGAATGATTTTCACCCTGCCACGAAGGGAAACCATGCCAGAATCACCGGCCCAGATCAAGCAAGGACAAGGAGTAATCACGAGTCAACACATGGGCGCTCGTGCATTTCCTCGGATTTCCGGTCCCGCTCCTCGTCGTTGGTCGTTGCTTCCTCCCCTCCAACCCCGCCACTGGACCAGCGACACATCCGGGGAGAAGAAAAGGCTCCCAAGATCCGGGCAACGCTGACGGCGAGTCCGTAACCGCACAGCAGCGGTTATTGGGGATCTAGTGCTCCTGCTCCTCGACGCTGGCACTTTTCCTGCTCCAGCATGAGGTGAGCTGCCGATTCTTTCTCCTACAAAGAGAGGGGTTGTTTCTTCAGGCGTTCTGGGCGATTCGTTCGTCTCATATGGGTTCCCCGTTCCCGGCCCAGCTGTTCTTGCTAGACGAATAGCTGTTCTTGCTGCGTTGCGTCGTTTGCTTGGGATCCGAATCTAATGTTTGTAGGGCCGTTGAGTTCGTCGTGTTAATCCTAGGTCAAAAGATGGGTTAATCTAGTGTTTGGCGTTCTCTAATCGTAAGAGCTGGCTCTTGGTGATATGGAGTCTGATTATCCTGCCACCCTTTAGGCTCGAGTGGATCGGAGGATTCCTTATCAACAGTCTTTGGCTGTCCTACATCCAGGGAATATTCTTGCCATTGCACTTGCATTTTGAAGATCAAAACAATTTTTTGGGGTGGGTGGGTGGGGGGTCGTCTTTTTAATTTGCTTTAATGGTGGTGCTGAGGGTTTTTACAATAGTATTGAGATGTTGTTGCTGGAACTCCACTGTGATGTTCAGATTCTGGATTCTGAACGTTGCATTGATTCAGAAGGCCGTTGAAATCAGCCATGGAGTAGTACTGACCTCAGGGTAGATCCCATCGGATGTTGCCTCTATACCTATTGAGCAACAAGGTGTAGTGCTTACAGTCCCCACCAAATGAAAATTATGTCGATGTTGGAGCACCTCTGAGGACACCATCTGTTTTCTAGAAGCATTTTCCAAGCCTGAGGTTGATGCATGGAGTAGGAATATTCTGATCATTCCATTGGCATGTGTTCCTTTTGGATGTTTGAAGGTGAATCTCATATCACAGCAAGACTGGCTATTTGCTTGTTAATTACTCCCTCCAGTAACAAAAGTGACAATTTGGACATGGCCACATCCCCCAAGAAATAATTTTGACCATCTTTGAGTTCTACACTAAAACATACATTACAAAACTATAAAACTTTTTTTAGACTGGTCTATATATACCATAATGGCAAATCGAAATTCATATGTGAAACTTAAATGGGGTTTCTGCCCAAAGCTTTGCCTTTCCTGTGGCTTGAGAGAGTACCCAAGTTTCAGCTTCATGGGTTCTAAGTTAGAATATGACTAATATATCATTAGAGATGTTCTATTGTTTTCACAATTTTTCAACTGAAAAACTTTGCGCCACACTGTAGTTATTCACCATAATTTTTTAGTGGTATCTTTGTTCTTGTATTTCAGTGCATAAAAATGCATAAAAAAATCTGTTTCATCACAAAAAATATCGACAAGATTCTAGGAGCTTCATGTGCCATTCTGAAATCTAGAAGGGCACGTACCCTCCCCTTTTTTTTTCATAATCATGCTCTAACAATTTCTCCTTGTTTCAGGTCAAAGAAGATGTTTGGTTTCTCCATTTCTCTTATCCTCATCAACTTAGCCTCTATATTGGAACGAGCTGATGAGAATCTCCTCCCAGCTGTTTACAAGGAAGTCAGTGCCGCTTTCAATGCTGGTCCTACTGATCTGGGGTACCTTACATTTATGATGAACTTTCTGAAGTCCATAGCATCTCCCGTGGCAGGTGTCCTTGCTCTTCACTATGACCGCCCTGCAGTTCTTGCGCTAGGGACTGCCTTCTGGGCTTTATCAACAGGAGCTGTTGGTGTCAGCCAGTATTTTGGGCAGGTTGCATTCTGGAGAGCTGTAAATGGTTTTGGACTTGCCATTGTAATACCGGCGCTTCAATCCTTTATAGCTGATAGTTACAAAGATGGCACACGTGGAGCAGGATTTGGTTTGCTAGCACTTATTGGTTCAGTAGGTGGTATAGGAGGCAGTGTTTTGGCAACAATCGTGGCTGGAGGAGATTATTATGGTTTGCCAGGATGGCGGCTTGCATTTCTATCGGTTGCATTTGTGAGCTTTGTAATTGGACTTCTTGTATACCTTTATGCAGTTGATCCTAGAAAAACGTCTCCAAGCCATTATGGCAGTGATGAGGACAATGAGAGGTATAGTTTTCTTCCAATTTTAGGGAAAAAACTATCTACTTGCCTATTCATATTTTAAAAGATGAATGACGCCAAGTTGTATTAAAAAGGCATAAGTAGCATTACTGCATAGATGCAGGTACACTGGAAAATTTCCATCTGATTTGAAAATTTATCAAAGGTTGTTTTTCCTTCATAGCTGATCATCTTACCATTTGATCCTGTATGCTATTGGGTTATTCCATGCAAAACCCTGCACACCACTAGAACTGTATATTTCCATATTAGCATAACAATATGATGTTGTGGAAATGGCAGGTCACATTTGGTTAGCAATGGTATCCTTCCTCCGCATTCCATCTGGAAGGATTCATGGATGGCAGCGAGATCAGTAATGAAAGTGCGGACGTTTCAAATCATTGTATTGCAAGGCATTGTTGGCTCTTTACCATGGGCTGCTGTAGTTTTCTTCACCATGTGGTTTGAACTCATTGGTACAAAAGCAATGGACTTTTTTCAATACTTGAACTGATAAGTGACCCTTTCTGTAACTGAAGATTTACACTCTTTAACCTCCTAGGTTTCGACAACAGCAGCTCAGCAGCACTAAACAGCTTTTTTGCTATTGGGTGTGCCAGTGGATCATTTCTAGGTGGCGTAATAGCTGATCGCCTATCAAGATACTATCCAGATTCTGCTCGAATCATGTGTGCTCAGTTCAGCGCCTTCATGGGCATCCCTTTTTCATGGATCCTCCTTACAGTCATTCCCCAGTCTGTTGATTACTGGTTGGCCTATGCTGTCACGCTCTTCTTAATGGGCATTACCATAAGCTGGTGTGCAACTTGTGCAAACAACCCCATGTTTGCGGAGGTTGTCCCTCCCAAGCACCGCACAATGATCTACGCCTTTGATCGCGCATTTGAAGGCTCATTTGGCTCATTGGCTGCACCTGCTGTTGGCATCGTCACAGAAAAGATTTATGGCTACAATGCAAAGACTATTGATCTAGCGCATGGATCGGTGGATGGAGCTTATGCACTTTCGAGAGGTCTATTGACTATGATGATTGTCCCTTTTGCTCTGTGTCTCATGTTTTACACCCCATTGTACACTGTGTTCAAGCGTGACCGAGAAAATGCTAGATTGACCAGCATCAAAGAACAGGAGCTCATATGAAAGATGAAAGGTTTGTGATGAGGAATAATGATGTGGTTTTTGATTTGGTCAGTGTCAGTTTCTAGTTTTGATTGTTAAACATTTACAACACTGCCAACTTTGAAGTTTTGATTGAAGTACTTTGGTTGATGGCTAGGAAATTCACTTTTCATGTTCCGTCAGGCTGATGGCATACAACAGCACACGTTCTGTATACAAAGGGATTGATTGGATGACCTCATTGCTCTGAATGTAGTCAGTCCATTGTATATGTAGACCTTATCTGGAGAGAAGATACTGTGATTTCTTTTAATTTTCTTTAGATAAATAGATGGCACTTGCCACGTGCATTCTCATTGTGTTACTGTACACAATATGTAAACTTTTATTGAATCGCCTGAGCCATCATGCCAAGCCACTGCTGATATCATCACCAGAATCCTTGCACCAGATTCAGTTTATCAATATAAGAAAATTGAACTATTGAAGACTGAATTATTTTTTCTGCAACAGTCCTAAATTCCTGTAAATCTAACTATTTCTCTGACCTCACCTGATTTCCAGCAGTCTAGCAGATGATAGAAATTACAGGCGCAAGGGGAATTATGGAAACAGGATGATGGCCTATGAATGAAGCTTGCAATAGGACAAGGAAAATTGTAGTGTTTAGAAGCTATAATATCCTTTCATGCTGGCTTTTACAGCACTTGGTATCCTTAGGAACATTTTATATAGCAACAGATTCATCTAAGTTCAATATTTTTATTCCAGAAGTGTGCCATATAATGGCTTGTTTATATTGTTGAATGAAGCATGGTATTCAGGCTCCAGTATTGTTCCAAGGATTTGGATATATATTTGTTGATTGTAAAAGCATCCTGATAAGCAATAATTCTTCTATTTGCAGGTACCAGGTATTTTGCTGGTTTGATGGGGAAAAGGACTGTAGGACGCAGTGTGGAAGGCAGGCAGTAAGCTGGAAAGAGCGGAGCTAACTGCGTGGTTGTTTGGTGAACTGGTTATATTTTACCCTGGTACTTGTAGAGCATAAGAATGTCATTTGCCCTAATAGATATGCTTTTCTAAAAGATTATACTGTAGAATCTGCAGATGATTTGAAACAAGCTGGATAATAAATTGTGACTTATTTTAATGTTCGTCTATTTGCAATCAGCCAGGTGCGTAGGCTACGGTTGGAATATCTTTAATGCAGCAAATATTTGTCTCATCTGTGGCTGGTAATTAATGGTAATTATGACCAGTTGGTTCTCTTGCCAAAAACTGCTCTCTTGATATACTACAGTCCATCCATATTCAAATCTTTCGTATCTTTTCACATACAGAAATTCAAATTTCTTCAACCATCTATAGAAATGGACAAATTGTTAGCTGGATGCAAAAGATTTCCCGTGCATGTTGGGAGTGTAATTATGCCCATATTCCTTCCACAAAAAAAAAGCATAAATGTACGCAAATCTTGTGCTATAAAATGCAAAGCGCTCACTGTACCAAATTCAGTTGTAAATTCTACATCCCAAGATCCAAAAGAAAAACGCCATGAGGGCCCCATCGCTGCTCCTCCTCGCCATCCTGCTCGGCGCCGCCGTCTCCCTTCAATCAACCGCCGACACCACCAAGACCACACACCTGCACTTCTTCCTCCACGACACCCTGAGCGGGAAGGACCCGAGCGCCGTCCTCGTCGCCCGCGGCGGCAGCCGCACGCCCAAGCCCGACGACCCGGTGCCCTTCGGCTCCCTCTACGCCACCGACGACGTGCTCACCGAGGGCCCCCAGCGGGAGTCCAAGGTGGTCGGGAACGCGCAGGGCCTGTACATCGCGTCCGGGAGGGCCCAGCTGTCGCTCGTCCTCGGCATGGACTTCGAGCTCACCGAGGGCCCCTTCAACGGCAGCGCCTTCGTCGTCTACTCGCGCAACACCGTCGTCAAGCACCCGGTCGGGAGGGAGCTCGCCATCGTCGGCGGCCGCGGCAAGTTCCGGATGGCCCGGGGCTACGCCTTGCTCCGGACGCATTACTTGGACACCAACAATGGCGACGCCATCGTAGAATACAACGTCACCCTTTATCACCATTGAATTGCTTGCACATTTGAAGTTTGCATTGCAGCACAATAATTCAAGATACCTAAATTTTGTATTTTTCGATCTGGCTCTGGTTTCAGTTTGCTCGATCGTCTAAAATGTACTAGCGTGGAACTCGAGACATGTTCGTCACATTGCATACATGGAGTGGTCGTTTATTGCATAGGCAACAGAAGTAGTGCAGTATACAGAGCAGCGCTAGTTTATTCTTCTAGGGAGAGAGAGAGGACGCATCAATGGCGGACGGCTTCATTTCGTGCACACACGCACCTCTCCATGGCGCACACCGACCACACACGCGTAAAATGGTCAAGTCCACCGAAGAATGAGGCGAGCACCATCACGGACACGTCGACGGAGAAGATCGAAGAGCCTCCTGAGAAGGTCGGATCGAAGAGCCTCCTAGACCTGGATCTCCAGGTTCCATCTGTACAACTCCTGCTCCGGCACGGGGATGTCGAGCGCGACGAGTCCCGTGTCTGCGTCGTAGGTGAACTCCGCCTCCGCCGCGTCCAGCGTGCACCGCGCCGGCCTCCGCGAGCAGTAGGCGCCGAACCGGCCGCAGCCGCGGACCCTGAGCCGCACGGCGGCGGCCGCGCCGTCCGCGGCCTCGCACTGCTCCACCGCGCCGCCGGCGTTGAACATGCCGAGCAGCCCGATGGGCGCGAACGACACGCCCGGCGCCACCTCCTTGACGGGGGCGACGTGGAACAGCTCGAACTCGAGGACCCTGAGCGTCACCGGCAGCGTGGCGCCCCTGGGCAGCCGGATGAGCTCCCCCGACCGGTAGGCGTACACGACGGCCTCGCCGCCCCAGCCCGGGCCGGCGAGGTCGGCGATGGCGTCGACGTCCTCGGCGCGGACGGACCCGGTGATCGTCCCCGGCGCGGCGTCGTGGACGCGGGTCTTCTTGGTGACGCGGCACCAGCCGGCGCCCTGGCAGTTGAACACGCCCACCACGCCCGTGCACTTGTTCACGTTCCAGATCTTGAGCAGGCTGCGCGCGCCATCCAACGGGTCAGATCAGATCAGGTGCTCTGCTGGTTCTGATTCTGGAAAGGAAAAGCGAATGGGTCTGTGATGATGATCTCTTCAATTACCTGGTGCCGTCGCGCGCCGGGTCGGCGAAGAGGCAGTCGCGGGTGGGGCGGCCGGGGAGCTGCGCGCGGAGCACGGAGCCGTCGGGGAGCACGAGCTTCTTGAGCAGCTCGAAGTTGTGGTTGCCCGGCTTGTCGCTGGCGAGACAGAGACGTGAGAGCAGAGCGTCAGTAACCGCAAGTGACTTGTCACTGGAGACCACGCGGGCGCGCTGTTGAGTTGACTGGTCGCGGCGCAGTGCGCGCGAGCCGTGCCAGATTGCTACCCAGAGCAGCATCTGTGCCAGGCAAGGCCGCCGGCGACGTGCTGACGGCGACGGCCAATCATGGCGCGCGGGGCCGGAGGGATCAGCACGACAAGCCCCGCCCGCGCCGGCGCTGACATGCCATGGACCCAGGGCAACCCAAGGGATCACTCACTTTTGCCGGCTGGCTTCGACGGACGCCGCCGCGACACCGACCGCGCGTGTTCAGATCAATATTGATTCAGATCGAGAGAGCGCGAGCGGTGGCTGAGGCTCACCTGACGTAGATAGGGCAGCCGCCGATCGCCCGCGCCGCGCCGTGGTACTCCGCCGCCGGGTGCAGGCTCTGCAGCAGGCACACGCATTCCGACCAGTCAGCCACTGCAGTTGCAGGTAACAAACATGAAGGATCCAAGGACATTGCAGGTAGTAACGGAACATACATGGAACATGTCCCAGTCGGGCTGCATGAACTCGCCGAGGAAGAGCGTGTTGTAGGCGACGGAGGAGATGTGGATGGTGTGCGAGGCCGGGTCGCGCGGGTAGAAGTCGTCGGAGGCGCGCACGACGGCGGTCTGGCGGGCGCTGTAGAGCATGTCGGTGTTGTGGCACATGCAGGAGATGCAGCCGTTGTCGGGGAAGTTGCGCGCCACGGAGGCCTCGAGCGCGTGGTGGTAGGCGCGGGTGAGCGACACGCGGCCGCCGTGCCCGGCGCCCAGGGTCTCGATGATGTTCTGCACGTCCACCTTGACGCCGTCCACGCCGCAGGAGGCCAGGTACGAGTGGAGCTCGTCGTAGAAGCGGAGGGCCTTGCGCGGGTGCACCAGGCCCAGCCCCAGCACGGAGAGCGAGTCCATGACGATGTCCGGCTGGTTGCCCATCACCCCCGGCGACTGCACGGGGAACGCCAGCGCGCTCTCGTAGTGCTCCATCCCCTCCGCCGCCGGCTTCACGCCGCCCCAGTACCCCGCCATGGCGTGCCACACGTACACGTACTTGACGCCGTGCTCGCGCTTCGCCTCCTCCACCAGAAGCTTCAGCCCGGGGCCCTGCTCGGCCTGCTGCTGGCTCTGCTGCTGCTCTGCCTCCTCCTTCTTGTTCTGGAACTTGGCGTTCTCCTTGATCCCCGTCAGCCTGCTGGCGAACCTGCATGCGATCGACATTGATCAACAACTAGTTGAGCTTGGTTCACTTGTCCCATCGATCACCGGTGTTGATCGATGAGAAAAATGAATGCTGATTTCCCAGAGAAAATTATTGGTGATATGCGACGACGGCGTACTGCGCGCCTTCCTGCACGACGGCATTGGCCTCCTCCTTGTTCTCGCTGCCGATCTGCTGCCACCCGTCGTCGATGATCAGGAACCGCGGCGGCGTGCCGCCCTCCGCCAAGCTGCACCAGCCATCGAAAAAGTTTCAGAACGTGACGTGAGTGAAATTGTCAACACTAGTCTATCAAAATAGTAGTACTCCTACAAGTAAAATGTTTACTAGTACCTCTGCAGGCCCTGCTTGACGCCCTCGGCGGTGACGTCGGTGTAGAAGGCGTCCCATGTGCACCACCCGAACCAGTCCACGAAGGACGGCAGCTGCGCCACCACCACAACGCGCCATCAGAGTCAGTTCCCCGCAAAGCGACACCGTCCGGCTCGCCACGCAACGGAGAGCCAGCCAAGAACGCCAAGGCAGCCACTATCCTATCCTACTATTCCTAGCGAGCGGGTCACATGAGGGACCCAAGCCAAATCTGAAAAAGGGGTGGGAATGGAACCCCCAACCAAGCAACCAACCTTTTTCTTGTCCCTGTGGTGGAACGTCTGCAGGTGCCTCTCCACAACCCTGTCCATTTATTTCACAGTTCACACAACAACACACGGTTAGTTTTTTTTTTTTTCGCGACCGTGCCTGGGCACACGGTTAGTTTCAGAACCGAGCATTTCTGCTACAAGCTTTTACTGCAGTAATTCGTGGGACATGAGATCGAGTGAGGAAAAAGTACAAAACGCACTTGACAGCCTGAGTGATGGTGTCGAAGGGGTTGGTCCCGGCGTGCACGTACACCATGTAGGCCCCCTGCGCCGTCTGAACCTCCTTGTCCCCTGCTCGGCCACGAAGCAAAATATCGCCGGCGCCGGCGAGCGAGCACCACCGGTCAGTAATGATCTGAGGGTACGCGGTCACGTGGAACACGGCGGGGAAAGAAAAGAGGACGACGACGGCTTGGCTTTGGCATGGCCGGACGCCGGATAGATCATAGATGCTTACCGCTCTCGAGGGTGATCTCCAGCTCGTCGCGGCCGTTGCCCTGCAGCGCGGCGCGGAACTGGCCCTCCAGCAGCGGCAGCATCACCAGGTACACCGGCTCGCCGCTGTCGTCGTCGCCGCCGGCGCCGGCGCCCGGCCGGCTCTCCAGGAGCATGAACTGCGTCTCCAGCGGGACGTCGCGGCCGGAGGTGCCCATGCGCTGGGTCATCCACCACAGCTTGAACCGGAAGCAGCACATGAACCGCAGGTCCCTACACCAGAAGCGCATGCACACATGGTTGGTTCACCAGTTAATAAAAAAAATATTAAAATAAAATAACAGTGGCAGCAGTGCTGCATGGAGAATTTGGAATTTGCTCTAGATGAAGATGAACAACAGCAAGAAAAGAAATGGCCAAGAAGGTGAGGAGGTAATGGAAAGAAGACATGGAGCTCCCCCAAGTGTCCTGAACCTTCCAGACAAGTGGCGACTCTGGTCGTCAGGGTCCCCAAGAAGCAGAAAATTGGTGCTCTTGCCAATCATCAAGTACAGTGTACTCTACTCTAAAACATTTCACAAGTCCTAATTTCGTGAACTGACTGATCCAAATCTCAAACAACCACTAGTTGTGTACCAAAGTTCAAAGCATCTGGCGGGTGCTGCTCTGCTCACCTGAGGGTGCCGAAGGTGAAGACGTGCATGCTCTTGGCCTCGCCGGCCGTGGCGCCGACGAAGGCGCCGTCGACGAGCCCCGCCCCGGAGGCGTGCGTCAGCACGATGTTCTCCGGCACGCCGGTCAGGATGGTCCGCCCGTGCGCCACCAGCCGCCCATCCCCCGCCGTGATCTTCGGCGTCACCGTCATCTCTCTCTCTCCGCCGAGATCAGAGAACCGCCACCGGAATTACTATTACCTCCTCTGTCACACGCTGATCACTAATTAGCGCGGCGACAAACAAAGCTACCAGTCGTGGCTAATTACGCTAGCGAGCTTAGCACTAGTAATTAGCTGCCCTCGCAATCAGGATTGGGGGGAAGAGGGAGGGCGCCGGGCGGGAGCTTTATATAGCCGGGCCAGTGGCGCCAGGAGTTCGTGCGCAGGTGACACCTGGCGCGCCGGAAATGGTAAAAACGGAGACGTTTCTACCCCTGCTCGGGTAAAAGCCGACCGCCATTGCCGGAGGCCGGACGGACTGACGGAGCACTTCATGCTTCTGGACAGAAAATATCTTCCCCTCTCTCGCGTGCTCCAGCCAGCCAGCCGCCCAGCCGTGGGATTTTGGTGACGAAGGATGGGGATCTCCGGAGATGGTTGGAGAATATACAGGCTATGCTATGCACAATAGCGTAGTAGTAGTATTCAGGTGTGGGTGGCTGGCGTGTGGGGCCTGGGGGAGATTTTGTTGTCTTCCTTTTGGCGTCTCTGATCTCTCTCGTGATCGTGAAAGATCCAGAGTGAATGTTCCAGCCTTCCAGGTTCCAGCCACGATCTGTCCCGGATTTTGGTGTATCTTAACGTCTTGTCAAGTCGCTGCTGGAATCGTTTTGCTCAAGATTTGGAGTGTGCTTTGCTGGATTTTTCAGGCACTAATTGCTATTTTTTTCATTTATCTGCAAAATTAAACCCAGAAGAATTAGCTTCCTGAAGAAGTTCGGTAGAAGAACAACGCTCAGCAAAGTTTGAAGACATTGAAAGTGGAAGCTGTTAGCCACATAGAGTAGGGTACCCAATCGTTTTGCTGAAGATGTGAAGTGTGTTTTCTGTATTTTCTCCGGCGCTATTCGCTCTTCTTTTTTCTGCAAATTGAAAAGGGAAACCACCAGGTCGAGAGTTCGACTCCTGGTTCGCGGAAGAAAAAAATCTCGCTTATCCCACGCCAAAGCACAGGACATGGCACGGCCCAATCTCATTGGGTCTTAGCGTCGCTTTGTAAGGGTGAAGCGCGAGTTCGAAAGTTTTCTCAGTTTGCATAAGAAGATCGTCTTCTTAAGCACAATGACCGGGGGCCATCATGCCCCACGGGTCGAGTTTTTTTTATTTTGTCGCTGTATATGCTACGCAGGTTAGACAAAGTTACTATCGTGCATTTTTGCGCTGTTAGCCAGAGATGCCAGATCATCGTGTTACTATTATTCTCTATGTTTCACTGCATTTGTCTGTAGCATGTCATACTCACTAACCAAGTAAATATGGCCGGGTTAAGACAAACCCATGTGAAGTAACCATCTGTTGCCCTTTTAACTAGCATAGCATGACAGAACAGTCTCTCAAAACATTTAATTAAGAGTCTGTATGGAGTGAGAACATTTCAATATTATAGCTACACTCTTCATATCCTCGATGGCCAAATATTTTGATAAGGGATAAGTCTATTTTACAACCTCAAACTAGTCAAGAAGTCTGTTTTTCAACCTCATACTACGAAACCGGGTAACATAGGCCCTCGAACTGGCAAAACCGTCCGAATCACCCCCTCGAGCACTGTAGCAAGCTGTTTTGAGGGCGGTTTTGCTACAGTAACATTTTCGAATTTCTGGAATTTCACACCTCTCAATTAAATAAGAAAGAAAGCATAGTTAATATTGTCTAAAAATCATGATATTTTTTTGGGAGGTAGATAAAAAGACAAGGAATTTATTTTGGCTAGATGTGATACATTAAACATAATGAAATTTAAATTATAAAATTTTAAAAATGGGTAGAATTTAAAATTTCTTGAATTTTTGGGTTAGCTAAACCTTTGATAAAAATGAAATAAAAATATGATAATTCATAATTTTTTATTTAGTTTAATAAGGTTTTTTTATTGGCCCAAGTTTTTATGAACGTTTTTGAATTCCTTCGCAATGCTCAAATTTGAATCAAATTTGATTCCTCAAATTTTAATTTATGAATTTTCTATAGAACTTGGGCCAATAAAAAGTACCTAACTAAACTAAATAAAAAATTATGAATTATCATATTTTTAATGCATTTTTATCATAGGTTTAGCTGACCTAAAAATTCAAGGAATTTTGAATTCTACCTATTTTTAAAATTTTATAATTCAAATTTCTTTATGTCTATTGTAGCACATCTAGCCAAAATAGATTCCTTGTCTTTTGATCTACCTCCCAAAAAATATCATAATTTTTAGACAATATTAACTATGCTTTCTTTATTATTTAATTGAGAGAGGTGTGAAATTCTAAAAATTCGGAAATTTTACTGTAGCAAAACCGCCTTTGGCTGAGTCAGGGTTGCTTTTCAAACGGTTTCGTTAGTTGGAGGTGTAGGATGTCTGGTTTCGTAGTTCAAGGGCCAAAATCGGACTATCGTGATAGTTCAGGGTTGAAAAACAGACTTTTCCCTTTTGATAATATTTGCATTCTCTCGAGGCCATGAACACACATAGTGAACGGAGCTAGTGTTTTTTTTTTTTGCGAGAGTGTTTTTTTTTCTTGAAAATTTCATTGTCAGAAACCAATCATGTAGTCGTACTCTTTCCCTTGCCCGGCATGGTTTCTCTGGTTCCATTTGAGCATATCTTCCCGTGCAATCAACAGCACTCAGTAATCATCTTTTCTTTCACTCCAACAAGTCAAACCTTCTGCCTCATTCATTCTTACCGCACGGTCGAGTTGGCGCCAAGCGTCAACTGCCTAAGCAGCTGTGGTCTCGGCCATGATTGGAATCTATGATGATTGATGATGCTTCCTATCAATCTCCATTTGACTCTGCTCCTCTGATTGAGCAAGCATCGATCATGCAGAGTCTGACACGACAGGGGTTTCACTCGTTGTTAATCTCAGTTTTGGGCCACCTTTAAACGCAAACCAATCCTTTAAGTAACCGGGCTCACACCCGTTGGGAATCACATTCCATGCATTGTGATCGAAATACCTTTTTTTAAAAAAAAAACGTTGTGATCGAAATGTGCCTGCTTATCCTGTTGGAAGCAGAATCTGTCAGTGATAGATTTGTTTTGCTCTGTTTCCATGGAACAAGCAAGAAGATGGGCAAGAAAGAAGCAGGCTGCTGTTTGTACCACACAGATGCAGGTGCACTGCGCATGGCGTGTCTCTGGTTGGCAGGTTGATACTGCACTGTCGATCGTGTCGACAAGGACTAAGATCTGGTACAGCAAGCCAAGATATTGGTTGGGCGCATGTGCAAACAACATACGAGCGCCGAGACACGTCAGCGCGGCGTACCGGAGCACGATTGCGATTGATGCGGCCGTGCTGGACCAACACCAGCCGGGCGTTTTCGCTCACCGGCGGAGCCTAATCATTGCCGCGGCGGGCCTCCGTCATCGCCTCACCTCCATCATTGAGCTGCTCGCATGTGGCCCTGGCCACTCGTTCGCTCCTTACATGGAACCGTACCCATTCTTGCTCCTTGTTCCGGGCATCCATCGCAGTTACGGACACATGGGATTCATGGGAACAATCGGCCTGGGTTGTTGGATATGTTCCAAATTTATATTGGACTGGCCGACTTCTGCCGTAGCGAAGGCAGAAGTCGGTCGGCCCATCAGGCCGCACCCCAAGGACGCTGGGGGCTCCGCCCCCATGATTTAGTACATGTACATTCGATTAGAATTTACTCTATTACTCTCTTGTAAGTCGCCATACGGTATTGTAACTCAAATTTTTGATAATAGTGAGAAGTATTGCTGGCTGGCGCTCGTGGTTTTTCCACTTCGCATTGGGGGGATTTTCCACGTAAAATCATATGTCTCCACTATAATTGATCTTACTTGTTTCATTGTTTTGTTGCTGTTACTCGTAACATGGGTAGCGGCCGATGCGAGAGAGATATTTGGAACAAGGCGTGACGCGTCGCTACCAGCGAACGTACAGCCGTACAGTTGGGGCCTGTCACGTCAGGCCGGCCATATTGGGATTGGGAAGACGAGCGGGGCTTCGTGTACAAGGCTCCAACGGCAAGTCGGAGCGACGCCAGAGCAGGGTTTTTTATCCCAACCGGAACTCGTCCGGAAACCACGATTATCGGTGTAACCGGTCCGGACCGGTTCCGGTACTAGCCGGTTGAACAAATTCAAAATTTAAATTTAAATTCAAAAAAAATAAAAAAAATCTAAAAATATTTCAAGTTGCGACGAATCTAATGATGTTAAATTTTTTTAAATATTCGTTCATTTAGTATACTTTGCAGGCATTTGAAGTTAAACAAAAAAAGCGTGCATACAAAAGTATACAAATACAATGTAAAATATATTATACATTGTATTAATGTAAAAGTAGTACAAAAGAGAGTTGAAGGGATGTTATACAAACATTCAAATTGTGAACTAAAGTGGGTTTTCCGTCGTTTTTTTCCCAACTCCCCGGTTTCCACTCAAATCGGATCAGTTTACCGGCCTAACCGGTCGGCTAACCGGTGGAAACCGGTTGAATTATCGTTTTTGATTTGGAATTTGAATTTGACCGTTTTTTTCGATTCCTGGTCAAACCGACCGGACGGCGCCGGTTTCATTCTATCAGTCGGTAAAAAAACCCTGCGCCAGAGTCGCGGCGGGCGGGTCGCGGGTGGCCCGAATAATTTGAGTTCTGTTGCTTTCCTTCACTACAGGGGTCAGGGGTAGGGAAAAAACCACTCGACTAGTGCAGCCTGTTTAGCTTGAACAAATCATTTTACTCTATTTAAAAATTATGCGCCGGCAAGAATCAATTAATGTCAAATATGGTGTGACATCCCGAAAATCCGTTAAAATTAAATCATGCGCTAAATTATTTATTTCCAAAATTATTTCATCGTTGAGCTCATTTAATCCTAAACCCTAATCCCCTCCCTGAATTTTCCGCTGTCCTGACATCCAATTTCCATCGTCGTTCTATTTTTCCGCCGACCGTACCCCTTCCTTTTTCTTCTCTCGTCGCCATCCCGTCCCGCGCCGCTCGGCGGCTTGTCGCCACGTGCGACCGCCCGCCGCGATCGGCGCCGACGCGCTCGCTCTCTCTCTCCCCCCCACCTTTTCTCTTTTCTCATTTTTCTTTTTCTTTTACCTTTTTCTTTTCTCTTTTTTTTCTTCTTTTCTTTTCATCTCTCCTTCCTCCTCTCTCCCTCCCTTCTCCTCTGCGCGCGGTCGGCCCAGCCCCCTCCCTCGCTTCGCACGCGCCGCTCCGCTCGGCGCACCGCCCCTCCTCCCCGCGCGCACGACCCCGGCCGCCTCCTGCTCCGCCCGGCCACGATCCCTACTCCTGCACGCGCGTCCCGCCCGGCCTGCCCACGCGCGGCCCGCTCACACACACAACACCGCCGCTGCCACCTCTGCCCTCGCCGCACAAGCCGCCGCTGCGCACGCACGCGCTCGCCGCGCTCGGCACGCCGCACGCCCCGCCTCGCTGAGCTGCCGTGCCGCGCGCCGCCTCGACGCGCGGGTGCGCACGCGCACCGCGTGGCCGCCCCGACGCCGGCTGCTCCCGGGCCCGCCCACGCACTACTCCCACGTGCGCTCGCCGCGCCGCCCGCCGCCTAACAATAGCGCCGCCCTGCACGCCGAACCCCACTCCGTCGTTGCCAGCTCCCTGTACTCGCCGCCTCGCCGCTCACACGCCGCTCAGCAACACGCGAACGCGGCCGAACGCCATTAAAGGCTAGCCGCACCGCTCGCCGGCCGCCACCACCAGCCCCGCACCGCTCCACCGCCTTCCCGTGGCTATAAAGGGACCCCTGCCTCGCCTCCGCTCCTCCACAAACCCACTCAGCCCCGCGCGCCCCCACCTCGGCCTTGCAGCACCGCCGCCGCAGCCACTTCCGCCCACCGCCGCCGGCCCTCGTCGCCCCACCTCCTCGCGCCGTCCCAGCCCGAGGTAGGATCGGGAATCGAATCCCAATAGCCCCCTCCCTCTTTTCCCCTCACCCCAGCCGCTGCCGTGGCCCGGAGCGCCGGGATCGACGCCGCCGGCGCCCCTGTTCTCCCCTCCCCTGTTTCGATCGGGAGGAAGGGGAAGGCAGGGCAGTTTTGCCCAAAGGCCCCTGGCCTTTCTTTCTTTCATCTAAGAACCCTTCCACCCTTTTAATCTTTTGCAAAAGAAACCCCCATGTTCTTCCCATTTAAAGAAAGACCCTTCCACTATATAGAACTAATTATAAATAAACCCCTACACCTTTTCAGTATGCCCCAAATACTTCTAGAATTTACAATCAAGCCCTTCCACTCTTAGAAATGATTACAAACAGGTCCCTGACTCCTTATTTAATCCCTAAACTGTTATATAACCTATCATTTCATGTGCCAAACAACTCCCGATCGATCTGAAACTTTACCATGCTATCCCTAACATAGTTTTGGCCATGCCATTAGTAAACCGCCCTAAAATATTACTCCTATCTCCATATCTTAATTGTTTCTGAATCGAGCTCAATGATAAAGCTTTTATTTCTTTTTCTTGATTGTGTGCTTGTTTGTATACGTCGTAGATCACGGTGTGAACGAGGGAGAACCCGTCGACGAGCAGTACTGCGAGCAGTCGAACGAGGACCAGTTCCGCGACCTCGAACCCGAAGGACAGTGCTTCGATCAGGACCTCCCGGAAGGATTCGAAGACGGCAAGTTCAATCCCATCCTTTGATGCATGTTTTGTCCTAGTTTTTATAAACACAACCTAATGGCATGTTTTACAAAATTGCATATGTTTTGCCTGCTGAAAACATGGTTGGATAGCCACCCCTTGATTTGTTATAATCATTCCTTGACCACCTAGATTAATGTCTGAATATGTTGTTGGGACGTTAATCACTGCTAGAACGCTACGCTTAAGTCCTTAAATTCAATACAACTTGTTTTACAAAGAAAAGGTGTGTGTGTGGTAAGGGATAAAAGAGGACTTTTCGAAAGATGTGTCTAGACGGGACGGATGTCATTTCTGTGTGATTTGCCAATTGGTGTGCTTGTGCCTGTGTGGCAGAGCAAGGAAGGGAGATATACATCTTGTCACCACTAAGGACCGAGTTGGTGTGTCATCTCACCTAACTCCACTATCGTGCAAACCACTCGATCGTTGTATGGGCAACGGCTTAGCATAAACCCCACTAGTTAGTCTATAGCCATCAGGAGAGCTGAGAGCAACGGGTGATCAAGGAGAAGGGATTAGCTCTGTGTGACTTATGCCCCGGTTAGAACATCTGTGATAGGTCGATAACCCCTTGGTGCATCCCGTGATGGCTAGTCAGGTCTAGCTAAGGTGGGTAATGGCTTTGTTCGGATCTGCACCGACACTAAGGTGATCGAGTTGCGGTACCCCGCTTGTGGGTAAAGTTGCACACCTCTGCAGAGTTAAGAATCTATTCGAATAGCCGTGCCCACGGTACTAGGCGAGTTACGGTGTGGTCACATAACTAGTGTTTATTGAGGGATGGGTTAGCGTGAGTTGTTTTGGGAAATGTGTCCGGCAATTGTGCCGTGTGCTACGGCGGATGAGGAGTCCGGTAGCAGCTTAAACTTGGATCCTGTGTGGATCAACCCTTCGTGTTACTCGGTATAAGAAAACTGGTTTTGGAAATGCTTTCTTTCAAATGAACCCTTGCATGAAATATTGTTTTCCGCAAAAAGTAAACCTTAACCTTATCCTTGATTTACCCTGTGCATTTTATTCTGTTTATACCCCCTCCGTGGGTGTGGTTGGACTTGCTGAGTACGTTTGTACTCACCCCATTCTTAATTTTTACAGAAGAAGACCCAGACTTCGTTCCAGAGGACGTTGAGTAGGGTACCGTCCTGCACCCAGCCTTGCCTGTGGATTAGGGTCACCCGCAGGAGATACCGCATGGCGCAAGACTCTGATGACATTCTTTTTATATTTAATATCATTGCGTGTGTGTGGATTGTAATCCTCGCGATAATGGCGCTTCGCTGCTCACTACCGCGTAGAGTTGTAAGGTAATAAACCATCTGATGTAATAAATGTGTCATCAGCCTCCTGGGACTGATGTTTGTAACACATTTAAGTCTTCTCTCATGAGGGGGACGCTTCATATGGATAATAAATAGGAGCAAATATGATCATTTACTTTTTTGTTAATTTGTTCTAAATTTTCTTGGATGACTTATTTTTTTAGGACGGAGGGAGTATGTTTTTATATTTCATTCTTTTTTCTATAGATGTTAATATTTCTCTCCATAATTTGATTAAATTTAAGGTGTCACCTAGGGCAGATAAAAAGTGCGGACAAAGGGGTTACTCTTGGTGGGACATTTATTAGCGATCAAATAACTAGTAGTATTCCATACGGAGTTAATTAGTACGTCTTTGCTTTGTTACCTCCAAGATCATGATTAGCCTCTTGTGTGCATTTGATTTGCTCTGGTCCTCTGACGTTTTTTACAACGAAGGGGTGCAGCCGTGCAGGCCCCGGCAAGTTGGATGCATGGCGCCGATCGAAGCGTCTGGACTCCGGACCCGATCGATCCACATCTGGCGGCTTCTCCCGTCGCCGTCAAGCTTAAAGCATGTGGGATTTCCAATCATCTCGAGCCTGATTTGCTTCTTGACTAAGAGTAACTTTCTTCAACTCTCTGGCTACCACGTTAGGCGATGAATCAAAAGCCTTCCTTGGAGGGACTTCCAGCGATCCTGGTGGGTATTTCTCGAGAAAGTCGAAAGGTAACAGAGTGCTTAAGCTTAAGCTCTCTGTCAGTAATCAGCATGTGGGATTTCCAATCATCTCGAGGCTTTTCCAACGCCAACGTGCGCGGTGCGTCTTGGACTCTCCGGACGCGAGCGACAACGGAACAGTGAGAGTGTACACCAGTGGCTCACCGGACTAGTCGCGACTGGCCTCGGGCCCCTCACCTGGGCCCATACTCCGTTGGGCCGCTACAGCACGGATGGAAAGGGAAGGAAAGGTAATGGGCTGATGATCACTATACGGGCCGGTCGGTCTGTTTCTTCCAGGCCTGCAGTACGGACGGTTTCGAGACTGCCAGACGCGCGTGTGTCAATGCAAGTTGCCTCCCGCAAACAAGTTGCTAGCGACAGCTTCTTTCCACACACAAACAAATTTTACTTACAGCTTCCAGTACAACGATAAATATTTCAGATAACATAGAAAATATGCATATAAATAAACTTTCACATTAACCTAGGGGGCGTTTAGTTCCCAAAAATTTTCACCTCGAAATTTGTATCTTTCTTTTTGGACACATATATGGAGCACTAAATGTAGTTAAACAACAAAATTAATGGCATAGTTTGGATGTACACGACGAGACGAATTTTTTGAGCCTAATTAGTGTATGATTAGTTATAAGTGCTACAGTAACCCACATGTGCTAATGATGCGGTCAAAAACTTCAAAAGATTCGTCTCGCGGTTTCCAGGTCAATTCTGAATTTAGTTTTTTAATTAGTATCCGAAAAACTCTCCCGACATCTGATCAAATTATTGACGTGACACCTAAAAAATATTTTGGTTTGGGAACTAAACGGCCCCCTAGTCATTCCTTTCACCATCGATCCCTGCACTCCTCGTCGCTGTCCTCGACCTCCAGTTCCGCGAACCCACTGGCGCGGTACTGGTTCAGGATGTCCCTCTCCCAGTCATCCGCGGCCTTGCACAAGGCTGCCACTCTGGCAATGGCGTCTCGCATTTCCAGTTCCTCCTGGGACTCGGGGGACGCTGCAGGACCTCTTCAGGGAGGCCGTAGGAGACACGGCGCGGGGGGTCCGCCAGCAGTGTCTCGATGTACCCCTGGGGCACCCTCACTTTGGTCGTCTTCTTCACGGCTCCCGCAGGTTTGCCCTTGATCCCCGCTGCCGCCGCCTCCGCTTTGTTCTCCATGGCTCCCGCAGGCTTTCCCTTGACCCCCTCCATTGCTACCTTCTTGTTCACTGCTGCGGCGTCCGCGGCCATGGCTTCTGTGTCTCCCGCCCTACCATGGACCCTCGCTTTATCCAAACTACTGATCTGAACTGTGGTTGTGTCGTTGATCCAGAGAACCATCCAGGTTGTCCTCGCTATTACATAGGGCCCGCAACAGGAGGCGCTATCTACTCGGCCTCGGACTCCGATCCGACTCCGGCGCGGTCACGTGTGGGAGTGCAAGCCGAGCCGGCCTCCTATTCTATTTGTGCTTCTGAGTTCTGATCCAGGACGTTGTACTTGGTTACTTTCAAAAAAAAAAAAGGACGTTGTACTTGGTTGATGCTCGTGAACAAGAACAGTGCGAGCAGAACAACAGTGCAAGCATTCGCACTTTTGCAGGCAAAAAACCATTACACCTTTGCATCACACAAGCAAATTTTTTAATACATGCTGCTTCATCTACAAAATGTACGGGGCCCCAACACCATCTTTACAAACCCAAGAATCACAGCTCAAGTGAAGAATTCCTTTTTACCGTGTAAGAGAGAAACAGGGAGAATGAGAAATAACCTGACGACCAAACCCGTCACATCACAGTAAAACAACGAACGGACGAACAAAACACCCAGTACTACTTACTACCCACACGACACACACAGCCTCAAGACACCAGCGCTGTGTTTTCTCGCCGTCCTCCCTGCTCAGTGCCCTACCGTGTCTCGGCGCCGATGGACCCGTCCTTCTGGAGCTTCAGGCTCAGGTTGCTGAACCGCTGCCGCGAGTACTGCCGGGACGCCTTCCTCCAGTCAGTGCCGGCCTTCATCATCGCCGCGAACTCGTCGTAGCTTATTTTCCCGTCCTGAGAACAGCGACAGATAACGCCTGCTCGTTAGGATGACCGGGCAGATTGGTCATGTAACTAGATAGAGGGATTTGAACTAGTCCAATTATAGTTCCTTTAGATTACTCTATACTACCAATCAGGTGGGGACTGACCGACTGATCGTCCCCCCACCACCATTGTTTTCCTCAAAAAAAAAATACTGCCAATCACACCACACCATGTGCCTTGTCATATCCTTTCTTGGTCCCACATGTCGATAACGGTCAAACAATCCTTCAGTTAAATAAATAAATCCATGCTTGCAAGTAGCAGCATCTCAACTTTGACCGCCATGCATGCAGTCATGAGCAAGGCACATCTATTCTATTCCACAAGATATAATATTCGAAGCTATTATCTATGATGCTTTCGTCTCACTCACATTTATGATACTCCTTCACTCATAACCATTTTACCATCAAGGATACTCCACAAATTAGTTTCTTGTTTATTCATTATGATGAGAAAGGATTAGTTTCATGGTCTGGTAGATTTTGCTTACCTTATCCGTGTCCACATCTCGGATGATACCATTGATAATGTCTTCATCAGTTCCCTCCAGTTCGTCAGCCAGTGCCTCTCTAAGCTCTTCAATTTCAATGTACCCACTCTTATCCCGGTCGAAGTATGTGAAGGCCTTTTGAATGTGTTCGTCATTTCCTATTTTCCTCACATGAACAGACACAGTCACAAATTCCGCATAGTCCAGGGTCCCATTGTTATCAACATCAGCCTGCAGAGCATTTAAAGTAACACTAACAAGTTTGTACCATGATATTTCTGCACTAGGTTTGTGAATCTTTCATAAGTAACTCACAGCATCCATTATTACACGAAGGTCTGAATCAGGCATTTGGTTTCCAAGTTTACGAAGCCCAGCTTTGAATTCCTCGAATGTTAGCTTGCCATTCTTGTTCACATCCATGTTATCAAACGATTGCTTTATATCAGCTGCTTCCTCCTCAGACAGATGCTCAGCAATTATCTGCAGATGTTTAAGAATAAAATTAAGTTACTTTAGAATGAACTTTCTATGCAAGAAAAAAATATATACTAATTTCTGTTCAATAAGGAAGCTAATAAATTTTTTACCAACATGTAGTAAACCCTACCCTTAGTGCTTTCTTCTTTAACTTGTTCATTGCAGCAAATTGCTGCAGCCTTGCTCGGACAGCATCACCGAGAGAAATGTCTGGCATCTTTTTTGAGTCATGTAACCATGGATGTTCTGCCCATTCAATCGACATTGCCAGAAAAGCAGTGACAGAATAATTTGAAACATACAGTTAGTAAACTCATGGTCAATTTCAAGCATCATATTTGAATTTAATAGAAATACATTAACTCCTTTGAACAGACAACCAAACTAAGGTAATCATCTAGTCCTAACTCCCAGAATGAGAATTTTAGGGCATGTTTGGTTCATGTCAGCCAAAACATAATGCAGACACATCACTAATTAAGATTCAATCGGAACAGGTGATGGTGATGCTTACCAAGTACTTGTGCTGCAGTAAACCGAGTGTTTGGATTCGGGTCCAGCATCCTCCTGACAAGATCTTTAGCAGGCTCAGATACCCTGGGCCATGGCTCTCTTCTGAAATCTACCACAGATCGTATAATTGCTTGTGCTACTCCCTGTTCAGTTTCTGCACAGCATCACAACTATGGGATTATAATGGTGTTCTAACTTACCATTAAAAATGTATGCATTATGGATAAGAGGGTGAAAATACCTGCCCAAAATGGTGGTACACCACAAAGAAGTATGTAAAGTATCACTCCAGCACTCCAGACATCAACTTCAGGGCCATAGTTCCGCTTTAAAACCTCTGGAGCCATGTAGTAAGGACTGCCTACGATTTCAGTAAATCGTTCACCTGCATATAGAAGCAGAGAAGCCAATACAAGACATAAACAACTATTGAGCTTTCTTATATAAGAAATGTGTAGCATATTTTCAATAAAATGCATCAGCACAGTTAGCTCTAATTTGCAGGGAAATGAAGCAAATTACAAAAGGAAAAATACTCGAAGACACTTCACTTTCTTATTTTATGTAGACACAACAAATGCCATTTGTTCAAATAGTAAGTGATTGCTCATTTATCAGCGAAACTTACCAGGCCTGAAGAACACGGACAGCCCAAAATCAATTGCTTTCAGAGCGGCACTCTCTTTCTTGTTTGCAAATAAGAAGTTCTCTGGTTTAAGGTCTCGGTGCATGACCCCGTGCCTGTGGCACATCTTCACCATAGAAGAAACAAGGATTCATGTCATGAGACATATGGGATAATAGAAGAAATAAAGTTAGAATAAACGATGAAGCATTGCCAATGTGTGTCCTAGACCCATCGTGAGTATTACAATTAGGAATCAGGATACTGCCATATTCGCAGTACAATGCATTTGACTAATATTGTTATTCATCAATAATTCAATATGATTAAACATTTATTAATATCATGAACTATCCCAACAGGTTTAGCAACCATTGAGTTTCGCGTGGAAGCTTATCCTAAGCTTAGCTGAAAGCTACAACATGCTTCATGTTCGTCAAATTGCGGAATTCATCAGTTCTAGCTCATGCCCAATCACCACCAATTCATCGAAACAGTAGAGAGCGCAAGCAACTAGAACAACTTGAGCAAACACCAAAGAGGCTTCTCATCAAAAGAGAACGAGTCGTCGCTCACCTGGACGACCTCCACGATGGTGCGCGTGACGGCGGCGGCGGCGCGCTCGGTGTAATGCCCCCGGGCGACGATCCTGTCGAATAGCTCCCCTCCCTCGCAGAGCTCCATGACAAGGTGCACGGCGTCCTCGTCCTCGTAGGCGGCGCGGAGGCTGACGATGTTTGGGTGCGCCGGCATGTGGCGCATGATGTCCACCTCCCGGCGCACGTCCTCCACGTCCACGGGCGTCCGCAGCTTCCGCTTGGAGATGGACTTGCACGCATACCGATCCCCCGTGGCCACCTCCGTGCACAGGTACGTGATCCCGAACTCGCCCCGGCCCAGCACGCCGCCGAGCTCGTAGTGCGCGCCGAGGTCCCGCCCCGTCGGGTCCCGCAGCACCACCAGCCCCGGGCGCGCCGGCAGCGGCGCCGCCCCGCGGTTGTACGCGACGTTGTACGGGTTCGCCTTCGGCTTCTTCCGGCGGTTGCTGCCTTCCTGCGTCGCCGGCGTGCCGCAGCAGTTGCCCATGGTCGCCGCGGCCTCCTAGCAGAAAGAAAAAAATTGGGGGCAAACCTGAACCCGGCGAGCTGGGTTCAATTCGGCGGCGGCGGCGACTGACTGAAAGCGAAGAACTCGAATTGGAATCGGGGGAAATTCCGTGGGCTTTGTACCGGGACTTGGCGTGTGAGATGGGTCGGGGGGCGGGGGGGAGTCCACGAATTCTGGACGCGTTCTAGAAGCGGGCAGCACTAGAAGCGGGCGCAAACTCGCAGGAAGTGGCTGGGCAATCTTTCTCGTGGTTTTTGTGGACAAGACCGCTGGCTTTTGCCAAAAGATCCGACCTTTTTCGGGGATTTCGTGGAGATGGTGGAGATTTCAGCGGAATTAGTATGGATAATCCGTGAGGAATGGAGCAGTTGGCAGCGTGTGTTGGCTTCTGGAAATGCGTAGGAGTCAGCAAAGCAAGGGGAATAACACTGGTCAGGTACTGTCCAAGAACATATTTTCTCATGGCCATAGAGTTGTCTGTTTATATTAGGACCTGACTATAATGCCCCCTCATCTATAGTCATTTTCAGGGTCTTGGCCCTCTTTATTAATAACATATATAATATATAAAGGCAAAATTCTTTTTTTTTGAAAAATCTATAAAGGCAAAATTCTAAATGAATTAGTTTAGTTCCAACTATTTTCAAGTTTTTTTCACTTGATTTGCAGGAGATCTCTTGGAATCCTCCAAAAAGGAAAGGAAAAAAAAGGGCTGGAAAGCGTGTGAGACGACTCTGAAGTTTGAAAGCACGGCAGGGAGACTTTGGGGGAGTGGAATTAGACGTCGACAACCGGCCTGGAAGCGATGGAACGGAAGGTAAGCAAGAAAGCGACGTTTGCTTAAGCCAGCCCAGCCCCCATTTACGACAGAGGAAGAGGATGAGGGAAAAGAAAAGTGGGAAATCAATCACTTCCTGGAGCTTCCGTGATCTTGCGATTGGTCTGCGGTGGCGATGGAGTCGTCGATTATTCTAATCGCCGGTCGTTCGTTGACAGGCGAGATTGCTTGACGAGATCAACGTTCAACACCCGTGGGAAGCTGAAGCTTCTCTTCAGTCCAGTTCAGACTTCACCTGACAGAGAGACAGGATCAACGCCCGATTGAAGCAGAAGGTTCAGTCCAGAATTCAGAGCTCGCCTCACCTTCATCAGAGCTTCAGGTTTTCAGATCCTGCGCCGTGCTGTGCGTTTCTGATAGCACGGAAAAGCGCCGCCGTTCCGTACCAGAGATTGCCGGTCACGTTTTCGTTTCGGGAAATAAATGATTTGCCGCATTTCGTTGTGAGCCGGGACCGGGAGTTCTTCCAGGCAGTACATGTACATTCACTGTGTGCTGGCCTGCTGGGTGCTGCAGGTTATGTTTCCTTTTCTGACGGCGAGTTGGTGTCGAAGCTCCTCTAGTCCTAATGTATAGGAGACACAGTAGCGTGGGCATCGGATACGTGCGGACTGCGAAGCAAGATGCTACCGACGAGGAGACTTTTTGTTCACGAGCAAATTATTTCTGGCAAACGGCAATAGGGCGAATCTGCCTGCCATGTGTTCCAGAAAGGAGGATCCCCCAGCTGCCCCGCCAACGGGAGCCGGCATCTGAGGAAAAGCAGATCAGCTGGCCTTGTTGCTTGCATTTTCGCTGGATGGCAGTAGGCTAGCATGTATCAGCAAGAAAGGAAATGCAGAAGGTTCTGTTCGGGCCGTGTTTAGTTCCTCTTAAAATTTCAAAAAATTTCCAGCGCTACAGTAATTTCTAATGTTTGACCACTAATTAGAAGTATTAAGTGTAGATAACTGACAAAACTCATTTCATAACCCCGGGTGTAATTTCGAGACGAATCTTTTAAGCCTAATTAGGTTATGATTGAACAACATCGTGCTACAGTAATAATCTCTAATGATGAATTAATTAGGTTTGTTAGATTCATCTCGCGATTTAGAACCCATCCGTGTAAAAAAATTTATAAATAAATTTCATTTAGTAGATTCCGTTTCCAAAATTTTTGGAAAACGGAACTAAACACAGCCTCGGTCTTCTTTAGAGGTGTAGGCTCTGAAAACCTGACTAGCGATTACTAACAGATGAGCAGAAGGTTCAGTTCAGCCTGCAGTTTGACACGGATTGCCCACTATCTATCTGTCTAGGGCCGGTATCTCGTATCCAGGGGTGGAGACAGGGGGGCGGGCAGGGGCCTGCCCCCTATGGTTCCCAAATTTACATTGAACAAATTTACATTGAACATTTGAATTTTGATTAAATTTTTATATAAATTAGCATGGTTGGCATCTCCTAATAATAAAAAAAATAAATTCCTGGCTCCGCCCTGCTCGTATCGTATCAGAATCTTCCCTGTTGCTGCATTTTTCGCACGCTGGACAGCAAGCAAGGAAACGCAGAAAGTTCTGTTCGGTCTTTTTCTAGAGGTGTCGGCTCTGAAAACCTGACTAATAACATACGAGCATAAATTGTTCTGCTTGCAACCACCAGCAGCAGTGCAGTTGAGACTGCAGGGATGTAAGTTCGGTTCGGACTTTCAGAGTTCGCACACGTCTAGACGCTGGAAAAGATTTCAGGACTCCGATTCCCATAGCAGCTTCGCTTTCCGGTTCCTGCGCATGTCTGTCTTCTAGTAATATTCCCCCATTTTTTCCCTTTCCAGATGCTGCCTTTCTTCTTTCCACAGATGGATACAACTGAAGATGTCGATGAGACGACCGACGACGGTGTGTGCCCAATGTGCAGATGGTGGGTCCTTAGCACACGTCTCGGTCCGCCACGTGCTCTACTAGAACGGAGAAACTCGATCACACAGAGGGCAGAGTTCGACGTAGACATGTCTGATCTGATCCCGGTCCCTATTCCAGATGCAGTGCCGTCGGTTTAACTGTATGCCTTCATGTCCTTCTATTCTGACATTGCATGTTTCATTCAGTTGAGCTGAGGAACTTTTTTTTTTTACGAAACGAGCTGAGGAACTATCCTGGAGCTCTAGAATATTGATGTTGGTCTATTTGATGGGACCGATTCCTGCAATAAAATGAAACATCTCCGATATGCATGATCTAAAGGTTCCAGTATTTTTTGTATCTGGCGAAAGTAATCTTGCCTGAAACTTGTATGCCCTCTGCTAAGTTCGTACTGTTCTCTTCAAGTCTGCATACAGTGTGATCTTCAGGTATGCAATCCGATCTCAAGGACGAAATCGTACACCAGCAGTTGCAAGTGGCATACTATTTTCCAGGATTCCCGCCAGTGTTTATTGATCGCGCACGAAATCGATCGATGGATCACAGACCCCAAATCGGGTCTCCATGACGATCCATGCCTGCCAGACAGCAAACCAGACCCATCGAAATCGGACGCCTGGGCCTCGGGGGGCCTTGTCATGCGCCCGTAACCGAACTGCCATGCGGTAATTTTTTTAATTACACAACACAATTTAGACTGTGACTCTGTTCGGCTAGCCACCGGCAGCCGAACCAGAACCGGCCGGCTTCGTTCGTTTTATTCATTCACATAGAATACTATTGAATCAGTTGAAATTAGTCGGCTTATGAACCAACCAAGCAAATGAACTTATAACTTATCCACATTCACCATTATGAACACACACGTACGCAAAATCGTAACTTTATGAGCATTTTTAAAAATTAAGCCGGCAAATTGTTAAAATTGACGCATCACGAATGCCTCACTGTCGCCAGTGACCGTGTAGCACTCCGCCGTTGCATGAATCCAACAGCGGCCTTCGTTTGAGTGGGCCGGAGTCGAGGACAGACCGGTTTGCATGGCCCACGATTGGGAGGCCCCATGCACCACCAGAAAAGGGCAATCCAACTGGGCCGTGGTGGCCCAAAGGTAGAAGGTCTCCCTGGTATGTTTCCGACGACGCCCGTGGACGGTGGTCGAGGTGAACCCCGAGAGCTCGTCGCGCCGGAGAACGCGACGCGCTTGGTGGGGGATGGAACGTGAGCACCTTTCACTGGAATGTCTATTCATGAGACAGCCAGTCAATCGACGGCCGAGATCTTCCCGCGGAACTGACAGATGAGCCATCCAACGACTCCTGTCCACCCGCCTTCTCCGCCGGAATTGATAAAGCCCAGGTCGGCCTTGCACGCTGAGGGCGGCGGAAGGAAAATTCGTTTCTTCACGTCGGCGCCTGAAGCCATCATCCCCAACAGCTTTATTCCCCCGCCACCATTATGCGCGCGATGCCTGGCCCCCTGTGCCAGCCGAGCCCTTCGTGCGCGTCCCCTCCGTCTATGACCTGTCGCCATTGTTTTTTTTCCTGCCCAAACTTCTTCTTCCCCGACGCCGCCGCCTTGATTACCTCCGATCCGCCAGCATTGATCCTTGCATCCGCGTTAAACTCGCGCGCGCTGCCAGCTCGCGGCATGAGACCTGCCGCGGCGTGCGGCGATCGCGCTGCAGGCTACCGCCGCGGGCCGAATGCACCGCCAGCCGCCACCGCGACGACGACGACGAGGGTCATGGTGCGGACGCTGCGCGGGGAGCTGGTGGCTCTGGACGTCGACGGCGCCGCCACGGTGGCGCTGCTCAAGGGCCTGGTCATGGCCCGGGAGGGCGTCGCGGCCGACGTGCAGCGGCTCTTCTTCGCTGGCCGCCACCTCGACGACGACGCCCTGCCTCTCGCGCACTACAGCGTGCGCCACGGTTCTGTCGTCTTCCTCACAGGGTTTTATTTCCCAACCGGTTTCCGGTAACCGCCGGGCTCCGGTTCCGGTTTACCGGACCGGTTTGACCGGTTACCGGTGGAAACCGGTTGAATTCAAATCCAAATTCAAATAAATTCAAATTTTTCCGTGCAACCGGTTCCGACCGGTTTACCGGCCGGTTTGACCGGTTTACCGGCCGGTTTTACCGGTTTACCGGTCGGTTTGACCGGTTTGAAATTCAAAAGCTCCCGTGCAACCGGTTTACCGGCCGGTTTTACCGGTTTTACCGGCCGGTTTGACCGGTTTGATCGGTGGGCCTTCATGGGCCGGTCCATTTTTTTTCTTTTTCTTTTTTGATTTAACTTTAAATTCCCACAAACTATACTAAATGAATGAATTTTTGAGAAAATTTGACACCATTAGATTCATCACACCTTGAAGTATTTTTAGGAATTTTTTGGGAATTTTTCATTTTTTGAATTCAAATTTAAAATTTGAATTTTGGCCGGTTGGGTACCGGCCGGAACCGGAACCGGACCGGACCGGTTTGACCGGTAACCGGTCAAACCGGACCGGTTCCCACCGGTTTGGTTAACCTTGCTTCCTCAGCCTCCGCCTCCGCGCCGACGTCTCGCAGTACGTGCTCATTGCTAGGCCTACTCATTGCCCATTGCTTTGCTCCTAGACACAACCGGCAAACCACCTTGCATTTTGGGCTGTCACGTTTGACTGATCGATCGATGATCGCCGGCATCCAAGGCAGGAGACGACGCGTGACGTGCAGCTGCTGCAGCCAGAGCAGCCTGCTGTGACCGTGAGGCAACTGATCGACCAGCAGCAGCAGCTGATGCTTTTCGACGACGACCACGGCCGCGGCGCCGAGGAGGCCGTCATCAAGAGGAAGCCGGTGTCGCGGCGCTCGCTCCGGAAGATCCTCTCGCGGCTGCACGTGGACGTGTGGACGGCCCAGCACGACGCCAAGTTCCTGGACCTTCTGCTGCGGCACACGCACGGCGGCGGCGGCGGCGGCCGGGCCGTGGGCGACCTCACCGCCGGCGACTGGCGCGCCATCCGCGCCGAGCTGAACGCGGCCACGAGGTCCGCGTTCCCCGTGGAGGAGCTGCAGCGGCGGCTGGCCGAGTACTGGCGCGAGTTCGAGGCCGTGAGCCGGATCAAGGACCACCACGGGTTCCGCTACGACGCGCGCCGCCGGGTCGTCGTCGCCACGGAGGCCGAGTGGAAGCGCTACGTGCTGGTCGGTGCTGCTGCTCATCATCACCCCATCGCGATCGATACACAGACGATTTTCCAAAACTCTGAATGGAAACGATGCGTTCCTATTATCTTGACACTTCTGGGGGGGTTTCAGGAGAACCCGGAGGCGGTGGCGTACGAGGGGAGGAGCCCGCACTTCGGTCGCCTCCGGGTGATCTTCTCCGGCGCCGGCGCCGGCGGCGGTTCGGAGACGCGTGAGCGCGGCGGGGCCACGAGGAGCCGGGAGTCGCGGCGAAGAGATGCCTCAGCAAACTGCTGCGCAGCTTCGGGCTCCGGTGTAAGCTGTAAAAATGGTTTTTCTTTTAACACTGGTGTAGCTGATCCGTATGCTGAATCGCTGATACGCGAGAGACACGTCTCCAAAACTCCTGTTTGTCTTCTGCGTCTCAGACTTTGAGTCATCGGTGTCCATCGCCTTCTCCCATTTTAGCTTTTCTGATTCTGAGGAAATCAAAGATCCATTGCGCGGATGGTGCGCCAAAAGAGGCGCGGATTGTGAAAACGCCTATTCCAGTCAGCTCGAAGTTGATGTCTTCTTTTTCCCGTGCTGGGCCAAGGCCGAATCTCATTACTGCTTCATAAGCAACAAGTTACAACATCGTTCTCGCAGTGCCGCTTGGTGCCCATCTGCAAGCTTTGAGGCCAGGCCCCCGTGGATTTTGGCCGACGACTCCGCAGCGTCGCCTGCGTTTTCAGGCCGAGGCGAATGACGATCCAACAACATGGAAAAGGCAAGCGTGAAATCCTGGGCCGCCCATAAATCCTCATATTGTTTTGTGCCCACATGGAAAGTAGACCAGTATAGGCCCATGCACGATCCAGCTCCTAATGCTCTGATCACGAGATCGTTACAGGCTAGCTCTCGGCATTCAGCCCATTTAAGTCGGCTATCGAGCAGCAGGCAAGGCACCCACTAACAAGCAGAGTCATCACCTCACCCAAAAAACAAAAAAAGCAGAGTCATTGTGGCCGTGATGATGAGGCGATAGTTGATGGGATGTTTTCACCATCCCCGTTAAAGGCGATCGACTGTCCCGCCGACGGGGGCACCGGGCCGTACCCGGAGGGGACGGGCGCCTCATGATAACATCCACCGTTCATCCCTCCATCCTCCTCTTTTTGGCAAAGGCCACAGGCAGATCGGTAGAAACTTGACCCATGCTCAAATACTTTCTGAAGTTCGGCGTAGCATGTGAACACCCAAACGGGTTCGTCATCAGCAACGTTGGTCAGATTCAGTGTCGACTGACAGTGATCATGCATGGCCAAACAGTGTCAGAGACAGGGACCCTTTGGCTCGCGCTAGCTAGGGCTCTGCCCCGATCCTGCACGTCCACTTATTTTTCAGCGATCGTGCAGCGCTTAACTAACCATTGCTTTTGGTAGGTAAAGCCTTATTGTTCAGTTATTCTATTAAGATGGAACGATCCCGATTTTTTTTAAAGAGAGAAAAGGCAAATAGATGGATGGATGGATCGATGGATGGAGAGTGCAGGCAGCTTAGCGAGACGGCACTAGCGGGGAGCACGAGTTGTCGTCTGCTGAGCACGACTGGCCACCACTCTTTTTTTTTTTTGCCCTTTCTTCGCGGCTTCTTCTTCCTCGCCAGTCGCAGTGGTGCTCTCTCCCTAACCCATCGTCGGCGGCCGCTGTCATGAGTCACCCGAACCCCGCGAGTGAATAATCCGCCAACATGTGTTCCAGCTTCTAGAAAAACAAAAAAGGGATGGAGACATGGAGGCAATATATGCTAGTTTAACTACTAATAAGCTGCTGCTCGGACGTCGATCGATCGAGGTCGAGCCGGTACAATCATTGGTTACTAGTAGGTCCCAATAAAGGCAGCTAGCTAAGATCAGGGCATGATTTTTTTTTTTAAAAAAAAAAGACAACTCCAAGGCATGAGTGGACTATGTGGCCGAATCAGTTCGCACAAAGTCGTTTGGCTGGCTGCTCCGCTCTCGCGCGTTCATGATAGGTTGGTTGCACGTACAGCTCGCGCGTTCAAGTGTGAAGACCTTGAAGCTCAGACAGAGCTGAGCTAACCTACCAGTAAACCCTTGGATTAAAAAAAAAGACACGGAAAGATTTACTCTATTCTACTGGCTACTTCTCTAGCTAGCTAACGGTATTTTTCTCTTAGAAGAACAGAATGATTAGTTGTCGTGCTTACCTTCGTTTGCTTAGCTGTCACCAGCTAATTACCAATTTCAGCAGAGGGCGTACATGGCGGCACCTGAGCGATCGAGGTCGCTCTCACTGACAAGTCTGACTGCAACACCTCTGCAAAAAAAAAATCAATTCCTTTCTTCCCTTCCACCTCCACCTGATCTTGTAGAGCACGGTTCAACCCCGTGGCGCACGTTATTTCAGCCGCTGCGTCACCCGCGCCAGCGCACGACCGCAACCCCCCCCCCCCCCCCCGGTGGCGCGGTGCGCGCGGAGAAACGAGCGGCCGAGCGCGACGGCCAGCTCGTCGCCGTGCGCGTCACCCGCCGCGTACACGTCCGGCGGCCGTAGCGCGCAAGCCACCGGGCCGGCCCCCCGCCCCGCCCGCACACGTGGCCGCCGGTGGACGGGTGGGCGGCGACCCCCTCGGCGCGGCGGTCGCGCCCGGGCGGGGGCGGGGCGCGTCCGTCCGTCGGGGGCTCCTATATAACTTTGCAACATAAATAAGCGATCTATCTATAAAATCCACTAATAAATAATAAAACCCCAATAATAATGGAGCAACGTGAGCACCGCTAACTATGTCAGAACTATGAATTTTTTCTTTACATTGTTGCACTGAGATTTTAGTTACTTCGTGACAAATCACATTTGAAATTTCACTGCATTACTAGTTCGTTATTTTTGCTAGAGATAGTGCATGCAGCATGCATCCAATGTGAAATAATAGATTCAATATTTGCAAAAGTTAAGTTCAACATTTCAAATAAACTACTTCAACATTTATGCAATAATGTTGAAATGGTATAACTAAAATGTTGAAATAGTACACCTAATTTGTTGAGTTTTTTAAAATATAAATAATATATGCAAATTGGATCTCATTTTGTTATATTAATTATGAACAATGTCTATGTTCAAACCGAATTTAAATTGGGTATATGGTTTGAAAGTTATGGTCGTTTGAATATTCTGTTAACAAAGTAACACGTACCCGATGTAAGTCTGGTAGGGCCGTGCGGAGCTTCGGGCCGTGCAGGTATGTCTCTTTTTTTTCGGATTCTTGATCCGTCTTTGTTTATCACCGTTGAATATATATTATACACGAATTTTAAAATAAAAATTTAATAGCTTTTCTGCCATCCGGAAGATGAATAGCCTTCCGGAAGATGTATAGCCTTCCGGAAGATGTATAGGATTAGCCCCGTCCGCCCGTCCTCGACGAGGGAGGGAGGAAAGCGACGCGGCCCGGCCCGGCCCCGCGCGGATGGCGAGCGGGGACGAACGAAAGCGGCCGCCGAGCGACGCGCGGGCCGCGTGCGCGCCGCTGGTTGGCCGCCCCCCGCCTCCGCACGTAAAAATTTTCTCCAGGCAAAGCACACGCACACGCACGCGCACGCACGCTAGCTTATCCCCCGCGGAAAAAGGGAGAAAGCGACGGCCCGCCACGACCGCGGCCGGCTGGGCCTGGCCGTGCCACCCTATCCCAATCGCCCGGCTTCCACCTCGCGCCAAGAGCCGGCCCAGCCCCAGAGGGGACGGCCGGAGCATACTTGCTCGCGAATTAAACAAACAGAGCGCCGTGGCTCGTGATGATGAATTGATGATGATGATGATGATTTCGGGCGATGACTAGTACTAGCAGCTAATAATAATGTACTACTAAAATAAAAACTGATCACGTCGACTTTTTGCCATCTATCGTCCTGGTCCATACAAGATCGTGATAAAGAAATCCAAAAAGACGCGAGGGGATTGGCCTTTTTCATCCCTTTTCCCCCCCTTCTTTCGCTTCTAGTGCTGCGTCTATATAGTGCGATAATGTAGATAAAGCGGACACTACTAACTAATCGACACACCAGCACCTACCTGCTTTTGCTAGGGATTTCGTATACTAGTAGTAGAATTCACAAAAGCTCTGTGCACGATGGGAACGTGATGTAGTGCAGTATACAAATGTGTGTTTGTTTCTTTTAAAAAAAAACAAATGTGTGTTTGTACCATCCCTTTTTCAGTTGTCTAAGTTTGGTTGGCCCAAGCTATTTCAAGCTGTAAATTTGTATTGATAAGGGCGAAGTTCTATTGTTACGGTCATATCCTTAATTTGACTGTACAAGTCTGCGAGTACTATTTTTCTCGTGTTTTACTAGTCCTTGGCTAGACGACAGCAAGCCGGAGGAAAAAGGAAAAGAAAAAGGCAAAGAGAAGTTTCTCGACGGGAGATTCTCCGTCAGCATCTTTGCAGTACAAAAAGGATCTTATCCGGCTACAGCAAGCCGATCAGCTGTGGCGCGCCACTGTTACGATCACCGCGAGGATTAGGCCTCCTCGGGGACACGACGATTTACAAGAAATTTACATAAATCAAGCCGGTTCTAGTAGGTTTTATCAAAGAATCCTCCATTTCAAAAAACTCTCAGCCTCGACCAGAGACAGTCTAGTCTAGTAGTAGTGTTGCAACTTGCAAACTGGAATTGAAAGTGTCCAGTTGCAGTCAAAGAACATTCGGGCAATCTGTCGATCCAACTAAACAAGCGCCCAGTTGCAGCTTGTCCCCAAACTCCAGGTGCACGGGAAGCCAGGAGCACCCCACCTCGCCGGTCCCCGGTCACCACATCACTGTGTGTGTGCATGCACTGAGATGAGAACTTGGGCGATTCCCTCGACAGCTACGTGTCACCCGCGCGCGCCAATGGACAAGGCCTGCCGGACCCCATCCCATCAGCCATCAGCCATCAGCCATGGCCATCGCTTGACCCGGCGGCTTCGTGCCTGCGCGCCCATCCTCCCTTCCCTTCTTGATATACACCGCACCGAGCCGAGCCGGGCACGGGCACCACGCACCAGCACCACGGCAGCACGAACGACGCGTCCTGCTCATATGCATGGTGCAGCCTAGCTCCCCGCCGCCGGCGACCACCACCACCACATGTTGCATGAGCAGCAGGCACCGGCAGTAGCAGCAGCAGCGCCGCCGCCAGTGCCTTCGGCGCCCAGCAACGACGGCGGCGATGCCGCGGGCGGGGACGAGAGCGCCGCGACGTTCCGCGACATCCACCCTCTGACCCCCGACGTGCCGACGCCCCCCGCGCGCACGACCTCCGCCGCGTCCTGGGACACCGCCAGCCACCGCTCCTACTCCTCCGACGAGCAGTACATGACGATGAGCCGCGAGTTCACGGCCATGGTCGCCGCCGGGGCGACCATGCAGACCGGCCCCAACGCCAACGGCAGCGCCGGCGGCGGCTACGACAACGGCGCCGACCAGCTCACCAGCATCGGCGAGGACGAGCTGGAGGAGACCAACCCACTGGCCATAGTACCGGACAGCCACCCCATCGCGACGCCGGCAAGATCCAGGGCGTCCGGGCTGGAGGTGGTGCCCGCGGGGCCGCCGCCCCAGCCGGCGCATGTGGAGGCTAGCCAGGTGAAGAAGGAGGAGGTGGAGACGAAGGTCACGGCGTGGCAGACGGCGGAGGTGGCCAAGATCAACAACCGCTTCAAGCGGGAGGAAGTAGTCATCAACGGATGGGAGACCGAGCAGGTGGAGAAGGCATCCGCATGGCTCAAGAAGATCGAGGTAATCAACCCTTTCTTCTTAATTTCCCTTCTCTCTGGTGAAGATTTCAGCACGCAATAGCTGCTGCTCGTGAGTGCCCCTAATTTCTGAATTCTTATGAGTGCTTGCAATATAGGAGTACTAGTAGTACCTTATTGGCTTCCTAAGTTGAACAGATCAAGTGAGGTCTGATATATGTCTGCAGCTGAGCTTAATAGTTCTTTCAGGAGAAGTGAAAAAAAGAGAATAAAACAGGGCAAACATATATATGTGCTAAATCGCTGAATTTTTAGCCTTGTACAAAGCAGTATGGTTTTAAGACGATCGTAGATGCAATTAGCATCTGTGTGATTTCTGACAGGGAAACTGAAACAGAGGGCCATATGTATCTTCAGAGAACTCTGAAATACTCAGTCTCAATTTGCTCTTGCAACTTAATTTCTATCGATGAAATAAAAAGTACCTTCAATCATGTCCTTTACATGCTTAGCTTGCTGTCCCGGATGTTCATCTAGTTCGCAGTATAAACAGAGCATTTAAGCAACCTGTACGCATGTCAATCTGCTCGAACATTTGGAGACGGCTTACTGACGGACTCGTTTCCATCACTTTGATCATACAGAGGAAGCTGGACGAGCAGCGCGCCAAGGCGGTGGAGAAGACGCAGAACGACATCGCCAAGGCGCGGCGCAAGGCGGAGGAGAAGCGGGCGTCGGCGGAGGCCAAGCGGGGGCTCAAGCTGGCCAAGGTTCTGGAGCTCGCCAACTTCATGAAGGCCGTCGGGAGGGTGCCCACCAAGCGCTCCTTCTTCTAGCTAGCCGGCGACCCGTGTCTCCTCCATCACCGCCTGTTCCAGCCGGCCCTGTGCCTGTGTGTCCTGAACCTGTTTGTTGCTTCTGCTCCATCACGCCTAGCTACTAGCACGTTTGTGTGACGATGTATGCTTCTGCATCCGAGAACCCTAATTGTAAAAAAGATTTGTACGCTGTATACGATGTACTGTCGCCGCCCTGCGATGCCTGTGATCCATCACGGCACAGAGTGGCTTTTTTCTTCTCTTTTTGTTGGCTTGTATTTGTATATCGATCCATCCGTATGGTGCTTGAGTGACTTGTTTGCGTAACTGTGCAAACATTCAGAACCCCAACACTCCAAGAGCTGCTACTTGTGCAGAGAATAAAATCTCGTAAGAGAACAAGTGAGAAATCGGAAGGCAGATCTCCTTTTTTTCTAGCATTAAACCTGGGCCACATCACTGCAATATGTGAAGGAATCAGTTTGGACAATACGGTTTTCTTGCGTTTCCCCTACTATCTGCATAGAATCATCACCATGATTTGTGCATTAACTTCCCATCATCATCCCGTATCATGATCAGAAGCTACTGTTCCTAAATGCCTTATTTATCTTTCAAGAACCATCACACGTTCTCATGTCTCTCTGAACATGGCATCATCAGTCGGCATCATGGCGACCGATGAAGAACGGCATGGCGACTTCGAGAACCAGGACAGAGAGCTCCTCCTCGCCCTCGAATGCACGTCAGCCGGTCAATCGATTTGCCCTTTTCCTCATGACAAGGCAGCAGCCTCGCTCTTGGGCCATGCAATCGGCAGAGGGGGGATCGGTCCAATCCAAGGTAGGATCGAATCATGAGAGGGACTGGTGTGATTGACCGGTGGAAGATGTGGGTTTCTCGCGTCGACAGGGGAATCGGCATCATTCGTGGCCATAACATCGGCGACGGCGACATGCTTAGCCGCGTCTCGCTGGCACTCACCGTTAGTCCAGGCGGCCCGGATGGGGACAGTCACTTGCGAAAGGCGACCTGCGACCTCGCAGATTCCTACTTGATCAAGTCTCGAGATGACGCTGCGTGCAGGAACTGCTGCTTGTTAGACCATCAAAAGTTCAGACTTCAGAGTCACCACCGCTGCGACATGGCCGAAGCTGATAATTTGCCTGTGGTGTGGATCGGACGGCAGGAACTGTGTGGGCGCACCAGCACCAGTGTCCCCGCCGTTTCTCATTCTTCGCTTGGATATTGCCGCCTCTGCTTTTTTTGTGGTGACCTCTGAAGTCCGGACTGTCTGTTATCACGCACAGCCTGAAAGTAGAATGATAAAAGGGAACCCATGGATCTGCTGATCTGGTGAGATGTGTTGGTGATATACCCAAGAGCCCATCATCACAATACGGTTTAAAGGCCCAAGTGGATATTAATCCAAGTGGAATTAGGGTTACTAATGGGCCTATGAGATAGAAGCCCATTAGTACGCCCTATATATATGAGGGAGGGGCTAGGGGGGCGATGACCTGAGCCGCGCCACCTCCCTAGCCGCCGCCCCTCCCTCTCTCTCGGCCGCCGCCCTTGCCGTGCGTGCGGTGCTAGCACACCGACGTCCGGCGTTTCATCCCCGTACGTGTGGACTCCGTGGAGGCGCTACTGCGACTGCTGCGCTGATCGGCTGCTGGGATCAAGTACGAGGAGCTCGGTTCGTGGGACGTGATCGACTACTTCCTCTACATCGACGCGCGACTTCTTCCGCTGCGCTGCGCGTCTAGTGGTAACGATCTATGATCTTCTACTCGCAAGTATCTTGGGTTTATGCGGTAGTGATGCTAGCGTAGCCTACCCGTTTCCCTACAGTGGTACCAGAGCCATCTTGCGTAGTTTTTGGTCTGGATCTTTTGCATATAGGTGATATGTTGTTGTAGTAGATTGGATCTATTACTTTTGCACGGTTTGATTAGATCAATTGGTCATAAGGGGTTAAAACTGGAGCGAGTTGATTGCGCGGCATGTGACAAAAAATTAGTTTGTGTTCTTTCTCTGTTATGCATACGACATGTCCCTACCGGCTGGAATCACCATCGGGACTAACTGTGTGCATAGTCAGCAGATTGAACCAACAGATCAAGGTCATGTGTAGATGCAGTCTTCTCAAGTGCAAAGTTTGCACGGTCAAGGTGATTGACCTAGTGAAAATTGAGGCATTATGAATGGCTCGGATTTGAGGTGATGCGATCACTCTGATGAGATTTTCATAGGGATTCCATAGATTTTCATAGGGACCGCCGTTGCTTTCTCGCTGTAGCGGCTTCCCAAGCGCTACTTTGGTAGAACACGTCGTACGCCTAACTTGTTTTTGCAGGGTGTGATGTGAATGGTATGGCCTCAATGTCATGTGATGATTTGTGCGACCTGCGTGTCGCAAGTTAACACAACCGGGTTGAGGTTGCACCATTATTGTATAACGACCTGCGTGTCGACTTGTGATGTTTGAATCCTCATGTAATTATTTCACTAGCTATTAGATGTAGTAGCTTAGTATCGTTTCATGGAGGTTTCAATCATGATGGCGATGATGATCAACACAAGACAGGACGGATGGCAATGGAGGTCACCTTGGAGCCATGACGATGGAGCCCATTGTGATGCAAGAGGCCATACTATTCACAATATAATATGATTATATGCCTGTGATGTTTATTTTCCTGTCATACTATTCTTTCATGCTTTTACATATGGTGGATGCTTTAATCATGATAGAATAGCTTCCCTCAGAAAAGTTTGAGTTTTTGATGCCTTTTACCAATAGATGCACCTATAAATTTTGATCGTTGTGTGGTAGGTTTACCAAAGTAGAGTACCCTCAGCTATCACTTTTGTATAGGGTGGATGTCGGACATTCACAAGCATAGTATTGGTTTACTCAGCAAAGCTATCAAAACAGTTTTGGGCTTTAAGGCATAGGGTTGGGGCCGGGGCATTGGATGCCACCCAACAAACAAGAGTCGCATAGAGATGTGATTAGTAATTTGTTACTTACCTGTATCACTACTTTTCTAGCCGTGATGCTAAAGCTCACTAGAATTTTAGTGATTATGGATCTTGAACCACTATATGTCATTAGAGGGAAGATGACTTTGATATAGTAGGTTGTCTTTTGTTAAATCAGTTAATGAAAGTCTTTACATAAACTTAGTGCTGAAATCTTGCTTTACTTTAATGTTGTAGATCATGTCTGCCAGTAACAATTCCGCTTTCAATTTGCGTTCTGTTCTTGAGAAAGAAAAGTTGAATGGAACAAACTTTATTGATTGGTACCGCAACCTGAGAATTGTTCTCAGGCAAGAGAAAAAGGAGTATGTTCTTGAGCAGCCATATCCTGATGATCTCCCTGACAATGCAACTGCTGCTGATCGCAGAGCTTATGAGAAGCACTGCAATGACTCACTTGATGTCAGCTGTCTGATGCTCGCCACCATGTCCCCTGATCTGCAGAAGCAGTATGAGCATGCGGATGCTCATACCATGATCGAGGGGCTGCGTGGGATGTTTCAGAACCAAGCCAGGACTGAGAGGTTCAATATCTCAAAGTCCTTGTTTGCGTGCAAGCTGGCAGAAGGTAGCCCAGTCAGTCCTCATGTGATCAAAATGATTGGTTACATTGAGACTTTGGATAGACTTGGTTCTGAACTTCACCAAGACTTGGCTACTGATGTTATTCTCCAGTCGCTCCCGGTGAGCTATGAGCCTTTTATCATGAACTTTCAGATGAATGGCTTGGATAAAACATTGAGTGAGTTGCATGGGATGCTAAAAACAACAGAGGAGAGCATTAAGAAGAATCCGAATCATGTGATGATGATTCAGAAGGGGAACAAAAAGAGGAAGCGTTGGACGCCTCCTAATCCCAAAGGTAAAGGCAAGGAAAAGAGTTCCGGTGGTGAGTCTTCGGGCTCTAAGCTAAAGCCAGCACCTAAGGCCAAATCTGGTCCTACTTCTGAAGATGAATGCTTCCACTGTCATGAAAAGGGATATTGGTCTAGGAACTGCAAGAAGTACTTGGAAGAAAAGAAGAAGAAGAAGGGAAGTGAGACTTCCACTTCAGGTATAAATGTTATAGAAATAAATAATGCATTATCTTCTAGTGAATCATGGGTATTTGATACTGGATCGATGATTCACACTTGCAAATCGTTGCAGGGTCTAAGTGAGACTAGAAGATTTGCAAGAGGCGAGTTGGACGTTCGGGTCGGCAATGGCGCAAAGGTTGCGGTGTTGGCGGTCGGCACCTACCACTTGTCTCTACCCTCCGGATTAGTTTTGGAATTAAATAATTGTTATTGCATTCCTGCTTTGAGCAAGAACATTATTTCTTCTTCATGTTTGGAAGAAGTTGGTGATTTTAAGATTGTAATTGAGAACAAACATTGTTCTATCTTTTGCAATGGTATTTTTTATGCTCATTGTCCATTGGTGAATGGATTATATGTTCTTGATCTTGAGGATAAATCTGTCTGTAACATTAATACTAAGAGGCTTAGACCAAATAATTTGAATCCCACTTTTATTTGGCATTGTCGCTTAGGTCATATAAATGAGAAGCGCATTGAACAACTCCATAAAGATGGATTGTTAATCTCATTTGATTTTGAATCATTTGACACATGTGAGTCTTGTTTGCTTGGAAAGATGACCAAAGCGCCTTTCACTGGTCAGAGTGAGAGGGCGAGTGACTTGTTGGGACTTGTACATACCGATGTATGTGGACCAATGAGCTCAATAGCCAGAGGTGGTTTTCAGTACTTCATTACTTTCACTGATGACTTTAGTAGATATGGCTATATCTACTTAATGAGGCACAAGTCTGAATCGTTTGAAAAGTTCAAAGAATTTCATAATGAAGTACAAAATCAATTAGGCAAGACAATTAAATTTCTGCGATCTGATCGTGGAGGAGAATATTTGAGCCTTGAATTTGGTGATCATTTGAAGCAATGTGGAATTATTCCGCAGCTAACTCCGCCCGAAACGCCTCAATGGAATGGGGTATCCGAACGGAGGAACCGAACCTTGTTGGACATGGTTAGGTCCATGATGAGCCAAGCTGATCTTCCATTGTCATTTTGGGGTTATGCTCTTGAAACTGCTGCGTTCACACTGAATAGGGTTCCAAGTAAGTCTGTTGAGAAGACACCATATGAGATATGGACTGGGAAGCGTCCCGGATTATCTTTTCTCAAAGTTTGGGGATGTGAGGCTTATGTCAAATGTTTGATGTCAGATAAGCTCACTCCAAAGTCAGACAAATGTTTCTTTGTGGGGTATCCTAGGGAAACCAAAGGATATTATTTTTACAATAAGGCGGAAGGTAAAGTGTTTGTCGCTCGCAATGGTGTTTTCTTAGAAAAGGAGTTTCTCTCAAAAGGATTTAGTGGGAGCAAGGTGCAACTTGAAGAAATTCAGGAAACACCCGAAACTGTTTCAGCACCCACTGAAGATCCACGGGATGTGCAAGATATTGCACAACCCGTAGTTGAGGCACCAGCCCCACGAAGGTCTATAAGGGCACGTCGCGCTACTGACAAGCTCAACCTCCTTATTACGGAGGAGCGCCATGTATTATTGATGGAAAATGATGAGCCCTTGACCTACAAAGAAGCAATGCTGGGACCCGACTCCGACAAATGGCTTGAAGCCATGGAATCCGAGTTAAAATCCATGCATGATAATCAAGTTTGGAACTTGGTCGATCAGATTGACAGTGTAAGACCTGTCGACTGTAAGTGGATTTTTAAGAAAAAATTAGACATGGATGGAAATGTTCACATCTATAAGGCACGATTGGTGGCGAAAGGTTTCCGACAAATTCAAGGTGTTGACTATGAGGAAACCTTTTCGCCCGTCGCAATGCTAAAGTCTGTTCGGATTCTCCTAGCAATTGCCGCATATTATGACTATGAGATATGGCAAATGGATGTCAAAACCGCTTTTCTTAATGGACATCTAAGTGAGGATGTGTATATGACACAGCCTGAAGGTTTTGTCGATCCTAAAAATGCTGGGAAAATATGTAAGCTTCAGAGGTCCATCTATGGATTGAAGCAAGCATCTCGGAGTTGGAATATTCGTTTTGATGAAGTAGTCAAAGGGTTTGGCTTCATCAAGAATGAAGATGAGCCTTGTGTTTACAAAAAGGCTAGTATGAGCGCACTTGTGTTTCTGGTCCTATATGTGGATGACATATTACTGATCGGAAATGATATTCCAATGCTTGAAGCCGTTAAAACCTCATTGAAAAAGAATTTTTCGATGAAGGATTTAGGAGAGGCGGCTTATATTCTGGGTATTAGGATCTATAGAGATAGATCAAAAAGGCTAATTGGATTGAGCCAAGACACGTACATTGACAAGATATTGAATCGGTTCAATATGCAAGATTCCAAGAAAGGTTTCTTGCCAATGTCACATGGCATTACTCTAAGCAAGAGTCAGTGTGCTACGACACCTGATGAGCAAAAGAGGATGAGTACGATTCCTTATGCTTCAGCCATAGGGTCGATCATGTATGCTATGCTTTGCACGCGCCCAGATGTTTTCTTTGCTCTAAGTGTTACGAGCAGGTATCAGTCAGATTTCGGTGAACCTCACTGGACAATTGTAAAGAGTATCCTTAAGTACTTGAGAAGAACTAAGGATATGTTCCTAATATTTGGAGGCGAAGATGAGCTCCTTGTAAAGGGTTACACCGATGCTAGTTTTCAAACAGACAAAGATGACTCCAAATCGCAATCCGGTTTTGTTTTCTGCCTCAATGGTGGGGCAGTGAGCTGGAAGAGTTCCAAGCAAGATACGGTGGCTGATTCGACGACAGAGGCCGAGTATATTGCAGCTTCCGAAGCTGCAAAAGAAGCTGTTTGGATCAGAAAGTTTGTTTCTGACTTGGGTGTTGTTCCTAGTGCGTCCAGTCCAGTGGACCTCTATTGTGATAATAGTGGTGCTGTTGCACTAGCAAAGGAGCCTAGAACAACTAAGAAGTCCAGACATATACTGCGAAAGTATCACCTCATCCGTAACTTTGTTGAGAGAGGTGATGTGAAGGTTTGCAAGGTGCACACGGATTCAAACGTTGCTGATCCGTTGACGAAGCCTCTCCCACAACCAAAGCATGAGGCGCACATAAGATCTATGGGTATTAGATACTTACATCAGTGATTCTAGTGTGCGTGGGAGATTTTGTGTCATGAGTATGTTTATGTAATGATAAATAATTGTTATTTGTTCCATGGATGATTATTTTACATTGATTATCAAGTATGTGACTTGTTCGTGAAACTCTTTGTTGAAAATGATATGATTCTAAATTATCCCTAGTTTATGTCGTTGTGTGGGACAACGACGTTGAGACTAGCACATGCATTAATTGATGATCATGTTTCACGGATCATGGATATGGAGATATCGGATTAATGATGTGGACACATGTTGGTGAACATGGTGTTGGATTGACCCACTCCAAGACAATGTTGGGATTGTTATTTTGTATGTGCCATCAGTTGTTCTTGAGTGTTATACCTACTGAATCCTTAGACCTGAGATCGCCATTGTTTCTCACTGTGTGTAGTGGTGCATCTTGGGGCTGCTAAACGCTACTCCGTGACTGGGTAGTTACAAAAGCAGCTTACAGGTATGTCATGAAACTTGGAATGGGATGTGAGCGGATCAAGATGGAATTTGCCCCTCCTAGATAACGGGAGAGATATCTCTGGGCCCCTCGAGATAGTTGGATTTGAAAGTGCATGGCCATGCCAAAGTGATTAAAGAGTTAATCATGATGACTAAAGGTTAGTTATGAATAGAATCCACTATTAGATCGAGAGAATGGTCGAGCTATCGCAAAGGTGGCACGCATCTCGCTTTGAGCTTGACTGGTATCGTGTGGCAAAGGGATCGGTGTATGAGTATATCTATGGTTCGGCCGATATGATCTTTATGTGTATTTGTGAGTCACTATGCCCTGCTAGGTGCCGCTATTGACTTGTGATTCGGAAATGATTTCCGATCACGACCACCTACACATGAACCTAACGGGTCACACACTTAAGGGGTTTGGAATGTTGGAAAGCTTGCATGTATGATTGTCTCTAGTGCAAGTGGGAGATTGTTGGTGATATGCCCAAGAGCCCATCATCACAATACGGTTTAAAGGCCCAAGTGGATATTAATCCAAGAGGGATTAGGGTTACTAATGGGCCTATGAGATAGAAGCCCATTAGTACGCCCTATATATATGAGGGAGGGGCTAGGGGGGCGATGACCTGAGCCGCGCCACCTCCCTAGCCGCCGCCCCTCCCTCTCTCTCGGCCGCCGCCCTTGCCGTGCGTGCGGTGCTAGCACACCGACGTCCGGCGTTTCATTCCCGTACGTGTGGACTCCGTGGAGGCGCTGCTGCGACTGCTGCGCTGATCGGCTGCTGGGATCAAGTACGAGGAGCTCGGTTTGTGGGACGTGATCGACTACTTCCTCTACATCGACGCGCGACTTCTTCCGCTGCGCTGCGCGTCTAGTGGTAACGATCTATGATCTTCTACTCGCAAGTATTTTGGGTTTATGCGGTAGTGATGCTAGCGTAGCCTACCCGTTTCCCTACAAGATGAACATGTGGACAATTGCCGCCAAATTTGCACTTGCGACGGCTGGCGGGTGATCAAACCGATTGTTCTGCGATACCCATCTTCGCCTTGTCATAAAAGTAGTACGAGGATTAATCTGGGTTGGGCCAGATGGCAGAGTGGGCTCAGTGGTACGCGGTGGATAGTGGGCTGGAGGCCTGGGAAGCACTTGGGCCGCCTATGAGGCTTATATCAGGCCCGCGACGCGTTTTTTTATTTTTGTATTTTTCAAAAAAAAATTTACAGAAATATATTTTTGGTTTCAGGTTTTACAGTTCTATACCCTACCGCCCGGCAGGGGGCCTACCGCCCGGCAGGGAGGCGGTAGGGATCTATATGTAAATAAAAATAAATTTATTTTACGCAGAGGTCCTTGGAGGGAGCCTGCCGCCCGGCAGGGGGCGGCAGGCTCCCTCCTCAAATATAAAACTCCGCCCCTTCCCTCTGCGCCCTCATTTTCTGCCCACGAGATCCAGAGAGGGGAGAGGGAGAGGAGGGGTGAGGGAGGTAAAAAAACCGGCGAAGCCCTGTAGGATTTTGGATCCGAACCGCAGGTAACCAATATTTCTCAACTTTGTCATTTCAGATTTTTTTGTATGTTTAATTTTATGATTAATATTTTTTATTATTGTAAGCACTTAGGGTTCGGATTAGTGGTTATAATTGAAGGCATAGTATATTTGTAGATATTAGATTAATTAAAATAAAGTCTTTGCATGGCCAGATGTGTCGAGCAAAGTGGCATTTCAAGTTCATTACGGTGACTTCTATAGAATTACTCATGATTCCTATGGAGTAAATCTATCAGCATTAAAAAGAAGACAGTGCAGTCTAGATAAACAACTAGAGAGGAGTTTTGAGTCCATACGGAAATGTCTTCACAAGATGTTCAATGTGAATCCAAAGACCCATTTGCTTACGGTTCATACCTTGACTTCCTGAGAAGCTAATGGGGATTTCTGGGAGTTGACGCATATAAGTAGTACGGAAGAATGACAATATTACATGCACGCAGCTCTTGAAAGTGGGTGGCCTCTCGCAATGGTAATTCAGATTCACCAGAAGACCACTGATTTAGGTGAAGGGTTAACACACACAACATCTGACTGCAATGAAGAGATGGAAGAGGATAAATAAGAAGAGAACATGCAAGGTCCAGAACCAGAACCACAAGGTTTAGCAGATGAAGGCGAGCGGATACCTAGAATTGTGGAGGATATGGAGAAAGAAGATCAGGATGCACAAATAATAGAGTAATGTGGGGACTCATCGGACGATGAGGACGATGAGCGCTTCCCAGTGTTAGGTGAATGGCGTAAAGAGGGTTTTGGTAATCCAGTGGTACAAGATATTAGATGTCCGGAGTTTGAATACAGAGTAAATGAGGTCATACAAGGGGCAAAGTATCGTACCATTGAGGATGTGAAGGATGCTGTGAAGCTCTGGGCTGTATCTCTGAGGAAGGAATTCAGAGTATTGAAGCCTAGCAGCAAAGAATACGAGGTGAGGTGTGCAAATAGAGACTGTACATGGCGAGTGCATGCATACAAGGGAAAGTTCAAGACACACTGGGAATGTTATATTGTTACACCACATACTTGTAGATTGACAGGTGTTGTGGGACATCATCGTAATATCACATCAACTTTCGTGGCTAAGAAAATGTATGGGGTGATTCTTGACAAAATGGATTATGAGCCTGCATTGATAATTAGGGACATTGAACAGAATTTCCAGTATATGATCAGCTATGCAAAGGCTTGGCGGGCTAAACAAAAAGTATTTGAGATGAGGTTTGGCACTTATGAAGCATCATATGACAACCTACCTCGTATGCTTGAAGCTATTGTGCACAGAAATCTTGGAAGTGCTTTTGATACATACAGTGTACTGAGCTTGTCAGGGGGGCCAAACATTCTGCTACGAGCTTTCTTCTGCATTGGAGCATGTGTGAGGGCATTCATTTACTGTCTTCCTATTCTGTGTATTGACGGCACTTTCCTGACAGGTAAATATAAGGGAACAATATTGACGGCAATCGGAATTGATTGCAACAAGCAGATAGTTCCCATCGCCTTTGCCTTTGTTGAGAATGAGAACATAGAAAGCTGGTACTGGTTTCTTGAACGTCTGAAGATTCACGTTGTTGCTGGAAGGCCTAATGTTTGCCTTATCAGTGATAGGCATGCAAGTCTACTTGCAGCTATAAGGCAGCTCCAAGAAGGTAGTCAATTTTCACCTCCTATATGGCCAGATGTTGTCAATAGGTGGTGTGTGAGGCATATGGCTGCTAACTTTTATGAGCGGTTCAAGAATAAGGATCTGATGAATTTGTTCAAGTGATTGTGCACTCAGAATCAGCAGAGGAAGTTTGATGCTTTGTGGGGTATAATTGATGACATGAGCGCTGAATTGCTTAAGAGCCATGCCTCATCATCCAGCAGGAGACGTTCTACAGATTCATTAGTTGGACATGCTAAGCCATTTTTACAGTGGATTGATGGTGCACCTAAAGAGAAGTGGTCACTTCTGTATGACACAGATAGGAGACGTTATGGGATCGAGACGACCAACCATGCTGAATGTTACAATATGGTAATGCGTCGTGTTCGTGGATTTCCTCTTGTTGGCATTGTTGAGTTCATCATGTATGGATGTATAAGGTATTTTCGGGAGCGATACGCATCAGCCGCTCCCTTACTTAATGATCCAGTAGTGCATTTTTGTAGAAGGGTCAATGAGTACATGGAGAAAAAAATTGAAAATGCTCGATTTCACTCAGTCATATCGATGGGCACAAAGGAGCAAAGATTTGAGGTATCATGCAGGGACAGGACCGGACAGGGTGTCCGCAGACAAAGGGTAATTCAAGAAGTTTTGATAACCATTGACGGGAGGGTATTGTGGCAGAACCACCTGAATTATCCCGGCTCAAGTGCACAGGCCATCGCCATAAAGGCAACATCAGCTCAAACGCACTTCAAACGGAACAATCCTTGGTCTGTCGGGTAACGTCCCGATACAACCACCGGTTTTCGGATCGAACAAGCATACCCCGCACGAAGGCGAGTCCAGAGATATTACAACCACAAATTTTACAACACAGGCAGTTTTAGTAGTGATTACAAACCAGTTCAAACCATTATTACAAATTCAACTGAAGTAAAGCAGTTATACAAGTCATAACTATAAGTTCAGAGTTTAGACAGCGGAAGATAAAACACGACGGCTACAACACGTCGCAAAAGGACACCAGGCTAGCCCAAGCATGGTATCACTCGTCATAATCATTGCCGGTCGAAGACGTGTCCCACTCTACGGACTAGCCAGGAGGCAAAGAGCATGGATAGGTCAAGCTAGCGATATGATCCTCAAAACTCATACCTGAAAAAGGTTTTCAACAGCAAGGCTGAGTACTCTAATACTCAGTAAGACTTAACCGTCCACGGGTCTACTTAACCCACTGTAGCTAGACTATGCAAGGTTCTGTGAGGCCCTGGTTTTCCTTTTGCTGAAAAGCAATAAAGGGTATGTCCTTACTTTCAAGTTTTAGCTTTCAAGATTCTAGTTGATTAACCATTCTATGTAAGCAACTACTATCCAATCATGGTAGAAAACTAAGCAACCATCAAAATTGATAAATAATATTGTTGCTCTTATTACTCTGTGTGGCAAAGGGATCAAGCAATCTCATTTCATCGTGAGAGGCGGACGATTCTGAATCGAAATTCAACCTTGCAAGGATAAACCTAGCACACACGTCTGGAACACCGTCGGGTCATTCACAAACAACCGTTGATCTTTCTTTTCGGCTTGTGGATAGGAACACTCTCCTCGACTACAGGGCTCCAAGGTCCACCCGTGCCCGGTCCACCCCTGTCCCTTGAAGTCGTAATGTTGCGCAACATAAAATAAAACCTATCCCTAAGAGAGAGTGTCAGGTATATCGACTCCCCGGTCCAATCGGTTACTAGGCTTGCCGCGTACCATATTTACGGCATGTGGCTAGTACTTTCAAAAACTTAACCACCGCTACCACACATCGCGACCTTACAAGTTCATCAACACAGACGGGGTCTCATATAAGGTCATGTTATCGAACACAACCCCGTCTGTCGTCCTTACATTGATAACAGGAAGTAAACAAACAATTCCTATAAAGCTCGCGAGTGACAGGCAATCACTTGACTTTTACCGGTCCTATAAGCTTAGCAAGTAGTCGAACTCAGGTCTAATGTTCAGTACATAGGTTCCTAGGATCATGCATCTAGGGTTTCAATTCAAATCCTAAGAACCGTAAATGCACAAGTAAATAACAGTAAGTGATAATAATTTGAAATATAGGTTATGTCCGGGGCTTGCCTTCTCGGTAGTTGCTAACTATTTCAGCCCTAGGCTCTTCCGAACTTTGGTCCAGGGTTTCAGTTAGTTCAGCAGTGTTCACTTGAGCTTCGAGATCACCTCCGTCAGACTCCGGAATCAGCTCGTACGTCCCGTCTGACAAAGTAGTCGTATCTATATGTAATGCAAGAACAACATTATAAATACACACATGGGCAATTGTTTATAGAGTAGTTAAATAACAAATTTAACTACACAAGGCATCATGATCAACAGCACACGCACGCTATACCAACTTCATAAATTGAGTGGTGGTTGATTCCTATAGCAATTAAATCCATGTTTGCTAATAAATAAATAACTCAAAGCACAAATAGTAATAAATTTAGCAAAAATTACCCTAAGCAGAACATGAACAAATTAAGCTACCCTGCAAAAATCATGCCAAGACATGTAGCCATTTAATCATAACAATTCATTCCTTCAGACAACACCTAGCACAAGCTTGAATTATACAGGTCAAACTAGAGCAATTCAGAAGCTCAAAATTTAATAGAAGGTTGACACAGAAATGATCTAGCAACTGTGAATTTTTCATGATTTTATCTACAAAGAATTAACTCTGAGAAAATAAATAAAACAGAAAGTAGATTAACAAGATTCATTTTTTCGAGAACTGATGCTCAAACTTCCTGGACAAGCTAAGCTACTAAAAAAGAACATGCAGAAATATTTTCGAGATTTATTACGAACAGAAACTATTTACCATAAATAAAGTCTATTAAACAAGGATTAAATCAAATAAATAGCTACACCAGAGAACTGATCATGAAATTTTTATAGCAAAACTAGTGTTACATGAGTAAACTACCATAAAAGTTTCACTGCAAGACATGGCTTTATACAGTAGTTAAGAAAAAGATAAAAACAACCAACATTTATGCACTAGTAACACAAATCAAATTCTACAGCAAAAACTTGCAACTAAAGCCTAACATGTTATGGTATTACTGCATAGAGCTCTTCAAGAGGATTCCAAAACATCCAGATTTGATATTTTATGAATTTTCTACGAATTGATAATGAATTTCAAAGATCACAACAAACTATTACAAACAAGTCCCTATAGCACTATTCAAATGTGTCACTGACTACGCAGATAACCCCTGGGGTTTTTCAAATTCAAACACCGACGTCCTTGGCCGGGTCAGAGAGGGGAGGCGGGGTTTGACCGGCCGTTTCCCGGCGAGGGGCTCACCGGCGGCGAGGGTGGAGGGGTGCGTGAGCTTCACGGGTTCAAGGCGCACCACTGGGTGGTCTAGGGGTGCGGGGAGGGGCTCGGAGGCGGCGGCTCGACGGAGCAGGGCGTCTCGGCGGCGGAGGCAACCGACGGCGAGGGTGCTCCGGTGAGGGTTGGGCGAGGGGAAGCGGTCTGGGAGCTGCGCCAGGACGAGGCGCGGCTAATGGTGGGGGCTATTGGGGTGGAGCGGGTCTGTGGTGGCGGCTCTGCGGCGGGGTGAGCTCGCGGGGGTTCGGGGTGGTGCGGCGGCGGCGTTCCAAGGCGTGGGAGCGAGGAGAGAGCAAAAGGGTGAGAAGAATCGATTTCTGGGGCTCTTGTAATGCTCGGGCGCTTGCTAGAAGAGGGCGGCGGGCTCTGCCCGGGGCTGTCCACGGCGGCATCGCGGTGGCGGCCGCCTGGGCGGCTCTGGAAGCGGCGGGGGTGCGTGGCACGGCCGAGGAGCTCCAGCGCGAGGCAACACGAGGGGGAGGAGGAGCGGCGCGACGCGTGGGCGCCAGCGCGACGGAAAAAGGTGGCCGGGAAGGCCCTCAACGGCGCCGGTGGGCGGCGCTGTCGGTGGGCGGCGGCGAGAAACAGAGCAGGGAGGTGGAGGTGGAAGAAAAGGGCGGTTTTGCAATTTCCAAAAAATTCAGGGACCCCTCTGTAAACAAGCAATAACTTTTAAACCAAAGCTCAAATGGAAAAGTGTCCAAAATGAAAGTTGTTCAACTTTTCAAGATCTACAACTTTGATGTTGAGCAAAAATCTATTTGACCAAAGATTCAAGAGCTAAAATTAAAAACATTGAAGAGGTTTTGAATTCAAAGGAAACTTGTCTTTTTCAATGCAAATTCACTTTAAATTTACACTTAAAAGCAAATTTTGCTGCCATGCATTAAATGCACTGAATTTTTGCAAAAAGACCCTCCACAAAAGCTATAATTACACAACCTATTCAACATAACTAGAGAAAGGACCTTGCATAAAATTATAATTACACATATAACCTTTGTATTTACAAAAAGATCCTTTTCAAGCAATTCAAGCACATGATGCATATAAAATATACACAATTACTGTGCAGACACCTATTTAATTACTGTGCAGACACCTAGGGTGTTACAGCCTTTCTCCCTAAAAGGAATCACGCCCCGAGATTACAAGAAGAAAAATGATGCAAGGACTTGGTACCTGGATTTGTTCTAAGAAAGTCGGGAAAGTTTCTTTGGAGAAAATTTTCAGTCTCCCAAGTAGCTTCTTCCACAGTATGATGATTCCACTGGATTTTGTACATTTTAACTTTCTCCCTTCTAGTACTTCTTTCTTTGGTGTCAAGAATCTTGATTGGATACTCCGTATAAGATAGATCGGACTCAATCTCGATATCTTGTGGTTCAAGGATCTCAGTTGGTACCCTGGTGCACTTCCGGAGTTGTGATACATGGAAGACATCATGAATGGCGGCCAACTGAGAAGGAAGACGAAGTTGGTAGGCAACTGGTCCACAAGTTTCGATGATTTCAAATGGTCCGATGTATCTGGGTGCTAATTTCCCTTTTACGCCAAAGCGTTGAACACCTTTAGTAGGAGATACTCGCAAATATACGAAATCCCCTACCTCGAATTGTAAAGGATCTCGTGTTTTATTTGCATAGCTTTTCTGTCTTGATTGGGCTGCTTTAAGATTAACCTGGATAACTTTGACTTTCTCCTCTGCCTCAGAGACTATATCTGGCCCAAAAATTTTACGTTCTCCAACTTGTGACCAACTCAAAGGAGTTCGACACCTTCGACCGTATAATGCTTCGAATGGTGCCATTCGCAAGCTGGATTGATAACTGTTATTATATGAAAACTCTGCTAGTGCTAGGCACTTAACACAGTTCTTGCCATATTGAATAGTACATGCCCTCAACATGTCTTCAAGGATTTGATTGATTCGTTCAGTTTGCCCATCGGTTTGTGGATGATAAGCTGAACTACGAATCAATTTTGTTCCAAGGGATTCTTGCATTTGCTCCCAGAAACGTGCAATAAACTGAGGCCCACGATCAGAAATAATTGTCTTTGGAACTCCATGCAAACGAACAATCTGATCGAGATGAATCTCTGCATATCTCTTAGCAGAACAAGTTGTGTGTACTGGAATAAAATGAGCGGTCTTGGTGAGTCTATCAACGATTACCCAAACAGAATCATGCTTATGAGGATGTCGGGTGCCACAATTAGGGACACCCTAATTGGGGTGATAAGATCGCTGTAAAAGACAAAAACACCTGTTAAAGCAAATGGGCCCACGAAGGCCCACGGCCTGCTTCCCATCCGGAAGAAAGGAAAGGACTCGAAAGGAGCCCAGCATGCGGCCCATTTGCATCCCCCTTGAACCCGCCGGACAATCTCCGCCTCGCTCGAGGGTAGCGAATCTACCCTCGAGCGGGTGACTCATTTTCCGCCTCGCTCGAGGGCCCCCCTCGGGACCCTCGACCGCGCAACACACTTCCGCCTCGCTCGAGGGTAGCGGATCTACCCTCGAGCGGGTGACTCATCTCCGCCTCGCTCGAGGCCGTCTCTCGGCACAAGGGACAAACGGCCCCGCCGCCCAACCGCTCGCCGTACGAAGGCATTAAAAGCCAGCCGCTCCACCACGGCTCAAAGGACGGGTGGCGCCAGGCCGCCACTCCCACAGTGGATGTGACTGGGGTCCCATCCGCTGACTCTGGTCATCACTCCGCCATCCCGGACACTATAGCAGCGCCTTGGGACCTGCGACGCGGGATAAGATAGGCTCGGCACTGCTCCCGTTACTGTTCTGCCGACGCCGACCTTCCGGACCGGCCCCCCACTGAGGAAGGGGTCCGGCGACGTCACGTGCCCCCCCGGACCTTCTAGTGTGCGCACACCCGCACTCCGACCAGGGGATCCGGGGCCGACTCGCGCCATTACTACCGCCGGGGCACTGCAGAACGACCGGCGCCATCTTCGCAGAACCAAGGACGAAATCCAGGACGACAGCGACGCGCGCCGCCTTCCTACAGTGTACTTCCTACAGTGTTCGACCACTATACCCGCGATTCGGGGGAAAACGACGACTTCCGAGCCCCTACACTCGTGTACGCCGCCCCCTCCTTGTGACTATAAAAGGAGGAGGCGGACCCCCTTTAAGACTCTCTAGGCTCTAACTGGACTCTAGTATGCTGGTCTCTCTGGCTTCTACCTCCCAAGAGAACTCTCAGCACGACTGAGCACTCATCTCAACTGACTCCACTCCTAGTAGAGACTTGGGAGCTTCCCTCCCTCTCTCGCCTTGCTTGTATCCCCTACTACAAGCACTCCGGGTGCAAGATAATACAGTGCCCTCGCACACCCCCTTTGCTGGACGTACGGCCCCGCGGCTGGAACCAGGATAAAACCGTGCGTTACTGTGATTGCCTCTTGCATCATCATCTGGGACGAGGAAACATGCAGTATTTACTAGTTGCGATCCAGGCCCCCGGGTCGGGACACCGACAGTTGGCGCGCCAGGTAGGGGGCATCTCAAGCCGGTGAAGCAACGCCTGCGACGCTTCGACGAGCTCAAGCGCCGGGCGATCGGCGAGGAGTTGCAGAAAAATCTGGCGGCCGGATTCATCAAAGAGGTATTCCATCCCGAGTGGCTAGCTAATCCAGTATTAGTAAAGAAAAAGAGCGGAAACTGGAGGATGTGTGTGGACTACACTAGTCTAAATAAGACATGTCCGAAGGTTCCCTTTCCTTTGCCACGAATTGATCAGATTGTAGATACTACTGCGGGATGTGAGCTCTTATCCTTTCTTGATGCTTACTCCGGTTACCACCAAATCAAGATGAAAGAGTCCGACCAGCTCGCGACCTCTTTTATCACACCTTTCGGCATGTACTGCTACGTTACGATGCCCTTTGGCCTCAGAAACGCCGGAGCTACCTACCAGCGGTGTATGCTCCACGTTTTCGGAGACCATCTCGGGCGGAGCGTAGAGGCATATGTTGATGATATCGTTGTAAAATCCAGGAAGGCGGACGACTTGGTTGCCGATCTCAGGATCGCATTCGATTGTCTACGGGCCAAAGGGGTAAAACTTAACCCCGAGAAGTGCGTGTTCGGGGTGCCTCGAGGCATGCTCTTGGGTTTCATTGTCTCCCAGCGGGGCATCGAACCCAACCCTGACAAAGTCTCGGCCATCACTCGGATGGGACCGATCCGAGACTTAATGGGGGTATAGAGGGTCATGGGATGCCTAGCGTCCCTTAGCCGTTTTATCTCGCGTCTCGGTGAGAAAGGCTTGCCCCTGTATCGACTCTTGAGGAAAACCGAGCGCTTCACATGGACCCCCGAAGCTCAAGAAGCCCTCGAAAGGCTGAAGGCATCGCTCACCCATGCACCCATTCTTACCCCACCTACGCACGGCGAGCCCCTCTATCTATACGTAGCTGCGACGACCCAAGTGGTCAGCGCGGTGATCGTGGTTGAAAGATAAGAGGAGGGTCAGGCTCTGCCCGTCCAGCGGCCAGTGTACTATGTCAGCGAGGTGTTGTCTGAAACCAAGACACGCTATCCGCAGATTCAGAAGCTGCTCTACGCAGTAGTGTTGGCTCGACGCAAGCTGCGCCACTACTTCGAGGCCCACCCCGTCACCGTGGTCTCGTCTTTCCCTTTGGGAGAGATAGCCCGCAACCGGGAAGCCGAGGATAGAATTGCCAAATGGTCTGTGGAGCTGATGGGAGAGACTCTCACCTACGCCCCCCGCAGAGCGATCAAGTCCCAAATCCTGGCTGACTTCGTGGCTGAGTGGACGGACACTCAGCTACCCCCATCTCAAATCCAGGGCGAATGCTGGACTATGTACTTCGACGGGTCGGTGATGAAAACTGGTGCCAGTGCCGGCCTCCTCTTCATCTCACCCCTCGGGGAACACATGCGGTACGTGATCCGCTTGCATTTCCCTGCTTCGAACAATATGGCGGAGTATGAGGTCCTCCTCGGTGGCCTCCGCATCGCCATCGAGCTCGGCGTCAAACGCCTCGACGCGCGCGGTGACTCTCAGCTCGTCGTCGACCAAGTAATGAAGGAGTCTAGCTGTCACGACCCGAAGATGGAGGCATACTGCAACGCGGTGCGCCGCCTCGAAGACAAATTCGACGGCCTCGAGCTCAATCATGTCCCGCGCAAGTACAACGAGGACGCTGACGAACTGGCCAAAATAGCCTCGGGGAGGACCACCGTCCCCTCGAATATCTTCGCCCGCGACATCACCAAGCCCTCCGTCGAGTTCAAGGACCGGACGGAGTCAGGCCCCTCGTCCGCTGGGCCCTCCGGCGGGAACCCTCCGGCAGACGAGGTCGAGCCCATGGACATTGACTTCGAGACCACCTCCGCGGACGAGGCCGAAGCAATGGAAGTCGACGAGGCCCCCGCTTCGCGAGACTGGCGCGTCCAGTATCTAGACTGAATGATTCGAGGGGACCTACCCTCGAACCGCGCTCAGGCGCGGCGAATCGCCAGGCGGGCCAAGTCCTTCGTTCTGATTGACAATGAGCTACACAAGCGCAGCCCCTCGGGTGTCTTGCAGCGATGCATCCCCATCCCCGAGGGCAAGCAGCTGATCCGCGACATCCATGCTGGCATCTGCGGCCATCACGCCGCGCCACGTACCCTCGTGGGTAACGCATTTCGGCAAGGATTTTACTGGCCCACCGCGGTCGCCGACGCCACTGACGTCGTGCGGACCTGCGAGGGTTGCCAGTTCTATGCTCGAAAAACACACCTCCCGGCCCATGCTCTGCAGACAATCCCCATCACGTAGCCGTTCGCCGTGTGGGGACTGGACCTCGTCGGTCCGCTGAAAAAGGCGCCCGGGGGCTTCACCCACTTGCTGGTGGTGGTCGACAAGTTTTCCAAGTGGATCGAGGCTCGACCCATCGGCAAGATCAAATCCGAGCAAGCGGTTCTGTTCTTCACCGACATCGTCTTCAGGTTCGGGGTCCCAAACTCGATCATCACTGACAATGGCACCCAGTTCACAGGCAAGAAGTTCTTGGCGTTCTGCGACAGCTTCCACATACGTGTGGACTGGTCGGCTGTGGCACACCCACAGATGAACGGGCAAGTGGAGCGTGCCAATGGCATGATCCTCCAAGGACTAAAGCCGAGGATCTTCAACAAGCTGAACAAATTCGGCCGGAGGTGGCTCACAGAGCTGCCCTCGGTCATCTGGAGCCTGAGGATGACCCCGAGCAGAGCCACGGGCTTTTCTCCGTTCTTCCTGGTCTACGGTGCCGAGGCTATCCTCCCCACTGACTTGGAGTATGGATCACCGAGGCTTAAGGCATATCAAGAACAACAAAACCAGCAAGCTCGCGAAGACTCGCTGGACCAAGTGGACGAGGCTCGAGACATGGCGCTCCTCCACTCTGCGCGCTACCAGCAGTCCTTGCGAAGGTATCAAGCGCAGAGGGTCCGGCGCCGAGACCTCAACGAAGGGGACTTGGTGCTAAGGCTTCGACAGGACAACTGGGGCCGCCACAAGCTCTCACCTCCATGGGAAGGACCGTACATAATCGCCGAGGTGCTCAAGCCCGGCACGTACAAGCTGGCCAACGAAAAAGGCGAAGTCCTCACCAACGCTTGGAATATACAACAGCTACGTCGCTTCTATCCCTAGAATTTCAAGTTTTTTGTGCATTTGCTCGTACTCGCATCTTCGATTTCCCGAAATAATAGAGTACGCTTTACTGGCTTATTTTTGGGAACTGTCTGGGCCCTCGAAGGCTAGGATGTGCGTTAACACTGAGGTACGCTCGGCTTTACCCTCGGGGGCTACTACGGGGGGAACCCCCGAACATCCCCAAAAAGCCGCCAATGTTTTTCGAAATATTTCCGTCTCGACCATAAGTTTCTCGTATCCTTGGAAAAAACGCACGCGAGGCATAAGCAACTACGGTGCGGGGCCGGCCGAGTCGTGGGGCCGCCTACGCCTCCGGGATACGGCACCCCCCTCACCACCCTACGCCTACGTTGCTTATGAACGCGAACCCCCTCGCAGACGTCGTCCAAGTCGCATACAAGAACACGGGAATAAAGTAAAGGAACACAGGCTCGAGCACACAAGGCCTCGACGGGCCACACATATCCAAATTACGAAACATCTTTTATACTCATAGAATGCGATTACAAAGCACGACTATGATATAAACACTAATCTACTTACAATGGGCTTCGAGGCCCAACTTTCCTACAGGCTACCATCCCCCCTTGCGGATCTTCAGGGGCGTCGAATTCGGCGATGTGAGGGATGTCTGCCTCGAGCTTCTCAGCGAGAACGGTGGCGAACTCCTCCGCGGCTGCATCGGCTTCGTCCATGATGACCGACGCGGCGTCCGCATCCGCATCATCGGGAACGACGTACCCCGACGACACCCTCTGGAGATCCATGAGGTAATGCGTCGAGGCCACGGCGAGAGCCCGCAGGACACCGAGGCGGAAGGTGCTCTTGGCATGTTCGGCAATCCGACCGCCCAGCGCGCGCAGGCGGCTGATCACCGAACTACCCGAGACGGCACTCTCCCCCTCGAGCTCTTGACACACGCTCACGGCGGTCTGCTCCAGCTCAGCAAACTCCATCTGTGCCGCCATGAGCGCGGTGTGGACCGCTTCCTTCGCTGTGGTCTCGTCCGCCACCTTTTGCCTTAGCTCTGAGCAAAGGAAATCGACATTAGCCACGAAAGAAAGCAAATCGACGAAAAATCGAAGGTACTCACCCGCCATGTTCTTCTGTGCTTCCTCCCTCTAGGTACGGGCGGCCTCTTCGAGCGAGGACAAGGAGGCTTCCTTTTCTCTAAGGGCGGCCCCCATGTTCTGGAGGGCTACCTCCTTCCCCTCGAGGGCCTCGCCCTTTTCCCGGAGGGTCCCGGTGAGCGCGACCACAACCACCTCTTTATGAAGGAGCTCGGCCTTCTGCTGCTCGAGCGTCGTGCTGAGGCGCTGCAGCTCAGCGCTCTGCACCTCCGCCTCGCGAGCCCCCTCCTCGAGCGCCGTCCGAAGGCGCTGCAGCTCGGCAGCTTGTGCCTCGGCCTCCTGGGCCTTCTCCTCCACTGCCACCCTCTGGCCGTCTCGCTCACCAGCAACTCGCGCCAGCTCCTCCTCCAGCGCCTGCTGACGCGCTCCCAGATCCGCCATCTTCGCGTTGGCGTCAATGTTCTTGAGCACCAGCTCGGCGTTGTGCTGCCCGAGCTGGCTCAGCTGGGAGTACAGCCGGTTCATCTCGACGCTCTTTTCGCACGAGATTTCCCTCAGCTGCTGCAAAGGGGGAGGGCATGGGTGAAGACGCGTAAAAGCTAAAACCGAATCCGAGCAATTTCCGAGGGAAACTACTTACCTGGCTGACCTGGTAATCCGCATTCTGATGTAGCTGATAGGCGCGGTCGAGGGCCTACAAGATCTCGCGACCGACGCCCATCTGCTTGTTCCAGGCCTCCTCCTCCTCCTGCTGCTCCTTGCGGAGGAACTCCGAGGGGACCCCGGACGGGACGATCACCCCGAGGTGGCTCCCCTCGGACGCCCCCGCTTCGAGCACGCCCGCACTGGCCGACGCGAACTCGGCGATGTGTGCGGCAGCGCTCGCCACAGCAGCAGGGTCGATGTCCATCGAATCCCCGTACTCCTCGTTGCTGTCCGGCAGCTCCACCACCGCTGTCACACCCCCTTGCGCCGTTGGCTGAGGCACTACCGCAACGGTACCCTCGTCCAGGGCCTCCGCGGGCCCCGGCGCAGGGGCTCCTTCCACCGCCGGCGCCTCTTGCGCCGTACCCTCTTCCGCGACGCCCCCGCCCTCGGCCCTCGAGGGCTCGCAGACAAGAGTCTCCTCCACACGGTCGGCAGGGCACTCCTGCGCGCCCCCACCGATCTCTCCTTCCGTATCTGGACGCGCGGCGCTGTCCGCGTCGCCCTGCCCGGCCTCTTCGCCGGCCTCGGCCGCCTGAGCAGCCGCTTCGGCACCACGATGGCCGGCGTCAATCTGGCCGGCGTCACCCTCCTCCTCCTGTGCCCGAGCTTGCTGCGCCGCCTGGGCCCCTCGCGCCACGGCCTCCCGTAGCCTAGCGGCCGCCGCCTCGAGATCCACGGCGGGCTGGGACTGCGGCGCCGTGTGCGGAGTGCTGCGAGCCCCGGTCTTGAGAGCCTTGGCCGGGGCAAGCCGCACTGCATCCTTGGGAAAGCCCCGGGGCTGAAAATCAAGAGACGCAAGTTGAGCAGAATCGAGAAATCCACCAAATACGTAACAAAAAACGAAGTCCAAAAATACTTACCCAGATCGAGCACTCATGCTCCGCTTCTTCGTGGCGCTCCTTCGAGCCCGGGGCATCGAGCTGTCCCTCGAAGACTGCCCCGAAGGCGGCCCCCTCGTGTCGACCCGGTGGCTCGAGGCGGCCAGCGCGGACGACTCCTCTCCCGCCGCAGCCTCGTCGCCACGGATCAGCACCTGGGGCGCGGGCGTCTCCTCGACGGCCGCCGGCGGGGATGGCTCCCGCGACGCACGCTCGAGGAAGAGATTCGCCGATAACCCCGCTACGGCCCTCGGCTCCTCTGGCGCCACGATCGCTCCCTCTTCTTCGTCCCATAGGTCGAACGGTGGGGGGCTCGCGCCCTCCCCGTCCCTCCTCGGAGCGTGGTCCTCGGCATCCGAGGCCTCCTCCTCATCCTCCTCCGAGGACTCGGGTGTGGCGGGCCGCGCCTTCCCCTCCGCTCGAGCGAGCTTGCACGCCTTGTCGTGCCTTGCCTTCCTTTTCCTTTTCCTCTCGGCCTTCGTCGCCGCCGCATCCTTCCGCCTCTTCATCTTCTCCGCGTGGAGGCGATTGATCAGGCGCTGTTCTGGGACCGGGGGCCTCGAGGAACCGCACCTCAACCCCTGTAAAACACACCGGAGATAGGGTCAGGAAAGGGGAACTACACGACGCACGACGAGTTCGAAGCCAAAACTTACCAAGGAAATATACCCCGGCTCGGGGCGCATCTTGATCCTCCAAAGATCCGCGGGATCTTGGGGAAACTCTACCACCGCGTACTTCGCCCTCCGGGTGGCGTTGGTGTGGGAGAGAAGCTTGCTCGACGTCCTCGAGCCTTCGACCTTGCTCCCGGGGGTGAGCTCGAAAATCGGCAGGGCCCTTTCCACGAGAGGGATAACCCTCTGCCGGTGGAAGTTCGCGATGACGGCCGCTGCCGTCAGCCCCTTCTTCGCCAGACGCACCAGCGCGTCGGTGAGGCCCTCGAGCTTGGCCTGTTGCGCTGGGGGCGACACCCCCAGTCCCACTTCGGCGGTCGCTCCCGGAGAACTTTGTTGGTGAACTCCGGAAGCGCGCCCTTGTGGTTCCGAAGGTAGAACCACCCTCGGCTCCACGCAGCGTTATTCGTCGTCATCTTGCTCGTGATGTAGAAGTTCCTCCGGGTCGGGCGGACGTGGAGCGTCAGGCCACCGGCGCGCGCGTACCGCCTCGGCTGGTTCCGCGCGTTCTCGACGAAGAGTTCGCCGCGGAACAGATGTATCCAGAGGTCCCAGTGGGCCTCGATGCCGAGGTACCCCTCGCAGAGGCGACGAAGACCGCCGCCTGCGAGATGGAATTGGGGCTGAAATTGTGCAGCTCCACCTCGTAATAGTCGCATAAGGCCCACATGAACCTGCTCACGGGAACGCCGAAGCCTCGCTCGTGGAGGCGCACGAAGCTCACGACGTAGCCTTGCGGGGGCTTCGGCTCGGTCTCGTCCGGGTGCGGGGAAATCCACACTGGCGCCCCCAAGTCTGGGTTCCGTGGCAGCAGCCGGTCGGCGACCAGCTGCTCCAGGACTGCCACGGTGGCGGAGGACTTCCCCCACGGCAAGGGCTCCTGGATGTCCGACATATCTTCAATTCGAAGGGGAATGTGGGAGCGAAAGTTCTGGATGGCTAAGGTGCTTTTTTCTCCCTTCTCTCTCTCTCTCTCTCTCTCTCTCTCTCTCTCTCTCTCTCTCTCTCTCTCTCTCTCTCTCTCTCTTTCTCCTTTCTCTTCTTCCTTCTGCTCTTGGCTGCGGGCTCAGGATGCAGGGGAGGCGGAGAAGGCGCAGCAGAATGAAGGCAAATGGCCAGGTGAACCCGGAACCTCCCCTTTCTCTTCATATTTATTTCACCATGACGGGCGCATCCGCAGCCATGGCCCCAAATCTACCGCATTGAATGCGGTAGATTTTGCTATCGCTGACTGATGGGCCCCACGACCGCGGAGTCTCCCACGCGCGCACGCGACAATAAATGCGGCACGGTAACCGGCGGGCGCGGCGCGACTGTTGCGCTATCCCATCCATCAGCCGCCGCTCACGCCGCTTTGTTTGCCCGAGGCGGACGCCTGAAAAGGCACGCCCACGCCGTGCCGCCCAAATCGGGCCACGTCGCCGCTACCGGCGGAAGACCCGCGCGCGTGTGGCTCACGGCTCTGCGACATTTTCAGATCACGACGGAATATTCCTTCATAGGGTCCCTTTACCATCGAAGGAATCGCATTTCGAGGCCTTACTGATTAGGGGGTCGAAGCCTGGCCCTTCAGGGGGTTCGACAGGCGCCCCAGATCACCAGAGTCAGGGACCGCGGGGATGTGCCGTACAAGCTACCCTCGAGCGCAGTGTTCAAGGCCAGTCGAGGGTGCCTAGAAGGGGGTTCCCATCGAGGGAGAGCATCGAGCCCTCGAACCCTACCGAATGGGTTCGAGCCCCGCCTAGCGAACCCTCGCGAGCACTTTATGAGACGTGTCTATGGACCACGAGCCGACCCCTATCGAATGGGGCACGGACGTCCGCTTGAACAACCCGCTAATAGCTCACTGAAGCAGCCATAGCTCGCGGCCCGGGCATGGGTAGCATGGTGCGCTTCACCCCTCCTCCCTGCCGAAGGGCGACGAGGGTCGTAGTCGAAGTCGAGGGTTTCCCCTGAACGCCTTCACACGGGCCTAGGCTCGGGGGCTCCTCACACACCATGGTTCAAAACCACACCCTCGAATATATCGACAACCGTCACTTATGAAGCTCCACGTGTAAACCGAACCCACCGCTATTAGCGTACATTCCCCTAACGGCTAAAGCTGAACGCCGGATCGCTGTACCATAACCGAGAGTGCCGAGGCCGGCTGAAAAAGTGCCGATGCCGGCTGAAAAAGATGCTGGACGGCCATCCCAGTAAAGCTACCCAGCGGGACAACGTTATAGCCCTTGGACGAGCACACACTCTCCTCCAAGGCCTCGGGGGCTACACCCGCGGGTGCACTGACGCGCCCCCGCGAAGGTAACTTCACACATATTCGAGGGTCGTAACTCTATGTACACCCCTACACCCTCGGTAATCCTCCCCGCAGAGGAGAAAGGGGACTTTATTGCTCAAATGCAAGTAAAGATTACAAAGGGTCACCGGCGCGAAGCCATCGAAAGATACAAACACATTGCCACCTACGTGGCAATTTTCCCTGTCTTGGGGAGGAGCGAGCGACGAAGAAAGGCACCAAGCCCCTAGCTGACGCAACAGCGAGGCTGCTAGGGATGCGAGAAGCAGCCCCCAGACCTCACAGGTCCAGCGGGACGCTCTCCTCGCAAGCCTTCTTCTAGCGTCTCCTCCACCGAAGACCACGCGGGGGGTCGAGCTGGCGGACAGCGCCCTCCGCACCGTCTCCCGGAAGGCAACCTTGTCGCCTGAGGGGACGATGCAAAGAACAGCCGCCCAACCTGGCACTAACGCCATAGTCAGGCGCCTCCATCCCCCTTCAGGCTAGGGGACATCGCAGAAGCATGACCCCACGGGCCCTATGCTCTTCTGCTGATCCCAATAAGCCTGGGGGAAGGAGCGCACGCCCACTCCGGTCTTCCCCTGCCGCTCGCAAGCATTCTTCTAGCGCCAAAAGCCTAAAAAAGCCAGGCCACCCCATCTGGGGGCCGGTCACAAAAAGGCAAAGGAAACATTACAAGATTTAGGCAATGCTGGAAGAAAGAGTCGGGTGGCTGGAGAAGAAGGGAAACCCCACGACCCCTATTTATAGCTGCGCCGGGCACAAAGCTTCAAGCTTATCAAAGAGCGGAGGCTTGTATCACCCGTGACGAAGCGGCGCTCCACGAGCAAAGGATGTCCTCGGTCCCCGCGCCGAAACACGACCGAACGAAATGAAGCGGAGCTGAGCCCCAGGATGCTAAGCGGTGCAGCATCGGCTCTGGCCGGATGCCCTCGAACGGCATGCCGTAAAGCAACCAGGAACGCCGGGGCCAAGGCCCTACGTATGGGACAGCGCGATGGGAGCACCAGCTGCCAAGCAGCGGGCGCTACCGTCGCCCTGGCCCCCCTCAGCGCGCGGACACTTCTTGTCCTTCAAACAAACAAACAAAGAGGCGCGCGCCTCGAAGCACTCCCCCCACGGGCGTACTATCCCGACCGACGTGTTGTCACATCCGCCGGGCTGGTGCTCAGGCGCGTCTGGCGGGTGCGCGACATTGACAGATCACGTCAAAAGGGAAATCCCCGAATCACCCTTTGGCCGAACCTACTGATTCAACCAAAGCCTTGGGGGCTACTGTTGGGTGCCACAATTAGGGACACCCTAATTGGGGTGATAAGATCGCTTTAAAACATAAAAACACCTGTTAAAGCAACTGGGCCGACGAAGGCCCACGGCCTGCTTCCCATCCGGAAGAAAGGAAAGGACTCGAAAGGAGCCCAGCATGCGGCCCATTTGCATCCCCCTTGAACCCGCCGGACAATCTCCGCCTCGCTCGAGGGTAGCGAATCTACCCTCGAGCGGGTGACTCATTTTCCGCCTCGCTCGAGGGCCCCCCTCGGGACCCTCGACCGCGCAACACATCTCCGCCTCGCTCGAGGCCGTCTCTCGGCACAAGGGACAAACGGCCCCGCCGCTCAACCGCTCGCCGTACAAAGGCATTAAAAGCCAGCCGCTCCACCACGGCTCAAAGGACGGGCGGCACCAGGCCGACACTCCAACAGTGGATGTGACCGGGGTCCCATCCGCTGACTCTGGTCATTACTCCGCCATCCCGGACACTGTAGCAGCGCCTTGGGACCTGCGATGTGGGATAGGACAGGCTCGGCACTGCTCCCGTTACTGTTCTGCCGACGCCGACCTTCCGGACCGGCCCCCCACTGAGGAAGGGGTCCGGTGACGTCACGTGCCCCCCCGGACCTTCTAGTGTGTGCACACCCGCACTCCGACCAGGGGATCCGGGGCCGACTCGCGCCATTACTACTGCCAGGGCACTGCAGAACGACCGGCGCCATCTTCGCAGAACCAAGGACGAAATCCAGGATGACAGCGACGCGCGCCGCCTTCCTACAGTGTACTTCCTATAGTGTTCGACCACTGTACCCGCGATTCGGGGGAAAACGATGACTTCCGCGCCCCTACACTCGTGTATGCCGCCCCCTCCTTGTGACTATAAAAGGAGGAGGCGGACCCCCTTTAAGACTCTCTAGGCTCTAACTGGACTCTAGTCTGCTGGTCTCTCTGGTTTCTACCTCCCAAGAGAACTCTCAGCACGACTGAGCACTCATCTCAACTGACTCCACTCCTAGCAGAGACTTGGGAGCTTCCCTCCCTCTCTCGCCTTGCTTGTATCCCCTACTACAAGCACTCCGGGTGCAAGATAATACAGCGCCCTCGCACACCCCCTTTGCTGGACGTACGGCCCCGCGGCCGGAACCAGGATAAAACCGTGCATTACTGTGATTGCCTCTTGCATCATCATCTGGGACGAGGAAACACGCAGCATTTACTAGTTGGGATCAAGGCCCCCGGGTCGGGACACCGACAGAGGAGTAGTGGGTAGGCCAACGATAAAATCCATACTGATGTCCTCCCATTTCCAGGATGGAATGGGTAAAGGTTGGAGAGTACCAGCTACTTTTAAGTGACTAGCCTTAACTCTTTGACAAATATCACATTCAGAAACATATCTGGCGATCTCTCTTTTCATTCGAGTCCACCAGAAATTTTGTTTAAGATCGTGGTACATCTTGGTGCCACTGGGATGAATCGAAAACTTCGACAGATGTGCTTCATCAAGGATTTGCTTTCTAAGCTGATGATTCTTGGGTACAACCAGTCGAGATTCAAACCATAGAACTCCTCTATGATCCACTCGGAAACATTTGAACTTTGCTTCTCCTTGTGATAACTTTTCCTTGATGATCTTGATACCCTCATCATGTAATTGCCCCATGATGATGCTATCATGAAGTGTAGGCTCAAGGGATATATGGTTCAAACTTCCTTGAGGTACCATTTCTAGTTTTAACTTCATCATTTCCTGGCATAGAGTTTCATTGAATGGTTCTACAGATAGACAATGGCATTGTGACTTGCGGCTGAGTGCATCCGCAACCACATTAGCCTTTCCTGGATGATAGTGCACTTCTAGATCATAATCCTTTATCAACTCTAGCCAGCGTCTCTGTCTCATGTTGAGATCAGCTTGAGTGAAGATATATTTAAGGCTCTTATGGTCAGTGTAAATATTACAGTGAGTTCCCATAAGATGATGTCTCCAAATCTTAAGAGCGTGAATGACAGCTGCTAAATCCAGATCATGTGTTGGATAATTCTTCTCATGATTCCGGAGAGCTCTTGATGCATAAGCAATAACCCAGTTGTTTTGCATAAGCACACAACCAAGTCCCGTACCAGAAGCATCACAATAGACATCAAAAGGTTTGGTACTGTCCGGTGTAGCCAATACTGGAGCAGTAGTTAATCGTGCTTTGAGAGTTTGGAAAGCCTCTTCACACTTATCATTCCAAACAAACTTCACTCCCTTCTTCAATAACTCCGTCATAGGCTTGGCTATTCTGTAGAAATCAGTAATGAATCGACGATAATATCCAGCTAAACCAAGAAAACTGCGAATTTGATGAACTGAAATAGGAGATTCCCAATCCATCACTTCTTGTACTAAAGTTGGATCAACAGATATACCATCACTGGAGATAGTGTGGCCTAAGAATTTCACACTGTCCAACCAAAATTCACACTTGGAGAATTTGGCATAAAGATGATGATCTCGTAATCGTTGTAGAACGATACGCAAATGCTCAGCATGATCTTCTTCATTTTTGGAGTAGATCAAAATATCGTCAATGAATACCACGACGAATTTATCCAGCTCCGGCATGAAGAATGAATTCATCAAGTACATAAAATATGCTGAGGCGTTGGTAAGACCAAAAGACATAACCAGATATTCATATAGTCCATATCTGGTAGAGAAAGCAGTCTTTGGAATATCACAAGGCTTGATCTTTATTTGATGGTAGCCAGAACGAAGATCAATCTTAGAGAAAACCTTAGCTCCAGCTAACTGATCAAACAAAATATTAATGCGGGGAAGAGGATACATGTTTTTAATAGTGACCGCATTGAGTGGTCGATAATCAACACATAGCCTCAAGCTGTTGTCCTTCTTCTTCACAAACAGGGCTGGACATCCCCAGGGTGAAGAACTTGGACGTATAAAGCCCTTATCAAGAAGGTCTTGGAGTTGTACTTTCAATTCTGCTAACTCATTTGGAGGCATTCGGTACGACCTCTTAGAAATAGGAGCGGTACCGGGTTGAAGCTCAATAACAAACTCAATATCTCTATCAGGGGGCATTCCAGGCAAATCATCTAGAAATACATCTGCATACTCCCACACAACAGGGATATCTTTAAGTTTAATTTCTTTTGTGGCATAGGCACAAGAGTTGAAGCACTCTTGTTGTGGTAGATAGAGTATGGTGGCTCCTTTATGGGGTGAATCTATCTCGATAGCATGGGAAGAAATATCTAACAATACTTTATGCTTAGTCATCCAATCCATGCCCAAAATAACATCCATGCCTTCTAAATTCAATAAAATCAAATCTGTCTTTATCACTTTACTACCCAACCTAAGGGGTATATGTGTAGTGATTTGATTGGAAGCTATCTTCCCACCAGGAGTTGTTATCATAAAAGATCCCTTAGTATGACAAAAGTCCAATCCTATTTTTGCTCCAAATTTGGCACTTACAAAACTATGTGTTGCACCAGAATCAAATAATATGACTGCGGGTTTATTATGGATAGAGAAAGTACCCGTCATGACTGGTGCTCCTTCTAGAAGGTCTGCAAGAGTGGTGAAATTAACTCGCCCTTGTCGAACTTGCACCATTTGCCTCTTGCCCTTGCCCTTGTTGTTGTTCTGGTTGGAGTTTTGCCCTGGATTATTTCTTCTGGGCTGTGGACAATTCTTGGCAAAGTGAGAAGTACTGTCGCAGTTGAAGCATCGATTATTACCATTCCCACTATTGAACTGTGGTGCATTCGGCCTTGGGCTAAATTGCTGCTGCTGTTGCTGCTGCTGAGGCACTGGAGGTCTGAATCCTCCCTGCTGTTGGGGCGGCCTAAAGACAAGCCTGCCCACTGGGGCATTTCTCTGTGGAGGCCTTGGTGGAGTGTTCTGCACCAGACGATACCTCGGTGGCTGAGCACTCGAGGGTCATGTTGGTGCCTTCCGCTTCTTCTCGGCACGATGTGCTGCAATACAGTCCTCTTGAGTGATGGCCAGGTTAACCAACTCATTGTAAGTGTTGGGCTGAACAAGGTTCAGGCGTTCCTTGAGCTTGGTAGTGAGGCCACGACGAAAACGATCACGTTTCTTGGCATCAGTATCAGCATGATGGCCCGTATACTGGCACAGGTGATTGAAGGTCTGTGCATATTGTAGAACAGTGCGGGTTCCCTGATCTAGAACCAAAAACTCATTCAACTTTCTTTCAATTAGTCCCTCAGGAATATGATGTGATCTGAAGGCAGTTCTAAATTCCTCCCAAGATATGATATGTTCAGCAGGCTGCATTGCACAATAATTATCCCACCATATACGTGCAGGACCACGAAGTTGCTGAGCGGCAAAGTGGGCCTTGTTTGCATCAACACATGGTACTGCTAACAAAGCAAACTTGGAATTGATTGTACGGAGCCAAGCATCGGCATCCAGTGGGTCATCAGCTTTGCTGAAAAGCGGAGGTTGGGTACCAAAGAATTCCTGGTAACCCGCTGGTTGTGCCTCCCGTCCTCCATACTGTTGGCGTGGCTGATTTTGTTGCCCTTGGACTAGCTGGCGAAGCAATTCTGTTTGCATGGCCATTAACTCGGCCAGATTCGATGGGGGTGGCGGTGGCTGCTGAGATCCACTGCCAGCTTCACAACCAAAGCCATCAGGCGTTCCACGAGTATGACCAACCATCTGTAATTATGGAAGACATCCATTAGATACATATTTCTTGCTCCCAAAATCAATGGTACGTGCAATGATCATACATTTGATACCAAAATTAAATCAGCAGAATGTAACTAGATACGATGTAGCACAATACGCATAACACATAATTGTTCAACCACATAATACAGAATTGGTCAACTGTAAGATAACTTCCTGCTCCATCGTATTAATACTCAACGCTGAGAGCAAAAGGGTAAAGAAGATAATCTAGCAATCCACTCTTCATCGCGATGTGCTATGCTGCTAATCAACAGAGATCATAGATGTGATTGGACTAAACATTTAGTCTCACAGACTCAATAGGCTAAAATTTGATGAGCACACATGCCACAAAACTTGCAACATCTTTAGTATTCATCAAATAGCCTAGAAATACACAAATAAAGAGATTTGGTAAGTAAGAAGATCATGATTTCCAAACTGGTAGTCGCTACTTATATTACATCCAAAGTAGCATTTTTCTTACAACCTAGCATCACACACCCTTACCACATATAATACAACAAGTGGTACTCCTTCCTAGGGCCATTTTACAACTTCTCTTCCCTATGTACATAAGCTACAACAAGAGAAAACACAAACTATCTAGGACAAGTCTAAGGCGCCTAGAAGTCGTCGAGGTTGCCCACAGAAGAGGCACTACCGGAAGAAGAGTCGTCTGGCTGAGGGTTAGACTCAGCAAGAGCGTGCTCTGAATCTAAATCAGAAACTCCCTCAATCTCCTCTGGGTCCTCTTCTGCTGCTGCAGGCTCGGCTGGAACATCTAGTTGCTCCTGGAGCATACCAACATGGCCTAAAGCATCAGCCCAATCTGCTTGAAGCTCATTCACCTGCCCCTGAAGAAAACCAATAACTGTGTTGCGCTGTTCTATCTCAGCATCATGCTCCATAGCCTGATGCTCAAACTGTGCAATGGCATTATCCCTCCCAGCAACGGCATCCTGAAGTCCCTAAATCTGAATATCCCTCAAACGAAGACCTCGCTGAAAACTCTGGGCCAAGTCTATCACTTGGTCCATGTGTCGCTGCTGAAGTATCTGGTAGTGCGACTGAGCATTCATATACCTGACTACGGCCTCAATAGTCTCATCCGCTACATCTCCAATTAAGTGCCCGAAGTGTGTGACCCTGAACAGCCACTCTGCAATGCCAGCACTGACTGCTGGAAACAAACCAATAGGATATGCAGCTACCTCCTCGGGATGGTGCTCACAAAAAGTAGTAATTGCTTTGAGAGCTGCTGTCTCAAAAGCATCTACAAGACGGTACCCAATCACCTCAATCTCAATCGGTGGCCACTCCCAGGTGGGGTGCTGAGGAATGGTCATTATAACTCTGTTCTTCTTAATTCCATCCTCAGAAAACTGGCGTCCCGTGTACTGGGGTGGATCCGGGTAGTGGAAGATACGAAGTGAATCCCAAAGAATCCTCGGAAAACCCTCCCAGTACAGACAGTCGGTATGAGCATTTCCCTCCTCATCCCAAAAGATCTGGGAACAACCCGCCATCTGAATCAAAAAGGATTCAAACGTGAGTAATTTGATTATCTCAAGACTTCTGAAATAAAGCTTTAAGAAGACTGCGGAAAAGCAAATATGAATCTAAATCAAAAGATGATATGGTTCCACACTCAGAGAATAATAAACCACAATCGGTACTGGTTCATCATTTGAGATTCAAAGGAATGAAAAGATCCTTATAACAACAATATGGGGCTTAGGATGAAGGCATGACTCAAAACCATCGTTTTCAACCAAGAAAATCTAAGCATTGCAACAAGCATGCTCTCTAAACTCAAAACCTAACTCACCCATGATTTAAGCGCACTAACATTTATCTATGAGGATTCATACTAGAACTTCCTTAAAAAGCTTATGTAACAACTTCAAAGACTAGGAACCAAATCAAACATCAACCAAATATGCATGCACGTCCTAACCGTCCTCACAAAATAAACAATTGCCAACTATCGTTGGGCTTACGTGGTTAGCACGGTAGCATAACATAGATACGGCTCTCCCTATATAGATAGTCGATACATTCTAACCGTTCTTAACTTATCGAATCGTGGTTAGTGTACCTGCAGAAGATTGACAGAACATATATATATCCAATGAACCTTTCATGCCAGCACTCATGAAAGCGTCCCCAAACATTACCGCTCACTATAGAAGCGGCAGCCATACAATTTCCGCCGTATGGCCAACGTTAACATACGCTACTCAATGGCATATTCACGAGTTCCTTTACTCCCAATATAGTCGACCGAGATTGATATATTGGCAGCAGCTCAAGTAGGCCACTGCTTGAGCGCAGCGTTCGGTTCGCATCGCCGACGGGAAGGTCAGACTCCCTCAGCTGACTGAGTACACTTTACTTCCAATATAGTCAACTAATAGTTGGTATATTGGGAGCACCTCAAGTAAGCCACTGCTTGAGGGCAGCGTTCGGCTCGCATCACCGACAGGAAGGTCAGACTCTCTCACCTGACTGAGGATCCTTACCTTCTTACCTCAACGTAGGTGCGTCGTTACAAAAATTAAGGGTTGCTTGTGAGTATGGTTTGACAAAATGTAAAGTGCTGGAAGTCAGATAACATAAACCATACAATAATAGCCACCTAATAATTTCCCATATATTCCCTAGGACTTTACGTTCTATGCACAATCCTTAACGATTCCAACGTAGTTTTCCAAAACACTTAGTTCTTCCAATTTTATAAGAAAACCAGTTTTTAAGGTTCCAACACCTCTGGCGTACGCTTGTCGCTCTGATACCAGCTGTGGCAGAACCACCTGAATTATCCCGGCTCAAGTGCACAGGCCATCGCCATAAAGGCAACATCAGCTCAAACGCACTTCAAACGGAACAATCCTTGGTCTGTCGGGTAACGTCCCGATACAACCACCGGTTTTCGGATCAAACAAGCATACCCCGCACGAAGGCGAGTCCAGAGATATTACAACCACAAATTTTACAACACAGGCAGTTTCAGTAGTGATTACAAACCAGTTCAAACCATTATTACAAATTCAACTGAAGTAAAGCAGTTATACAAGTCATAACTATAAGTTCAGAGTTTAGACAGCGAAAGATAAAACACGACGGCTACAACACGTCGCAAAAGGACACAAGGCTAGCCCAAGCATGGTATCACTCGTCATTATCATTGCCGGTCGAAGACGTGTCCCACTCTACGGACCAGCCAGGAGGCAAAGAGCATGGATAGGTCAAGCTAGCGATCTGATCCTCAAAACTCATACCTGAAAAAGGTTTTCAACAGCAAGGCTGAGTCCTGAGTACTCTAATACTCAGCAAGACTTAACCGTCCACGGGTCTACTTAACCCACTGTAGCTAGACTATGCAAGGTTCTGTGAGGCCCTGGTTTTCCTTTTGCTGAAAAGCAATAAAGAGTATGTCCTTACTTTCAAGTTTTAGCTTTCAAGATTCTAGTTGATTAACCATTCTATGTAAGCAACTACTATCCAATCATGGTAGAAAACTAAGCAACCATCAAAATTGATAAATAATATTGTTGCTCTTATTACTCTGTGTGGCAAAGGGATCAAGCAATCTCATTTCATCGTGAGAGGCGGACGATTCTGAATCGAAATTCAACATTGCAAGGATAAACCTAGCACACACGTCTGGAACACCGTCGGGTCATTCACAAACAACCGTTGATCTTTCTTTTCGGCTTGTGGATAGGAACACTCTCCTCGACTACAGGGCTCCAAGGTCCACCCGTGCCCGGTCCACCCTTGTCCCTTGAAGTCGTAATGTTGCGCAACATAAAATAAAACCTATCCCTAAGAGAGAGTGTCAGGTATATCCACTCCCCGGTCCAATCGGTTACTAGGCTTGCCGCGTACCATATTTACGGCATATGGCTAGTACTTTCAAAAACTTAACCACCGCTACCACACATCGCGACCTTACAAGTTCATCAACACAGACGGGGTCTCATATAAGGTCATGTTATCGAACACAACCCCGTCTGTCGTCCTTACATTGATAACAGGAAGTAAACAAACAATTCCTATAAAGCTCGCGAGTGACAGGCAATCACTTGACTTTTACCGGTCCTATAAGCTTAGCAAGTAGTCGAACTCAGGTCTAATGTTCAGTACATAGGTTCCTAGGATCATGCATCTAGGGTTTCAATTCAAATCCTAAGAACCGTAAATGCACAAGTAAATAACAGTAAGTGATAATAATTTGAAATATAGGTTATGTCCGGGGCTTGCCTTCTCGGTAGTTGCTAACTATTTCAGCCCTAGGCTCTTCCGAACTTTGGTCCAGGGTTTCAGTTAGTTCAGCAGTGTTCACTTGAGCTTCGAGTTCACCTCCGTCAGACTCCGGAATCAGCTCGTACGTCCCGTCTGACAAAGTAGTCGTATCTATATGTAATGCAAGAACAACATTATAAATACACACATGGGCAATTGTTTATAGAGTAGTTAAATAACAAATTTAACTACACAAGGCATCATGATCAACAGCACACGCACGCTATACCAACTTCATAAATTGAGTGGTGGTTGATTCCTATAGCAATTAAATCCATGTTTGCTAATAAATAAATAACTCAAAGCACAAATAGTAATAAATTTAGCAAAAATTACCCTAAGCAGAACATGAACAAATTAAGCTACCCTGCAAAAATCATGCCAAGACATGTAGCCATTTAATCATAACAATTCATTCCTTCAGACAACACCTAGCACAAGCTTGAATTATACAGGTCAAACTAGAGCAATTCAGAAGCTCAAAATTTAACAGAAGGTTGACACAGAAATGATCTAGCAACTGTGAATTTTTCATGATTTTATCTACAAAGAATTAACTCTGAGAAAATAAATAAAACAGAAAGTAGATTAACAAGATTCATTTTTTCGAGAACTGATGCTCAAACTTCCTGGACAAGCTAAGCTACTAAAAAAGAACATGCAGAAATATTTTCGAGATTTATTACGAACAGAAACTATTTACCATAAATAAAGTCTATTAAACAAGGATTAAATCAAATAAATAGCTACACCAGAGAACTGATCATGAAATTTTTATAGCAAAACTAGTGTTACATGAGTAAACTACCATAAAAGTTTCACTGCAAGACATGGCTTTATACAGTAGTTAAGAAAAAGATAAAAACAACCAACATTTATGCACTAGTAACACAAATCAAATTCTACAGCAAAAACTTGCAACTAAAGCCTAACATGTTATGGTATTACTGCATAGAGCTCTTCAAGAGGATTCCAAAACATCCAGATTTGATATTTTATGAATTTTCTACGAATTGATAATGAATTTCAAAGATCACAACAAACTATTACAAACAAGTCCCTATAGCACTATTCAAATGTGTCACTGACTACGCAGATAACCCCTGGGGTTTTTCAAATTCAAACACCGACGTCCTTGGCCGGGTCAGAGAGGGGAGGCGGGGTTTGACCGGCCGTTTCCCGGCGAGGGGCTCACCGGCGGCGAGGGTGGAGGGGTGCGTGAGCTTCACGGGTTCAAGGCGCACCACTGGGTGGTCTAGGGGTGCGGGGAGGGGCTCGGAGGCGGCGGCTCGACGGAGCAGGGCGTCTCGGCGGCGGAGGCAACCGACGGCGAGGGTGCTCCGGTGAGGGTTGGGCGAGGGGAAGCGGTCTGGGAGCTGCGCCAGGACGAGGCGCGGCTAATGGTGGGGGCTATTGGGGTGGAGCGGGTCTGTGGTGGCGGCTCTGCGGCGGGGTGAGCTCGCGGGGGTTCGGGGTGGTGCGGCGGCGGCGTTCCAAGGCGTGGGAGCGAGGAGAGAGCAAAAGGGTGAGAAGAATCGATTTCTGGGGCTCTTGTAATGCTCGGGCGCTTGCTAGAAGAGGGCGGCGGGCTCTGCACGGGGCTGTCCACGGCGGCATCGCGGTGGCGGCCGCCTGGGCGGCTCTGGAAGCGGCGGGGGTGCGTGGCACGGCCGAGGAGCTCCAGCGCGAGGCAACACGAGGGGGAGGAGGAGCGGCGCGACGCGTGGGCGCCAGCGCGACGGAAAAAGGTGGCCGGGAAGGCCCTCAACGGCGCCGGTGGGCGGCGCTGTCGGTGGGCGGCGGCGAGAAACAGAGCAGGGAGGTGGAGGTGGAAGAAAAGGGCGGTTTTGCAATTTCCAAAAAATTCAGGGACCCCTCTGTAAACAAGCAATAACTTTTAAACCAAAGCTCAAATGGAAAAGTGTCCAAAATGAAAGTTGTTCAACTTTTCAAGATCTACAACTTTGATGTTGAGCAAAAATCTATTTGACCAAAGATTCAAGAGCTAAAATTAAAAACATTGAAGAGGTTTTGAATTCAAAGGAAACTTGTCTTTTTCAATGCAAATTCACTTTAAATTTACACTTAAAAGCAAATTTTGCTGCCATGCATTAAATGCACTGAATTTTTGCAAAAAGACCCTCCACAAAAGCTATAATTACACAACCTATTCAACATAACTAGAGAAAGGACCTTGCATAAAATTATAATTACACATATAACCTTTGTATTTACAAAAAGATCCTTTTCAAGCAATTCAAGCACATGATGCATATAAAATATACACAATTACTGTGCAGACACCTATTTAATTACTGTGCAGACACCTATTTAATTACTGTGCAGACACCTAGGGTGTTGCAGCTATTCTGCCGATGTCAGAAACCAAAGGTGCATCACTTACCATGCTCCCATGTCATCGCGGCTTGTTCTGTATCTGGGTTAGATGCTGCATCCTATGTTTCTCAATATTTCATAAAAGAAGCCGCAGCACAGACTTGGTGTCACAAAATATACGACATTGGTATTCTAGGCCCATTCACTCAAAAAAATCCCCATCCAATGCTCATCCCTGATGCAGCTACGAAGCGGGGCATAGGCCGATGGTAGACACGTCGGATCCGGAACGGAATGGACGAGTCCGAGGCTGGAAAGAAGAAAAAACGTTGCAACTTGTGTGGAGCGGACGGTCACACTTACAAGAAGTGCCCACAGCTTTCAGTACCCACTGCTGCTGCCGAGGCTGGACCTTCCGGGAATCCGATGGATGGATCGGCTCCACCTACAAGAATTCGCTGCATCTAGTTGTGCACGTAACAGCTTGCAATGTATTTGTGTGTACGAAACTAAGTATATTATGTATTTGTCTCGAATTTGGTTGTAACGAATGAAACCTTCAATGTAATATGTTATGTGGTTTAATGAAGGACAAGTTAGGTGCGGTAGGAGTTAGCGGCCGAGATCCTGCCGACGATGATGATGACTACACGCTCGAATAGCTCAAAATTGGAATCATAGTGTATCTAGCTGCGAGTACGAGATCACAGGTTGCCACTGCTCAGCACGGCAATCACGGGTTTCCCAAATGTCGCATTCTTTGCCCAAACATACGTGACAAAAGACGACAACCCAATAGCAGTGCCCTTCCACCATTTCAAAAAGATGTGACAACACGGCAACCACACCAGCTCACCTTCAAAGCAGTCTCTCTAGCGAGGACGACGGACCTGTCATTCTACAGCGAAGGTCTGTGGCGTGTAGTGGGGAAGGCGGCATCTAGGCGCGATCGACCGAGCGGCAGCAATGCAGTGCTGTGAGTCAGCATGCACAGAGATGCATCGAGTAGTCATTTCGAGAATCGAATCTAGCCTTTTCAGTGTTAGGTCATCTAGCCTCTTCACTGTGTTGTCATGTAAGCTTTTTAGGTGCATTTACACTCCACACTCCGGGTATCAGACCATTGTGCGCCTATAAATACTCCGAAGTTTGTGAACTCCCAGCAGCACTCAAACATCAAAGCTCATTGTATACCCAATGTCTGGAGGTGGGTCTAGCGGGAAGAATTACTACGGTTTTGGGAAAGGAAAAGGGGGAAGAAAGAGAGACCCCATAATATGGGAGGGGCCTCTTGGACCTGATTCCTTTCCGGAACCAGTGTTTGAGTTTCCGCCACAGCAAAAGAGTGAATTTACCAATGAAACTCCTCTTCGACAATACGATAACCGTAGAGAACTGTGGCCAAAATGCAGACATGGTGAGGACTGCTTAGTGCAGATGTGCACCGACGGGATGGATGGCGGCCGGCGTTTTTTTAAATGTCCACACACATGGGTAATACTCGGTTGTTTCATTTCTTTTTCTTCAATGAGACACCTTACATGAAATTTGTTTTGCAGTCTTCCGATGCTCCAGAAAACTATGGTTTTACTAGGTGGGTCGATCCTGCACCACTTGATTCTGTTCAGGAGTTCATCGAGTACCTCCAGATAAAGATCTTTGATCTGGAATGCAAGGTGAACCATTATGAGGAAGTGAGCGAGGGTAACATAGACGACGAAGTTGATGATACCAGCAATGCTGCCGGCTCACAGGAAGAACCATGCACTATTCCTTACTACAACTGCCCTTGTCACAAGAAGAAGGGCCCTGCGCCTCCGGCACCACCGCCTGCACTACCTGCAATGGGTGGATACTGCGGAGAAGACTCAACGCAATTTGCTACGTGGGGGTACGGCTACTAGGACTACCCTAGTGCTAGTAACATGTTGCATCGTTGTGTTTGTTCTGTTTTTTTTTTAAATTACCTAAGGCATGTTAGGTTAGTCCGGAATCTGTTTACCGTAGTTTGCAACGGGTTCTGCCATGCCACTGCATGTGTGATGTGTGTTTCATTATCGTTGTATTATGATGTTTGTATCTGATGTTTGTATCTCTGATGTTTATTTGTAATGAGATAGCTGTGGACCGCTTATTTATACACTTCAACGTTCGCCTCTTATCACTCTCGTATTTTCCATTACATACAATAGATGGTATGTTTATACTTCGATGCTCCATTACGACTAAGTACGATTCAAACTCGACATTATGTACATGTCTAGTGAATGCAAAGTTAGGTACGAGACATACATACAAACATAATACAACATTAACAATACTAAATGCGAATACATCTTAAACCGATGAACATCATATGTTATAGATCATGACATGAAATCATCTAGGTCGTTATCCCAGTTGACAGATGGTGGTGCTGCAGGTGGTGTAGTATGGCTCGACGAACCTCTTGCCTTTCCCTTTCTCTCTTTTCTTGATTTACGTTCATGTACAGGGGGAGGAACATCATGTGTTGAAGGCCATGGTTTGGGGGGCATGAAGTCATCCATGTCGTCATCCCAGTTAACACAAGTTTGTGCTGCAGGTGGTGCAACATGACTTGATGAACCTCTTGTCTTTCCCTTTGTCTCTTTTCTGATTCTAGGTTCATGTAAAGGGGGAGGAACATCATGTGTTGGAGGCCATGGTTTCGGGGGCATGAAGTCATCCATGTCGTCATCCCAGTTAACACAAGTTGGTGGTTGAGGTGCTGCATCATGACTCGATGAACCTCCGGGCATCTGTTCTTGCGCAGGCCAAGTACTATCACCCGAAGATCTTATCCACCTCCTTCGTCTAGTTTGCGGCATAAGTCCACCAAAGATACATACCAATTTACGGAAATTTGGTATCGATTTGTTAATCAACTCCGTGTCCTCGGGGTAATCCTAGCATATAATTACACAATAATTTTACTATTTCGTAAATATGGATTACAAATAACGGACGTGATTAGAACTAAATAAGAGTTACCTTAATGTGCATCTCATACACTTCTGGCCGCATCCATATCTTACAATTAGTTTGTAAGAATCCAATAACATAAGGATGATTCGCTAGTTCACATACCCTTATGTATATTTTCCGACGTTCTAGCAGGTGTTCCTTTAAATCTTGCATTGTAATACCTCGAAACAATGTCAAATCTTTAAACTCAACTAATTTGGACAATACCATCTCTATCGTACCATCCGCTAATGGATCCAACTTCTTACTGATTACAAGATGTGTCATGATGTCAAGAAATATACTAGATTTTTCTTCGGTCCATGAAAATCCAACAGAATTGGCGGCAGCCATTGCCTTATGCTACAATAATAATAAGGTACTGTCATTCTAAGTTTACTATTCTATATTTCACTATCCAAAAACTAAATCTATTCTAATTCATAATTATTTTAGAAACAAGTCTATAATAGTTGAGAAATATTGGTTACCTGCTGTTCAGATCCAAAATCCTGCAGGGCTTCGCCGGTTTTTTTACCTCCCTCACCCCTCCTCTCTCTCTCTCCCCTCTCTGGATCTCATGGGCAGAAAATGAGGGCGCAGAGGGAAGGGGCAGAGTTTTATATTTGAGGAGGGAGCCTGCCGCCCGGCAGGAGGGGGGGCGGCAGGCTCCCTTCAAGGACCTTTGCGCAAAATAAATTTATTTTTATTTACATATAAGTCCCTACCGCCTCCCTGCCGGGTGGTAGGGGTATAGAACTGTAAAACCTGAAACCAATAATATATTTCTGTAATTTTTTTTGAAAAATACAAAATAAAAAAAAACGCGCCCGCGACTAGTAGTAGGCTATGCACATCCTCTCCGGAAACCCTATACATCTTTTGGAATATTTTTTCCCACCTTCCATGGTTTGAGATTCGTGCAAAACAATCAAAAAATTTGGATCCACTCTAAACCTAGCTTCTCTCTCTCCCAACTGCTCTTCTCGCCTCGACCGCCGCCGCTCTGCGCGCCCTGCTCGGCCCCACATCGTTGTCTCGCCAGCTCGCCGCCACCAGCCGCCGACGTCGGAGAAGAAGGTGAGGTTCAACATTTTCAAAGTATTAGTTTAACATTTTCAAACGATTGATTTAACATTTTCGAAATATTAGTTCAACATTTTTGAAATGCTAATTCAATATTTTTTAGTAAAATGTTGAATGTACCGTCACATGGGCTTTAATAGGCTTTATAGGTGAGTTGCTACATAGGAGCCCCATCCTCTTTGTCTAAAAAAAGTAGGCTATGCGCCAGTGACTGTGGCACGCTGCCAGTAATTTTTTTTGAGAAATACAGTACAGACGCATACGCTCACAAACACGTACGCACACTCATATCTATGAATACGTGCACGCAACCCTATCCCTATGAGCATCTCCGAGAGACTGAGTCGGCAAATCCTCGAAATTGACGAAGTCACCACGGGCGCTTCGCTGTCGACGTGAACGTCGCCTACCATTGAAAGCACAAATGCCGTTAAATTTTAAAAAATTCGCTCCCACAGGTAGTCGAGCCCATGACCTCGATCAGATGCTATCGAGACTCTTGTAACCACTAGACTACACGCTCTTTCGCCGTTGACTGTAACCTGGTATATAATAGTACAGCTTGTGGTGCGACTGTTAAAATCTTCTAAATGGGAAGCTTTGTTCCTCTAAAAAAAATGGGGAAGCTTTGTAAATTAGCTTGATTCTGCAACTAGCTTTGTAAAAAAACCTATCTTAACGTCATTTGTTTAAGAACGGAGGGAGTACGTTGAAATGCACCTTCGTTACGGACCAAACACTCTTATCCACACCAGCATATCATGGAAGGGCAGGAGTAAACAATAGATCGCGTTTCTTGTAAATTTTGCATTTGGACGACACACGGACACGGTGGACTTGAATTGTTTTGACTGTTGAGCGCATGCGTGCAGCTGTTGCCTGTTTTTTTTTTTTTGAGCAGCAGCTGTTGCCTGTTGATCAAGATGACCCACACACATTCTCAGACATTCATTCCTGTCCTTGCTCCATCACTACTCTGCATCCAAGCAATCACCAGCTGTCCCGCCTTGCCCCAGCCACTGCCACCCGGCCCCACGCGCCCTCTCCAGCTGTACGCCGAACGCGGACGCGCACACCCAACGTCGCTGTCCCGTGGTCCCAGCCCACCTCACCGGCCCCCATCCCGCTATTCCCCCCTCGCTCCCAAAAACTAATCAAACCAAGGGCGGATCAGCTCGGACGCGCACGCGATTCCAGAACGAGTTAATCCGCAAATTCATAGGGTTTATCACCGCCATCCCCGGCTGCTAAACCCGCAAGCGAAGTGATATACACGGGCCGGGCGGGCGCACCGATCCAGTTCACCCGCGGCGGTGTGCGCTGCTCCCCACCCCACACCAATCCACCCCGTCGCCGTCTCGCCGGTGCCGCGTCCCTTTCCTCTCCTCTGGCCTCCGTCGCCGTCCCGCGCGAGCTCCCCGCGTCTAATCCGAGCCGGACGGTGCTACTAGTGCTGCTGCCACCACCGGGGCTTGGGGTGACACCTCCGTCGGCGCGCGAACCCGGGGGGCGATTCGGTGCGGATACGCGGGGGGTTCGCTCGTCCGGGGTCCGAGCAAGCCGAGGAATGCGGTGAGCCGGCGGGGGCCCAGTTGCGGAGTCTCGCTCGGATTGGTGGCCGGTGAGTGATCGGCGCGGGCGCCATGGACGGCGGCGGCAGCAGCAGCGGCGCTGCGGTGAGTGGTTTCGGGGGACGGGGAATGTCGCGGGGTGGGTTTCCTGGTGCGGTGGTTTGTTTGGGGATTGTGCTTGGTCTGAAGGTGTTTTGTGTCGTTTGTTTTTTTTTTCATGTGCGCGTGCGAAGAATTCGGGGAAGCACGGGGCCGGGCAGGTGTGCTGCCAGATCTGCGGCGACGGCGTGGGCACGGCGGCGGACGGGGAGCTCTTCACCGCCTGCGACGTCTGCGGCTTCCCGGTGTGCCGTCCCTGCTACGAGTACGAGCGCAAGGATGGCACACAGGCGTGCCCGCAGTGCAAGACCAAGTACAAGCGCCACAAGGGTAATGCCCTCCTCGCAATCTCCATTGATTTTCGTGTGGTTCAGGTTAATGGGACGTGGTTAGGCTCGAGGAGCAGAGAATAATTCAGTGATTGGCAAATTTATTCAGAGTGTTACCAGAAGCTTGCCCTTTCAATGAATGTGGTAATCAATCAAATTGTGTTGTATTGTTTAGGGAGCCCTCCTGTGCATGGTGAGGAAAATGAGGATGTTGATGCTGATGATGTGAGTGACTACAACTACCCAGCATCTGGCAACCAGGATCAGAAGCAGAAGATTGCTGAGAGAATGCTCACCTGGCGCACCAACTCACGGGGTAGCGATGTTGGCCTTGCTAAGTATGACAGCGGTGAGATTGGGCATGGGAAGTATGACAGTGGTGAGATCCCTCGAGGATATATCCCGTCACTCACTCATAGCCAGGTTGGAGCTAGATTTTGAACTTTTAAGTTGATTTGTGTTACTTATATGTCACATGATGTAACTAATGCTCAGTTTCTTCATATGAGTTCATTGTACAGATCTCTGGAGAAATTCCTGGAGCTTCCCCTGATCATATGATGTCTCCTGTTGGGAACATTGGCAGGCGTGGACATCAATTTCCCTATGTGAATCATTCTCGTATGTTTATCAATCAATAATCATCCTTTTTGTCTACTTTTCTGCATATGTTGTGATCTAATTTGTTCATCTTGTTTCGTACCAGCAAACCCATCAAGGGAGTTCTCTGGTAGCCTTGGTAATGTTGCATGGAAAGAGAGAGTGGATGGATGGAAAATGAAGGACAAGGGTGCAATTCCTATGACTAATGGGACAAGCATTGCTCCCTCAGAAGGACGTGGAGGTGGTGATATTGATGCTTCTACTGACTATAACATGGAAGACGCTTTACTGTAAGTTTAAATATGCTTGTGCATACCATTAACCAGCTTCAAGTGTACCAGCAATTAACGTTTCCTGCATTATCTCAGGCACTAACACTGTTAACAGTACTTTGCACTTTAATGTGTTTGTAAGTCTAAAACTGTATGTGAAATCCTGCCCTTTTGGAAAAAAATTTATGCATTGCTCTGGGATTAATGGCTTATACATTATATGGATGTAAATCTCATCAAATGTGCTGATGCTGACTTTTCATGTCCCTTTTAGTACTAACTTTTGTGGACCCAAATTGCAGGAATGATGAAACTCGGCAACCACTATCAAGAAAAGTGCCAATTCCTTCATCCAGAATAAATCCCTACAGAATGGTCATCGTCCTACGTTTGATTGTTCTATGCATTTTCCTGCACTACCGTATCACAAATCCTGTGCGCAATGCATATCCACTGTGGCTGTTGTCCGTTATATGTGAGATTTGGTTTGCTCTGTCCTGGATCTTGGATCAGTTCCCAAAGTGGTCCCCAATCAATCGTGAAACCTACCTTGATAGACTGGCACTAAGGTGATGTGAAATATTTAGTGTGAATACAGAACTGTCTCCACTGTTCTAATACTGACTATTTCACAATGCTACATCCATTATCAGGTATGACCGAGAAGGTGAACCATCTCAGTTGGCTCCTGTTGATATTTTTGTCAGTACCGTGGACCCTATGAAGGAGCCTCCTCTTGTCACTGCAAATACTGTGCTTTCCATTCTTGCTGTGGACTATCCGGTTGACAAGGTATCTTGCTATGTGTCTGATGATGGAGCTGCTATGCTGACTTTTGATGCACTCGCTGAAACTTCAGAGTTTGCTAGAAAATGGGTACCATTCTGTAAGAAGTACAACATAGAACCTAGGGCTCCAGAGTGGTACTTCGCTCAAAAAATTGATTACTTGAAAGACAAAATCCAAACTTCATTTGTTAAAGACCGCCGGGCAATGAAGGTATATTTGGCTTATATGCGTGTAGGTTTTGGTAGTTCCTGCTGCTGTATGGCATTGATTTCTATTTTGAAAACATACTTGACAGAGAGAATATGAAGAATTCAAAGTCCGTATTAATGGCCTTGTAGCCAAAGCACAGAAAGTTCCCGAGGAGGGATGGATCATGCAAGATGGTACTCCTTGGCCTGGGAACAATACTAGGGACCATCCTGGAATGATTCAGGTGAAGCTCAATTTTGTTGCCAAAAACTATTTGACATTGATTGATTTTCTAGCACACATTGATTATTAGTCTAAGCACTTTTAAGTCCAAAATTGTGGTCATTCTTAGGTTTTTCTAGGTCACAGTGGAGGCCTTGATGCTGAGGGCAATGAACTTCCTCGTCTGGTTTACGTGTCTCGTGAAAAACGTCCTGGATTCCAACATCACAAAAAGGCTGGTGCCATGAATGCGCTTGTGAGTGGCTAAACACTATATATGTCGAATGGTATCTTGTTAACTTTTATAACTTGGATATAATTGAAGTTGAATGCTTTCTTCAGGTTCGTGTATCAGCTGTCCTTACTAATGGGCAATACTTGTTGAATCTTGACTGTGATCACTACATCAACAATAGCAAGGCTCTCCGAGAAGCTATGTGCTTCCTTATGGACCCAAACCTAGGAAGGAGTGTCTGTTATGTCCAATTCCCTCAGAGGTTCGATGGCATTGATAGGAATGACCGATATGCAAACAGGAACACTGTGTTTTTCGATGTAAGCTAGCAATATCCTTTTAAAATATTTCTGGGCATCTCACTTTCTCATTTTCGTGAGCATAAAGAAAATTCGATGAATTAGTGCTGCTAATACTTGTTATGTGATGATTTTTTTGAGAATTCCAGTGAATGTGCCAGGTAATTATCTGTATTTCTGTTTGCTGCAGATTAACTTGAGAGGTCTTGATGGTCTTCAAGGACCAGTTTATGTGGGAACTGGTTGTGTGTTTAACAGAACTGCCCTATATGGTTATGAGCCTCCAATCAAAAAGAAAAAGCCAGGCTTCTTCTCTTCACTCTGCGGGGGAAGGAAAAAGACATCAAAATCTAAGAAGAAGAGCTCGGAAAAGAAGAAGTCACACAAACATGCTGACAGTTCTGTGCCAGTATTTAATCTTGAAGATATAGAGGAAGGGATTGAAGGTATCATTGAGTTGATTTTATTTTTCATTAGAGTATGCCTGCTTTCAATTTTTTTTTTTGAAAGAAAGATGCCTGCTTTCAGTATTGCTGATTGTTGGAGATGGCTATTTCGGTGCCCATCCATTTACTATTTTTATCTGCTGTAAATGTAACATACTGTAGACACCTAGAGCTGCCTTTCTTTATTCCCTCTACTTTTACCTTGCACTTGTTCTAAAAAAATACGTTTCACTTCACTTTCATGATAGGTTCTCAATTTGATGATGAGAAATCGCTGATTATGTCTCAAATGAGCTTGGAGAAGAGATTTGGCCAGTCCAGTGTTTTTGTAGCCTCTACTCTGATGGAATATGGTGGTGTTCCACAATCTGCAACTCCAGAGTCTCTTCTGAAAGAAGCTATCCATGTCATCAGCTGTGGCTATGAGGACAAAACTGACTGGGGATCTGAGGTAATGACTCCTTAACTCCTAAAGTTACAACTTATAACATCAGCATTGCTGATGCTTGTGCTATTACTTGCTACTTGCATGTACAAGGAAGTATTGAGATACGAATTGATGTTTTGTTGTCTGGTCTACACATACAATTTTTGAATTTTGTGATAAATATCTGCTTCTGTTGTTGCAAATGATCAATTGAAGAGAAAAAGTTTATTCACTGTAAATCTTCAAAATGGTTAATTGCAGATTGGATGGATCTATGGTTCTGTTACAGAAGATATTCTCACTGGGTTCAAGATGCATGCTCGAGGCTGGCGATCGATCTACTGCATGCCTAAGCGACCAGCTTTCAAGGGATCTGCTCCTATCAACCTTTCAGATCGTCTGAATCAAGTGCTTCGATGGGCTCTTGGTTCCATTGAAATTCTATTCAGCAGGCATTGTCCCATATGGTATGGCTATGGAGGACGGCTTAAATTCCTGGAGAGATTTGCTTATGTGAATACCACAATTTATCCACTCACCTCAATCCCACTCCTCCTATACTGCATATTGCCAGCTGTTTGTCTTCTCACTGGGAAGTTCATCATCCCAGAGGTAAAGCACATGCATTTACCTACTTGTGCTAGCAGAATTACGAAAGAATTGATATTGACTTTTTTCCTCATTTTGGAATGCAGATTAGTAACTTTGCGAGTATTTGGTTTATATTGCTATTTATTTCTATCTTTGCCACTGGTATCCTTGAGATGAGGTGGAGTGGTGTTGGCATTGATGAATGGTGGAGGAATGAACAGTTTTGGGTTATTGGTGGTATTTCTGCCCATTTATTTGCTGTCTTCCAAGGTCTCCTGAAAGTACTTGCTGGTATCGACACCAGCTTCACTGTCACCTCTAAGGCCACTGATGAAGAAGGCGATTTTGCCGAGCTCTACATGTTCAAGTGGACAACGCTTCTGATCCCACCAACCACTATTTTGATCATCAACCTGGTTGGTGTGGTTGCCGGCATTTCCTATGCGATCAACAGCGGCTACCAGTCGTGGGGGCCTCTCTTTGGGAAGCTCTTCTTTGCCTTCTGGGTGATTGTCCACTTGTACCCCTTCCTCAAGGGTCTCATGGGGAGGCAGAACCGCACGCCCACCATTGTTGTCGTCTGGGCCATCCTACTCGCATCGATCTTCTCCCTGCTGTGGGTTCGCATCGATCCATTCACCACCCGGGTCACTGGTCCTGATATTGTAAAATGCGGCATCAACTGCTAGAATGGTCGAAAATATTAGGAATGTAATTGGCACCCATTGTGTTGTAAGTTATCAGCGGGTGACACTTTCTATTATGGTAGGAACTCAGTTGTCAGAACTTTACTTTCGTATGCACTAATATGTACCTTGGATATCGGTTACCGATAAGTTAAAATCACTGCCTTGTTTGGAAGTGTCTTGACAGTATCTAATTGGAAAAAGCTATATAACAACATGTCGCTCTCACGCTGGAGGGCGCGACCTGCTGCGGTCCCTCATCAGATGAAATTAGACTGCCGTGGCCAATTTATTTTTAGGTAAAGACTTTGTTGCGGCCGGTCGTAAATTTGCTCGACTGCACGGTGTCTAAAATTTGCTGTTCATCTTCGATCGGACACGCAATATTTATCAGGGGCCATGTCCGTGAGCTATCCCACCGAAGTCACATTTACAATACTGCATGGCAGTCTAAGTTAGCTCTCCACCCGTGAGCTATTCCACCGAAATCACATTTACACTACTGCACAGCAATCTAAGTTAGCCCTCAACCGTGCAGGATGGCAGTCTAAGTTAGCTCTCCACCCGTGAGCTATTCCACCGAAATCACATTTACACTACTGCACAGTAGTCTAAGTTAGCCCTCAACCGTGCAGGGCATGACACGTGCAAACGACCTCAAAACTTAAAAAAGTTGTAGTTCTTAAACAATACATCAAATTCAAATTCTGATTGCGTAACTGTATCTCTTTCGAGGAGATCTTCAAAACAAGACCCCACTTGAATATATTTCGACGATACTTTTCAAAACACATAAGTTGCTTTATGTACGTGAAAAAATGCCAAAATCAATTAGTTAAAATACTCAATCGATATGCTAAAATTGCCTATTATTGATCATGCGATCAATATTCACCTACCTAACAAAATTGTTTACCATTATCCACTATTGATACTAAACATTCTATCTTCACAATATGAACACCAATATCCACTTAACTGAACTCGGGCATGCAAAAGCAATATTATGTAAACCCATGAGCATTTTTTGCAAACATCATAAGCAAATTAGAATATGCGAAAAAAGTATTTTCTCTCGAAAAAATCATATCGTTAAAACATAGTGGTGTGAGATCTTGTTTTGAAGCTTTTATTGAAACGAATACAACTGTGCAATCGGATTTTGATTTCGATGCTCGGTGTTGAAACTATAGCATTTTTTATCTTCAAAATTATGTGCATGCATGCGCTGTTGGTTCTGTCATTGTCCCTCACATGCATGCAACACTCACTGTCCGAACGGCCGTACGGCCAGTCTGATTTACGGCCGGCTGTAAATTAGTCGTGTCCTTATTTTTATATTGTTTGAGGTAAAAAAATAAAGTTTATTAGACGACAGATCACGCTAGCCATCGATCGCGCGGCCCAGCAACCAGCTCCCGGGGCCTATCTCTTTTTCTCTCTAAAAATATTTTATCTCACTCATATAAGCTCCGTTTTGAGAACCGATTGCACCACAGTAATCTACTCGACGAGCCGAACAAAACTAGATCTCACTTACATATGTTTCGACCACATTTTGCAACAGTGTCAAATTACTATATACTATAACATAAGTTACACAGTGTTATATACATAGGTTGTCATACTTCTAATATACAAGTTGCCATAAAAAATAACATTTCATTTATATGAGTTTGTCATAAAAGCAGAGTATCCACTAACAACTCATGTGCCAACTTATGTGTAGGACATCCTTCTGTATTGTGTGGCAAATTATGTGTTATATGTGTAGCAACTTATATTTACAACACCCTTCTGTGATTGTGGCAATTTATGTGTTATATGTGTAGTAACTTATGTGTAAGACACCTCCTATTTTCTGACAACTTCTATATTACAAGTGTGACAACTTAGTATAAGATTTTTTTTGTCAACTCGTGTGCATGACACTTTTTCTGGTCTTTGTGACAACTCCTGGACATAACAAAGTATGATTTCATGGTAAATTTCTTTTTTTTCTTGACAACTTACACAAGAAAATGCTATTTTTTGTTGCAACTCTTATTTTACAAGTGTGGCAAGTTATGTGTAGACACTTTGACAACTTATGTGATAGTTTATAACAACTTGGCATGAGTGAAAAACATATCAAAATATATGCAAGTGGGATCTAGTTTTGTTCCCCTCGTCGCACAGAACGCAATGGTGCAAACGGTTTCAAAAACGGAGATCATATGGTGGAGATAAATCATTTTTTTTCTATAAAAATACATAGACCCCACTTTTTTTTGGACAACACACCACCGCTGCTCTCCCGACAGCGACAAGTCGCGCGCTCCCACCCAGCACGACCTGTCGCGCGTTATCTTCGTCCTATCTAATTATGTACGGCCCTCACCATGTTGGTTTAGTGTATAAATCCAAATCTCATCTGCCAATATCAGATGCATTAACCCTGGATTTATAGGAATCTTACAACAGGAATTCCAGATACAGTAACGAACACTACCATTTTAGTATTTTACTACTACTTTATGTACACCCGCTTTTAAATGCTGCTCAATTCCAATCCCTCATACTCGTAGTTTTTGGCAGTGCAGGGCTGTGGGATAACGGTCCCCGATTTCCTCCATTTTGCATTCTGGCAGGTGCTTTCTGTGGCGCCCTTCCCGCCCTGCATCTTCAGGTCAATGTTCTGCAAGGTGATGCCATGGCATGGGACATGCTTACTGCACTTCAGTTTAATGGCGTCCTTGGTAATTGTTGTCCCCCTAATGTTCTTGAATACCACATTGCTAACCTCCACTGCTGACCTCTGTTCTTTGCATGGCTTATTCTTGTCGCAATAGTTTTGATCGATGATTATCGGGTTCTTGACATTATACATGATCATATTTTGAAATGTGATATCCTTGGCATACCCGCTTCCTCCCTGGTATGTCTTGATCCGTGCTCCATTGGTTGTGCCGTATAACTGCACTGTATCTATGATAATGCCGGATACTTCAGCTCTCGAGTTGTCATCTCCCAAGCTTCCTATGCTGATTCCGTGACCCGGTCCGCACACAACTTTTGAGACATGAAGATTATGCGTCCCGTGTTCAATTGATATGCAATCATCTCCTGCAAAATCCATGGCAAACAAGCAGATTATTCAGTAAAAGAGAAACCCAAAGGTACAAAACCATTTGATTTATGATTTTGAACTGTTAATTTGTCGATGCTACTTACCAGTCTTGATCTTGCAGTCCGTGACCTTCACATCTTTGCTGCGAGTGATGTGGATGCCGTCGGTGTTTGGGCTCGTGCCAGGTGCAGTAATAGACAAACGTGCCAGGTGCGCATTGGTGCAGTCTTCCACCGACACGTGGATTTGCTGGCTGTTCACAATTTTCAGATCCTCCACCCTCAAATTCGTGCAGAAGTGGAACGAGAGAGCGGTTGGAGCCTCCTTGCACGGCTGCACAGAAAAGTTGTGCTAGGTCAGGACACTTTCGAACTTAAATCTATAATTAATTATCAAAAAGTTTAAATTTATAATTAATCAGATCATGTGAAGGATTGGCACCACACTTACGAGAGCCTTGTTGATCTTGCACGAGTGCGGCCACCACTTGTTGCCGTTGCCGTCGATGGTCCCGCCGCCATTGACGATGAGCTTGTGGACGCTCCTGAACACGATCCAGAGCCTCCTGTCCCTGTCGCTCCAGTCCGCCCTGTTCGGCGACGCCACCAGCGTGCCCTTCACCGTGAGCGTGACGCCGGACCTGCACGGGCCGTGGAGGGTGACGAGCTTGAGCAGGTAGCGCCTGCCGCCGGGGACGAGCACGATGGCCGGCCGCGGCGAGGCGCACGCCGCCTTCCACGCCCTGGCGAGCGCCTGCGTGTCGTCGTGCCTCCCGTCGCCGCGGGCGCCGTAGCGGTCGAGAGCGAACACGCTCGAGCCCAGCGGCCTGGCCCTGGTCCCGGCGGCGGCGGCGGCTGCTCCGTCGACGGAGGTGCCGTTGGTCGTGCCCGGGGCCTCTAGAGCGCCGGGCGCGAAGAGCCACGCGAGGAGAGGCGCCGCGAACACGAGACGCGACGCCAGTGTCAGAGCCGCGAGCGCGTCGCCGCCGTAGCGGTCGAGGCTGAGCACGCCCTGCGACGAGGAGCCCGGCGACCCGCCCCCGATCCCGGCGGCGGCGCCGTCGGCAGAGCTGACCAAGGAGCTCGCGCCCTCGGGCGAGGTGCCATTAGTCGTCGTGCCGCCCGCGGACTCTAGCGCGCCGGCGGGCACCACGAGCAGCGCGAGGAGAGGCGCCACGAACACAAGACGCGGCGACGCCATTGGCGGCAGAGCTAGCTTGTGCCAGCCAACGCAGTTGCTCTGCTTTCGCGTTGGATTGCTGGATGGCGTGGTGACCAAGGAGCATGCCCATGGCATATATGCGCGGGAGCTCGAGCCATGGAATCTGGGAGGTGAGGCGAGATGGGGGGTTGCGTTGCTTGCGAAGAAGAGTAATGCGGGAGAGTTAGGTTGGCAGATGTGAGTTTCGGAATTTGGAGTGTGCACGCAGGTGATGGATGCGTCGCCATGCCCATGTGCGCAGGTTGCGGGGGTAAAAAACAAGAACAACTTGAGCCGTTGCCTGCCTGCCTACCGTACAGCGTGCTACTGGGCAGTGGACGCTCTCCACACTCCAGTGGTTCGGCACACCGGCCTGATTCAAGTGACCTGAGAGCCTGAGACAAATTCCAAGAGCTTACACTAAGTTTAACTGCAATGTTTCGCTGCTACAAGTTTGGGAGTGCATGCCATCTTCTCTACCTACGATTCCTTGCCAATTATGAGGCCTCTCATTGGGCCACATCACCCGAAAAAAATCGGCCGTCCGATCGGGCCATCCAACGGCCTCCGCCCGAGCCCCGCCGCGTGCGCGCGCGCCGCTACTGCCCCGTCCCCGCCGCCGTGGAGGTCCCGTGCCGCCCTGGAGCCCCCCCGGAGGCCCCACGCCGCCGTCCGCCCGCCACTGAACGGCAGACCCGCCGCCATGCGCAACCGCCACGGCCGCTGGCGTGTCCTTGCCGGATCCGGCGCCCGCGGAGCGGCCGCCCGCGGAAGGGGAGGGGAGCCGCCGCCAGCGCCAAAGAGGGACTGGGACAGGGAGGGGCCGGCGGCGCTCGGGAAGAGGGAAAGCCGGCGAGCGCGGCGAGATGGCCCACCGCCACCTGCTCGTCCTCGGCACCTTGCCCTTGCTGCCACCGCCGCCGCGGCCGGGAAGAGAGAGAGGGAGAGAGTGGGGAAAGACCTAGGGAGGGGAGGGGCGCAGGGCACCACGGCACCGCGCGCAGCCCTCGCCCGCGCTGACCGCCGCCGCGCACCCTGCTGGCCGCCGCCAAGAGCTCCCTGTTGACAGTGCCCATCCCCATCTCGAGCTCCCCCTCCCTTCCTCTCCTCCCACAAGTGGAGGACCCTCCCTCCCACGCTTGGGAGCAGCTCGAGCTTTTGGGCATGGTGGTGATGGGGAGATTCCTGCGCGACGAGTTCACACACAGGCTGTTTGCTCGGCAAAACAACAGGGACAGCAAGAGAGGAGAGAGAGAGATTGGATGATTTTGGCTAAGGAGCGGCGGAGAGGATAGATAGCAGGCCAGATTAAAAAAAATATTAGGGTTAATTGGATCTGTGCCATTACAATTCGTCTATTTTGAAACATGCCATTATAATTTTCCCTCTATCTGGCTCATGGCATTTTCTACACTTCCGGTAATATTGGGCCCACTTGCAGACTGTAGTATACGTATAAAGCTATCGTATGGCTCAATCTGCTCTTGGCTCCTCAGATAAGATCGGAGCTGGGCGCATAGAGCCGTCGTCCTCCTCCCTTCTCCCAGTCGGCTTACACCGGCCGGCCTCATCCGCTCGCGTGCGCCGTCGCCGCCGCCTCCAAGCTTGTAGTAACCTGCTGGCCCCGCCGTCGGGGCTCGTCTGGCGGCGCTCCCCAGCCGCGCAGCACCGACGTGAGGCGCAAGGAGTGCATCCTGCACCACGCCCCTGCTCCAGGTCCGTCAGCATCCACACGTCGACGGAGCCGCCCGAGCAGTCGTGGTGTGCCGTGGCCAGGCAGTTGTTGAGCTCCGCCAGACTCAGGTGCGCGCGCGCAGGCGTGGTGGCAGCCGCCGGCGCCGGAGGAGGAGAGCGGGCCACGGAGGACAAACAACCTCCATGCCTCCGCGCCGAAGTCGAACGAGTCGACAGCGTCAAACTTGGTGGCCTCGATGGATATATGCTCCTCCCCGATGGATCGGCTGGAAGCACCTCTTCTTCCCGCTCGACGGCGTTCCGTCCGGCGTGCCGTTGCCGCCGGGCTCACTCTTCAAGTCACCTTCCCAGCCTCCGCGGCCGATTTCTATGCACATAGCGAGCATCTCCCTTCCCCTTAATGGCTGAGCATCTCCCTCCACTACATGGATGCTGGCACATCACTTAGATCAGCCCCTAAGGACCGCCGTGCGGCCGTCCAAGACAGACCGCGGCAACGCCGGACAGGCGGGGCCGGACCGGTGCGCCGCACGCGCGGCCGGCAGGGCGGCAAATCGGAGCGTAGCTGCTCGCGGATGCGCAGGGTCAGAGCGCCGCATGCGCAGCCGGCTGGCCGGTCGAGCTGGACCGCAGCTGTGCGCGGACGTACGGGGCTGGGCTATCCAGCCGCCATTGGAGCCTCTGCGAGCTTCACCCCCAACACTGATGAGCACCTCCGACTGACCCTCGTTGCCTTTCGACCCCCAAAACGGATCCCCATGAGCTTCTCGACCCACCCAGCCCTATTACCCACTCTATTGCTCGCCACGCCGCCGGGAACGAGGCGCCGCCGCGTCGGCCGGGCCGCCGTTGAGGCGCTCTCGTAGCGAGCCGCCCCGCGTGGCCCTGCGTCGCGCCTTCGCGCGCCGCTATCTCCCCATGGAGCGCAGGACGCGGATCAGCCCGGCCACGCGCCGGCAGGGGGGCTGCGCCGGTGCCAATGCTGCGGCGGCTCGCGGCCGCCGACGGTGAGGATCTCGCAACGCGAGCGGACGAGGCCGGCTGGCCGGGTGTAAGCCGACTGCCATAAGGGAGGAGGACGGCTCTGTGCGCCCGCCTCGATCTTATCTATGAGCAAGGGCATATTGAGCCATATGACATCTAAATACGTATACTACGGTCTGCAAGTGGGACCAACATCGTCGGAAGTGTAGAAAATAGCATGAACTGAGTAGAGGGTAAATTATAATGGTATGTTTCAAAATAGACGAATTGTAATGACAGAACTCAGAACTTAGAAAATTGTAATGGCACGGATCCAATTAACCCAAAATATTATTACTACACAGTTCTACAAGGCTCTGAATATGTGGATAGAAAGCGTCCGATATTTTCTCTCGACGCCCGAGTCCAAGCATTACTCCAAAACTACTGCCTCCATCTCAAAATATTTGCATTTCTAGATTTAGGTATGTATACCAAGATAGTACATGAAAAATAATACTTTTACCCCTAAAAAGAGCCTCTCTTCTATTATCACCGGAAACACCACGCAGCCTTGCTGCGCGAGACCTGATTTGTACCATTTATTTGTATTATTTGAAACTTTATTTGAAACATGGAAGAATGATGTAATTAGGTTGATATAAAATTTTTAAAAGGTTGCTATGTATGTAAGACGATTTGGTCAATTTATTCTCTCCGTTTTTTTTGGTTTGGTCGCAGGTTATTGCTGCACTAACTATTAGTAGGTTGAACAACCTGTGTAGTCGAACAACTGTATAGCATTACCATGTAAGGATGTGTTTTTATTTTATACGTGCATGAGATTTTTAAATGTTTGTCACAGGCTAAACACTTTTTTGGCCATCGGGGTCAGGGACCTGGACACCTATAGAGTAATAGGGTGATATAGCACAGCACAAGAGGCGCCAGATATACAAATAACTAGTTGAATACCCCACGCGTTGCTGCGGGATTTCATTGCAAAAATGTTGAAGTTGAGTGTGTTGAAAAGATAGAGTTATGAAGTTGCAGCCAATTTTAGTATTGCAGATATATGGCATGTTTGTATATAAGAAATGATTAAATATGGAAGTCGATGTACATATAAGAAGTTCTAGTTGCATAAACCGATAAAAAGAGGAACCATAATAGTTATGATAAGGATACGTAAATTTTATTCCGGGAGGAAATGGAAATATCCGCATCATTTTGTGAAGCAAGAGATTGGACTTTGTATTGACTCTCTTGGATAATTGAAGTTTCTGGATTTTTTTAAAAAAAATTAAGTGTGAGCAACGCAATTGTGTGAAATGTTGATAATCGGAAAGAATATATTTTGTTTAATAGTTTTATTAGTACCTATGTTTCATTGGACCAATGTAGATATTTTGAATTGGTTATGGATTCTCCACCATCGTGATCTGTATTACTGTAGTATAATAGGATGTTAGGAATGGGTGTGACAAAAATGCATGAGGGATGTCAGCACTTACATTATTTTTTTAACATTTTGTTGCTAATTCTGTCATAAAAATTGTTCATATGGCAATATAAAACCAAGTAAAAAGGTAAGAAATCTTAGTGGGTTGCGGAAGGTCAAGATATGAGCTTTCATTCAGATCCAATGGTTGAAATAAAATGATGATGTGGCTTCACCACAAGTGAGAGAAATAGCTATTAATGACTCTTAGTGGGTTGCACTTATATAAGATATATAGATACTTGACAAAAAAAAATTCATTGGCTGTAATAATACGACAAAACACACACCCTCTGTGTCAACCCAATGGGAAAAATAGTGATTATTTTGCGAGACACGTTCAAAAATTCTATGCACGGATAAAATAAAAATACACCTATACATGCTAATGCTACGCAGTTGTTCCACCGTACAGGTGATCCATGCACCAATTTGTCACACATACGTCGGAACCTTAAAAAATTAAAGAATGTACCAACCTAAATACGTTCTTCTCCCATTTATCAAATAAAGTTTCAGAACATATAATCAAATGGTACAATACAGGTCTCGCGCAGCAAGGCTGCGCGGCCTTTCTAGTAAGCATACTAACATTAGTTAATACTGGGAACGAAGTAAACACTGGATCAAGTGTAGAAATTATACATCAACTTCCATTGCCAGCATCTTTCGAAAAAAAAAACTTCCATTGCCAGCAGTTTCTTATGATCTTATCCTTTACATGGCAATAACCGGGCTCACCCCTGCTTCATGTACTGTGACCTCTGAATTGTTCTGTCAAGTAGATGTAGAACCTAATAAAAGTAGAATTGCACAAATTATGTTAGAACACACGTCTTATCTGGTTATATGAACATGTAATCTGACAAATTTGTGCATACTTTTGTAGGGGTCGAGGGGGATTAAGCCGATTTCTTTTGCAATGTCCAACTTCTTTTTGGCATAATTGTAATATGTCTTCCGTTTTGGAATCTGAAAGTAAATTCAGGCTTAGCCTCCACATCAATCAGCAATATAAAGTCAATCCTAACATGCATTAAACCTTGAAGAGCGCTACATCTAACATCTCAGAAAGAAAAAGAATCCACTAACAAATTTTTTGACAGCCTCCATGATCAACTGATAAGCTACACCTTCTTCAGCCTATAGATAGACACAGGTTGCTTTAATATGAAGAAATATTCTAGTTAGACTTTGATCTCAGACAAATGAAGCTACCTTTTCATCAATGTGAGCCAAGTGGGTGTTATACTTGACAAAGGACAAATGAAAGAATTAGATACTGATGATAAAACGAGAGAGTGAATAACAACTTTGAAGGGTAGCGTACACGATGTTCCACAGGGCCAGGATTCGGATCATCGCTCTCAAACTCAGATTTCCATTCAAATCTAAACAAGGTATACTTTCCTACATATTACACTTCCTTCAAAGCCTCTTTATAATTCATCTAAGCAATGAAGGAAATAAAAGTTTTTGTCATCAAGCACATAAATCTGGAATATAAATGGAAAAGAAGGAGCAGCACAAGTTCATTAATTCGGTGTATTCAGGCAAAAAATTTACCTTCTGTTTAGCAACCCTCTTCCAAATCCCAAAATAGAAACCAGCAAAGTATTTATACCAAGTATTATCAAACTGAACGCTCCACATGAATTCCTGAATAAATAAAAAATATCATATGCCATCATCAATTTGCAATACCCACTAAATTAATATGTGAGAGAGTATTACAGGGAAGCCATAGTGAATTCGATCCGTAAAAACGTAGGAAAGTTCTGCTGTGATCTTCGGCATGTGGTAGAAGACCAAACTCTCAATTTTTGAACGCTAAACAACAAAACAGCTTTAGGACGTGACATGTGAAACTTCATAGCATCAAATACATTAGAATAAACAATGCTGATTAGTCACAGCAGACTATTTTAGGATGTTTACATTACATGATTTGTCTGTAAGAAAGAAATCAATCAACTGCGCATGACAAAAAGGGCAATCAGACCATGAGAACATATAACTCGAATTTTGCAATTTGTCACATCATGCATACCTTAGTGTTACTTAGTAACTTTTCCCATAACTGGACAAATTCTTGGTCACCCTCAAGGGTACTACAGGCTTTTCGGTAATCTTCCCACTCCTCATACTCCCCCTGCACAATGAAAACGTTACCTATGACTAACCGGTGTGATGTTCCATAAATTTTCGCTAAAGTTCTTTCCTGAAGTATATCCAATGCCAACCTATCTAGAAATGAACAAAAATATTTCCTGAAGTTCTAAACAAACATGATAATGAAACACCAACAAAAACAGGTTTAGCACCTTAAACTATGGAATATAATTGAACGATGAAACTTGCATACAGCTAAATGCTACCTACATTATTACGAAGCATAAGCCGCTGGTAGTCTTGAAAGCGGGCATAGTTGCAGTATTGAGGATCGAAGTACCAGTCAAATTTGTTCTCATACAACTTGAAGTACCCGTTGTCTTCAAGAACATTTGGTGGGTATCTTGCTTTCAGATTTGCATCGTCAATTTCCCGATGTTCCTCCTTTATCTACAGATATAAGGCACATAAAGCAAACTAAATATATACCAGAGCAGATGCTTCAAACTAAAATAAAAAAATGGATAAATTTGTATGATCTTGTCACCCCATCTGAATATCTGACGCTCTGGTGATAACAGATACCCACCATATGAGCTCTGATCCGGCACAAGGCGAGCCGTTGGTTCATCTCCCGGCGCTGCTTGTCATCACAGTGAACCCAAAAATCGTCGTCGTCGTTATCAGGGAGGCGACGGTTCAACTGTTGAAGCTGAAGATACCAATCAATCTTCTCGTCGAGCGTATCCTGATCCCAATCAAGGCCTTCGAGTTGCTCCGGCCCTTCTTGGACAATAATCATGGCAGAAGCGTCATCCTCTTCGGCCTCTCCGATATCCCCACAGGCAGAGGTCGGTGTGCTTTGGATCTTTGTCTTCTTTTCACCTGTCCATGCGCTTGTTACCTCCATCTGCCGCCGCATCGCCCTAAACTAATCTTCTTCTAAACAGGATCCCCAGACCCTAACCCGCCCTGCCGACGCGATTCGAGCCGAACCCTGGGATCGGTTTTGACGATGCAGAATTGAAGAGGCGAGGGGCTCGACTGTGGGGAGTAGAGTACGCTAGCAAGCAAAGCAAATCTAATCTCGTGGGCTACTTCTTTTCACTTTTCGGCCCAAATGAAGGCCCGAGTACGAGAATGTTTGGCGCGCACGTAGGGAAGATTGTCATGGAATCCGAAACTGAAACTGCTGCCGTACGTTCTACCGAGGCCCACGCAGCTCAACTCTTCCGCGCGTCGATCCATGGAGGATTTCAAAAGACTTGGGCATGTTCCCACCCCGTAAACGCAAAAAAACCATAAACGCAAAATTTTGCGAAGGAATCTTACTAATTTGAAGTACTAAATGAAGTCTATTTATAAAACTTTTTGTATGGATGGGCTGTAAATCACGAGACAAATCTAATGAACCTACTTAATCCATGATTTGCAACAGTGATGCTACAGTAACCATCCACTAATTATTAATTAATCATGGATTAATTAGCATCATTATATTCGTCTCGCGATTTACAACCGGTATGTGCAAAAAGTTTTGTAAATAGACTTCATTTAGTACTTTAAATTGGCAAGATTTCTTCGAAATTTTTTTGCGTTTACATATAAGAGAACTAAACAGTGCCTTGGTTGACGTGTTACTTACCATCGATGCGTTTACGAGCAAGTCAAGTAGTAGCAGGGTCCAGTCAACCACGGATTGATAGACGGTCTCCGTCTGTGGAAGGTTGTTGGGAGGCAGGGAACTAGTATGCTCACGTACGTACGGGTACATTCACTTTTCTCACTTTACGTGTGCTCCCAAGTACGAGATCGCTAGTATATTCATTCGCTGTTTGTTGGTGCAGACAGATCGGAGAGGTCACTTAACTTCAATAGCACTGATTAGTTTGATCACCAAAAAGGCAATTACGTACTCCCTCCGTACTCACTCGTTAAGGAGATCGTTTTGGACGGCGACAGGATCTCCAAACACAACTTTGACTTCTTCTTTTTATAAAAATATTTATCAAAAAGTGATATATGTATATTTTTATGAAAATATTTTTAAGACATTTATTCATATAATTTTTACATTTTCAAACTCAACAGCTTGAGAGTTATTCATAATTTATATTTCCTAGGTTTGATCCAAATCTTGTCCTAAACGACTTCCTTTACGAGTACGGAATGAGTACATCATACAATCGAACAAGTGATTTAATTTTGACCTATCTTAAAATGTGAACAAACTACGACTTCTTGTCCCCAAACCATTTATTTGTCCAATTAAATCCTCTAATATTTTTCTCGTTTTGGACCCCACATACACAAGTTAGAGATTTATTAAGTTCAAATTTTGTAAATGTGAACGAAAAATAATCAATGACGAGAAAGTACTTCAGGATTTTCCCATATATAATTGCTTTTGAGAATTGCTCCAATGCTCGTTCCTAAAAATTTCACATGGATCCTAAAGCTGATTAATTCGTTTTGGATATATATATATATATTGTTACTGATTTTAATAATTCTCTTACTCTAAACCTCCAGGTTTAAATGCAATAATGATGCTTCTAACCTAAGACAAAATGTCATGAATAGAGTCGGAGACGTGCGGTACTAGCTCCTGAATATCTCCTCTTGGATGTTGCTTTTCTATATATAAAAGAATATGTATACATGAATCTATACTTGACTTTGACTAGTTGTTTCTACAGCAGCACAGTACAACCACTTTGTACATGCTACAGAGGCTGCTCAGCTGCAGCTAGCTGCTGCCTAGCTAGTTCTGGGAGGTGCACGGTTGTGGAAGAACGGTGCCGGCTTTCCTCCACCTCGCGTTCTGGCAGGTGCTCTCCGCGGCACCATTGCCGCCCTCCATCTCGAGGTCAATGTTCTGGAGGGTGATGCCATGGCACGGGGCGTTCTTGCTGCAGCTCAGCTTGATGGCGTCCTTGGTGGTGCTCGTCCCCCTGATGTTCCTGAACACCACGTTGCTGACCTCCACTGCCGATGATCCCTGCTCCCGGCACGGCTTGGCCTTGTCGCAGTAGTTCTGGTCGATGATGATCGGGTTCCTGACGCCGCCCATGACCATGTTCTGGAACGCGATGTCCCGGGCGTACCCGCTCCCTCCCTGGTAGGTCTTGATGCGTGCTCCGTTGGTCGTGCCGTACAGCTGCACGGAGTCGATGGTGATGCCGGAGACTTCAGCTCTCGAGTTGTCATCTCCTAAGCTTCCGATGCTGATCCCGTGCCCCGGTCCGCACACGACCTGCGAGACGTGAAGATTGTGCGTCCCGTTCTCGATGGAGATGCAGTCGTCTCCTGCAAAATCCATCAGAAACCAACCAAAATTTAGTAAGTGATTTTTGAATAATTATGGATGTGCTGATGCTACTTATATCATTACCAGTCTTGATCTTGCAGTTGGTGACCTGCACATCGTTGCTGCGGGTGATGTGGATGCCGTCGGTGTTAGGGCTCGTGCCAGGAGCGGTGATGGACAGGCCTGCCACTTGTACGTTACTGCAGTCCTCAATGGACATGTGGATTTGCTGGCTGTTGACGATCTTCAGATCCTGCACTCTCAAACTCGTGCAGTAGTGGAACGACAAAGCCGTTGGGGCCTCCTTGCACGGCTGCAAAAGTAAAACAACGTCGGTTAGTTAGTTGAGCTATTTAGGTCATGACAGTACTTTCCAACGAACAGCAATTTACGATCAATATATAATCAGATGAATCGTACGGCAGCAGCACACTTGCCAGAGCCTTGTTGATCTTGCACGAGTTCTTCCACCACGCCTCGCCGTTGCCGTCGATGACGCCGCCGCCGCTGACGGTGAGGCCATCGACGGCGCGGAACACGATCCAGTGCCTCGTGTCCTTGCCGCTCCAGTCGGCCCGGTTCGGCGACGCCACCAGTGTGCCCTGCACCGTGACCGTTACGCTTGCCGACCTGCACGGCCCGGAGAGCTTGACGACGCTGCTGAGCAGGTAGCGCTTGCCGCCGCCGGGGACGAGCAGGACGGCCGGGCGCGGCGAGGCGCAGGCCGCCTTCCACGCCCTGGCCAGCGCGGGCGCGTCGTCGTGGCTCCCGTCGCCGCGGGCGCCGAAGCTGTCCAGGCTGAAGAACACGCCGCTCTGCGCCGACGCCAGCGACGACGACCTGCCGACGGCGGCGGCAGTGCCATTATTGGTGGTCTCCGCGGCGGCGGCCCCGAGAGCGCCGGACGAGAAGAGCAGCGCGAGGAACGGCGCCAGGAACACAAGCTGCAGCTTGGTGGACGCCATTGCCGCCAGAACTAATTAATTAACAAGATCACAGGCTCACAGGAGGAGGCTTTGAGCTTACGCAGCAGCTGCACAAGACCACAAGTAGTTGCTGTTCCTTCTCGAGGAGCTTGCTGGCGGTGTTGGATTGGATAGTTGTTGGCCATGGTCCCATGGAGCGGGCAGCGAGTCCTATTTATACGCGCGCTGGAGATGCAATGGAGGCGCGCTGGAGTCCTGGAGCTGGCCGGAGGGGGAGGAAAGCGAAGGCCGGCCGGGGTTGTGTTTGCGTGCGAAGAATCGGAGTCACATGCAGGCAGGACTGCAGCCTGCAGGAGGGTTAGGCCCAGCAGAACTTGGAGAGAGCTGGAGCTTGTGCAGGTTTCAGATAACTAGATGCGGATGAAGAAGGCATGCATGCGTGGTGGTAGACGCAAGCTCGTTTCGATCGGCTAGCAGATGTAGAAAAAAAAATGTGCCTGAATCGTGTCTCCATGCATGCATGTGTGTTTGCCATGGCAAAGATAAAGGAAAAGGTCCCAGATTTGCCTGCCTGCTCGATCGTTTCATCAATTCCTCTTTATTTGATTTGGCCTGGACTCTCTGTGCTTCAGCACCCAGGGGCGAGCGTGCTGGTTCAGTTCAGGTGAAGCTGAGGAGCAGCTGGCTGCTGGCCCGTACGTGTACGTCCATCGCCCGTCCATCTCTAGATCTCGAGACAGCGAGCGTATCGTGTGACGATAGATCTGTCTCTGAGACTTTTAGATGGTCACGTCAGAACTGAAGCTGCTGCCGCGCGCTACTTCAGGTCACGTACCCGGCCGACGACGACGACGTACGACGTCGTGACGCCAATCATGCGACGCGACGGCGGTTGCCGGTTGCTCGTAACCGCCGCCCGGGAGAGTGGGAGACCACCGACGTGTGGGACCCACATGCAGGTACCGGTAGTTGGCTCTGCCGCCAGTACTCCTCTCCTCTAGGTAAGTTGCAAAAGGATGCATGCAATGCAAGCAGCTAGTACCGAGTGTGGTGCTGACACGTCGCGATCGATCCAAGGTGATGTATCATTGTGCTGGCGGCAGTACTACGTGACAGTCAGTGTCATGCTTAATCGCACTGGTCCGATCGTGTTTGTGCAATTATTGTGCATGGCTCCGTCCGTGCCGTGCAAGACGGACGGCACACGAAAGAACGGCGAGGCTTGGGCAGGCAAGAGACCCGATCGACCGAGTTCGGCGACACGCCAACACCACTTATAGCTCCATTCTGCTCTTCTTTTCTTCCTCTTCTTTTTTTTGTTAGAAAAAAATCAGAGACCTAACTAGTAGTATTGATGATGGGTTGGTTCATTGGTATGGATGATTAGGATTAATTAATCGCGTGCACGAAACACCGAGACTAATTACACGCCGGCCGGCCCCTGCACGAATGCTGATTAGGTGTCGCGCGCGCGCTCAGCGTCCGTGACAAGACAGGGACGCACCCGCGGCCCCGCGCGCGCGCGTATCTCGCCAACTAATAATCCACGGGTACGCTAAGGTGGCCGTGCACGTGAACGTGATGAACAAACAAGCTAAGCTAAGCTAAGCTAAGCTAGCTAGCCCGGTATAGAATGATCGCTCGCTCCAAGTGTACACATGTACTCCTACTACTTGAACGAGACGTGTACGGTGGTCGTATAGCTTTGGTGATGGTCAAGGGAAACAAGGATGACGAGATCGACATATGATGTGTCTAATGGATTGCGTCAGCCGTGCTGACTGACTGCTGACCGCTGACGTCACCTCTCTGCCTTTCGGTACACGTTCAGTACTCCCTTGCATTGGTTCAAAAATACTGAGGCCTGTTTGGCCAACCAAATATGCTGGATAGATAGGAGATGGAATGGAATCTTTTTTTTTCTTTTGAAAGAATGGTGAACCAAATATTATGAATTTGGTTGCTCCATTTGAATCTTAATTATTAACAAAACAATAGACATAACTACACGCAACCAAGTATTATGAACATAAAAAAAAATTGGATCTAAATAACTGACAAGTACTGTGTCAATAGATAGGTTAAATTTTTTTAAAAAAAATTATACATATTTCATAATTTTTTGACTTAAAATGGATTACTTATGAATTTTTAGTTTCAATGGAATATTTTTAATTCTCATAAAATAAAAAACCACGAGCTAAATTTACCCGGTTTCAACACTTGAATGGTCTTTGTTATCCAGTTTCGTAGTTGAAGGTTGAAAATCGGACTTTTGTAATAGTTCGAGAGCATGTAATAGGACTTTTCTCTCTCTTTTTTAGGGACAACGGGAGGGGAGAGAATGGACCACTCGATTTTAATTGCAATAAGGGAGTTTTAATTGCAATTAGCCCCTAGTAGATTGTCACATTGCTGATAAAAAACAGGAAGCACAAGGTATCACCTGAAAACCTGAAACTGAATGCGCCAGCCGCATACTGATAGTCTGATACTGACAGTGATATGAAAAGCATCCGAGTCTGCCATGGGTCCGTGGCCATCAAAGTATCGTACGCTGTCCCAAATTACCTGTAGCCCGAAAATAAAATCGCTTGGCTGTGCTACCCTGCGCTGCCCGGCCCCTTTTGGCGTCGCTAGCTAGCTTATCAAAGTTCAGTTGTCCAAACTGCCTGTAGCCTGAAACTGAAATCGGAGCTGTCAACCGGATGAACCTGATCACCTGAACAAACACACTCGTGCGCTGCCGGACCCGGACGTGCAAATAAACGGCAGGGAGCGAGCGAGCAGGCAAATGAAAATACATGCGAGAATTTTCGTCATGAGAAACCTGCAGACTGCAGTCGGAGGATCGATTCAGGCACATCTATCCCCTTGCCACGCCACAACGACCAAGCTGAGTAATCAACGCAACAAGATCGAGCAGCTGCTCAGCTCAAAGTCTCATCAGGCCGGTGGCTTTGCTCGATCGATCAGACTCCAAGACGCCTTGCCCGTCGTACTCGTATCTCTGCCAGTGGCGTCGCGTTCTGTGCTGCGCTCGGTAATACTTGCCGCTCCGCACACCGCCCGGTGCCCGGAGGCTCGGCGATGGAGGCGGCGAACAACGAGGTAAATAAACCTAGGGTTACCCATAAACCTATACGCTTCGCACGAGCTGCATTCGACGCGGCAGGAAGACCGTGTTCTCTCACTCCCGGCGCCCCTCAACTGCCGGCGGACGGCGGCGGGGAAGGATAGTGTCCGCGGGGACGGGAAGCCGGGGAGGACGGTGGGACGGTGTTTCATTTACCGTCCACCCCCTCGACCTATTTGCGCGTGCAGCTGGATCTGTCCCCAGGGAGGCAGGCGGCAGCCTCACGTGGGCCGGGCCGGCGTGCGGTTACTTCATCTCGGCCCAATCTAATCCGAAGGCCCAGCAAATGAAGCCAGTCGTTTCTCTCAGAGGCGCCGCACGGCGGCAGGCAGCTCCGAGCCTCCGACGTCACGGCGAGCCCGCGCGGCGACGGCGGCGGGGGTGCGGTGCCAGTGGCGAGCCCGCTGCCGTCCAAGTGTAACGCGTAGTTGAGCGTCTCACTGCAGCAAAGGGAGGAGACGGAGGCCATGGAGTAGCTGTTCACCTCACCTGCGCTGCTGATGCTTGTGGTGTTAACTATAGATGGCCATTTGGCCCAATACCCATGGGCCCGAAGCCCGGCCCATATTAGCCCGACCCGAGCACGGCACGGGTCCGAATATTATTGGGCTCGGGCCGGCACGGGCACGATAGCCGGGCCATACCTGGGCCTCACTGTCAGCCCACTGACGCGGCCCGAAAAAGGGCGGCCCGATGGGTAACATGATAGACCACTTTAAATACTATGTTATCCATTATCAAACCCTATTTAAACATTTTCGGGCCGCCGGGCTGCCGGGCCAAACGGGCCAGCCCGGCCCGATTAAATCAATTTCGGGCCGAGCCTGGGCCGGCACTTCAGCCCATGGGCAGCCACGGCACGACCGGTTAATATTTTCGTGCTTAAACGGTTCGTGCCTAAACGGGCCGTGCTTAGACGGGCCCGTGCCGGGCCGGGCCGGGCCGCCCGTTTGGCCACCTATAGTGTTAACGTTGGCCTGTTGGGGGAACTGAACAGTTTTCGTAGCAGTGATCAGAACGCCGCGGCAGGCGAAGTTGCAACACAAATAGGAAGCAGACTGCCAACTTGAGACGAGGTAAGAAGGCGACAATGCTTTGGGATGCATGGTAACTTATTACTGATTTCTGTTCCACTAACAAGCAGCACCAAAAATAGGCCTGGGCACTTAAAACCGAAAAACCGAAACCGAACCCGAACCGAACCGAACCGAATAGACCGACGGTTTTCGGTTTCGGTTCCTAAAATCAAACTGTTCGGTTTTCGATGTCGGTTTCGGTTCCGTTCTCCTGAAACCCGAATAGACTCAAAGAACCGAAATTCTAGTGAATGAAGAATTTAATTTTCCAATTCTTTAGGTTGCTCGTGCAGTGTGCTGGTGTTGTGCTGTACTGCTGTTACAGCCAACATGCATGTATGGAGTCATGGAGAAGGGTGGAACCGTGGAAGCCTGGAAGGTGTTGGCAAGTTGCATTTTCTTTGGATGATTAAGGATGGAGCCTGTCAGGCTGTCACCTGGTGTTTGTCAAGACTTTTAAATTTGTTTGTCATGAACTTGTTAAGTTATTTTCTAGCCTTTTGTCCTGTGGTGACGTATTGTGGTACTGGTACTATGGTTAAATTATTTCCTAGTCAATTTCTGTCACTATTTATCTCATTGTGTGATCTGTGAGTAGTGGCTCTGTTAGGTTATTTCGGGGAACCGAATAGACCGAACCGAAATTTTCGGGTTATACGGGTTCGGTTTCTGCAATTTTTCCAGAAACTTCGGTTCTCAAAATTCAGAATCCGAAATTCTCGTAACCCGAATAGACCGAACCGAACAACCCGAATAGACCGAACGCCCAGGCCTGACCAAAAGGCATGCTATTGCTAGCTGATGAGGACTGTGACAGGCGCACGGGGACACCTCTGAACCCCACCGAACAGCAAAAATTGTTTGCAGCTTTGATTTGTGCATTCATCCTTCAGCCGTGAGATTCGTCGCTCTCACGCCCATCTTGAGCCGCCGGACGCGCCGCTCTGCAGTTCGCACCGTCGCGCACACTCGGCGCGGCTATGGACGCAGGCTCGGCGATGGAGGCGGTGAGCGACGAAATAAATAAACCTATGTGCTTTGAATCGGAAGCGAACTCTTCCCTGCGGACGCAAAGGGCAAAGGCGCCGTTAGCTCCTGTGTTAGCGGTGCCGCGGTGGACGAGGACGCGCCGGCGCGGCGAGGAGGCCCTCCGCACTTGCTGCGCGTCCGCCGCCGTCCGGAGAGGCAAATCCAAGCCGGAAAGCTGCTTGGGCTGCATCGGTCGGTCGGAGGAGCGGAGTTCCGCGTGGCAGGAAGATCGCGTTATCTCGCTCCTGGCACTCCGCCACATCCGGTGGACGGCGGCGGGAAGCCGGGAAGGGCGAGTGTCCGCGGGGACGGGAAACCGGGGAGGACGGCCACTTCGTTTACCGACAAGGTTGGACGGTATTTCATTTACCGTCCACCCCTGGGCCACATGAACCGTCGGATCGAAAACGTGCCGCGGGATCCGATCCTTCGCAGGCGAGCGGCAGCGTCGCGTGGGCCGGTGGGCGGCTAAATCAGCTCGGCCCAGTATTTTCGAGGCCCAGAAACAGCAGTCGCCTTCCCCCTCTCACCAAAAAAAAAAATCTCTCCGCAGTCGCGACGCGGAGCTCCGTCGTCGTCGCGGCCAGCCCGCGCCCGGCGGCGCGGTGCCGTCGGTGAGCCAGCCGTCCCCAAGCGCGGCAACATGGTTGGTGGGGACAAGGACGTGAGGCGCTGCAGCCTGCAGCGAAGGGAGGGAATGAAGACCATGGATTCCACCTGATGACCACGACCTCCGGCGTCAATTATTCGAGATTCAGCTGAGGGCTCGAGGTCACGACGGCAAGGCGGCGAGCAGTCGAGCACTGTGCCAATTCAGCCGTCGCGCCTCTCCTCGCCCGCATAGACACCAATTGCTACCGGCTGCTGAGGACGAAATGCTCGCCATTGCAGATCGTCCGCGCCTGCTCCTGTTCCTGCTCGGCTGCTCCTCCGCTTCCCGAACGAGGAACAGAGCAGATGCCAGCCACGAAAGCGACGGAGGAAGCGGCACGAGGCGCCTGCGCCTGCTACGGGAGACCAGAAGTCTAGCTGGAGTCGGAATCCGAATTGACTTAGGGCTATTATTAGCTTCCTTCCCCACGCGGAGCAGGGCCTGGTCGAAGAAGACCTCCCGATTGCAGCTTGGGTCGGTGCACTAAGCGTTCAAACCTGGAGCAGTGGAGTTCCGTCGCCGCGCCGGCGGATGCCAGCCGTCGTTTTCTAACGCCCATCTTGAGTCTCCGCGCGCCGCCACTGTGCACGCACGCCCGGCAATGCAGGCGGCAGCAAATATGCAACGGATTAAATAAACCTGTACGCTAGGACCATCGAAAGTTAGATGTTCCAGGCGTCTCCGGGACTCCTCCCCGCGGCAGAGATGGCGGTGGTAGCGGTGCCGCAGTGGCCGGTGGGCGAGACCGCGCTGGCGCGGCGCGGCGAGGCTCCCGACCGGCAACCCGTGTGCTGCGCGTCGGGGCGGAAAACCACAGCTGGGGACGGTCGAGCTGCATTGATCGGAGGAGCTGCGTGCGACACAGCAGGAAGACCATGTTCTCTCTCTCTCCCGGCGCACCTCAACTGCCGGCGGACGGCGGCGGCAAGGACAGTGGCCGCGGGGACGGAAAACCGGGGAGGACGGTGTTTCGTCTACCGACCTGGGGTGGACGGTATTTCATTTACCGTCCAACCCTGGGCCACATGAACCGTCGGATCGAGAACGTACGGAGGGATCCGATCCTGCGCAGGCGAGCGGCAGCATCGCGTGAGCCGGTGTGAGGCTAAATCTGCTCGGCCCAATCTTTTCGAGGCCCAGAAATAGGCGTCGCCTTCCTCCTCTCTCTCAAAAAAAAAAAAAAAATCTACGCAGTCGCGGCGGGAAGCTCCGTCGTCGTCGGCTCGTCGCGGCAGCGCCCGCCCGGCCGCGCGGTACCGGCGGTGAGCCAGCCGTCCCCAAGAGCAGCAACAGGGTGGTGAGGGCGTGGGGCGCTGCAGCCTGCAGCGAAGAGTGGGAACGAAGGCCATATGGATTCCACCTGACCACGACCGGCGGCGTCAATTATTCTGCCGAGGTCTCGAGGCGGCGAGCAGTGGAGCACCGTGCCATTTTCAATTCCAGCCGCCGCGACTCTCCTCGCCCGAATAGACAATTCATCACCAATTGCTACTAGATGCTGTGGACGCCGCGGGCATGGAACTGTCTTTTCTACCAATTGCAAATCGTCTGCGCCTGCTCCTGCGGCTACTCCTCCGCTTCCCGAAAGAGGAACAGAGCGGACGCGTGAACACGCCGGCAAAGAACACCATGACCTGCAGGAACGGGGACGCGCCCCGGACCAGCGCGGGCACGGCCAGGAGCATGTACGCGACCCACACGCGAAGGCCGACGCGTATCATCAGGTACTTGGTGCCGGCGGCGGGGATATCGATGGCAACGTGTTCCGACGTGCTGCGGCGCGGCAGTGGCACGGGATCTCGAGCTGCAGGGACGCACTGCACGAAGGCACGAGGCCTGGAGTCGTCTGCTCGGCAGGCGCCGCGAGGTCCTCGGCATTTGCGACCCGTGCGCTGCGCGTCCGGAAGCTGGTCGACCTGAATGGGTCGGAGGCGCTGCGCTCTGCGCTGCAGGACGACGGCGGACAGCGGCGGGAAGGACAGTGCCCGCGGCCGCGGGGACGGGGACCCGGAGAGGCGGGGAGGACGGTGTTTGGTTTCCCGACCGGGGGTGGACGGGGACCGTCGGATCGAGGTCGTGCGGCAGGATCCAGCCCTGCGGGAGGCGAGCGGCCGCGTCGCGTGGGCCGGCGTGCGGCTACATCAGCTCGGCCCAGTCTACAACCGAGGCCCAGAAAAGCTCCGACGTCGCGGCCAGGCCACGTGGCGGCGGAGGCGGCGGCGGCGCTGTGCCGGCAGTGGGCCCGCCGTCCCCAAGCGCAGCAACACGGTGTTGTGGCGCTGCAGCAAAGGGAGGGGACGAAGGGCATGGAGAGGGAGTGTCCACCTGGCAGGAGCGGCGGCGTTCACTCGGCAAGACAACCCAGGAGGTCTACGACGGCGAGGCGGCAAGCAGCGTGCCATTTTCAGTTCAGCCGTCGAGCCTCTCGTCACCAGCAGAGAAACTACATCAGCTACTGTGGACGCCGCTGTCACCGAACTGTATTTTCTGATAGCAGCGCGAAATGCTATCTTTGCAGATCGTCAACTCAACTGCAGTACTATATCTGAGAGTTCTGAAGCGCCCCACAGAAAGCTTACAACCGATTTCAGCAAACAACACGGCAAAAACTCTTATTAGGAATGAGGACGGAGGCAAAGAAACGTAGTAATTTTAGGGCTTCACCACTCAAAGGCAGCAGCAAGCTGGACAACGGAAAACAAATAACTGATGAAACATATTACTGGTGAGAGCAAAAATTGTTTGGGAATTCGTTTCAAAAAAAAATTCCTTTTAAGAAAAAATGTTTGGGAAACAACCTCATCGACAGGTGAGGTGCCAGCAAACAGGTGCTGCAAGAGTGCTCGTTGATGGGTTTAGATCGCAAAAGGTTTTACAAACGCAAGCTTCTGATCGAGGTCCTGCGTTTTTCAAACACAAAGCAACAGGTTCAGCATCCACTGAACTGTTAGCTTGGAACACTGGTCGAAACAGCACGCCGTCAACCCTGTATTTGTTAATTGGTTCTTACAACATTCCTGTATATTCAATTAGTAAGAGTAACAACAGTTGACATTTCGAGATACCAAGAGCCTGCAACTAATGCATGGATGATGTGGTTAGTCCAAATGGAAAATTGTAAAAGCTTCCAAAAGAAGAAATCGAGACAATCTGAACTCTGTACTGTAATGAACTAAAGCTTCATTATTCATTGAAATTACAAAAAAAAAAAAAACACGGCCGGGGGGTGAACGGATCCCACCGTTTTCATTGAAATTACAAGGTAGAGTATTTTTAACCTTAAATCAACCGTCGTCGGCATGGTCCAACATTCACCATCGACTCTAAAGAATCGGATTCACCTGAACACACACACTCGTGCGCTGCCGACGTGCAAATAAACGGTAGCGAGCGAGCAGGCAAATTATAATACATGTGAGGATTTTCGTCAAGAGAAACCTGCATACTGCAGTTGGAGGAGCGAAGTAAGCAACGCAACAAGAGCAGCTGAGTCATCAGCTCGAAGTCTCAGGCCGGTGACCTTGCTCGATCAATCAGACTCCAAGCTGCTACCTACTCGACGCCTTGCCCATCGTACTCGTAGCTCTGCCAATGGCGTCACGTCCTGTGCTGCTGGCACGCCTCTCCTTGCTCGGCGATGGAGGCGGTGAGCAACGAGATAAACCTACACTCTTCGCATCGGAACTCTTCCCTGCGCAAAGCAAAGGCGCCGGCAGCTGTGGTAGCGCTGCCGCGGTGGAAAAGGACGCGCCGCCGCGGCGAGGAGGCCCTCGGCATGCACCTGCTCTTGCTGCGCGTCCGGAGCGGAAAATCCTAGCCGGAGGAGCGGCGTTCCGCGCGGCAGGAAGACCGCGTTCTCTCACTCCCGGCACTCCTCCCCATCCGGCGGACAGCGGCGGGGAAGCCAGGAAGGGCAAGTTTCCGCGGGGACGGGGAAACCGGGGTGGACGGCATTTCGTTTACCGACCGGGGTGGACGGTATTTCATTTACCGTCCACCCCTGGGCCACGTGAGCCGTCGGATCGAGAACGTGCGGCGGGATCCGATCCTGCGGAGTCAAGCGGCAGCGTCGAGTGGGCCGGTGTGCGGCTAAATCTCTCCGCGCAGAGTCGCAGCAGGGAGCTCCGTCGTCGCGGCCAGCCCGCGCCTGGCGGCGCGGTGCCGGCGGTGAGCCAGCCGTCCCCAAGCGCAGCAAAATGGTGGTGAGGGCGTGAGGCGCTTCGGCAGAGGGAGGTTCCACGGACTCCACCCGACCACGAGTCCACGACCGGCGGCGTCAATTATTCAGCCGAGGGCTCGATCGAGGTCACGACGGCGAGCAGTCGAGCACTGTGGCAATTTATCCGTCGCGGCTCTCCTCGCCCGCATAGACACTGCATCACCAATTGCTACCAGCTGCTGAGGACGAAATGCTCGCCATTGCAGATCGTCTGTGCCTGCTGCTGCTGCTGCTCCTCCTCCACTTCCCGAACGAGGAGAATGATGGACGCGTGAACACGCCTGCAAAGAACACCATGACCTGCAGGATCGGGGACGCGCTCCAGACCAGCGCGGACACGGCCAGCGGCATGTACGCGACCCACACGTCTTGAGACGAAGGCCGACGCGCATCATCAGGTACTTGGTGCGGCGCGCCGTCGAGACGTGCGGGTCAGGGGTGGCGTGCCGGCGGCCGGGATATCAATGGCAACGTGTTCCGAGTTCCGACGGCGGCGTAGGAACGTAAGATGTAGATGGCGACGGGCTGCGGCGACGGCGGCACGGGATCAGAAGCTGCAGGGCCGCACTGCACGAAGGCACGAGGCCTGGAGTCGTCTGCTCGGCAGGCGCGACGAGGTCCTCAGCATGTACGACCCGTGCGATGCGCGTCCGGAAGCTGGTAGACTTGAATGGGCCGGAGGCGCTGCGCTCTGCACTGCAGGACGACGACGGCGGGAAGGACAGTGCCCGTGGCCGCGGCGACGGCAACCGGGGAGGACGCTGTCTGGTTTACCGACCCGGGGTGGACGGTATTTCATTTACCGTCCACCCCTGGGGCCAGATACACCGTCGGATCGGAAACGTGGGGCAGGATCCGAGCCCACGGGAGGCGAGAGGACGCGTCGCGTGGGCCGGCGTGCGGCCACATCAGCTCGGCCCAGTCTACTCCCGAGGCCCAGAAAGCTCCGACGTCGCGGCCAGGCCACCCGGCGGCGGCGGCGGCGGCGCTGTGCCGGCGCCCGGCAGTGAGCCCGCCGTCCCCAAGCGCAGCAACACGGTGGTGTGGCGCTGCAGCAAAGGGAGGGGACGCAGGGCATGGAGTTGGAGTCCACAAGACACGAGCGGCGGCGCTCCCTCGACAAGGCAACCCAGGAGGTCTACGACGGCGAGGCAGCAAGCAGCGGTGCCATTTTCAGTTCAGCCGTCGAGCCTCTCGTCACCGGCATAGACACTGCATCACCAATTGCTACCAGCTGCTGTGGACGCCACTGTCACCGAGCAGCGCGAAATGCTGTCTTTGCAGATCGTCAACTTATCTGCAGTACTATATCTGAAAGTTCTGAACCGCCCCACAGAAAGCTTTACAACCGATTTCAGCAGCAACACGGCAAAAACTCTTATTAGGAATGAGGACGGAGGCAAAGAAACGTTGTAATTTTTAGGGTTCCTCCACTCAAAGGCAGCAGCAAGCTGGACAACGGAAAATATATTACTGATGAAACATACTACTGGTGAGAGCAAAAATTGTTTTGGAATCCTTTTAAAACAAATGTTTGGGAATCCTCAACCATCATCGACTGATGAGAAGATGTTAAAACATAGAGGTGACAACAGTTGTTAATTGGTTCTTGCAACATTCCTGTATAATCAATTAATAAGAGTAACAACAACAGTTGACATTTCGAGATATCAAGCCTGCAACTAATGTATGGATGATGTGGTTAGTCAAAATGGAAAATTATAAAAGCTTCAAAAGAATTAGAGACAATCTGAACTCTGTAATGAACTAAAGCTTCATTATTCATGCAAATTACAAGGTAAAGTATTTGTAGAGACAGGGGAGGGGTAAATCAGAACTGTAAGACTTCATATTGCCACACATTGGGGTTGTGCGATAGCATGACTAGCATTATTAGGGAGTTTTGGTGGGGAACTGAAAAAGGAAAAAGGAAGATGGCATGGGCGGGATGGAACACGTTGATTCAGAAAAAGAGTTATGGAGGTATGGGTTTCAAGGATCTCCGATTATTTAACCAAGCACTGTTGGCTAGGCAAGCTTGGCGGCTGTTGGAATACCCAGATAGTTTATGCGCCCGTCTGCTTAAGGCCAGGTATTACCCAAGAGGATGTTTGGTTGACACATCCTTATGTTCTAATGCTTCTAGTACTTGGCAGTCTATTCTGTACGGGTTAGAACTTTTAAAGCAGGGCGTGATTTGGCGCATTGGGGATGGTAGGAAAGTGAGGATATGGAGGGATCCATGGATTCCCAGGGAGTTATCGCTAAGAGTGACAACGACAAAAGGCAGACAAAGAAGCAAATGGGTGGCCGAGTTACTGGATGCAAATGGTAGACAATGGGATTTTAACAAGCTGATTGCCATGTTCAATCCTACAGACGTTGACGCCATTGCCAGGATCAAAATTCCTACTCGTGCTTCAGAAGATGTTCTTGCATGGCATTTTGATAGGACTGGTACCTTCACAGTCCGCAGTGCCTATAACTTAGCCATGCAACTAAAACATAAGCAAGGTGAAGAAGCATCTAGCTCTTCGCCAAATGGGGAAAGAAATATATGGTCAAACATCTGGAAGACAAGGGTGCCCGCAAAAGTCAAAATCTTTGCATGGAAGTTAAGCAAGGATATTCTGCCAACCAAAAACAACAAGTTCAAGAGGAAGCTGGAAGCCGATGGAACCTGTGACTTATGTGGGCTAGCTTCAGAAACAAGCTTTCATGCTGTGGTGACCTGCCAGCAGGCGTACAACTTGAGGCAGGCTATGCGTGAACACTGGGAGTTACCAGCAGAGCATCGCTTTGCTCCTAGCGGCCCGGATTGGCTGTTGGTACTTCTCGATGGGTGCACAAGTGAGCAGAAGGAAAACACCCTCCTAATGCTATGGAGAGCTTGGCTCGTGCACAACAACATCACCCATGAATCAGGGCCAACGGGAGTTACGGATTCTGTTCATGCGCTGCTCTGCCTGAAATCAAGCCTGCAAGATGCAAAGAATCATCAAGAGCTCGAGTTCAATGGCAAAGGAAAGATGCAAATAGGATCTGCACAAAGTGGTTTGCGCAAGGAGGCATCTAATCCCAGGGAAACCTGGTCACATCCACCTGACGGGTGGATCAAGCTGAACGTTGATGCATCCTTTGTGGACGCCACAGGCTGCGCGGGGGCCGGGATGGTAGCTAGAGACAGCGAGGGAAGGGTGAAATTTACTTCCTGGCGTGCGCTTTTCAACTGTGCTAGTGCAGCGGAAGCGGAAGCACATGCTTGTGTTGAAGGTTTAAGACTTGCCTCCCAATGGTGCCATCATCCGATCATCCTGGAATCGGATTGTGCTCGTGTGACGCAGGCATTGTTGTCCACGCGACCGGATAGGTCAGAACTCGGCTTCATCATAGCCGAGGGCAAAGAGCTATCTCAGCTTCTACTGGAACTGAAGATAGTGAAGGTTAAGAGAGACTGTAACAAAGTTGCTCATGAACTAGCTGCGTTAGCTAGGCGTAACACTCACTCAGCGGTATGGTTAGGTCAGGCTCCTGCGTGTGCCATAGACCTCATCAATGCCGATTGTATTCAGCCTCCTGCCTAGTTAATAAAGCTCTCTCTTTACTCGAAAAAAAAATATTGCCACACACTGTTCCTGAAAACTTCCCAGAAAAATGTATACTCTCTACTACAACTCCAGTTATATACAACTGACAGACTGATGGAGAAACCACAGTGCTCGACCTAAGGAGCTAAGCTTAATCAGCAACCCAAAAGAATTTTAAACCTCGGCTTCAACCGATCTTCTCCGTGTTGGTGTCATCGGTTGGCCAGATGACCGTCTCCATCAGCCGCTCCCGCATCAACATCAGATTCTCGTCGGAAATCATCTCGTACATCTTTGCATGGTCACATTTCTGACAGTTATCCAGAATCAAATTGTCAGTCTATAGCTGAACTACAGGGCAGCAGGTTGGTTGGCAATAGACTGGCCTTGTTTGGTTTCTCCGTGCTAGTTCCTAGCACAAATTTCTTTTGCATGCATGAAGTACTAAATGAAGTCTATTTGCAAAACCTCTTCAGGGATGGGTGCAACTTTTCGGGACGAATCTAATGGCTGTAATTAATTGATGATTGGCTACAGTGATACTACAGTAGCCATTCTCAAATCACGCGGTCAAAGATCTCATTAGATTCTTCAGGGTTCCTAGTGCAGGGGTTTTGGAGTTAGTTTTGTAAACTGACATTATTTAGTACCCCTAATTATTAATCAAAATTGCTACAGTCTAGCGTAGCACAAACCAAACAAGGCCAGAATACACGGGCAGTGATTGTGACTCCACCAGTTACCTTTATCCATTTCCCATACAGGTGAAGCCTGGTTATCATCACCCGTTCTGCAAGCTCCTGCCTCTCCTGAATGACAACAAAGCCAGCAATTTTGTGAGTTTGATTTGCAGGAGTGCAACATCATGTGCAGCAGGGTATCAGTGGATTTATCTCTGCACTACCTTGCTGAGAGCACGAAGGAACAGCTTGCCATCAGTAGGTTTGTTGACAGCAACGAAGCTGTGGCGAAAACAAGAACATGTTTATTATACAACCGTGAGCTGAATTGGCACGTGATGAATAAATCGACGATATGTGGTAGGACAGAGAGAATTCTTGTTTATTACTTACTTGTAAAACCAACGGTAACTTGGGGGGTTCATCTCGTAGAGCTGGGTCAGCACGGTCCTGACGGCTTTGTAGGTGAAGTAGTTCATCAGTTGCTGGAAGCAAAAAGAGAAAACAGCAGCAGGAAATTCTATTCAGTATTCCTACACCAGGAGACATCAACATCTATTTTCCATTGGAAACAGGAGATTTTATCTTGGTGATTAGGCTAAATCATAGCAGAATCAAGGCATGGTTTATGTTCAAGACGAATCTTGGTAAGACCTGCTTGTGACAGGCAAACGGACAGAACAGTAGCAGTACAGCGTACCAGCTGGACGTCATCGAAGGTATCCTCGTACTGCCCCCCGAGGTTGCAGACGATGCCGAGCCCGCCCCTGCTGCTCCGGCCCTGGCCCTGCCTGAGGGCCCTGACCGAGCAGGACTGCCGGCGAGGCCTCCTCCAGCCCCCCACGAACAAGCTGGTGGTACTCACCGCCGAGCCACTGGAGGGCCCCACGCGCCTTCTCCTCAGCGCCGCCACGCCCCCGTCCGCCCTCACGTCGATCGCCGCCGGCATCATCTGAACTCCGGCCATCCTCTCTCTCTATTATCTGTTCTTCAGACAACTTCGTTCCTTCCTTCCGACCAATCTATCTATCTCCGGCTTCGGGGGAGCAGCCGCGGCGGCGGCGCGGTATAAAAAACCGAGTGGCGCAAGGAAGAAGACGACTTGTACTGCCGTTTGGCCTCCTCCCCGCCCTCGTGGCTGGCTGTGCTCCCTGCCCGCAACCCCTCGCCAACCAAATTTTCTGAGGCCCAGGGCGCGCGCAGTCTCCGCCTTGTGTTTGGAAAACCTCGGCCGTCAGCGCCACCGCTCCCGACACGCGAAGGCCACCCGTTGGCCGGCCATGGTCCCCTCCCAGCGAAGATTCTAAAAGGCCGGGCCGGCACCGTAGACGGCGGCCCCGCGTGTCATCGGCGCGTCCACGGCGACGGCGAGGGTCGTGAGTCGTGACCGGCAGGTTCGGCGGACCTGAAACAGAAGACGGGACGCAACTTGGCAGCTTCCGTGACGACGGCACGGCACGGCCAGGGCCCAGGGGCAGGTCGCTGTGCGCGGCGGGGCTTCTGGTTTCGGGTCGTGGCGCGCCTCGTCCTCGTCGTAGCCGGGCGGCGTGGCGACGACTTGGATGGAGCACGGGATTCCTGACTCCGGGGGCGCGGGGCCAAGGCGTGCACGGTGCACGCGGGGTTTCTTGCACGAACGAGCAAGCTGTCGACGTGGTCAAGGCTGCAAACGTAGGAAATCGAGCACGAGCGTGGATGGACTCCAAGGTCCAAGCAGAATAGCGAGCAAGGAAGCAACGGATCGGTGGCGAATTGCAGCACGAGTAGGGATGCCCAGCCCTGGCACGTTTGCGTACTTCTTGCCATGCACGACAAAAAGGCAGGACACTCTGAACACTGAAATTTGCAGCGAGATATGTACGCCGCTGTTGCTCGTGGGACGCGTCAATATCTCCCAGTAAAACACCTTAATTGATTTTCTTTTTCGCTGATCAAAAGGAGAAGTATTAACAAATTTTGGACACCAAAAGATAAACATAAAAAAATTTAAGATGGTGAAGTCAAAATATCTTTTGGTTATTTGTATTGTCTAATATAGGGGCCCATTCTGTATTTCGCAACGCGGCCTCGGAAACTTGGGTACGGGCCTGCCAGCGAGGTACGGCCTGCCATCGGCTCGCCTGGCCGTTCCGCCTGAGGACGCGGCCGTTGCGTTGGGAGACGCCGCTGTAACGCGAACGAGAAGAACAAGTTCTACATCCCGAACCCCTGCAAGGCCCACTCCGACCACCTCCGGACAGCGATGCTTAGGGTGATAAAGCGCCATCAAATTAGATATCTATAATCTTAGAGGCGGGCTCCAATCCTATATAATATCGAGCTAAAAAAATTTAAGAGCTAAATTGACCTGTGAAGCAACCCCTAGCGATGCTACTTCAGCATCAAACAAGCATAGATAAACCCAAACTAAGGATGCCATATACAAAACATCGAAAAAATACTACGAACAGCCTATTGCTACTTGCTCCCCTCACGCAGCCAAACATCAGCGATGGCTCAGATTATGCTAAATTAAAGACACACAGTATAATAGTATATATAGGCTGAATACCAATCAAGGACACACAACACACCAGTAGCTCAAAGGCAATTAAAACAGAATCTGTCAACAATTCAAGTATCCAACACCAATTATGTGACCGTCACCAATAGCTTGAAAAATGGAAGACGAATCATGAGACATTTATGTAGCATTCAGCGATAGGAGTAGCATTGCACCATAATCCAAAACTTGACAGAAAATAGCAACATCCAGGCAAAGAAGACCGAAAGTTGACTCCCTAAGTTCTTAACTATGATATAGTAGGTGCATTAGAGAACTCGAAGCAAGTAGAACTCTTTACTCCAACATCCTAAGCCTCTACTGTCTCAACTGGGGCCTCAAGCATAAGACCCTTGGTAGGCTTTGCCAGGATATCAGTGAACTGCTGGAACGGGGTCCTGGAGAAACTGGTCTCCTTCCAGAACTCAGGTGTAAGGAAACCGTAGGTCTTCATCAGGCAGTCGAAGGTTGCCTACACATCATCAACAAAAATAGATGAATCAAATCGCAAAGGCTATATGTTTCTATGTAAAGACAAGTGCGGAACATAACCACAGGATTAAGTTAAGTTAGTTGTACTGTGAACTAAGAATATATATATAGAAACACCACATACAAAGGTATCCTGAATGTCAGCAGAAGCACAACTGCAGCATAAAACTAGGTTTGCGGTAACTCCAGGTGCCAATAAATAAAAGAATACCACAAACAACAAAATGGCATTCGGCATGTAAAATATCGAAGGAAAGTAGACCACCAAGAAATGAAATTGAATCATGTTTAGTACATGGAATTGTGGAACAAAAACCATAAACCGAATTAGCTTAATCATAGCGACAGATCATGTAGAAATTGTCCGCTGTAATTTCCTAATCATACTAACAAATTATAAAACACACATTGTTGAGCATGTCGCTAGACTATTAGACTAACACTAAAACAGCTACAGCTACAAGCACCAAGTTCTGAACAATTTAGTGACAGATCCTATCCCATAAAGTGAGTGCAATGAGGGTCCTCAGCTACAAGTTGTAAACAACTCTTCTGCATAAAACACAAAACATACCAAAAGAACGTACCAATCTGTAAAATACTGAAACATCAACACTACTAACTCACTGGTCTATCCATTATACAGTCCTAAGTTGCTAGCATTGCCAAGGTCTAGCATCGTATTAGCATTACGCTACTATATTCAGATCACAAAGTACCTTGACGAAGTTGCCAAGAGTCTTGGTGGAGCCGCGGGACGAGGTGAAGACATCCTCAATGCCAGCGAACTGCAGCACCTTCTTGGGCACGCGCGCGGCGACGATGCCGGAACCCCTGGGGGCGGGCACCATGCGCACTGTGACGGAGCCGCACTTGCCGGTGACCTTGCACGGCACGGTGTGCGGCTGGCCGATCTTGTTACCCCAGTAGCCCCTCCTGACGGGCACGACGGAGAGCTTGGCGAGGATGATGGCGCCGCGGATGGCGGTGGCCACCTCCTTGGCGCACTTGACGCCGAGCCCGACGTGGCCGTCGCAGTCCCCGACGACGACGAAGGCCTTGAAGCGGGTGCGCTGCCCGGCGCGCGTCTGCTTCTGCACGGGCGTGATCTTCATGACCTCGTCCTTGAGGCCAGGGAGGAGGGTCTCCACGATCTGGTGCTCCTTGACGGGGAGCGAGTGCAGGTAGATCTCCTCGATCTTGGTGATCTTCTGCTCCTTCACGAGGCGGCCGAGCTTGGTGATGGGGACCCACTTCTCCTCCTCCTGGCGCTGCCCGCGCCGCCCACCACGGCGCCCGCCACGGTCGCCGCGGCCGCCGCGGCCGAAGCCCCGGCCGAACCCGCCGCGCTCGCCACCGCGCTCTCCGCCGCGCTCCGCCATGGCTTGGTGAAGGGTGGGGGGCCGCGGCGCTCCGGTGAGTGAGGGGGATGAAGGATTGGGTGCTGCGGCGGCGCGAAGAGTGGCCGAGCGGCAGGGGATGAGGTATTTATCTGGACGTGGCGGAGCTAGGGTTTTCAGGATACGGCCCGGTGGAGGCCGTGGGCTCATACATGGGCCAGGAATGCAGTTTAGAGGCCCGTTTTTCTGTCATCGGGCTTTCGAATTTCGCGGCCCATGTACAAACCGGGCCTCTCTCTTGTTGCTTCATTCTCCACGAGCCCACAACCCAGCACGCTAATGGGCCGGGAATCAAGTTCTGGGCTGCGGCTGCCGCCGCGAACCGAATGGATGAAGAGGATCTAAATCTAAACAGAAAAAACAAATGAGTCTAAAAAAAAAGAAAAAACAAATGGCATTTCCATCCCCCGGATTTCTCCCGCGACGAACAAAAAATCAGTTCAGGGAAGCAGGCCGTTAGCATCTTGCTATCGTGATCTTGTGCCTAGCGAGCCCTATAAATAAAGAGGCGTGGCCTCGCTTGAGAGCACGCAGCACAGCAGCAGCCCCGAGCCAATTCCTTCATCGTTCTCCTCGCGCCCTCCACCACCATCGACACCATGAAGCTTTTCGCCGCCGCCTGCTTCGTCCTCTTCCTCCTCAACAGTAAGCTAGTAGATCAGTATTAGCACTGTCGATGTTACCTTAGCAGTAGCAGTAGCAGTAGCATCACTGTTTTTACTTTTAAGCATGCAAAATTCTCATGGTGGCATCTGTGTGTGCAGTCGCAGGCCGTGTGGCGGAGGCCCGAGCGGTGGCCGGCAACGGCGACGCGGCGACCCAGCGGCGGCATCACCGCCACCACCGTCGCCATCACCACCACCTCCCCCGGGCGAAGCGGGCGCACAAGCTGTTCGTGTTCGGGGACGACTTCGCCGACAACGGCAACAGCGCCTCGGATCCGGGGCTGGGCTCGGTCTCCCGCGCGTGGCGCTACCCCTTCGGCATGTCGGACGCCGCCCACGGCCGGAAGGCCACCGGCCGCTTCTCCGACGGCCTGGTGCAGTCCGACTTCCTGGCCAAGATCATGGGGCACGGCGAGTCCCCTCCGCCCTACGCGGGTGACGGCGACAACTAGGACGACGGCATCGACGCCTCCGGCATGAACTTCGCCGTCTCTCAAGCCGGAGCACTGGAGGCGCCGCGGGGCGTGCTCAGGCTTCGCGCGCAGGTCCGGCAGCTCAGGGACCTGGTCCGGGACGGCCTGGTCGATGACCGGGACTTCACCAACTCGGTGGCGCTCGTTGCCTACTCCGGCAATGACTACGAAAGTGCCAACTACTTCGTACGTGATCGAGCCAACACCATCATGCGATCTCATCTTTTATTTATTATATATATAAATATATTGCATCTTAATTATCTATGCAATTATTGCATTTGCATACGCAGAATCTGAAGGATCTGGTGGCGAAGGTGGTGGACGAGGTGGCGATCGTGGTGTCGCAGCTGCAGGACCTGGGCGTGGCCAAGGTGATCGTGAACAACGTGCCGCCGTTCGGGTGCTCGCCGTGGCTGGCCAGGGCCTCCAACTACAGCTCCTGCGACGACGACGGCAACGTGAGCTCCGACGAGCACAACACGGCGCTCCGGGACCGGCTGGGCGGCGAGGAGGGCGTGATGGTGCTGGACGTGAACAGCATCATCACCAACCTGGTGGCGCCCAAGGAAGGCTCGGCGCTGTACGAGAGGCAGTTCGCGGAGCGCCTGCGCCCCTGCTGCGAGGCCGACGGCGGCGACGGCGGCTACTGCGGCCGCGACGGCGGCTACTCGCTCTGCAGCCGCCCGGAGGAGTACTTCTACTGGGACGTGGTGCACCCCACGCACGCCGGATGGAGGGCCGTTATGCAGCTGCTCCAGGGGCCAATCAAGGCGTTCCTCGGCATCTCGGACCTCGAGCACTTCTATCTCGATCGGTCGATCATTTCCTCCAGGGAATAATAAAATGGACGGCGAAGACTAGCTTAGCTGGTTTGGATTTGGTAGTTTGTTAGTTTGGAATAATTCTTCGTCGTCAACTCTTGTCGCAATTAGTCAGTTTTAATTTAGTTTGCTAGCTAGTGGATAGATCTTGTTAGTCTGGTGTTGCTGCAACCTGAAAGATTATTGGTTTGTTAATCGAGCACACACATGCAACTCTTTTATCTAAAAAAAGCAACAACTCTGTCTTTGAGATGAGACTGTCATACTGCAATTTCATCATATCTCGCTTAAACCTAGAACAAGCATCTTAATTTACCTCTGCACGCACGCACTTCATTTATTCAACTTTTAGAAATATATGGATTAAGGAACAGTGACAACAACTGAGTAAGAATTTAAGCTGGTTTGATGTTCTGTTCTGTTTTTTTTTTGGTGGGGGTGGGGGGGGAGGGACAGAGAGGAAGATGAAGTTAAGGTAGTTATAATAGTGTAGCAAGATTGATGTACTCCGCCGATCCTGAAACCCCATGGGTACTAGCATATATGCAGGAACTGTTCTGTTAATGAGTTCTAGGAGGCATATTCTGGGCTGATAGGCATATTCCTTCTGAGGAAGAAGGGCTTCCTTGGTCAAAGAATTCCATGAGGAGGAGGTGAAAACAGCTATGTTCAGCATGAAGAGCAATTCTGCCCCTGGACCCAATGGGTTTGGGGTAACCTTCTTCAAGAATTTTTGGTCCCTTATAGGCAAAGACTATTTTGCCCTATTCCAAGACCCGCACAGGGGTGTGCTGGATGTGAGGAGGCTGAACTATGGTGTTATTACCTTGGTCCCTGAAATTCAGGAAGCCAACAATATTAAACAATATAGACCTATTTGTCTCTTGAATGTTGATTACAAAGGAATAACTAAGGTGCTGACTAACAGATGTTCTCCCCTTGCTCAGACAGTGATTGGTAGTAACCAAACTAGGTTTGTGAAAGGCAGGAATATTTTGGAAGGAGTAGTGGTGCTGCATGAGATAATACATGAGCTGAAAAGCACTAAAAAGAGGGGCCTTATCTTGAAAATCGATTTTGAAAAAGCCTATGACAAGGTTAGGTGGGATATTTTGGAGGAGGTTTTGACAGGCAAAGGTTTCCCTCCTTAATGGATAAGCTGGGTCATGCAATCTGTCCAGGGGGCAGAGTTTGTGTGAATGTCAACAGTCAGAGAGGCCAATATTTTAGAACCTTTCGAGGACTAAGACAAGGGGGCCCCCTCTCCCCCCTTCTTTTCAATCTGGTTGCCGATGCTCTAAGCAATATGCTGGACAAGGCTATTGCTAAGGGGCACTTGGTGGGCACCTTGGATTGGCTAATCCCAGGGGGGATTTCCACTTCTAATATGCTGATGACACAGTGATTATGACTGATGGGTCTAATAGCTCTATCTTGTGCCTGAAACTGATACTTTATTGCTTTGAATGGCTATCGGGTTTGAAGATTAACTTTCACAAAAGTGATGTGTATGTATTTGGAGAGACCCAGGAAAGACAAGAGGTTGTGGCCAATATGCTAAACTGCAGACTGGGGGAATGGCCGATGAAATACCTTGGGTTACCTCTATCTGAACATAGAGTGGGGGCTCGATCCTTTGTTGGAATAGTTGACAAAATGAGGAAAAGGCTTGACCCTTGGAAGGGCCGAAACCTATCTTTGGGAGGAAGGTTGGTTCTCACCAATTCTTGCCTATCTAGTCTGCCAATGTACACCATGGGTTTTTATCTTCTACCGAAATCAATTCACGCTGAAATGGATCCAATCAGGAGCAACTTTTTTTGGCAGGGTGCTGGGGGAGACTTCAAATACCACATGGCCAAAATGGACACTATTTGTAGGCTCAGGATCCAGGGTGGTTTGGGTTTGGTTAACACTAGACTAATGAATGAGTGTCTCCTAACCAAATGGATCTGGAAAATTGTCAAGGGCTCTGATGAAACCTGGTATAAGATATTGCAGGCCAAATACCTAAGAAATGGCAGTTTCTTCTCCTCCCCTTCTAGGGGTACTTCACAGTTCTGGCAAAAAGTATGCACAAAGTAAAACACCTGTTTAAATGGGGGGCCATTTATCAGGTGAAAAATGGGAAGAAAACTCTATTTTGGGATGACATCTGGAAAGGGGACTCTTCAATTAAATCCCATTTTCCTGAACTATACCGAATGTGCACATACCCTCGGGCAAGTGTTGCGGATTATTGGGATGGGGAGGACTGGCTCATCCCTTTTAGGAGGAGTCTGACCACCTCTGAACGGGGGTGTTTAGAAGAGCTTCACTCTTGGTTGTGCCAGTCCCCTCTCGAAGCTGGACAAGATGATATCCTCTGGGCATTGGATAAGTCCAAAGCTTTTACTACCAACTCTCTCTACTCATTTCTGACCAACAGGGGTGTGATGCTGAAACCCTCGGTTAACTTTTGGAATGCCCGGATTTCCCTGAAAATCAAAATTTTCCTATGGCAAGTAGACAACGATAGACTGCAATCTGCTGTGACACTAAAGTATAGAGGATGGCAGGGGAGTCATCTTTGTTGCCTTTGCCAGCAGCCGGAAACAACGAACCACATCGTGCTTTCAAAAAAAAAACAACAAACCACATCTTGTTCGGGTGTTCCAGGGCCCGATTCTTATGGAAAGGGGTTGGGGAGACCTTAGGCTGGATAGGCCAATCGAAGTCCTGGGGGGACTTCCTCACTACCTGGATCTCTAGGTACTGCAAAATGCCTAAACGCTTCAGTTTTCTCCAAGCTGCTAGTCTAACGTGGATGCTTTGGACGACCCGCAACAAGATGATCCCCTCTCGAAGCTGGACAAGATTATATCCTCTGGGCCTTGGATAAGTCCAAAGCTTTTACTACCAACTCTCTCTACTCATTTCTGACCAACAGGGGTGTGGTGCTGAAACCCTCGGTTAACTTTTGGAACGCCCGGATTCCCCTGTAAATCAAAATTTTCCTATGGCAAGTAGACAACGATAGACTGCAATCTGCTATGACACTAAAGTATAGAGGATGGCAGGGGAGTCATCTTTGTTGCCTTTGCCAGCAGCCGGAAACAAAGAACCACATCGTGCTTTCAAAAAAAAACAACGAACCACATCTTGTTCGGGTGTTCCATGGCCCGATTCTTATGGAAAGGGGTTGGGGAGACCTTAGGCTGGATAGGCCAATCGAAGTCCTGGGGGGACTTCCTCACTACCTGGATCTCCAGGAACTACAAAATGCCTAAACGCTTCAGTTTCCTCCTAGCTGCTAGTCTAACGTGGACGCTTTGGACGACCCGCAACAAGATGGCGATCGAACATGTTCTCCCAACTAATGCCACTCAAACCTTTCATGTCTTTGTTGGCTTTATGCAGTGCTGGATCCCGTTGTCGAGAGCTACTGATCGGGAGAAGGCCAGGGAGATTGTGGAGAGCCTCAAAACTTGGGCGATGGGCTTTCATCCGACGAGACTTATCCTGTTTCAGACATTGGTTACATTTAAATTTGCTGTTGATACTTAGTTTGAGAGCTGCTGCTCCTTCGCTTCATGTTTAGCTGGTGCCCCCAGCTTGTAATGTGGTTGTGGATGATCCCGGATCGTTTTATTGCTTTCAATATAAAGCAGAGTTTAACTCCTTAAAAAAAATGAGTTCCAGGAGGATCCTGGTGATTTAGCGTTTTCTTTTTCTCGTTCTCATCATGGCAACTACCAAAAAAAACCTAAGTACTCCGTAGTCCGTAGATCCAAAAATTCGTTCGGTTGCATGTGCATCCATCGTCTTCTCTGTTTGAATTCACGATGGCATTTCGATATGCTTCAGGAATCAGGACACGAGAAATCGACAGCGCAATCTCAATTACTAGAATTGCATAAAAAAAATCTTAATTACTAGAAGCGAACAGGATAGGCAACCGAATTTCACAAGATTCCATTACATTCCACGGCATGCATGCACAAGTTCTTCAGAACGCTATCAGAGAGGTACCAGCAGTTCCCAGTTCTCATAATGCACAACCATGCCAAATTACCAACAGAGAAACACGAGATAGCAGATTCCCGGAGCTCCGACGACCCAACAGTCCGAGCAGCGAGCCAAATCCGCCGCCTACGCCTTGACGGGGAGGGGCAGGACCTTGACCTGATCCAGCACGGGGCCGCACAGCGAGACGCCATCGCTGACCTTGGTGTGGTAGTAGGAGCTGTAGAAGGTGAGCCGGGTCCGGGCGCCGCTCGCCACGAACCTGAAGCTCGCCGCCCTGAACGCGCCCTTGCCCGCCGACTCGAACGGCACCTTCTGCGTGACGTTGCCGGCGAAGGCCTCCACCAGCATGGACCCGTGGCAGCCGTTCTGGGCGTCGCCGACGGCGAAGGACAGGTTGTAGGCGCGGCCGGGCACGGTGCGGATCACCTGCGCGATGGCGCTCTCGCGGCCGGCCACCAGCTCCACCGCGTACTGCCCCGCGGGGACCGAGAAGTGCGCCGCGTCGATGAACCGCACCGCCTTGAGCGACTCGATGATCCACCCGGGGAGCGGCGACGTCGTGTCCTTCTGCTTCGGCGGCAGGAAGACGCCCACCGTCGAGTTCTTCAGCACCTGCGGCCCGATCTCGAAGCCGGGGTTCTTGATGAGGTTGTCTGCACACATGACAGGCACGGCATTGCTTGTTTCGTCAGATCACCGGCAGCGCCATTCGAGCTCTTGAAGAAGGAAAGGAGATGCACTCCGGGCAAATCCCTCACCTTTGGTCGGGTATGGCGTGGGCAGCTCCTTGATGGCGACGGCGTCGATCAGCGGGCCGCAGGCGGCGTCCTCCTGCACGCCGGGGTTGGCGAAGGTGACCTGCGCGACGGGGGAGGAGGCGCGGAAGCCCCAGGCCCAGGTGTCGGCGGAAGAGCCGCTGTAGAGCGTGCGAACGGCGATGTCGGCGGGGGCCGAGAGCGACGGCGCCACCGCGATGCGCAGGTTCTCGTCCTGCGCGCAGGTGCGCGTCGCCGCGAACGTGAGCGCATAGAGCGCGCCGGGGCGCACCGTCACGTTCTGCGACGCCGACGCGCGGCTGCCGAGGCGGAGCGCGTGCATGCCGTGCGGCACCGCGAAGAACATGCCGCCCGGCTGCGGCCCGCCGGAGACGTACTCGACGTGGCCGCGCAGCGTCCACCCCGGCAGCGAGTGCCGGCCCACGATGAGGGTCTTGTTCAGCTTCCTCGGCGCCGTCTCGAAGTTGCCATTGATGAGCAGGCCTGCGCCAGCACGCAAATCGTGAAGATAAAAAAAATCAGATCTTTCGCTACTTCTTCTCCATTCGCAAAATCAGTAAATAATATGACCAGCTTACTCTTCTAATCTCGAAAAATAATCACAGCATTTTGGCCTTTTGGGACGATGCAAGAACAGGAAAACCTAAATATTAACCGATGGATAGAGAAGGGTAAAATGTACTACTCCTAGAACACTTTACTGTCCTGCACAAACATCTGTAAAGGTAAAGGTAAAGCTGGGGGTTTAAGCTTGCTAGTCTAAACCCTTGCTAGTCTTAAATCTGCGTGCAAGAATAGAACAGCGAAAGAACTAGAAACAGAAATGGAGCAACAAATTTAGCCCATTCTCGGTTTCCTCTACATATCTAAATCAAAATCAAACCTGCACAATCATAAACGTACTGCATTTTTCCAGCACCCCACGCAGATCTAGAAGAATCCAGACAATGGCGGCTACAGGTGACGGCAGACACAAGATTGTCGAGGATAACCAGAGTGAGATGAGACAGCAGGCGGTGCTGTTTACCTTCAGCGTCTTGAGCATGACGAGGTGAAGGTGCCGGCGGCGGAGCACTGACGGCGAGTGTGGCGACAGCCGCGGAGGAGGAGGAGGAGGAGATGGAGAGGACCAGCAGAAGCAGCATTCCCCAGGGAAGCTCCATTGCCAAGCTCTGCTCAGTTCTGCTCTCTTTCGCTTTCACCTTGGCTTCTTCACCGGGAGCTGCCCCTTCCTCCTTTTAACGAAAAGAAAGGACAACTTCAGTAAAGACCTCCTCTGTTTGGATTTTTGCAAATGCTCCCGCGTTCGTAAGGTGCTGCAAACAACTAGCCGAAGTAATGCCAGCGGCTTGTTTGGATCCGTTGCAGTTGAAGGCATATACTTAACCAGTCAAAACTAGTTGTAACTGATTAAAACAGATCAGCTAATAATGGAACAGTTTTAATAATCCAGCTAGGCAGATAGTAAATACTAGATTAACGTTTTTAAACAGCTATTCCTAGGATTAAAAAAACTAAATCCTCAACGGCACACAATAAATATCACCCACCACTGCCCAGAATGGCAGCATCCCTTCAAAAACAACAATCCAGACCCTACATAATCCAGGGATCAAACAACCTGAGCTTTTAAATTTGGAGTTTTTTTTATTAACTCTATCTATCAACCAAAATTTTCCTCGTCTCTATCTATCATCCAGTTTTTTATTAGCTCTAGCTAGGAGCTAGCTTTTTTTATCTATCATCCAATTTTTCCTTAGCTCTATCTATAAAGAATGTGCCGAGATTGAATAAAAAAAAAGAATGTGCCAAGATGGATAGCTACATGAGCCCTGCAAATTTTTTTGCCTTTTCTATCACTCTAATATGATCAGTTTGTATGTATTGAAGTTTCACTTTTATTGTAATCTTTCTACAAGCAGCTACTTGAGCCGATCTGACTAGTATGCACATAAAACTGAAAGACTAAGAAATAAATCACAAGTTAGAAATTTTTATACAAGAGTAAAACGCTTAGGCGTTAACTACTTAACTGTCAGCAAAAAAAAAAGAAGCGACTTAAATTCTTGAATCCAAGGGTTGCTTTCGAAAACGCAAGAAGCTGGAGGGCCAAAAGACAACAACCTTCCCGCGAATTTACCCTCCGTCGTCCTGGCGACGTGCTGCTAGGCGCGCTAGCGCAGAGGACATTTACCGCCGCCGCTCCCCACCCTACTGCTCGGCAAGGACAGAGGCAGGACACCATGGCAGTATGGCACACCAGAGAAGAGACTAGAGAGCGGTGGCGCTCAGCACTGTCCCTCAATAAATCGGAGTAATCTTCACCGGCCCGTGCTCCGCCACCACCAGCAGTCCACCACGCTGGCCATTGCCCATGTCAATGCACGAGAAAAGTGATGGACATGACCCGAAAGCCACAAAACAAATTTTGGTCCAGTTTAGTTCTCGCCTTATAAACTCCGGAAACACAAAAAAAAACATCACATCAAATATTTCGACACATATATGAAGTACTAAATAAATTCTATTTATAAAACTTTTTGCATAGATGGTTGTAAATCGCAAGACACATGCATGGAGTACTAAACGAATCTAAACGAGTTCATCCCAGAATCTCATGGAATATTCCGCACCGGAGCCGCTCCGTTCAAACGTGGGATGGAACGGCTCTGTTCCGGTCCGCTCTTAAACACATCCTTAAGCTTTCGTCAAGAATTGAGCGGCAGGGAAAAGGCACTTTGACGTGATGCCATGAGGTGCCTGTTACACGGCGGGGCCACGGCTGCAATGCTGCTCGGCGCACGGGCCTGTACGTGGATCCGGGATCGCCTCCTGAGCAGGAGCAGGAGCAGGAGCGAGCGATGACCGATGATGCAACCGCATAGCGTCGACGGGGGCGTACACGTACGGGTACGGCACGCCGTGCAGCAGGCTGCGCGCTGGCTACTGGGCTAGCACTGCTTGCTTCATGGTTTCCCGCCATCTTTTCTGACGACGATGGGCGATGGCCCTGCCTCGGATGCCCCCTGAGGAGGCGCTGTGCGCGGTGCAGGAAAGGCGCGCGGTGGGGTCGCGGGCTGCGTCCCCATTGGGCAGCAGCGACACTGATGACCGGCCAGAGGTGGCGGTGCAGGTGGGCCTACCGGCGTCCAACTTCACTGACTTGAAGAAGCGAAGGCACAATGATGAACAGTGATCTGAGTCTGGATGAAGTGATCCCTACAGTAAATCACTGTAGATGGCACTGTTCACGGAAAGCTGTTCAAAAAGGTACTGTTTTGCACTGTGGCAGGTACTGTAGCAATCAATCCTGGCCATCCATCTCAGATCGGGCGCCCGGGAATACACCCGGGCCACCGCTACAGTGTTCCCTGACTTGGCAGGGAATCCCGATTGGGCCTACCGGTCTCCGTGGAGAAAAGAAAAGGGCTCTGTTTGGTTACAGTATCACGAGGAGCGCAACGACAAAATTTCCAATGTATAAAATATTAAATAAAGTTTATTTACAAAATCTAATAACGGTAATTAATTAATGATGGGTTATAGTAATGCTACAGTACCAACTTCTAATCGTACGACCAAAGATCTTATTAGATTCGTCTCGCAAAATAGCACAAAAATTGTAAAATTAATTTTACAAACTAACTTCATTTAATACTATTAACTAACCGTCAAAATTGGAACGCGCAGCGGGGAGCAAGGAACAGGGGTCGTCGACTCGTCGTCCGTTGGGGTCGGGCACGGTCCCCGCGGCCACAGGCAGGGGCGCAGGGCGGTGTCGGCCCCGCTGCCGCCGCGGCGCGCATGGACGCCGGCGTCATCACCCCTTCACCCGCACCCGTGCCATGTGACTGACCATGCGCCGCTGCGCCCGCCCCTCCCGCTGGTCGACTCGCCGGCCGGGCCGCGCCGCCCGGTTGGCCGGCGCGTGCGTCACCTCTCCCCGTCCCTCCTGCGTCCTTGCACTCGCTCTACCCAACGCACGACAAACCTCGATCAAACACAGCACGATGCCGCCGAGACTAGACACCTCTGCACTTGCACTGTGTGCGGATCGATTCCGATTGGCCCCCTAAACTCTCTGCAAAGTCTAAACTTCAACCCTGATATACGAAACCGTCTACTTGACATCTCTGATCTCCTAAAACCGGATATCCAACCCCCTCAACTCATACCAGAAACCGCCGCGCCGGACCGAGCCGGCCATGGACGCCGCCTCCGCCGCACCGGACCGAGCCGGCCATGGACGCCGCCGCGGAGACCGCGAGCTCCAGGTGCGGTGGCAAGGAGGCAGGGGGCGGCACCACGACCCGCCCGTGCTCGAGGGGGCCGCGGCTCCTCCTCGCGGTCCGGCAGCCACGCGCCATGGCCTCCGCCTGGCGAGCACGCGCGTTGCTCCGCCCATTCGCGCGCACTGCCGGTTGCGCCCCGCTACAGCTCCTCCCACGCGCGCGACGCTCCGCCCGCAAGGCCGCTAGGGACCGCGTCTGAGCTCCGCCCAGGGCCGCGGCGGAGCTCCGCGCCGCCGGTCGAGCCGGAGGAGAGAGTGGGGAGGATCCGGCCGCCGCCGCCGTGGCCACCGCCCGCCGGGCGGGATCTGGGAGGAGGGGGCGAGCCGGAGCCGTGCCTGCCCGCCGCGCCCACGGGGTCCTTGCCCACGCCCGCGCCGCTCCGCCGCCCGACGAGCAGGGGTCCGCTCCGCACATCCGCCTGCTCAGCCGAGCCCCTGAGCTCTGCACGCGTGCCACCGCACCGCCATGGCCACGACGCCCATCAAGTTAGCCGCGCTTGCCAACGGCAACCGGTGCTGGGCGCACGGCGAGCCTCTGAGCTCGGCCCCGTGCTCGCGCTGCCGGCGAGCCTACCGCCGGTGAGCTCGGCCCCGTGCTCGCGCTCGAAACCAGTCTGGTATAGGTTGAGGGGGTTGGATGTCCGGTTTTAGGAGATCAGGGATGTCAAGTAGACGGTTTCGTAGATCAAGGTTGAAGTTTAGACTTCGCGGAGAGTTTAGAGGGGTAGTGTGGACTTCTTCCATTCCGATTCCTCCCCATGGCGTTGTCATACAAGTTTGACAACATGCGGGGTCTTGCAGTGGATAAAGTGGCCAGCCCTTTTGTTCGAACGGGGCCAAGCCTTTTGCTGAAAATGTTGGGCCGAATACTACACGGCGCCTCGGACACAGAGATCGGGCGGGGCCAAGCCTATATTGTGGAAGATAGATAGTACATCTATCTTTAAAGTTTATTTTAACCCAATTATTTGCTACAAATATATTCGACATTTTAATAAAAATAACTTAATATTTTATTGAATATGTCCAACATTTGACTTTCAAAATATTGAAATTATAAAAATAAAATGTTGAAATTAAAAATATTAAATATTAAAAATACTAAATAAAAATGTTGAAGATTCTTTCGCCGGCGGCGGCGCCGCCGCATCGCGCGCGCCCGCAGCAGCACGCACACACCAGCAAGCAGCAGCCCGCACACAGCAGCAGCCCGCAGCGGCGGCCCCGCAGCAGCAGGCAGCCGCGGCCACGCAGCCGCGAGCAGCAGCACGCGGCATGCGGCGTGCGGCAGGGAGCACGCGGCGCGCGACAGCGAGCAGCAGCAGCCCGCAACGGGCGGTGTGCGACGGCGAGCAGTAGCCTGCAGAGCGCGGCGGGCAGGCGGGGGGCGGCAGCGGCGCGTGATGAGGAGGGGGCACAAGGAGGAAGAAGGTTAGGTTTACATAGGATCCGGGGGGGGGGGGGGGGGGGGGGGGCACGCGACACGTGAGCGCGAAATCTCGCGCGTCTCCTTCCTCTCCTCGACCTCGCCCGCAGATCACACCGCCGGCGTGACTCGGCAGCACCCGACGACGCGCAGAGATGATCGTTGCAGATTCGATCCTCCCACCCCACATCATCTCCGGCGTGGTCCCGCCCGCCTCATGCGCACCAACACCACCGCGGCCTCACGGCATGGCACATCTACAAAACCGGGGAGCACGAGACGTAGCTGATCCAGATTGAGATATGTGATGTCGGGGGAGGTCATGTCGACCGACGACGGATCCGTCGGATCGCAACGTTCCCGGCGGATCGGAGAGGCCATCCTCCGGGCGGCCGGGGGCACCGGGCGCATGACATGAGCGCGCCGTCCGGAGGGGGGGAGGTAGGGTCACCACTCCGCAGCAACTGACGCTAGCTAGCTACCTGCACACGCATCACACATGCTCGCACGCCTCCACTCTTCCTCTCCCTGCAGTCGTATAAAGAAAAGCACAGGGCGTATGTCAAACTACGCCATGAACTCGATCGCTCCGTCAGTCAAAAGCTACTACACTCCGGACGCGTGTTTTATTTTTTTTGGCAGAACAAGATCGTGGAGTGATGATGTCAAAGTCGGCGGCTTTGGACCTTGCTTCGAGCTTGGGAGGGTCGATTGCCAAGGGCCAAGTCAAGTCGGCCGCCGAACAGTACGTCATTCTCCTTCATCATCCTACCAAGTTTTTTTTTGGCTGATTTCTTTCTATATTAATCTAATCTGCAAGCGTTGAGTTTTGATCTCGACTTTACAAGTTTATTGACAAATAATGCCCTAATTATCATTTCTCGGGCTTGCCTTGTTTATATTTTTGGATGCATTTGAGTTGTCCTCTCTCCTAGCACATTCTGATCGAGTGCTTATTTCCCATCAGGTATGTGAATTACCACCATATATACGGAGGCGAAGCAGAATCAAGGAAGTCAAATTACACTGATTTGGTACTCTCCATCTCTATAACCCCGATACTTCAACATGACCCCGTATCACGTATCCGATACGTATCCGCGTATCTGTATCCGATACTCCGATACACCTTTGTGCCTTTAAGTTTTGCAGAAATTTGACGTATCCACGTATCCGTATCAGGCCGATACTGATACGCCTATCCGTATCGGTGCTACATAGCTCTCCATCCTTCATCTCAACATTCTTGGATTACTTGCTTCAATAAAGTTCATTAATGTTTTCTGTTTTCGGACTGAAGATCAAATATGCCAATTCCTCTTATGTGAATCAGGTAAACAAGTACTATGATCTTGCCACCAGCTTCTACGAATATGGATGGGGTGACTCATTCCACTTTGCTGGCAGGTCAACTACATAGCTTGCTCTCTAGCTAATCAGTACCCACTGACAATAACACCATCCGTTTGTCCTAGTTCAGATGCTGACTTGTTTATACATCACAATTGTGCTAGTACTAACTTGTTTCAATTTCATGCTTATCCTTTAGATGGCATGAGGAAACTTTCCATGAAAGTATTAAGCGCCATCAGCACTTTATTGCCCTACAATTGGGGCTCAAGAAGGGGATGAAGGTTGGCGATCAAACCGAATTCCTTTGCCAATTATGCATGGAAGATATTTACAGCAGTACTTAAAAAACATGTGAAATGAAAATTACATACAACAGCATACACACTCTCTATCTCCTCTTTATTTCCTCACAGGCTTTAGCATTTTTCTTATATTGCAGGTCCTGGACGTGGGATGTGGAATTGGGGGACCTTTAATAGAAATTGCCAGATTCAGGTAGTTACTGAAATATAAAATTTTCAATGCCCAGTTAATTGATTAAGACATGAAAATCACACAGACATATATATGATTGTTTTAATGCTATTTATTGTAGCTCAACGCTGGTAACTGGATTGAACAACAATGATTACCAGATGTCAAGGGGCAAGGTTTTTTATATTTGGTCACTCTCTTCTTGGAGTAGCATATTGATTAGCACATAACAATTGTTTGTTTGTATGTTTGCAATGAAGGAGATCATTTGTGCAGCGGGATTGAGTGAGCAATGCAACTTCGTGAAGGTACATTGGCATACCTAGCTCTGTAATGGTTTTCTTTGGGTCATTACCTTTGATATTATGGACAGTGAGGAAGAAACAAGATTGGTTTATCTTCGATTTGTGATTGCAGGGAAACTTCATGGAAATGCCAATCGCTGATAACACCTTTGATGCAGCCTATGCGTTACAGGCAACATGCCATGCACCTGATGCGGTATGTCTCTCACCATACTTCTGTCCAAAGCACAGTTGAAATAATGGCAAAAATAGGACTACAAACATTGACCTCTCGTGATTTTGCAAATTTCTCAGCACAATTTCAGTTTTCACACGGGCACAGTGTTGCTTAGTATGTACCTTCCTCCACTTGTATTACAGCGAGGTGCCTACAGTGAGGTCTACAGAGTGCTGAAACCTGGGCAGTATTTCGCACTAGATGAATGGTGCATGACCGATCGATTCGATCCAAACAACGGTAAACATTTGTCCATCAAGGCGGATATTGAGCTCGGCAATGGTCTGCCTGACATCCGTACCACTCACCAATGTGTCCAAGCTATGAAAGATGCAGGATTCGAGGTGCTGTCCTTGTATCAGTATACACAAGCAATGAGCCTTTTACCAACAATGTTCCAAGTGAAACTATTTTCATGAAGTAATGGTTTCGTTTTTTTTCTTTCTTTCTGCTACTGAAGATTATCTTCGCAAAGGATCTTGCCAAGGATTTTCCTTGCCCTTGGTACCTGCCGATGGACCCTAGCCATTTCTCATGGACTAGCTTCCAATGCACCCGTCCCGGACGCTTCATCACCCGTGCAATTGTAATACTAAAAGATTGTCCTTTGATGTAATTTGCTATTGAAAATTATGTTGTCTATAGTTTTGCATTTATTCTGTCCCAATCATCCCTTTACTTTTCTGCAGATCAACACACTGGAGTTCCTTCATATTGCACCAGCAGGCAGTATGGGAGTCTATCACTTCCTGCAGACTGCCTCTGAAGGTCTGCTAAAGGGTGGGCGGTAAGTCCTATTTTCACCTATTTTTTGAAAAAAAAAGTCCTATTTTCACCTCTTTTAGAGAGGCTTCTGTAGAGAGCAAGTAAATAACCAAATTTCTCCTCTCCCAAAACGAGAGTAGATAACCAAATCCGAATTTCATCAGACTAACTGGCGCTACACCATCTCAGGGAAGGAATCTTCACTGCGACTTTCTTCGTCCTGGGCCGCAAACCTATTGGGGAGACTGAAATAGTAAACGACGGCCCCCGAGTGTCAGGCATTGCTTAATTGTTAACTTCGAGTATGTATCATTGTATGGTTCTGCTTACGTTTCTACAGTAGAGTTGAAAAAAATTCCGTCAGCGCTCAGGAATGAGCTTGAGAGAAACCTCTTAATAAATCGGCGGGGAACATGCGAGGATGGATCAGCATCAGAGATGGACTGTTCAAACAACATCCTAACAGTCTATGCTCACAGCTCTGAAATTTCTGTTAATTCACTGTACACTAGACGCACTAGTCTGAATTTGAAACTGAATCGGGTACTTGGATGCCATCTTGTTGTCACGAGCAGTGAAGCATGTTAATTACAGTTAGAAAGTTTTGGGACTTCAGACTGATTTTTGCAGTTGAAGAGTTCAGGTTAAATCTGCAGATTTCAACCAAATCAGAGTCCATTCTAAAAAAAAAAAATCAGAGTCCACGACGCCAGCGGCCAGCCCACAGCGTCAGGGCATCTTCGAGGTGGCTCTGTTGCTGTGCTGGCACAGTAGCCTTATCGAGCAAATTACGGATAAATTTTTTTTGAAAGTTCAAATCTCGGATAAGTTGCAATGGAGGACAGGAGGAACAATTTCGGTTGATGCTCTGCTGTCAGTTTGTCAGTTGGGTCGAAAATGCCGCATTGGTCAGACACGAGCAAGATGTAGCCTGTTGACAATGAACTGGAAAGGGGATAACCATTAATAGAAAATTTAAATTCGGTTTGTCAAAATGAAGAGAATGATGCTGTTTCTGCATTGCGAATTAAACCAACAATCCCTCTGAAAGTCTCAACCTTGTGGTAGCACAAGGCCAGAGCATGACGAGGGTAGCACTAAGGGGATTTGCAATTCAGATTTTTTTTTTGGAAGACCCGGGGCATTACGTAGCTGGGATTTGGTTCTCGTTTTTGTTTAAATTACAACGAATTTCCTAAACTCATCCACTGCTAGTCTGGTTGACTGTACATCCAGTGTGGTGCTCCCTTTCCTCCATGGTGGATCACAAACAGAGAAAACAATAAACAAATTAATATGGACAGAGAAGAAGACCAGAAGTACATGATCCTGGATGATCAATCGCATCTGCAAGTGAACAATAACCCCAAAAACAAAAAGTTTCACACTCAAGCACACATCGTGGCGAAACAATCACATGTAGACGCTTACTTTGAAAAAAAAAATCACATGTAGACTCTCGAATGCACAAGGCCACTAGGGAGTAGGGAGTCCTGATCTACTGTAGCACAGCCATGGTGGCGACCGCCGCCAGCGCCATCGCTACGACAGCCCGGTAACCTCCACGGACCCCGCCGCCGTTGGCGTTGGGCGCTGGCGCGGTGGTCGTCGGCGCGTCGGGGGTGCTGTCGGTGGACGAGGCGGCAGGCGGCGAGGCGGCGCTCGGCTCGCTGCTGCCACTGGGCGTCGCCGCCGCCGAGCGCGTCGGCGCGGGCGCCTTGGAAGGGGCGTCAGAGGACCGCGGCTTGAGGACGCGGATGTTGACCTTCTGGCCGGCGGCGCAGTGGCCGGGCACGCCGCAGATGAAGAAGCGGTGGCCGGGCCTCTTGATGGCGATCTTGTCGTCGCCGGAGGTGTGCGTGGCGATGGGCGTGGAGTTGGTGCAGCTGTCGTAGTCGGCCTTGGTCACCTCCAGCACGTTGTGGATGCCCTGGGGGTACGTGAACTCTGCACGCGGCCATGCCAGTGGTGGGCGCCATGGCCATCAGTTCATGATCATCATCAGAATTCAGAACGAAAGCAGGCGCGGAGAAAAAACATGCTCTTTTTGGTAGTATCAGTATGATCTTTCGATGCCATAATGGTCACGCAAAGAACCAAAAAAAAAAAAAGTGGATGGAAACGTGCAGCCTAAGGTACATGTATAACCTGTAAAGACAGACGAACTTCGACACCAAAGCAGAAAACATGCTTGTATGCTACTCATGATTAAGGCCAAAGTTCTTCACTTTACAACTACTGGTTTGACAGTGGTACTATACTGATAGATGAATGGTGGTTGCATAATTGCACTGCATCCTAGGATAGTTTCGCAATGGTATGGCCCTTTTGCTAGCATCTCATGATAGCCATATATGGTTTCAAAAAAAATGATAGCCATAAATGTTTATTTTTTATTGTGTTCATTTGGCCGTTTTGTAGGTCCTTAAAAGCTACCCCTCTGTCCCGATTTAACTGTCGCTCAGGAACAGTGATTCTCCTCACAGGCGCGCTCTCCTGGCGATAGTTAGGGGCCGTTTAGTTCCCGAAAAATTTTCACCCAAAAATTTTCACCTCCCCTTTAAACACATGTATGAAGCACTAAATATAATTAAATAACAAAACTAATTACACAGTTTGGATGTACATGACGAGACGAATCTTTTAAGCCTAATTAGTGTATGATTAGCCATAAGTGCTACAGTAACCCATATGTGCTAATGACGCGGTCAAAGGCCTCAAAAGATTCGTCTCGTGGTTTCCAAGTGAGTTCTGAAATTAGTTTTTTAATTAGTGTTCGAAAAGCCCTCCCGACATCCGGTCAAACTATCGACGTGACATCCAAAATTTTTTCCGTTTGCAACTAAACGGCCCCTTAAAAGGGGACGGAGGGAGTAGGAGCAGCCTTGAATTAAAGATTGCACTGCAGAAAGCATGCTAGACCTTGCACAGCAGAGCACAAGACAGCAGAGCCTATGCCATGGTGCAGTAACTATAAACTACCGACATAAACCAGGCCCTGCATCCATTTTTCATGAATTCCTCCCTGGCTTTTTTCAGATCGCCAGTGGTCGGGCAGTAAATTTGTGGATCATATCGTATTGATCATCGTGCGGGGCACAGTCACGAAACCTCCGTGAGCTTGCAGGCATGTACTGCGCAGCGTGCAGTAAGACACGTGAAAAGCAGAGGTAAAAAGAACTATTGTATTTTTCCCGAGTCCCGTTGCTAATGCCATGGTTAACTCAAGACACTTCATCTAAACGCAACGACAAAAGAGAAGAAAGACGCGTCGTAGAAAGTACTGACGGCGACAGGTGAGTGGCGTTCATCTCTGTGTCTGCACCAGTGAGACATGGGGGGACAAAAGATGCAGGCATGGTGCCTTCTCAACATGTCACTGAACCTTGCGCAACGGTACTGCATCAGCGACACATTTCGGTAGACATGAATCTCATAGTATTTGCAGACGTTGTCGAGCTGAGATGGAGCATCTGACCATCAACTGTTGTAGGCTTGTAGCGAAACTGCAAGAAGCTAGGAAATGCGTGCGTGCGGCAGCAACCACCACTGAAATTACACATAGCGATGGTACTCGAAGAAAGTTGTGCATGATGGCAGCAACGGCAGTATACAATTGAACTTGAGCGAGAGAAGACTGAACTTGCCTATGATGTCTCCAACATGGAAGGTCTTCTTCGCAGTCCAGTTGGCGTAGTTGATGTTGCCGAGGATGGTCCAGCCGGAGGCGTCGCCGACCTTGTAGATGGCCGCCGACGAGGTCGCAGCCATGGCGAGCCCAAGCGTCAGGACCAGCAAACAACCCCTCATGCCCACGGCCATTGCCGCTAGCTGCTCCTGCTCTCCTCCCGTGCAAGCTCGATCACAAACGCTGCGATGATCTTGCGAAGACGAAGCTATATATAGCAAGGAGAGGTCGAGGACGAGATGCCAAGAGCAGAGGAGACGCAAGGAATTCAGTTCCGCACGCTTTGCTTGCGCCAATCGCCGCGCCGAGGAGCAGGATTTATAGACCCCGGCTGGCTCGTGTCCTGCACTGCATTATTGACCGTTCTGCCCCTGTGCTCTGCATACAAAGTTTATGCTCTGCTTTGCTGTCCCTGCTCACTTGGTTCTGGCAGGTTGCTCTTGCGCGGCGTTTTGCTCATGTTCCTTGAGTAAAGCAAACTCAAAAGCTGGCCGTGAATCCAAGTCTTGATCATGAGCCTGCTTGCGTTGTTGGGTGAGGTCTATGGTGCCAATGCCATGAGTGAGCGAGTGGGCTCTGCTGGTGAGTTGGAGTTGGGAGATGAGATCTTTTTCGTTTCACGGAAGCAACGAGAAGATTGGAGCCATGCATGCAAGAATTTGTCTTCCTTTTGATCCGTTTGGTAGACATATTCCGCCTAGCTTCTTGTGCCTTGCAGTGGGTCAGATCTTTAGCCTTTTTCCTGTTTTATTTATCCGTTCTCTTTTCACATGTGGTGTATATACGAGGAGAGAGTGACCGTGGAATATTTTATTCATATTTGTGGTGTTTATGTTGACTGGGGCGACATAGAGGGTAAACAAAGAAGCTTTACAGGATGTTTGCCCACGAAGTGCTATAGTTAGTTAGCACTTTAGAGTCGGAAGCAATCAAGCAGCGCCGCACAACACGTAGCTTGTGCTTTTGTCAAGGGGGAAAAAACCTAAATATTTGTTGCGAGCACCCTTCTTGATCAACGCTATCAGATAGCACCGAAACATGTTCAGAGGCCCAGCGATTGAAATTTGTATTTTTAATTGTTTTATTTATAAAGTTCCATTGTCATGTGCCTAGATATATAGCATGCCTGAGTATTGTTTTGTCCTGAGAGAAGTCACTTATTAGGAGTGTAAATTGGTGACCCTTAGGCGCACCTTCAATTTTCTTTAGCGCAAATATTTGTATTACTTCTGCAAAATAAGATCCTATTTTAGAAAAATAGCATAAATATTTGAGCTAAATAAAGAGGGTTAGAGGCGCACCTAAGAGTCACCAATTCGCACTCCTACTATTTATATTATTCCTAGACAATTACATCAAGATGAATGTATGCATAGTGTATTCCACATTATTTTTTTCCGCAATGGAGGAAACATATATTTTGCGATTTATATTCTTAGAAGTATTGCAACCCAAAAACCTGCAACAACATACCGCACTGAACATGTGTGAACATCAAGCAAGTCATAAGAACCATCATTTTTTTCTTGTTTTTTTTCTTTACATATATGTGCGAAATGGTATTCGTGGAAATGGGGTACGGGGCTTCCATCCGTTCCGTTCATCAGCAGTATGCAGATTTTCTGTACAAGCTACACATCCAGTGCTGGTCTGAAAGTCTGAACACATGGCTATTGTCAGCTGTGTTCTTTGGCACTCCCATCACTGTATATTCTAATAAGCAGAACAGAGTTTTCTCTACATATTTTGCCATGCAAACGTACTTGTTAATTTGCTAAAATCTCTGAAGTTGGACCGATCATTAGTTAATTATCTACCCTGTAATTTTTGCTTGGAAGATAATATATATAGCATCGGTCATACGAGAGAACGCAGCAACAGTAAAGGTTAATAACGTGCATGGACTGATGGACAACCTCGCATCACCAAATAAACATGTACATCATATAATTAATTAAGGGATTCCATGTATCACCTCTCCACAATCACCAAGAAAAGCTTGATAGTAAAATTACACATCGACCGAGCCTTCAGATCCATCAACCACGAACCCAACAGCTAGCAGTAATTAACACATCAGAGGTCGAAGGTGCTCTTGCCGGTGAACTTGACCTCGATGGGGCTGACGTTCTTGCCGATGCTGCGGTAGTTCTGGCCGACGCCCTGCCTGCCGGCGTTGACCTTCTCCGGGTAGACGCCGTCCTTGGGGTGCAGGTACTGGACCTCGCCGTTGGGGAAGACGCGGTAGAACTGGTAGTTGATCTTGTACTTGGAGCGCAGCCTGGTGCCCAGCGCCAGGCACTGCTCCTTGCGCGCCAGCTTCAGGAGGTTGGGCCCCTCCCGCATGATGGCGGCGCCGCCCGTGGGCATCTCGAACACCTGCTCCTTGGGGGACGTCCACGTGATCACGTAGAACTCCTCCACCTGCGCCTTGCGGAGCAGCCCGCCCGTGCTGCCGCCGAAGATCGGGGACGGCGTGTTGGGGTCCAGCTGCGGGGGCACGAACCCCTTGGGCGCCTCCTCGGTCGCCGCCGCGGCCTCCTCGGCGGCCGCGCGGAGCGGGGCCGGCCCGCGGGAGGACGACGGGACCACGAGCTGCGACGGCCGCGGCGCCTTCGCCGCCGGCGACCACGCCGCCGCCAGCAGGTGGCGCGTCGCGGCGGAGGCTTGCGTGGCCATGGCCATCGATCGGCTTGATTGGCTAGCTCTTGGAGGAGCTGGCAGCGGCTTCGAAGCAGGATGATGCTGGGGCAATGAGGAGTGGGGGGCGGCGCTGGCGGGCGGCGCGGCTAAGAGGTGAGGTGATGCTCCGGTTTGGGTGGCGACCGCGGGTGGCGAACTGGATAAGGGGATATGAGGCCGGCCAATGGGGAGAGCGGATTTTGATACGTCCGGACACTGGGAATCCACACATGTCACGTCGCCTGCCACACGACGCCGCCACGGTGTAGAAAGCTGCAGATCATATAATCTGGCCGGAGTCACCGGGGATGTAGCGGCGTATATGCACGTACTGCAAATCTAGCCAAACTCCACATACATGGATCGCCACGGTTAAGACTGATGCTAGAGCACTTGTGGCTGAACACAGCTTTATTTCTCTGTAGATGATCAGCATTTGAGTTTTTTTCTAGTAAAACATTTGACTTTACACAACTGTGATGAAATGGTATGCCATTTTACTCCGGAACTCTGGATTATCAAACACGCGCGACAGAAAAAGCTGCACGAAATTGGGTCGTTCAATGCTGAGCGAGCTCTTCTCCATCTGACTGCCGGCCCAGAGGTGCGCGAAACGAACATATGCACCGTGTTCGGCTGGTGCACCAGCCTCCAGCTCTACAGTATTTCTCTCTCACATCGCTCCAGCACTGGCCTTCAGCGTCAGCTCCAGCCTACCAAGCATGCTCGGTGCAGTCCACCGGCCCAAACAGCCCCACGGGCCCAACAGGCTCATTGCGGAGCTGGCCCTTCCTCGCGCGTTCACCCGACTTTCCTTCTAGGTGGCACGGCCGTGCCAGCGGCCAGACCGGCCACCCTGACGCCGTCTTCTTCTCTTCCCCGCCAGCCCGTCGCCGCCGCCCCGCGTGCACCTGCCAGCTGCCGCCACCACCGCGGCCTCCAACTCCTCGTCCCGGCACCGCCACCATCGCCGCCCGAGCGCCGCCCGCGCAACCGAATCCAAGTGGGTCCGGCCCCGACACGTCATCACATTTTCCCCGCCGTCTGATCGAGATCAGTTTGATTAGGAAAGGAAACCCGATTTGCTTGTTAAGAAACAGATAGCACGGGCAAGGCAACCAAAGTTGTGCTGTCTGTCCGCCACCGAGCCCCGTGTTGCGTTCCTCGCCGATGGAGGAAACCCTAGCCGTCGAGTCCGCCGCCGGCGAGGCGCCCGCCGCCGTGGCGCCGGAGCGGAAGGAAGAGACGCTCGACGAGGTGCTCGCCAGGCACAGGTCAGTAGCCCTCATCCTCCCCCATATCAGCTGTGGATCGGGGCGATTGAGCTTCTGGCTTCTAGATTTCTGTCAAGTTTTGTCGGGTCGTGCGTCTCGCGAGAAAAAAAAAACTTCTTCCTTGTTTTTGTGTGTTTAATGGGAAACGCATGAAGAAAAGAGATTTTTTTTTTCCCGTGGTAGATACTTGGGGATTTTAAATTGTAGGCTGGCTGGTTCACTAAATTTGACACTCGTGCAGCTGTGGCTTTCCTGTAAGATTTGGCATTCGTGTAGCTGTGGATTTCCAGTAATCCAAAACGTTGCAAATTTTATTTATCTGTGAAGGTGGACATGTTTCTTCTTACTTCTTAGCCTAGGTGACTAGAATTTCTCTCAGGACCATAAGAAAGTTAGTTCCATGGCTACAATTAAACTTCTTGGCCACTAAAGTTGTGTATATACTAGTGAATGCAAGCAAATGCTCTGTTTTCATGCTGTTGTTCAAGTGATTGCATACACCTGTCACCCAGTTGTTTCACTGAGCGACTTTTGCTGAAAACCCGTGCAGCATGAGCGAGTTTAAAGCATTTAAAAGATATCAGAGTGGTGCGAACTAGCTGAATGCTCGGTGGTTGGGCACCCCAGTTGTGCTGCCAGCCGACTAGGGCTCGAACCCTGGGGAGGTTGGCTGTTGGCATGTTTCTTCTCGACCTAGATGACTAGAATTTCCCTCAGGACTGTTTCATGGACACAATTAAGCTTCCGTGCTATTAAAATTTTGAATATATAGTGATATATGGATGCAAGTGACATTTTGCGTGCTGTTCGAGTGACTACGGACACACACATGGCCCAAGATGGTTCGCTGAACGATTTTCCCTTAAATGTGGTGTAGCATGTGCAGGTTTGAAGGTTCTAGAAGATATCACAGTGGTGCGACGCGCTGATAGCTCGATGGTTGGGCACCCAATTGTGGTGCCAACCGACCAGGGCTCGAACCCTGGGTCGCGCAAAAAAAAAAGAGGTCCCTCACTTTGTGCCTCAGGTGTTCAGCCCCCGCCAGTGGAGTCCACCCTTGGCTAATGTCAGCTTTAGGGACATTTTCTCGAGTCTCGATCCTTGAAGGTTGAGATTCCTTCTTAAGGGAAATTTGCATGGATAGGTTCTGTTAGGTATAACGCGTGTTATTCTATCTGTAGACTCTAGATTCATATGCTACGTGCCATGAACAAAGTGCATTGCTGCTACATGACCGCAATACTGCATTATTGGGGGTAGAGAAGTTCATCTATGCCAGACTTCACACCAGTTGCATTCACTGCACATTTTCACTAAAGGATTGAGCCCTGCTAGAATTCTAATAAAGAATACCTTACACTCCACTTTTCAGCTGATCAGCATAAAGGATAAGGTGTATGATAGTAAAGCACTTCCTTTATTCACATCAACTTAATCTTGAAAATGGAATATGCTGCATGGCTCGCTTTAGGTTTGGTATTTCAAATTGTGTGATGATATAATGGACACTGGCTGAGAATGTAGATACTTCATTATTTTAGTATCAAAAGATCAGTTTCATAAGGAAAGTTTTATATATTGGAAAAAAGAGGAGACTGTTATAAGTGGCATGGAATGTTTGCTTGCCTACTTGTCAGTATGATATAGAAAGGTTTATGTTTTAAGACTTCATCAGATGATCAAATGTTACATGAATATAGTAGTTGAATCATTTATGGAACCAAATTTGCACAGCTAAACCTCAAGTTTCTGGTCAGTTTCTAGAGAAGCTGCTTTCTGCAGCTGACTGTTTAGAACATTATATATTTCATTATACACCAAATGTATGTTCACATCAGTCAAACCCAACAAGATTGTGACCTGCAAAAGTTATTTCATATTTCTGCTTGTGTTTTATGGTGTGAAGTCAGCTGTGTAGCTGAGTTCGTTGATGTTGGAACTTGCTGTTTTCTATTCCTCATTTATCAGACTTGGATGTTCCTTACCTGCTTACTTGATGGTTTCACAAATGGTCAACCTTTTCTATCGTGTCACAACTCACAAGTTTATTTTCTGTTTAATGTGTCTGAAACAGGAAAGAAAAATCCAAACTCCAGGACAAAGAAACAAGCCTGAAGAAAGCTGCTGCCAAAGGAAGCAAAGCTGAGCAGAAGGCTAAGAAAAAACAAGTAGAAGAAGAGATTGCACGCCTATCAGCTGAGTTAGAGGCGAAACATGCTACGGAGCTTGCTTCTTTTGGGTACAAACCCTCAGGCAGCTCAGAAAAGGGTAACCTTGACAACCTAGTTAAGGCCATAGCTGGTGTTTCCATGTCCAGCAATTTGGATTCCGCAAAGCCCAGCAAGGGTGCACGGCGGCGAGAGAAGAAGGCAAAGGATGAAGCTGCTCGGGAGCAGCGGATCCAAGAAGAGCAAAGCAATCTCGTCAGTGACCGCATGCTGGAAAACGAGAAGCTTGAAAATAAACTTGAGCCCTTGGGGCTGACCATTCAAGAAATAAAGCCAGATGGCCACTGCCTGTACCGTGCTGTCGAAAACCAGTTGTTGCTCCATTCCAAGGGCACTGCACAGTACAGCTACCAGGACCTACGGCAGATGACAGCTAAGTACATGAGGGAGCATGCAGATGACTTCCTCCCGTTTTTCTTAGCAGAAGGCAAGGCTGAGACTGGGTCAGATCCCTCTGAGAGCTTTGAGAAGTACTGCCAGGAGATCGAGTCCACAGCAGCCTGGGGTGGACAGCTTGAGCTTGGTGCGCTGACCCACTGCCTCAAGAAGCACATCGTGGTCTACTCGGGCTCCTTCCCGGATGTGGAAATGGGCCTGGAATACAAATCTGGATCCGGAGGTAATAGTGCTGGGGATGCTAGCATCAGGCTGTCCTTTCATAGGCATGCCTATGGTCTTGGTGAGCACTACAACTCGGTGATTCCAACTGAGTCATCATAACAAAAGAAATTCGATACTGGTCTCTAATATGTTTGATTGTTTACTGGTCTTGCCTGTCGGATTTTAAACACAGTAGATGACATGTTTTTGGTTGCTGCTATATTTTTCCATCTTCTCATCGCCGTTGATGGTCGAGTGTACCAATCAAAGCTGTACTCGGGGGGTTGTTTCCCAAACAATTTTGCTCTCACCAGTATTATGTTGCAATCAGTGATATAATTTTCCATCGGCTGTAGCTTGCTGCTGCTTTTGAGTGGATTCTTTACCTGTTTGCATTCCTAATAATCTAATAGTTGTTGCCTTGTGCCGTTGCTGAAATTGGATGTAAGTTCTCTGTTGGATGGCTCAGTTACAGATTGCCGACGTTCCGCTCGCTGTCTTGGCTCAGACATACTGCTGTTCAGTTGACAATCTGCAAAAAGAAGAGACTTTCCAGTCGCAATCAGAAAAATCAATTTGGGGTTCCAACGGAGTAGTCAATCGGTTTGGTGATGCTGCAGTGTCTATGCGGGTGAGGAGAGGCTAAAAATGGCATAGTGCTCGCCGTAGTAGCCTATCCTCTTTTGTTGATGCTTCGCCAGATGCAGTCACATATAATGAAGTGAAGAACCTGATGACCGGCTTCCATCGCTGCAGCATGAAATGCTGCAATCCTTTGCTGTAACTCTGCTGCGTATGAGCTAGCAAAATTAGGAGCAAATGCAGTCGTCAGTCTCCCTCTGTGTTTTAGTATAGTTCTGAACCAGCATGCGTAGCGGGTGAATTGATGTCAGAAAATGGAAACTTCGTTTAAGAAAAAACCGTTTCGAAAAAAAGAAAAGAAAATGAAAACTGTTGAGGTCCTAACAGGCAACACCGCAAGCATCAGCAGCGCAGATCAGGTGAACAGCTACTCCATGGCCTTCGTCTCCTCTCCTCCCACTGCTGCGCTGCAGCGAGCGCCTCCCCTCCGCGTTGCTGCACTTGGACGGCAGCGGCCGGCTCGCCACCGGCACCGAACCGCCGCCGCCGCCGCGGCTCGGGCTCGCCGCGATGTCGGAGGCTCGGAGCTGCCTGCGAGTAATGATGACTGGCTTCGCTTTCTGGGCCTCGGGAGTAAAGTGGGCCGAGCTGATTTAGCCGCACACCGGCCCACGAGACGCCCACACTCCTCCCGCCAATCCTATATATCTTCCGGAAGATTTTTTCTTCTTCATCTTTCAGTGTTTGAGATTCGTATAGTCATCCACAACCATTGGATCTAACACACTCAAAACCCTACCCCTCACCCTCTCTCACCTTGCACTCCCGTCGTGTGTCTAGCGTCGCCGCCTGATGCGGCCCCCCGCAGCTGCCGCGCGCCATGCCGCCGGCCCTCCCTTGTGCCCGCCGCCGCCGCCGCCGCGCGGACGACTATCGCTCCGCCCCAGCCCCTCTCCTGCATCACGCTGCCGCGGCTGCAGCCTGCTGGCGCGCCGCCGCTTCTTCCGCCGGCCGCGTGCCTGCAGTGCCGCCGCCCCTTCCGCGCGCCACGCGCTCGCAGCGTCGCCGCCGCTGGTGACGGCCGCCGTTGCTGGAGAAAATGGTAGAAAAAAAGTTCAAGTTCTAACATTTTCAAAATATTGTTCAACATTTTCAATGTATTGATTCAATATTTTTGAGCTGTTGGTTCAATATTTTTGAATTGTTAGTTCAATATTTTTTCGTAAAATGTTGAATGAATCATTAGTTGGACTTTAATGGACTTTATAGGTGAGTTGTTTAAAGTATCTTCCACAAGATGTATAGGAGCCCCCTCCTCCGCCAGCAATCCTATAGTTCTTCCAGAAGATTTTTTCTTCCCCCACCTTCCAGTTTTTGAGATTCGTGCAAACTATCTCATCCATTGGATCGTCTCAATCGTAATCTTCTTCCTCCTCCCACCCCCTTCCTCACTAGTCACCACGCGGGCCGCCGCCGCCCCTTGATCCCGCGTCGGCGCGAGCGGCCGCCTGTCCGCCCTGCCTGCCACACGCGGCCGCTTCTGCGAAGCCCCCTCCTCCGCCGGCTCGGGATCCTACCGCCCGTTTTCAATCCAACGGTTCACGTGGCCCCTGGGGTGGACGGTAAATGAAATACCGTCCACCCCCGGTCGGTAGAAGAGCGAGACACCGTCCACCCCAGGTTCTCATCCCCGCGGACACCGTCCATGGCCGCTGCCCGCCGGCTGTTGAGGGGTGCCGGAAACGACGTGACGCGGTCGTCATGCCGCGCGGAATGCAGGCGCCTCTAAACGGCACCGTCCCTTCTGGGATTTTCTTCCGCTCCCCGACGCGCAGCGCACGGGTCGCAGATGCCGAGGGGCTCGCCGCGCCGGCGCGTTCTCGCACACCGCGGCGCCGCTAACAAGACCGCCGCCGCCGTTGCTCCGCCGCGGAATAGTTCGAGGATACGCCGAGCACATCCAAATTCGGGGCTCAATTTACGATGCGAAGCGTACTGCAAGTTTTAAGTGCTTAACTCGTCGCCTCCCGCCTCCATGGCCGCGCGGCGAGTCTGCTCGCACGGGCGGCGCGCCTGGCGGCTCAAGATGGGCGTGAGAAACGACGGGCTGGCACCGGCATCCGCCTGCGCCTGCACGGCCACGAATCTCCCGGCTGAAGGCTGAATGTACCAATCAGATTGTGCCATCGTGCTCCTGTCCCTGTCCTCATCAGCAAGCATGTTTCTGGTGCTGCTTGTGAGTGGAACAGAAATCAGTAAGCTCCCCTGCATCCCAAAGCATTGTCGCCTTCTTACCTCGTCTCTAGTTGGTTGCCTGCTTGCTGTTGGAGTTGCAACTTCGACTGCGGCGGCGTTCGGATCACTGCTATGGATACTGTTGAGCTCCCCCAACAGGCCAACACCACAACTCCACAAGCATCAGCAGCGCACAGGTGAGGTGAACAGCTACTCCTCCATGGCCTCCGTCTCCTGTCCTGTCTCCTGCTGCAGCGAGCCCCGCAGCTACGGGTTGCACTTGGACGGCATCTGGCTCGTCACCGGCATCGCACCCCAGCCGCCGCCGCGCGGGCTCGCCGTGACGTCGGAGCTGCCTCTTGCCTGCTGCCGTGCCGCGCCTGCGAGAGAAACAACGACCGGCTTCATTTGCTGGGCCTCCTGAGTAGACTGGGCCGAACTGATGTAACCGCACGCCGGCCCGGCCCACGCGACGCTGCCGCTGCCTCCCGCATGGTCGGATCCTGCCGCACGTTCTCGATCCGACGGTGTAGGTAGGCCCGGGGGTGGACGGTAAATGAAATACCGTCCACCCCGGGTCGGTAGACGAAACCACACCGTCTCCGTCCTCCCCGGCTTCCCGTCCCCGTGGCCACTATCCTTGGCCGCCGTCCGCCGGCAGTTGAGGGGCGCCGGGAGCGAGAGATAACACGGTCTTCGTGCCGCATCAAGCGCAGCTCCTCCGACCAATTCAGCTCGACCGTCCCCAGCTGGGATTTTCTGCCCCGACGCGCAGCACACGGGCTGCCGCGAGAGCCTCGCCGCGCCGGCGCGTTCTCGCCCGCCGGCCACCGCGGCACCGCTTCCACCGCCATTGCTGCCGCGGGGAGAAGTCCCGGAGACGCCTGGAACATCCAATTTTTCTTACCAGAAGGCAAGGCTGAGACTGGGGCAGATCCCTCTGAGAGCTTTGAGAAGTACTGTCAGGAGATCGAGTCCACGGCAGCCTGGGGTGGACAGCTTGAGCTTGGTGCGCTGGCCCACTGCCTCAAGAAGCACATCGTGGGCTACTCAGGCTCCTTCCCGGATGTGGAAATGGGCCAGGAATACAAATCTGGATCCGGAGGTAGTAGTGCCGGGGATGCTAGCATCAGGCTGTCCTTTCATAGGCATGCCTATGGTCTTGGTGAGCATTACAACTCGGTGATTCCAACGGAGTCATCATATTCCGAGTTTATGTCATAAAATGAAAAGTTCATTTAACTAAACAAAATCGTTTAAAAAAAAAAGGAAAAGTGAAAACTGTCGAGTTCCCGTTTTCCCAACAGGCAACACTTCAAGCGTCAGCAGCGCAGATCAGGACGTCAGGTGAACAGCTACTCCATGGCCTTCGTCTCCTCCCTCTCCTGCAGCGAGCGCCTCTCCTCTGTGTTTCTGCACTTGGACGGCAGCGGGCTCGCCACCGGCAACGCGCCGCCGCCGCCGCCGCGGCGCGGGCTCGCCGCGACGTCGGAGGCTGCCTGCGAGGAATGACTGGTTTCGCTTTCTGGGCCTCGTGAGTGAAGTGGGCCGAGCTGATTTAGCAGCACACCGGCCCACCTCCTCCGGCTAGAGATCCTGCCGCCCGTTTCCAATCCGACGGCTCATATGGCCCCAGGGGTGGACGGTAAATGAAATACCGTCCACCCCCGGTCGGTAGAGGAGAGCGAGACACCGTCCACCCCAGGTTCCTTCCCATCCCCGCGGACACCGTCCATGGCCGCTGCCCGCCGGCTGTCGAGGGGTGCCGGAAACGACGTGACGCGGTCGTCATGCCGCGCGCAATGCAGGCGCCTCTAAACGGCACCGTCCCTTCTGGGATTTTCTTCCGCTTCCCGACGCGCAGCGCACGGGTCGCAGATGCCGAGGGGCTCGCCGCGCCGGCGCGTTCTCGCACACCGCGGCGCCGCTAACAAGACCGCCGCCGCCATTGCTCCGCCGGGAATAGTTCGAGGATACGCCGAGCACATCCAAATTCCGGGCTCTGTTTACGATGCGAAGGGTACTGCAAGTTTTAAGTGCTTAGCTCGTCGCCTCCCGCCACCATGGCCGAGTTTGCGCGCACGGTGCGAAGTGAAGTGTGCAGAGTGGCGCGCCGGCAGCTGAAGATGGGCGTGAGAAACGACGGCCTGGCAACGGCATCCGCCTGCGCCTGCACGGCGACAAATCTCCCGGCTGAAGACTGAACGTACCAATCAAAGCTGCAAACAATTTTTGCTGCTCGGCGGGTTCAGATTGTGCCATCGTGCTCCTCTCACTGTCCTCATCAGCAAGCATGTTTCTGGTGCTGCTTGTGAGTCAGTGAGTGGAACAGAAATCAGTAAGTTCCTCTGCATCCCAAAGCATCATCGCCTTCTTACCTCGTCTCTAGCTGGCTGTCTGCTTCCTGTTTGAGTTGAAACTTTACCTGCGGCGGCGTTCCGATCACTGCTTGTACGGCAGCGGGCTCGCCACCGGCACCACACCCCCGCAGCCGCCGCCGCGTCAGCAGCGCAGATCAGGACGTCAGGTGAACAGCTACTCCATGGCCTTCGTCTCCTCCCTATCCTGCAGCGAGCGCCTCACCTCTGTGTTGCTGCACTTGGACGGCAGCGGACTCGCCACTGGCACGGCGCCGCCGCCGCCGCCGCGGCGCGGGCTAGCCGCGACGTCGGAGGCTCGGAGTGGCCTGCGAGGAATGACTGGTTTCGCTTTCTGGGCCTCGGGAGTGAAGTGGGCCGAGTTGATTTAGCCGCACACCGCCCCACGAGATGCCCGCCCTCCTCTGCCGACTAGGGATCCTACCGCCCGTTTCCAATCCAACGGCTCAAATGGCCCTAGGGGGGGACGGTAAATGAAATACCGTCCACCCCCGGTCGGTAGACGAAACACCGTCCTCCCCGGCTTCCAGTCCCCGCGGACACCATCCTTCCCGCCGCCGTCCGCCGGCAGTTGAGGGGCGCCGGGGGTGAGAGAACACGGTCTTCCTACCGCGTCGCACGCAGCTCCTCCGACCAATGCATCTCGACCGTCCCCAGCTGGGATTTTCCGCCACGACGCGCAGCACACGGGTTGGCGGGAGCCTCGCCGCGCCGGCGCGTTCTCGCGCACCGGCCACCGCGGCACCGCTGCCACCGCCATTGCTGCTGCGGGGAGGAGTCCCGGAGACGCCTGGAACATCCAATTTTCGATGCCCCTAGCTTACAGGTCAATTTAATTTAATCCGCTGCATATTTGCTGCCGCCTGCATTGCCGGGCGTGCGTGCACAGTGCGATGCGCGGAGGCTCAAGATGGGCGTGAGAGAACGACGAAGGCTGGTATCCGCCGTCGCGGCGACGGAACTCCACTGCTCCAGGTTTGAACGCTTAGCGTACCGACCCAAGCTACAATCGGGAGGTCCATTCTTCGACCACCCCTGCTCCGATCCGCGTGGGGAAGGAAGCTAATAGCCCTCAGTCAATTCTGATTCCGACTCCAGCTGGACTTGTGGTCTCCCGTAGCAGGCGCAGGCGCCAAAACGGCAGGTGTTTGAACCGCATTAGTCGCGGCGAGGTTTGCGGGCATCATGCGAGGTGTTTTCGGGCCTGCTGGCCTCGCGGGCGACGCTAGCTGAGAATGAGATCGGTCGGAGATTTGCTTCACGATTGGTAGTGCCATCTGCTGTTAATCAGGGTGATCGGCGCGCCAGCATCAGACGGCCGAGCTAATTTTGCGATCGCTCCCTCTTGCGATTATTATTAGTAGTAGATAGTAGAGATTCTCCTTTTCGGCACTTCCTGTTCTCTTCCTCAATCTTGAATCTACTAGGGTTTAGTACACTTGCTACGATGGTGAACGACGACCTCAGCGCCGGCGACCGCTGGGCTCGCACCGTTTTCGGGGAGATCCAACGCTTCAAATCTCTGAGGCCTCGCCCAGGGAGAATTGTAACAGAACCGTCCAAATTAAACCGGTTTAAATGTGTTAATTATCATTTTAATAGTTAATTAAGTTACTCCGCACTTAATACGGTGTAATTTGGTCGTTTGTCGAGTTAAGGATCGAAAAAAACTGGAAGTCTCGCACGAAGACGAGCACAGATGATTACAAGCAGACAAAAATTCTCAAATTTAATTTACAAAGCAGAGCTTTACAAAATAAGTTTTAAACAAATTATCAGAGTTCAACATGCAACGGAATTTAAATAGAAGTTTTGTTTGAAAACAACGATAACTACGAAGGCGTGAGGATATCACATCGAGCCCATCGATGTAAATCTTGGTTAGCTCCAACCAGCAGCAATTATACTTGAAAATAAGATAACAACAAACCCTGAGTATACTAATACTCCGCAAGGCTTACCCGACATGTGTATACTTAGTCCACTATCTAGACATGCAAAGCTTTTTGGCTCTGGAGTTTATTTTGCTGAAAAGGCTATTAACAATGAATCCTTTCTTTCAAATTTTAGCTCAGTTTTAGTATAAACGGTAACAGCGAGGTTTGCCTGAATTTCTAGAGCACACATGGTAGATCAGAGAAATCCTCTGGTAATATCATAATCAAATCCTTTTCATTCCATTCTCATTACCATTTTTTACTACGATGTGACGAAGTGACCAATGTTCTTTTAACCGAGAGAAACGGCGAATCGATCCGATTTAACCTTGTAAGGTGGACCTAACTCACACGACACATGAAAACCCCGTCGGGCCACACACGTCAACTGTTCCCATCATCACCCCGACGCCTGAATCACGCATGCCAAAACCCAGGTGAAGGGCCCCTCACGACGAACTCCCTGAGAACCCGGAGGCGACATACACTCCAACACCCGCCATCATCCCACTCCAAGAGTAGCAGGTCACGATTCAAAGTATCATTGCAATTCAGATAATTAACTTACCGGTTTCGACTACCTCCTACTCCCGGCATGTAGTTAGTACTGTTCAAACTTGGTCAGCACAGCCAACAATGGTACGGTCCTCAAACGACACAGACAAAGATTACTCTACATCCATTTCATATCCAGAACTAAACTCATCTCCGCCCGGTCTCCATTTCTCTTTTCCCATTGATTCATCTCAAACCACTTTGCCATAAGCAAAAAAGGACTTATATCTCGCGAGTGACAAGAATCACTCGATTTCTACAAAATCCTGATTAAGCATGGCAGTACTAACGACCTGCACACTAGTAGAGTAACTGAGGAAACCCAGGGATCATGCATCTATGGTTTTATTGAACTCCTAGAAAACTTAATGCACAAATACATAGATAAACCATTGAATACTCAAATTAGGGGTTATGCTTCGGGGCTTGCCTAGAATTAACACTAAGTCAGTGTTAGTATTAACAAGGCCTTGGGCCAGGTCTTCGCTGCTCCAGCTAGTTCTCTCTTCAAGATACGCCCACCAAGACCGTCTTGTGGTCCGGTTCGTCATTGCTTGCTTCATGTCCATGCATTGTACATCTAGCATACCTAAATGAGATGCAACAATGATAATGTATGAACGATGCATCAGACAAGACAATCAAGACAAGCTCAAGGTCACTATTGCATGGGCATTGACAGAATGTTAATTAAATATCACACAAGTCTACTGTAGAGATAGATAGCAAAGCACATCGAGCATGGCACACATCTAGAAGGCTATATAAATAAAGTGTTTCACTTCCCAAAAATCATTACTTAAACTTATTTTAGAAAAACTAAACCACTGTGCAAAGCAGGAAGGGTTAGACTAGAACTTTATTAACTAGCAAGTAAGTTTAACCAAGGTACATAAAAACAAACCACAATCTGATCTAACAAGATTAACACGATTTACATGTGATCAACACAAACCATGCAAAAAAGAACTATTTAGCAACAAATATAAAAAGAAGGGAAAATTTGATTCATGCCACCACAACTCCGTGAAATTGGGTTTCACGTTGAAAATCATGCCACTCAATGGCATGGATTTCAACATGAAATCCAACTTCGTGAAATTGTAGTGGCATGTATCCAACTGACCCTAAAAAGAAAGGCTATAGCTAGTAGCTAAACAAATGCAAAAACTTCACATGCAGCCATAATCTGGTAGCAAAACTTTACCAGAAGGTTAAGGTATCGATAAAACATGCAATAAAAATTTACCAACAATTATTGATAACAAAAAGTATTTATTTTAGCCTCAACAAGACAGATAGAACAAAAACAGATTTACAAACATGCACATAGCTTCTGAACATGAAATTTTTATACTGAACTAAGCGTGCAAAGAGTAAGCTACGTCATAAATTTCATAATTTTTGGACTTCCAAAATTGCAGATATTAAATACACAAGCTAAAACAAGCATTAACCATGATTAAACCAATACATCACAGAAACATTAACCAAACAATAGGTTTAACATTTTTCATGAGTACAACATGTCAAAACAAAGATAATCAAACTAGTTTTATATTTTTCTCATGCTCCTAACTCCCTTTGTGCACTTAACAAGCTACAAAAGCATTTATTTAGCATAAATAAAATTACACAGTAAAAGTTGTCAAACAACACATTTCATGGTTCTATCTTATAGAGCATTAAAAGATGAAGCTAATAAAACTAGTTTTGTATTTTTATCATTTTTCTACTATTTTCTACAGAGTTTCAAAGTTTACAGCTAAAATATTGAAAAGACCCTGTGCGACACTATTCATATGAGTCTATGACTTCACAAAAAGACCCCTACACCAAAAACACCCCTACACTTTTATCTATTCTTGCACGAGGCCCCTGGGCGAAAATAGGAACAGAGGAGCGCACGGGGAGCCCGATTCCAGCGATGGTGCTCACCAGCGGGGAGGAGAAAGAGGGGGAGGAGCAAGAGGAGGTCACGGGCTACCTCGGGGTGGTCTTGGCGCGGTAGGAGGCGACCGGAGGCGTGCTGTCCGCGGTGGACTGTGGCCCGGCGGCCGTGGTGGGGGTGCACGTGCTCCGGCGATGGAGAGAGAGCGGTGTCAGACCGGGAAGCTTCAGCACGACGAGGGGAACCCGTTCAGGGGCTTGGCTTGGGCGGGGGATGGCCGGAGGTGATGGGTCGACGGGGAGCAGGAGCTTTGGGCGGAGCAGCAATAGCGGCCGCGGCGGTGCAGGGCCGATTCGGCCACGCAGAAGCTCGGCCGGACCTGGTGCTGCGCGGTGGAGGTGGAGGACGAGGTTGGGGGGGAGGGGGAGGGGGGGCTCGTGCAAGGAATCGGCGAACGATGGCCGGTGTCGGCCAGAATCGAGATAAGGACGCGCTCGAGGCGGTGCTCGAGGTTCACCTTATGGCCGACGCGTGGGCGCGGTCGCCGGACTGTGCCGGTCGTCGGCATGGCGCACGGGTAGGGCGAGCGCTGGGAGTAGGTGAAACAAAGGACTTGTTTGAACTGGCTTGACTTGAATTTGACCCGATTTTGGCTGCCCAAAACTCAAGATTTCACATTGCAACCCGAATTTTGGCCAAAACAAAAGTTGTAGAGGAAGACAAGATCTACAACTTTGATATTGAGCAAAACTTGATTTGATACTTGGATCAGAGAGAAAAATGGGGTTGAACTCAGCTAAAGTTGAGTATACTATGCAAACTCAATTAACGCTAATGACAAGCTTAGGTTCGAGATTAGCGCGTTTAAGCATAAAATTTACATCGGGGGTGTTACAAGGGTCTTCCGCCACACCCCGATGCCGCCGGAGGTCAGGGCGGAGTTGGCCAAATCGCTGGGGATCTGGCCGCTGCCGCAGAGCACGCGCGACGGGGCCGTGGACACGGTCGCCAAGCAGATGGGGCTCTCAGCAGGCTACTTAGCGCTGCGCCACGGCACCATCTCGGAGCCCGAGGCCAGCCGCGCCGCCGCCGCCGAGGCCGAGACCTTCGCCGCCGCCTCCGCGTACGCCGCCGGCAAGGACCTGCTGGCTACCAAGGCGGGGCGGTTCGAGGTCTTCCAGACGTACATCAGGGAGTTGTGGACTCGCGCCTGCCGCTACGCCAAGTCCCGAGCCCGACCCCATGCCGCCGGCGCCTCAACCTCAAGGGCAGGACCCGGCGCCGCCGCCGCTGCTCTGCCGCCTCGGCCTCCTGCTCCTTCATCCGCCGCTTTCGTCGCTTACGTCGCTGGCATCTGCTCCGGGGCCTCCGATGCAGCCGCTCTCGAGGAGTAGGGCACTAGGGCGTCGTCTACGCCTCTATGCTTAGTAGTATTACCAACTTATGTTTGTTTCTGCTATATACTTATATATACTAGGATGATTGGCGCGCTAACACCGCGCCAGCAATTGGGGAACGCGCCAGTACACCGTCTAAGCAGCTGGTTTTTAATGTCGGCTTCTACCTTTAGCAGCGAATCAAACATGCAGTGGTATTGTACTATATATAGTAGAAATTGCAATCAGTGGAATCGTTAAATTGGGTCGTATTGTCATACCTATCTAGGCACGTGCAATTTACAATTTACATATGGGAGATGTGTCGTCGGATAATGTAGCAAGGCACAAATTTGGATGTTAGGTGATGTAGTTGCCGCTTGGTCTGATGGAGAAAGGATGGCAAGCTCCATTACATAGCAAGACTTGACACATTAATTTACATATAGCTTGAATAAGTAAGATTTGTTTTGATAACTTAGTTATGCAAAATGAAACATAACCCGTCAGATGGGAGTCTTTGATTCATTACAAAAACATAACCCCGTCAGGTGGTCTTAGCGTTGCAGCAAAACCACGTCTGCGGGTAGAGATAGATAGTCTTTAGCTAGATAGTTTTCAGGACCCAAGGGAAAAATAGACATTTGAGCTGTCTGCTATTTGGAAGTCGCAACTTTTTGTGCTGCCCTTGGGCCGCACCACACTGGATTAGCTAGTCTTCTGACACAACTAATAATGCAGAAAAGAAAGTCTCAAAGCAGGTAGACATTTGCGTGATATATTATTAGCAGGCCTTAGTGATGTAAAAGCAAACAGATGGAATAGCAGCCTTTAGAAGTTCAGGGTTGGCATACCATCAACACTATACAGATCCTTACAGTCTCAACAACTTTCGTACAGATATGGAGTCAAGAACAGGCATGACAGATCTATTACATTCGTGTTCAAGTGGATGGACCTCTCAGACTAATATATTGCCAGATTTTACCAAACATGCAAGTTTGACATACGACCTAGTACAGTTCTTGAGGCAAACTAATATAGAAATTAATATGGTATTAACATTAGTAAAATTTGAACTTGATCAACATGTATTATTTATAATCATATATTTAATCAGTATATGGTGTCGATGTACTGAGAAAGATAGATTTTGACCTTCTTGTAATAATGCCTTCTTCTCACCAATCCCTCAAAGTATCGCAGGCATAGATCACACTAAAGATACAGCAATGGTAAAAGAGAATGCTCATGGAAAGAAAAGAAAATCCACCTTTAACAGACCTGTAAGAGCGCAAGGGTTTGAAACAATTCTTCCAAATTTTTTTGCAGTGCCATTCAGAAAAGGTAGAATGATAAATTCTAACAAGCTGAAAAGCTAAAGCGAATTAAGTCATGAACATAAACAACACAGGTATCCATGTTCTGAACATAGTATATAACACAAACTATGAGATAATTGTTATATTGTGATCCAAATTTTGGTGGGAGATTGTTGGAATTTGGGCTTGGCCCATTAAATATTTTAGTTATTCCAAATAAATCCCAAAGGCTCATGTGGTGCAAACTTTTAATCCCACATTGCTAGTAGAAGTTGAGGAGACCATATGACTCACCGGAGAACATCAATTCGATTATTCCTCTTGTAAGCCGCCGTTAGGCGTTGTAAACACACACCCGATATAGTGAAGTTCTTGTTGGCTGGCGCCCGTGTTTTTTACTCTTCGCAGTGGAGGGGTTTTCCACGTTAAATCCTTGTGTCTCTTGAAGTTTGATCTTTGCTGTTCTCATCGTTTTTTGTTTGACGTCGCTTCTAACAAGTGGTACCAGAGCCGTGGTTTCAAGTTAGGGTTTCGTGATGGCATCGATGAAGTATGATCTACTGATGTTGGACTACAAGACGAGGTTCTCGCTGTGGCAAGTCAAGATGAGAGCTATTCTGGCGCAAACCAATGATCTTGATGAGGCGCTGGAAAAATTCGGGAAGAAAAAGAAGGATGAGTGGACCGATGAGGAGAAGCGCAAGGACCGTAAGGCTCTTTATCTTATTCAGCTTCATCTATCTAATGATATTCTGCAAGAAGTGCTGCAGGAAAAGACTGCTGCAGAATTGTGGCTAAAACTGGAATCGATCTGCATGTCGAAGGATCTTACCAGTAAATTGCATATGAAGTTGAAGCTGTATACGCTTAAGATGCAGGAGGGTGATTCGGTGATGGGTCACCTATCTGTCTTCAAGGAGATTGTTGCTGACATAGGGTCGATGGAGGTTAAGTATGAAGATGAGGACTTAGGTCTTCTCTTATTATGCTCTTTGCCAAGTTCTTATGCAAGTTTTCGTGACACCATACTATTAAGCCGTGATGAACTAACCCTTGCGGAAGTTTGTGAGGCACTCCAGTCTAAGGAGAAGATGAAAGGCATGGTGCAGACAGATGGATCGTCCTCAAGGGGCGACGCCTTGCATGTTAGAGGCAAATCAGAGCAAAGATCATCCAGCGACAACAACGATCGTAGCAAGAGCAATGACAGTAGAGGCCGCTCCCAGTCCAAAGGTCCCAAGAAGAAATTATTTTGTAAGTACTGCAAGAAGAAATCTCATATGATTGAGGATTGCTGGAAATTGCAGAATAATGAGAAGAGGAAAAATAAATCTGATGGTAAGGCTAGTGTTGCTTCCGCTGGTGAAAACTCTGAGTCAGATTGTTTGGTTGTCTTTGCTGGTTGTGTTGCTGGTCGTGATGAGTGGATTCTTGATTCTGCATGTTCCTTTCATATCTGCACTAACAGAGATTGGTTCAGTTCTTATGAGTCTTTGCAGAACGGTGATTTTGTGCGCATGGGAGATGATAACTCGTGTGAGATTGTTGGCATTGGCTCTGTTCAGATCAAGACCCATGATGGCATGATTCGCACACTGAAGAATGTGAGGCACATACCAGGAATGAAAAGAAATCTGATCTCGTTGAGCACACTTGATAAAGAGGACTCAAATACACCGGTTCAGGTGGAGTTGTGAATGTATCTAAAGGTTCTTTTGTATGTTTGCTGGGTGATCTAAATCCTTCAAATTTATATGTTCTCAGAGATTGTACTTTGCATGGTTCTGTTTCTGCTGCTAATGTTGCTAATGCTGAACCTAGTAAGACTGACCTTTAGCATATGCGTCTTGGACACATGAGTGAACTCGGTATGGCAGAATTGATGAAGAGAAACCTGCTGGATGGCTGCATTCTGAGTGGCAAGAAGTTATGTGAGCATTGTGTATTTGGTAAGCACAAGAGGGTAAAATTCAATACCTCTGTTCATACCACAAAAGGTACACTTGATTATGTTCATGCTGATTTGTGGGGTCCTTCCCGTATGTAACATCCCGAAAATTACCTAAATAAATCGTGCGCTAAAATTTTGCTTCGTCGTTAAGCTCGAGATCCCTCCTTGAAACTGTGGCAGCCCCGCCTAAATTAATCCGGCTTAAGTGCGCTAACCATTACCGAAACAGTAACTAGGGTTAATACGCACTTAAAACGGAGTAATCCGGCAGTGCTGTCGGGTAAAATCCCGATTAAACCACTTGAACAGGATCGACAAAGCAGTCCAGAGAATGCAACATTCCACAAATTTTACAGCATAGAGTATGAAATTAAATTATTATTACAAACCAAGTTTGAATTCATAAAAAGACAATAGAGTTTAAGTGCGGCGGAGAAATGAAAGATATTTTACCGACGAATCAAGACGTCATGATGAAGCCCGTACATGACATCAACCACATCCTCAGATGTACCACCTGAAAAACAAAGCCACAAGCAAGGCTGAGTATTCTAATACTCAGCAAGGCTTACCCGACTGAGGGTATACTTAGCCCTTTATCTAGACATGCAAGGCTTTTGGCTGGAGGGGTTTGTTTTGCCGAAAAGCAGTAAAGAGTGGATCCTTAATTATAGGTTTTAGTTTTCAGGTTCTAGTTCAAATAACCATTCTAGGTGAGCATCTATCCAATAGCATCCATGGTGAAAACAATTATCTTTTACCATCCAATCAACCATATTCATCGTTCTCAACTTTCACTTCTTACTCTATGTGGCAAAAGGGTTAAGCAGTCCCAAACCGTGAGAAGCGGACGATTCGAATCGAATTTGTTAACCTTGCAAGGCAGACCTAAACACACGTCACGTGGTTACTCGCAGAGTCACACGTGCAACATTTCCCCTTTCTTTCCGGGTTGTGGATCAGGGTTACCGTCCTCGACTACAGAGTACGACGACTCTGCACCCGCATGTGCGCGCATGAGAAACGACGTTCAAAGAAGGTGAAAGTAAAGTCCACTTGCCGGTCCAATCAGGTACTTAAGCTTACCGATTACCATATTCTCGGCATGTGTCTAGTACGTTCAAACGCTTAACCACCACTACCACACACTGCGGCCTTATCAAAATTTCACTAAACAGACGGGGCATCACAAGTACCACAGCCCCGCCCGTAAGCCTTATAGTTGCAGCAGGTATTAAACAACCAACTCCTATAATTCTCGCGAGTGACAGGAAATCACTCGACTTCTACCGAACACTTAGCATAGCCAACTAGCGACCTTCACATACTAGTGTTCAAGCATAGGTACCTAGGATCATGCAACTAATGTTCCAATCAACTCCTGTAACTTAGATGCACAAATAGATAGAAACAATAATAAGTTGCATAAGTTTACAATAGTAGGACATGCTCCGGGGCTTGCCTGGGATTAACACTAGGTCAGTGTTAGTTAGAGAATAATTGCTCAGTGAGCCGCTTCCTTCGGTCTTGTGTATCGGGATCCATCCGTCCATCTTCTAGACGTATCCACCATTCACCGTCTTCTGGCTCGGCTCCAATATCACGTCATTCACGCGGTTCTTTTATCGTACCTAAAAGAAATGCGACAATTCATATGTATGAATGCAAAGCCCCGAGTTGCTCAACAATGTAGATGTTATTATTATTTTTTTTTCCTTCACGATAAAGTTGTAGTCCACCTAAAGTGAGTTTGGACGCGATACTTCTTAATTAACAAATACTGGGCAATCATTTATAGAGTAGTAATTTAATACCATTTAGTTCATAAAGGAGCTAGGGGTGAGTTTCAAAATCTTGCTAAGTCGTGCAATACAAGTGTCTCAACAAACACTAGTCGAACATGGATAAATTTTACATGTCAAAGCATGCAAGCACTGGTAATTAAACTTTAACCGAGTGTTATGTATCTTAGAATGAGCTTACTGCAAAATTTCTAGACTCAGACCATAAGTACACAAGACATGGAAAGAAAAAAAAAACAACAAAATATAACTGCAGGGAACAAGATTAATTTGTACAGCTAGTTCTAGTATGTTTTAGAGGTTCATAATTTACTTGAATGAATATGTACCCAACTAAAAGCTCCAGTAAAAGAAATATCAGATTTTTTTTTCCAGTTACAGAGACTATTTTTCATGATTTAATGTATTTCTCCTTACCAAAACTTATTTGGTCAAGTTGAGCTTAACTAAAAATTCTCAAACTTTTTCTATAGTAATAAGGAACCAACACAAAGGTACTATAAAAGTTTCAACTCATGAAACACAGTAGAACAACTTGGAGCAATAAAACTATTTAAACTAGGCATAAACCAAGATCTAATGAAACCAATAGCTAGAGTTGTCAAAATGTCCTCAAATTTTTACAGTAAACTATCCATCTAGGTTGTAGCATACTGTCCAAAAATCATCTAAATATACTGAGTAGAACTTGAGATACATACAAAGGTGTATAAAACTAATATTTAATATAGAGATAAAATTATTGTTCAAATGCAAAACTGGATGTAACAAAAGTTGTAGGTCTTGTTGCAAGGATTCCAAAACATTTGGATTTCTATTTTTCTGATTTTTCTACGATTTTCTAGGTATTTTCAAAGTTCGCTGTTTTGAGTTCATGGCGTTTTTGCGCTTGGCCCCTTGGACTTCTGTTTCTTCTCAGCGCGGGTCCTTGGACGGGGAAGGAACAGAGGAGGTAGGACACAGCTTTTCCCGGCGAGGAGAGGCTCCGGCGGTGGGGGCCCCACTGGGGAGAAGCGAGAGGGGCACAAGAGCTACCTTTGGAGGGGCTTGGGGCTCGAGATGGTGGCCTGTGGTGGCCTCGCCGCGGAGAGGGGCGGCCGGCGGTGGACTGGTCCGCGGCGGCGGCGTTCCCGGCGGGCCTGGGCGGCGGCGAGCAGGTCGGGGAGCACCAGCAGAGGTCAAGGGAGCTTGCTACGGGGTCCGTTTGGCGCGGGAAAGGGTGGAGGGGTGAGCTCCACGGTGAGCTAGGGGGCGGCGGCGCTAATGGCGGCGGCGGCGGCCGTTCCCGGCAACAGGGGCTCGCGGGGCGGGGTGCTCGCGCTCAAGAAGGAAGGAGGGGAGGGTGAGGACGGCTCGGAGCCCGCAGAAATGGTCCAGGCGAGTCAAGGCGACGGGGAGGGCGTGACGCGGTCGGCCGGAGCGATACGGCGTCGCCGTGGCGCTTCGACGGCGGTCCTCGGTGTGCGCGCACGGGATGGCGCCGCGTGGCGATGTCGCGAAGCTTCAGGGAAACACCAGAGGCGCGGAGAGGGCTGGGGCGCGGCGCGTGGACGACGGCGAGGCGACGGCGTTCGACGGCGAACGGCGTCACTGCAGGAACAGAGAAGGGAAATGGAGCGAGGGCAAAATCGTAAATAAAGCGAAGTTCAAAACTCTCATTTGTAAATTCAATTTTTCTCTTTTCTCCCGAGGTCAAACGAAAAACTTTTGAATACCAAACTTGCTTAAAATTTCGAGATCTACAACTTTCGTTTTAGGCACTTTTTCATTTGAGACTTCGTTTCAAAGATAAAAATTGAAACTTGAGTGCATTTGAAAATATCCAATACACTTTGAAATTCAAATTTTTCTCCCACTTTTGTGTAGCAACTCGAAAAACTTTGAACACGAAAGTTGTTCGTATTTTGAAAACCTACAACTTTGGTTTTGGACAAAAATTCATTTGAGCTATATTTTAGAAATTATTTTCAAAGCAGATTAGTTTGAAATTTGACAGATAAATTAAATCCCGGCCGCGCTCTCCACCCGGGCACGCCGCCCTTGGGCCCAGCTCCGGTCGCGCAGCACGCCCGGCCCGACCGGTCCTCCTCCCCGCGCGCCCCCTGGCCGTGCCCGCTCACCACGCCTGCCCGAGCGCGCCCACACCACGCGCACGCGGCCGCACCGCGACCAGAGCGCCCGCACACGCCACACCCTGCCTCCTATCCCGTGCGCGCGCTCACCGCCACGACCACCGTTGACGCCGTACAGGCGGCGGCGACCTCGGCAAAGTGACGCCTGCAGCGGTCGCCGCCTGCCTGAGGTGTCACGTCGCCTCGCCGAGCCCGACCGCCGTTGACGCCGGCCCCCACCGCCATTATTTCGGCCGCCGGCCTCCGCCGCATCCCGCCAAGCCGCCACCGCCTCTCCACGGCTATAAAAACCTCCCCACCGGCGCCACACCATCGCACTCAAACCTCCCTGGCCACCACCGCCTCCCCTCCCCAGCGCTAGCGCCGCCGCCCCGCTTCAGTAGCGCCGCCGCCGCCGGCCCGCGTCGCCCCGCCTCTGAGCGCCGTCCCGGCACAAGGTGAGGCCAGGGATCAACCCCGCAGGGCCCTCACCTCCTTTCCCCTCTACCCCGGGCCGCCGTCGAGGCCCAGGGCGGCCGAATCGGCCGCCGTCGTGCGCCGCCCACCCCTCCCCTGTTTCCAGTGGCGAGAGGAAGGGGAAAGGCAGTTTTGCCTTGAGCCCCCTCCCCTTTCCTCTAATCAGCAAAGAAACCCCAACCTTTTAAGCCCCTTTTTCAATTAAACCCTTACCCTTTGTTATATTTCCAAAACCAACCCCCCACCTTATAAACTTAATTACAAATAAAACCCTGACTCTTTTTAATTAACCCAAGAAACTTCTAAAATATAAACCAAGCCCTTACTTACTTAATTATAATTACAATTAGGTCCCTGAACCCCTGTTTAGGGCCTAAACGCTCCCCTGACCTATCATTTTATGTGCCTAACGACCCCGGATTAACCTAAAATTTTACCCCGCCTCTACTAGCTTAGTTGCGGCCATACCACTCAGAAACCATCCAAAAATAATACTCTATGCTCTATATTTCATGTGTTCCCGTTTCGAGCTCGACGACAAATCTTTGTCTTCTGTGTTTTGATTGTGTGCCTGTTTGTGTGCGCTGTAGACCACGGAGCGAACGAAGGAGAACCCGTTGACGAGCAGTGCTGTGAGCAGGTGAACGAGGACCCGTTCCGCGACCCCGAGCCCGAAGGACAGGACTTCCCCGAAGGCTGTGAAGACGGCAAGTTCAATCCCATCCTTTGATGCATGTTTCTGTCCTAGTTTTTATAAACACCACCCAATGGCCTGTTTTATAAATTGCATATGTTTTGCTTGCATGAAAACACGGTTGGATAGCCACCCCTTGACTTGTGATGACCATTCCTTGACCACCTAGATTAATGTCTGATTTTGCTTGGACGTTAATCGATATTAGAACGCTCAGGACTTTACTCATAATATGATTTATTTGATAAAGAAAATGTGTGCGTGTGGGAAGGGATAAAATGTGGATTTCGAAAGATGAGTATGGACGGGATGGACGGCATTTCTGTGTGATTTGCCGATTGGTGTGCTTGTGCCTGTGTGGCAGAGCAAGGAGGGAGATATCCATCTTGTCGTGTCTAAGGACCGAGTTGGTGTGTCATCTCACCTAACTCCACTTTCGTGCAAACCACTCGACCGTTGAATGGGCAACGGCGTAGCATAAATCCCACTAGTTGGTGTGGTAGCCATCAGGAGAGCTGAGAGCAACGGGTGACTAAGGAAAAGGGATAAGCCCCGAGTGACTTATGCCCGGTTATACCTAAGTGAACGGTCAATGACCCCTTGGTGCGTCCCGTGATGGCTAGTCAGGCTTAGCTATGGTGGGTAATGGCTATGTTGGGATCTACACCGACACGACGGTGTTCGAGTTGTGGTATCCTACTTGTGGGTAAAGTTGCACACCTCTGCAGAGTTAAGAATCTATTCGAATAGTCCGTGCCCACGGTATTGGGCGAGTTATGGTGTGGTCACATAACTAGTGTTTCTTTGGGATGGGCTGGTGTGAGTTGTTTTGGAATTGGTTCCGGCAGTTGTGCCGTGTGCTACGACGGACGGGGAGTCCGGTAGCAGTTTTAAAACCTGAACTCTGTGTTACTGCAAAAACTGATTTCTAAAAGGTTTTTCGTAAAATAAACCCCTGCATAAAATGCCGTTTTTCTGCAAATTAAACCGTAACCTTATCCTTGTTTTACCTATGCATATTATTCTGTTATAACCCCCTCCGTGGGTGTGGTTGGACTTGCTGAGTACGTTTGTACTCACCCCACTCTTACTTTTTACAGAAGAAGACCCGGACTTCGTACCAGACGACGCCGAGTAGGGTTACCGTTCTACACCCAACCTTGCCTGTGGAACCGGCCCTGTTGAGATGCCTCCGCTGTCGCAGTACTCTGAGCCCGTAGTAGACCCTATGTGGTTCGCGGTCTGGTGTTATGTCGTAGCCTGGTTAATTATTATTATCATCTGTATCGAGTGTCCGCCAAGGTTTGTAAGGTTTTGAACCATCTGATGTAATAAATGTGGCATCAGCCTCCTGGGACTGATGTTTTGTATCACATTTAAGTCTTCTCTTATGAGGGGACGCTTCACCGTAAGCCTTCATATGGTGGTGCTCGTTATATGCTTACCATTATTGATGATCACTCTAGAAGAGTCTGGCCTTATTTTTTGAAAAACAAAGATGATACTTTTGCAGCTTTTACATAGTGGAAAGTTATGATAGAAAGGCAAACTGAGAAGAAGGTCAAGGTGCTTCGCACTGATAATGGTGGAGAATTTTGTTCGGATGTTTTTGATGACTATTGCAGAAAAGAAGGCATTGTTAGGTATCACACCATCCCATACACTCCGCAGTAGAATGGTGTGGCCGAGCGCATTAACAGGACCATTATCTCGAAGGCTCGTTGCATGCTGTCCAACGCCCGCATGAACAAGCGTTTTTGGGCTGAGGCTGTTAATACTGCATGCTATTTGATCAACAGGTCGCCTTCTATTCCACTCAACAAGAAGACTCCTATTGAGGTATGGTCTGGTACACCTGCAGATTATTCACACTTGAGAGTTTTTGGCTGCACTGCTTATGCTCATATTGATAATGGAAAATTAGAGCCTAGAGCTATTAAATGTCTGTTTCTTGGTTATGGTTCGGGAGTCAAAGGATATAAATTGTGGAATCATGAAACTAAAAAGACTTTCATGAGCAGAAGTGTTAGTTTCAATGAGTCTGTGATGTTTATTGACAGTCTGTCCACAGATGATACTTTAGTTGAAAAATTGCAGCCACAAGTTAGTGTGCAGGTGGAGCTTATGGATGACCAGAAAAATGAAGTTATTGGCAATGATATTTCAGATAGTGTTCCTGATACTGTTCAGCACTCACCTCCAGTTTCTTTACCGGGAGTATGACTCCAAGGGCACTCTTCGGTGCGACCTGATGATCTTCATAGCAAGGAGCACCCGCTACCCTGATGTGGACCCTTGGTTCATCTCCACCACTGGATTCCGTTTCCCGGATACCTATCGGAAAGCCGCCCGCAAAGCCCTACGACGTCTGCGTGTGATCTACAGGCATCACCTCCAGCGGACTCCTATGGGATTTTTCCCGCCGACTGAAGGAAGAGGACGCACATGGATCGCCAGGATGAGAGGACTTGGAAGAGAAGAAGAAGACCTAGAAGACACGGTCTCTCACCTATCCATCTATCTCACCGGCCTGGATGAGCTCTATCGCGAGCAAGCAGCACAACTGAAATAGCAGGTCCACAGAGCAGAAAAAGCAACCCAGGAGATGGAGGAACAACGGTCGAGGACTTTCCATGCCGAGTATTCCCTAGCCGCCCTCCAAGTCCAAATGGATGAAAAAGAGGAAGAACTGGAAGAACAGCGGGCAAGAGCCACACGCGCCGAGGACTCGCTAGCCGCTCTCCAAGCTCGGATGCGGAGGTACGAGGCTCGCTGGGGAATAGGCGGTTGGATAGAGGAGGACGAAGAAGAAGAACCCATGGAAACCCATTGGGACGTAGGTACTTAGACAGAGGAAGAAGAGCCCGAGGAAACCCATTGGGATAAGGGTACTCAGACCGATGACACCACGGATCAGTATCTCCCACTGAAGAAGCGCCCTCTTAGGATCGAGGAAGAGTCTCCATGATAGGAGTTGTCTCCAAGCTAGGACCTTTGCTCTAATAATAATCATGTACCCATGAAGTTGTACCCCCCCCCCATGACGCCATAAATAAAGATCATCTACCCCTTGTGTACCTCAAATAATTGTGCAAGTTTTTCACCATATCTTTGTTTTCAGATGGCTGAGGAAGGATGGACCCAGGGCGACTACCAAGCTGCACCTGGCTTCCCCAGCCTCTTGATCAACGCCCTGGAGAGCCTTGGCGTCACGGAACGCCCAAGGTACTACAGCAGAGAGTACGAGCATCATGGCACTCTCCGCTGCCGGGTGATCCTAGTCATCGCCAGAAGTGACCGCTACCCCGACATCCTGTCATGGCGAGTGACTGCTACAGGGTTTAGGCACCAGGACACCTATCCCCTAGCCGTCAGGAAAGCACTTCGTTATCTGTGCCGGATTTTCGAAGGACACCTCACCCCCACACCAATGAGGTTCTTCCCACCAGCCATCAGGACACCAGTTTGGGAAGCTCGAATGAGAAGCCTGGAACGGCGCCGCCATGAAGAAGTCCTCCTGTACCAAGTAGCTACCTACCTAGCCTCCTTGGATCAGCTCTTCGACGAGCAAGCCAACTTGCTGAGGGAACAGACCCATCGAGCCGAGCAAGCAGAGCTCGCCCTAAGACTGCAGCAGATCCGAGCAGTCCAAGCCGAGGCAAGAGCCGCAGCAGCGGTCAGCAATGAAGCAGTTGCTCAGGAGAGCCTCAGGCAAGCCCGAGACCGGCGTATGCAAGAATGGACTAGTAGTGGAACCCCAGTCCCGGCAATAGGAGAAGACCATGTTCTGCTCGGAACACCCGTCATAGGATGGGGACCACTCGTTGGAAGCCCACTAGCCCCACCCGAGAACCCTGGAAGGTCTACGGCCACCGCCGCAAGAGAAGCCGCAACGCAACCCCGGGAAAACGGAGGTCTAGGAGAAGGAGAGCCAGGACCACTCATTTCCCCGGGGAACGCGAGTTCCTTTCCGAGGGAGGAACCCACACAAGCCAATGAGTCTGCCTAAAGTGCTGGCGACCGTCAAGGGATGAAGCCGTGTGGTCCGAAGAAGATCAGTGCCCCTTTTCTTTTGTAGTTGTGTACCCGGTCGTGTAGTACGCGTTTGACCTTGCCCCTTGTTGTACCACCCTTGCTGTAATAAAGTTGCTTGTGCTTGTTGTTTGTGATGTTTGCTTGTTGATTGTGTGCTTGCCGGCAGTAAATAGACACCGCCTTTCAAAAATACGACTTAACCAACTTAAACATCACCTAATCTTAGTCCCAATCCACTCGTTCTGCAGATGGTTTCCCGGAGCTTCACAAGGGCCTCCCGCGTCAGGGACCCTGCAGCTGCTGATGCAGGAGTACACCCTGACGGGCAAAACCATCCTCAGGAAGAACAAGAAGTGAGTCAGGGCAGAGGAGAAAATCATGGTGCACAGCTGCCACCACCACCACCACCTTTCGTGGACCTGGCACAAGTAATCCATAACCAGACTCTCATACTGGAGACACTGGCCAATGCTCTAGTGAACAGGCAGCCACGAGAGCAGACCTTTAATGACAAGCTGACAGCTTTTCTGAGGGCCAAGCCACCCACTTTTGCCGGATCCAGCAACCCCTTGGATGCAGATGACTGGCTCCACGTGATCCAGAGGAAGCTCGAGCCATTTGGGTGCCAGGATCGAGATAAAGTTCTTCTGGCTGCACATCAACTCACCGGGACTGCCTTAGCCTGGTGGGAGAATTACTGCGCTGCCGCCAGAGATGCCTCCACCATCACCTGGAATGAATTCGTGAGGGAATTCCACCGTTATCACATCCCCTCGGCCACCATGAAGCGCAAGGCAGATGAGTTCCGCGCACTTCAGCAGGGGAGTATGTCGGTGGAAGAATATACTCACCAGTTTATGGAGCTGTCTCGATATGCGCCAGATGAAGTGAACGACGACGAGAAGAAGCAGGACATGTTCAAGAAGGGACTAAACCCAGAACTCAGGACCCTGCTCACCCCTCAGATCTATCCTGATTTCAACACCTTGATGAACAAGGCAATCCTCACCGAGAAGGCTAAGATTGATGAAAGGAAAGAGAACAAACGCAAGTTTCTGGAGAGTAAGTCTCGCCAGCAGGATCGTTTTCAGAAGACCAGAAGTCTCAGCTACAACGCACCAAGGTCCCAAGCCCCAATGCAGTACAAAACTCAGTCTCAAGTGACAGGACCACGGGCCCCTATCACACAGCCCAGAAGCCAGAACACCATGAGGGCCTCACAGAATAATGCGAGCCAGGTCACCAACAACAACAGCAACGTGAGAGCCTGCTTCAACTGCCGTGAGACGGGTCACTTCATCGCCGACTGTCCCTATGCGAAGAACAAGCCTGCTACTTCGGCTTTCTCCAACACAGTGAACGGACCCAAGCCAGTTCTGACCGGTGCCAACCGAGTGCCCCTCCGTGGCAACAGCAACAACAACAACAACCAGCAGAGGCAATCCCAGCAGTCTTTCGGACGAGCCCGTGTCAACCACATCGACGCACAGGAAGCTCAAGGAGCCCAGGGCGTAGTACTCGGTGAGTACCTAGTCAGCTCAACTCTTGCAACAGTACTGTTCGATTCTGGGGCATCACACTCATTTATATCCTCGAGTTTTGTGGAGAAACATAAAATACCTACGGTACTACTAAAAACACCCCTAATAACCCGGACGCCCGGAGGAGACATCAGGTGTCAACTGGGTTGTCTACGGGTAAGGATCAATTTGAGTGGGGTAGAGTTTCTAGCAGACCTAGTAGTACTTAAGTCAGAAGGGATAGATGTGATCCTTGGAATGGATTGGCTGAGCAAACACAATGGCCTCATAGGTTGTACGGACAAGGTAGTACACCTAACAAACCCAGAAGGAGTCCGAGTGACCTGCCATACCCGGGAAAGTGGAGCAAACCCGATGGTGTTTAGCATGGAAGCCAAGTTCTTGGAAGAAGTCCCAGTAGTGAATGAGTACCCCGATGTCTTTCCCGAAGAACTTCCCGGTATGCCACCAGATAGGGACATAGAATTTGTCATTGACCTTGTCCCTGGAACTGCTCCTATAGCCAAGAGACCTTATAGGATGGCAGCCACCGAGTTGGCAGAGTTAAAGAAACAACTAGAGGAATTACAACAAATTGGCTTCATCAGACCAAGTTCGTCGCCTTGGGGAGCCCCGGTTCTATTCGTCAAGAAGAAGGACGGAAGTATGAGGCTATGTGTAGATTACCGGGCACTAAACGAGGTCACTATCAAGAATAAGTACCCCCTTCCCAGGATCGATGATCTTTTCGATCAATTAAAAGGAGCCAAGTACTTTTCCAAGATTGACCTAAGGTCCGGATATTTTCAGCTCAAGATTAGGGAAAGCGACATCCCGAAGACAGCCTTTGTCACCCGATACGGACAGTTTGAGTTCATAGTGATGTCCTTTGGACTGACAAATGCACCTGCTTATTTCATGAACCTCATGAACAAAGTGTTTATGGACGAACTAGATAAGTTTGTCGTAGTCTTCATTGACGACATACTTATTTACTCGAAGAGCATTCAGGAGCACGAGCAACACCTGAGGGTAGTTTTGGAAAAACTGAGAATGCATAGGCTATACGCCAAATTCAGCAAGTGTGAATTTTGGCTGGAGAAAGTAGCCTTCCTTGGTCATATTTTGACCGCAGAAGGAGTGGCAGTAGACCCCGAGAAGGTCGAAGCAGTATCCAACTGGCAGCCGCCGACCAATGTGAGTGAGATCAGGAGTTTCCTTGGATTAGCTGGGTATTATCGGAGATTCATTGAGGGATTTTCTAAGATAGCCCGGCCCATGACAGAGCTGCTCAAGAAAGAGAAGAAGTTCACCTGGACGGAGTCGTGTGAAAGAAGCTTCCAGGAGTTGAAGCGAAAATTGACGACAGCCCCAGTGCTAACCCTGCCGGATATTCATCGGGATTTCGTCATCTATTGTGATGCGTCCCGACAAGGATTGGGTTGTGTACTGATGCAAGATGGGAAAGTCGTTGCATATGCTTCCCGTCAGCTCAGGACTCATGAGCGAAATTACCCAACCCATGACCTAGAACTTGCAGCCGTAGTGCACGCACTTAAGATCTGGAGGCATTATTTGATTGGAAATAAGTGCGAAATCTTTACCGATCATAAAAGTCTGAAGTATATCTTCACCCAGCCGGACTTGAACTTGAGGCAAAGAAGATGGCTAGAATTAGTCAAAGATTATAATTTGGAAATTCATTATCACCCAGGGAAAGCAAATGTAGTAGCCGATGCTCTAAGTCGGAAGTCTTATGGGCCTAAGAATGACCATTTACAAGAAGAAATGGCACGATTAAATGTGCACATTGTCCCTCGAGGCTTCAGCCAAGTGCTGAACGTTCAATCCACTCTAGAAGAAAGAATCAGGAAAGCCCAAAAGTCGGACAAGGGACTGATGGAAATCCGGAGGCAAACCGGAGAAAATAAGGCCCCAGATTTTCGAGTTGATAATAAGGGAACGTTGTGGTATAAAGACAGAATTTGTGTGCCCCAGAAAGGAGATTTCAGGCAGTTGATCATGGATGAAGCCCATAACTCGGCCTACTCAATTCACCCAGGATCCACCAAAATGTATATGGACATAAAACAGAAGTATTGGTGGAATGGGATGAAGGCAGATATTGCACGATTTGTCGCCCGTTGTGATACTTGCCAGAGAATCAAAGCTGAACACCAGAAGCTAGCAGGATTACTGCAACCCCTACCCATTCCGGTGTGGAAATGGGATGAAGTAGGAATGGACTTTGTGGTGGGCTTGCCCAGAACCCAGAGAGGACATGACTCCATATGGGTAATAGTGGATCGCCTTACTAAATCAGCTCACTTCATACCCGTACGGACCAACTATGACGGGGAGAAGCTAGCTAAGCTCTACATAGAGAACATAGTGAAATTGCATGGTGTGCCCAGCCGAATCGTTTCAGATAGAGGGACCCAGTTCACCTCAAGATTTTGGAAGAGTTTGCATAAAGCCATGGGCACCAAGCTAGACTTTAGTTCCGCTTATCATCCGCAGACGGATGGTCAGACGGAAAGGGTGAATCAGATTATGGAAGATATGCTGAGAGCGTGTGTCCTCACTTATGGCAAGGATTGGGAGCAGAGTCTACCCTACGCCGAGTTCTCATACAACAACGGGTACCAAGCAAGCTTGGGCATGTCACCGTTTGAAGCTCTCTATGGAAGAAAATGCAGAACCCCTCTGATGTGGTCAGAAGTTGGAGAACGTGCCCTAGTCGGCCCCGCACTCATAAAAGAAGCCGAAGAAAGAGTCGCCGAGATTCGAGAAAAGCTAAAAGCAGCCCAGTCCCGACAAAAGAGCTATGCGGACAAGAAAAGACGGGAAATAAGTTTCAACCCAGGAGATTTTGTGTATCTCAAGGTATCACCCATTCGAGGAACTCGGAGATTCCAGGTACAAGGAAAATTGGCCCCTAGGTACATTGGACCATACCAAGTTTCGAAGAAAGTTGGAGCAGTAGCATACCGATTGGAATTACCAGAAGAAATGTCAGATATACATCCGGTATTTCACGTCTCGCAGCTAAGAAGATGTCTGAGAGTACCCGAGGTAGAGCATGTGCCAGCAGAAATGATAGATCTACAGCCAGACCTGCGATATCAGGAAGTACCGGTCAAGATTCTAGACACCATCACCAGGAGAACCAGAAACTCCGAAGTACGAATTTGCAGAGTTCAGTGGAGCAGACACGGAGTAAAAGAAGCTACGTGGGAACGCGAAGATGCCCTGAAGAAGGAATTTCCCCACCTGTTTAGGAACCAGTCGAATCTCGAGGACGAGATTCATTTTAAGTGGGGTAGGTTTGTAACATCCCGAAAATTACCTAAATAAATCGTGCGCTAAAATTTTGCTTCGTCGTTAAGCTCGAGATCCCTCCTTGAAACCCTAACCCCAGTTCTGCCAGATCTCCCGATTCCCCAAGGACCCGACACCCGTATCCAGCACCCTATTTCTCCTCGACCCGTGCGTCGCGTTCTCGCGCGCCCGGACGCCAAGCGTGGCCGACAGGCTCCGCGATCGGCGCCGTGATCCCGGCGCGGATCCCTCTCTCCCTCTCTCCTTTTTCCCTTTTCTTTCCCCCTCCTTTTTCCTTTTCTTTTCTTTTTTTCCATTTTCTTTTCTCCTTTCTTTCCTTTTCTTTTCCCTCTCCTTTCCTCTCCTCTCTTTCTTTCCTTCTCCTCTGCCGCGCGCCTGGCCCGCGCCCTCCCCTCGCCCCCTGCTCACCCGGCCGCGCTCTCCACCCGGGCACGCCGCCCTTGGGCCCAGCTCCGGTCGCGCAGCACGCCCGGCCCGACCGGTCCTCCTCCCCGCGCGCCCCCTGGCCGTGCCCGCTCACCACGCCTGCCCGAGCGCGCCCACACCACGCGCACGCGGCCGCACCGCGACCAGAGCGCCCGCATACGCCACACCCTGCCTCCTATCCCGTGCGCGCGCTCACCGCCACGACCACCGTTGACGCCGTACAGGCGGCGGCGACCTCGGCAAAGTGACGCCTGCAGCGGTCGCCGCCTGCCTGAGGTGTCACGTCGCCTCGCCGAGCCCGACCGCCGTTGACGCCGGCCCCCACCGCCATTATTTCGGCCGCCGGCCTCCGCCGCATCCCGCCAAGCCGCCACCGCCTCTCCACGGCTATAAAAACCTCCCCACCGGCGCCACACCATCGCACTCAAACCTCCCTGGCCACCACCGCCTCCCCTCCCCAGCGCTAGCGCCGCCGCCCCGCTTCAGTAGCGCCGCCGCCGCCGGCCCGCGTCGCCCCGCCTCTGAGCGCCGTCCCGGCACAAGGTGAGGCCAGGGATCAACCCCGCAGGGCCCTCACCTCCTTTCCCCTCTACCCCGGGCCGCCGTCGAGGCCCAGGGCGGCCGAATCGGCCGCCGTCGTGCGCCGCCCACCCCTCCCCTGTTTCCAGTGGCGAGAGGAAGGGGAAAGGCAGTTTTGCCTTGAGCCCCCTCCCCTTTCCTCTAATCAGCAAAGAAACCCCAACCTTTTAAGCCCCTTTTTCAATTAAACCCTTACCCTTTGTTATATTTCCAAAACCAACCCCCCACCTTATAAACTTAATTACAAATAAAACCCTGACTCTTTTTAATTAACCCAAGAAACTTCTAAAATATAAACCAAGCCCTTACTTACTTAATTATAATTACAATTAGGTCCCTGAACCCCTGTTTAGGGCCTAAACGCTCCCCTGACCTATCATTTTATGTGCCTAACGACCCCGGATTAACCTAAAATTTTACCCCGCCTCTACTAGCTCAGTTGCGGCCATACCACTCAGAAACCATCCAAAAATAATACTCTATGCTCTATATTTCATGTGTTCCCGTTTCGAGCTCGACGACAAATCTTTGTCTTCTGTGTTTTGATTGTGTGCCTGTTTGTGTGCGCTGTAGACCACGGAGCGAACGAAGGAGAACCCGTTGACGAGCAGTGCTGTGAGCAGGTGAACGAGGACCCGTTCCGCGACCCCGAGCCCGAAGGACAGGACTTCCCCGAAGGCTGTGAAGACGGCAAGTTCAATCCCATCCTTTGATGCATGTTTCTGTCCTAGTTTTTATAAACACCACCCAATGGCCTGTTTTATAAATTGCATATGTTTTGCTTGCATGAAAACACGGTTGGATAGCCACCCCTTGACTTGTGATGACCATTCCTTGACCACCTAGATTAATGTCTGATTTTGCTTGGACGTTAATCGATATTAGAACGCTCAGGACTTTACTCATAATATGATTTATTTGATAAAGAAAATGTGTGCGTGTGGGAAGGGATAAAATGTGGATTTCGAAAGATGAGTATGGACGGGATGGACGGCATTTCTGTGTGATTTGCCGATTGGTGTGCTTGTGCCTGTGTGGCAGAGCAAGGAGGGAGATATCCATCTTGTCGTGTCTAAGGACCGAGTTGGTGTGTCATCTCACCTAACTCCACTTTCGTGCAAACCACTCGACCGTTGAATGGGCAACGGCGTAGCATAAATCCCACTAGTTGGTGTGGTAGCCATCAGGAGAGCTGAGAGCAACGGGTGACTAAGGAAAAGGGATAAGCCCCGAGTGACTTATGCCCGGTTATACCTAAGTGAACGGTCAATGACCCCTTGGTGCGTCCCGTGATGGCTAGTCAGGCTTAGCTATGGTGGGTAATGGCTATGTTGGGATCTACACCGACACGACGGTGTTCGAGTTGTGGTATCCTACTTGTGGGTAAAGTTGCACACCTCTGCAGAGTTAAGAATCTATTCGAATAGTCCGTGCCCACGGTATTGGGCGAGTTATGGTGTGGTCACATAACTAGTGTTTCTTTGGGATGGGCTGGTGTGAGTTGTTTTGGAATTGGTTCCGGCAGTTGTGCCGTGTGCTACGACGGACGGGGAGTCCGGTAGCAGTTTTAAAACCTGAACTCTGTGTTACTGCAAAAACTGATTTCTAAAAGGTTTTTCGTAAAATAAACCCCTGCATAAAATGCCGTTTTTCTGCAAATTAAACCGTAACCTTATCCTTGTTTTACCTATGCATATTATTCTGTTATAACCCCCTCCGTGGGTGTGGTTGGACTTGCTGAGTACGTTTGTACTCACCCCACTCTTACTTTTTACAGAAGAAGACCCGGACTTCGTACCAGACGACGCCGAGTAGGGTTACCGTTCTACACCCAACCTTGCCTGTGGAACCGGCCCTGTTGAGATGCCTCCGCTGTCGCAGTACTCTGAGCCCGTAGTAGACCCTATGTGGTTCGCGGTCTGGTGTTATGTCGTAGCCTGGTTAATTATTATTATCATCTGTATCGAGTGTCCGCCAAGGTTTGTAAGGTTTTGAACCATCTGATGTAATAAATGTGGCATCAGCCTCCTGGGACTGATGTTTTGTATCACATTTAAGTCTTCTCTTATGAGGGGACGCTTCACCGTAAGCCTTCATATGGTGGTGCTCGTTATATGCTTACCATTATTGATGATCACTCTAGAAGAGTCTGGCCTTATTTTTTGAAAAACAAAGATGATACTTTTGCAGCTTTTACATAGTGGAAAGTTATGATAGAAAGGCAAACTGAGAAGAAGGTCAAGGTGCTTCGCACTGATAATGGTGGAGAATTTTGTTCGGATGTTTTTGATGACTATTGCAGAAAAGAAGGCATTGTTAGGTATCACACCATCCCATACACTCCGCAGTAGAATGGTGTGGCCGAGCGCATTAACAGGACCATTATCTCGAAGGCTCGTTGCATGCTGTCCAACGCCCGCATGAACAAGCGTTTTTGGGCTGAGGCTGTTAATACTGCATGCTATTTGATCAACAGGTCGCCTTCTATTCCACTCAACAAGAAGACTCCTATTGAGGTATGGTCTGGTACACCTGCAGATTATTCACACTTGAGAGTTTTTGGCTGCACTGCTTATGCTCATATTGATAATGGAAAATTAGAGCCTAGAGCTATTAAATGTCTGTTTCTTGGTTATGGTTCGGGAGTCAAAGGATATAAATTGTGGAATCATGAAACTAAAAAGACTTTCATGAGCAGAAGTGTTAGTTTCAATGAGTCTGTGATGTTTATTGACAGTCTGTCCACAGATGATACTTTAGTTGAAAAATTGCAGCCACAAGTTAGTGTGCAGGTGGAGCTTATGGATGACCAGAAAAATGAAGTTATTGGCAATGATATTTCAGATAGTGTTCCTGATACTGTTCAGCACTCACCTCCAGTTTCACAGTCTGATTTGCAGCATGAGAAGGATGTAGATTTACCTATTGCTCTTCGCAGATCAAAGAGGAGTTGTGGACCTCCAAACTGTTTAATTGAGGAGTGTAATCTGACTTATTATGCTTTGAGTTGTGCTGAACAGGTAGAGGATGCTTGTGAGCCAGCAACATATTCTGAAGCCGTTGATTCTATTGATAAGAAGTGGATCTCAGCTATGCAGGAGGAGATGCAGTCTCTTGAGAAAAATGGCACATGGGAGATTGTGAGCTTGCCTGAGAAAAAGAAGTCTGTTCGCTGCAAATGGGTCTTCAAGAGAAAGGAGGGTTTGTCTCCTAGTGAGCCTCTAAAATTTAAGGCAAGGTTAGTTGCAAAGAGCTTCAGTCAGATTCCTAGTGTTGACTATAATGATGTGTTCTATCCAGTTGTGAAGCATAGCTCAATTCGGACTTTCTTTAGTATTGTTGCTATGCATGATCTTGAGCTTGAGCAGTTAGATGTGAAGACTGCATTTTTGCATGGAGAGCTTGAGGAGGAAATTTACATGGATCAGCCAGAAGGATTCATAGTGCCAAACAAAGAGAATTATGTTTGCAAGTTGAAGAAGTCCTTATATGGTTTGAAACAGTCTCCTCGTTAGTGGTATAAGAGGTTTGATTCGTTTATGTTGTTACATGGTTTTAAAAGATCTGAATATGATAGCTGTGTTTATATTATGATTGTTGATGGATCACCTAGATACTTGATGTTATATGTTGATGACATACTTATTGCTGCCAAGAGCAGAAAAGAAATCACTATAGTAAATAAATTGTTGAGTAGTGAATTTGATATGAAGGATCTTGGTGTTGCTAAGAAAATTCTAGGTATGGAGATTACTAGAGATAGAAAATCTGGTTTATTATTTCATAGTCAGCATAATTACATTAACAAGGTTCTTCAGCATTTCAATATGCATGATTCAAAGCCAGTTAGTACTCCTATTGCACCTCACTTTAAATTGTTAGCCGCTCAGTGTCGGTGTCCTGACCCGGCGGTCCGGACCCTACTAGTAATGCTGCGTGTTTCCTCGTCTCAGATGTTGATGCAAGAGGCAACACAGTAACGCACGGGTTTATCCTGGTTCCGGCCATGGGGCCGTACGTCCAGCAAGGGGGTGTGCGAGGGCACTGTATTATCTTGCACCGGAGGTGCCTGTAGTAGGGGGTACAGGCGAGGTGAGAGAGGAAGGGAAGCTCCCAAGTCTCTGCTAGTAGAGAAGTTGATTGAGGCGAGTGCCAATATCGGGTGCTCAGTGGTGCTGAGTATTTCGTTCTATCGAGTGGTCTGATCGCGTGACGACGATGACCCCCTTAAAGGAAGCCCGCCTCCTCCTTTTATAGTCACAAGGAGGGACGGTGTACATGCGCAGGGGATCGTGGAAGTCGTCGTTTTCCCCCGAATCGCGGGGGTGCAGTGGTCGAACACTGTAGGAAGTACACCATGGGGCATGGCGTCGGACGTGGCAGTCATCCTGGGTACCGTCCTTGATCTTGCGGAGATCGCGCCGGCGTCATGCCAGCCCCAGCAGGTGGTGTGGTCATCGTTGTAGGGTGTATAGTCTTCCAGACGTAGCGTGGTGGCATTCCGTGGGCCTTGCAGGCCAAGGTATCGCATACATATGTGTGCTAGCAGTAGCGAGGCACGTGGCGGTCCTGGACCCCCTGGGTGGAGTGCTAGCGCGTGGACAAAGGAGGTCTAGGAGTCACGTGGAGGTCCCGGACCCCTCGAGGTGGGAGATCCGGGCCTCCGGCTGTTGGAACTGAGCACCCCTTCATGGGGGGATACGTGGTGACACCGGACCCCTTCCCGAGCAAGGGACGGGTCCGGGGCCATAGGTGTGGTGAGGTGGAGTCCAGACAGCAGGAGTTGGCAGAATAGTAACGAGAGCTGTGCCGAGCACATCTCGTCCCGCGTCGCAGGTTCCCACAGTGCTGCCACAACGTCCGGGATGGCGGAGCAGTGACCAGAGTTGGCGGACGGGACTCCGGTCACATCCACTATGGGGAATGGCGGCCTGACGCCGTCTGTCCTGGGCCCTGTGGAGGAGTGGTTGGCAATTAATGCCTCCGTACGACGGGTGGGTGAGCGGAAGGGCCATTTGTCTTTTACGTCGAGGGGTGGCCTCGAGCGAGACGGAGATGATTCACCCCACTCGAGGGTAGGTTCGCTACTCTCGAGTGAGGCGGAGATGTTTTGCCTCCTCGAGGGTAGGTTCGCTACCCTCGAGCGAGGCGGAGACGGGGGGCGCGGTCGAGGGTCTCGATGGGAGCCCTCGAGCGAGACGGAGATCACCCCGCAAGTCCAAGGGGTGAGGATGGGCCACGTGCTGGGCTTCTTTGAGTCCTTTCCTTTCTTCCAGATTGGAAGGAGGACGTAGGCCTTGGAGGAGTGTTTGCACTCGTCCAAGGGCTATAAACGTCGCCCTACTTGGTTGCTTTACTGAGGTGGCCATCCAGCGTCTTTTTGCCGGCATCGGCACTCCTTTCAGCTGGCCTCGGCATTTTTCGTGCTGGAACAGTGACCCAGTGTCCAGCTTAACCATTTGGCAGGCGTGCGTCAATAGTGGGGGTTTTGGTCAAACACATGGAACTTCGTAATCGACGGTCGTCGACCCATTCGAGGCGTTCAGGGAACCCTCGACTTTGGTTACGGCCCTCGTCGCCCTTCCGCAGGGAGGTGGGGTGAAGCGCACCATGCTACCCATGCCCGGGCCGCGAGCTATGGCTGCTTCGGTGAGCTGTTATCGGGTAGTTCAAGTGGACGTCCGTGCCCCGTTCGATAAGGGTCGGCTCGTGGTCCATGGACACGTCACATAAAGCACTCGCAAAGGTTCGCTAGGCGGGGCTCAGACCCATTCGATAGGGTCCGAGGGCTCGATGATCTCCCTCGATGGGATCCCCCTGCTAGGCACCCTCGACTGGCCTTGAACACTGCGTAGGACGTCTCGAACTCCGCGTTCGAGGGTAGCTTGTATGGTACGTCCATGTAGTCCCTGACTCTGGCGATCTGGGGCGCCTGTCGAACCCTCGACGGGCCAGGCTTCGAACCCCTGATCAGTAAGGCCTCGGAATAAGGCTTCCTCGAGGGTGAAGAGCCCCCGAAAGGAATATTCCATCACGATTAGTAAGCGGCGCGAAGTCGCTAGTCGTGTGCGCAGGTCTTCCGCTGGTCGTGGGTGTAAGGATCGATGGACCAAGAGGGGGGGTGAATTGGGCCTTTTTCAATTTCTAAAACACAAATAAGCAACCTTAATTCTATGCAATGCTAGTAAGGCACCAATTCACCAACCGGATAACTAAGCTTCCTACACAAGCTATGAGAGATAAAACGAGAAGTAAAGCCTAGCAAGGTAGAGCTAAGTTATGATCTCTAAGTCAAGCACATGAATAAATTGCATGAAAGAAAATGCTTGAATAAAGAGAGTGGACAAGAGACGACCGGATTTTTTCCCGTGGTATCGATGTGTTGGCACACACCCCTAATCCACGTTGTGACACTCACAAAGAGTCTTGTCACCTCCCAAGTCACCGAGACGAGGGCGCTCACTAAGAGTCTCCGTTCACCATCCCGACGTGGTGGAGATCAAGCCACGTACAATCTTCTTCTCCGGGCTCCCACAATCCTTGGCAAGCTCCGCGAGAAACACCTCTATCACCAAGATCGCCTAGGTGATGCCAATCACCAAGAGTAACAAGCTAAGGCCTTCACTTGAGCAAGAACCGATCACTAAGAACGGATGCACACAAGCTTCTCTCTACTCAAGTCCTTAATCTTGCTTCTTGATTGATTGATTGAACAAATATGTGAAGGATGAAGCTCAATGTGGCTCTTGACTATAGTATGAGTGTATGGATGTTGCCTGGTGTCAAGAGTAGCAAAATGACCCATTGGAGGGGTATATATAGGCAGCTCACACGAATAGAGCCGTTGGAGAAAAGCTGCCAGAAAACTGCGTAGCGCCGGTTAATCCGACGTACCTCCAATAGTCATCGTCGGATTAACCGATGAATGTAAACTGCCCCTTCTGAAAACTAGCCGTTACAACTTGGGCAGATTAACCGACGTATCATCGGTTTAACCGGTGAGTGTAGTTGTCCACTGATCAACTGAAAAACCAAGTCTCTGGACAACTGCACCGACGTTAACTCAAACCTATCATCGGTTTAACCGGTGAGTACAACTTCTGAGATCCTTGGAAAAACCATCTCACTGGTCAATTGCACCGACGTCTTGATTCAAACATCGTCGGTTAATCCGGTGTATAGAACTTGAAATACCCTGGAAAAACCAACTCTGGACTAATGCACCAACATTAAATTCAAACACGTCGGTTTAACCGGTGTATTGACTTGTCCAGACTCTGCTGACTTCGTTTAACCGACGTATAGAAAATTGAGGTCGTCGGTTAAACCGGTGTTAAAGACTTTTTCTGATTTTGCCTTTTCTGATTTGAGTCTTGAATGAAATCCAATTATTCTTGAGATATAACTTGAGAACCACTTATTTGAACTTCTAAAAACCTGAGTGGCCATAGTGTGCATCCATTTTCAAATGACCATGTCCATGCTCAAGTTACTTAGCCTTAACCCCTCTTAATAGTGCGATCACTACAAAACTATAAAACCTATACTAAACTAAGTGTCCTTCTCAACCTTTTGACACTTAGGACTAGAAAGATCCTTAGTCTTGACATATAATTGAGTTGAATACCAAGATCGCCTTTTTGAATAATGAAATTGAGGGGCCTCTTTTGACATATGACCAAATGAGCGGTAATGATCTATTAAGCTGCACAAACTCATTAGTCACAATAATGGTTGTCATTAATCACCGAAACATACCTTGAGGGCCTAGATGCTTACAGTGGGCGACATGGCCCAGTTCGTGCGGTGTAGTACGGGCGCGCCTTTTCAGGCGGCTACCTCGGGTAGACGAAGTGGCGTGGGCGGCGGCTGACGGATGGAACATCGCAACAGTTGCGCCGCGCCCGTCGGTTACCGCGCCATAGTTATTGCTGAGTGCGCGCATGGCAGACTCCGTGGTCATGGGACCCGTCCGTCAACGACGGCAAAATCTACCGCATTGAATGCGGCGGATTCGGGCCATGGCGGCGTATCCGCGCGTCGTGGTGAAATAAAAGCGAGAGAGGGGGGACTGTTTGGGCTCACCTGGCCATTTGCCTTCATCTCCCTTGCCTTCTCCGCCTCCCCTGCATCCTGAGCCCACAGCCGAGAGCGAGAGGAGGAAGAAGGAGAGAGATCGAGAGCATACCTTAGGCACCGCAGAGCTTGCCTTCCCACATCCCCCCGTGATTCAAAGCAATGTCGGACATCTGGGAGCATTGCCGTGCGGGAAATCCACCGCCAAGAGGCGGTTCTGGAGCAGCTGGTCGCCGACCGGCTGCTACCGTTGAACATTAGCTCAGAGCGGCCGGCGTGGATTCCCACGCGGCCGTAGGAGACTGAGCCGAATCCCCCCGAGGGCTAGGTCGTGAGCCTCGTGCGTCTCCACGAGCGGGGATTCGGCGTCCCTGTCGGTAGGTTCATGCGGGCGTTGTGCGAGCACTACGGGGCAGAGCTGCACAACTTCGGCCCCAACTCCATCTCGAAGGCGGCGGTCTTCGTCGCTGTTTGCGAGGGATAATTGGGGATCAAAGCGCACTGGGATCTGTGGATCCACCTGTTCCGCGGCGAGCTCTTCGTCGAGAACTTGCGGGGCCTGCTGAAGAGGTTCGCGCGAGCGGGAGGCCTGATGCTCCATTTGCACCCGAACCGGAAGAACCTGTACATCCCCAACAAGATGACCACTAACAACGCCGGGTGGACTCGAGGGTGGTTCTACCTGCGTAACTTCGGCAACAGGCTCCTGGCGTTCACCAACAAGGTGCTTCGAGAGAGACCCGCGAAGTGGGATTGGGGGGTGTCACCCCCAGCGCATCAAGCCAGGCTCGAGGTCCTCACCGAGGCGTTGGTGCACCTGGCGAGGAAGGGGTTGATGGCGGCTGCCGTCATCTCGATCTTCCACCGACAGAGGGTGATTCCTCTCACGGAGAGGAGCCTGCCGATCTTCGGCCTCACCCCCGGGGTCCCAGCCTCGGGCTCGAGGACGTCGATGGTGCTGCTCCCTCGAGGCATCGTTGCTCGGAGGGCAAGGAATGCGGTGGCGGAGTTCCCCGATGACGCAAACGATCTCTGGGAGATCAAGTTGCGCTCCGAGTCGGGGTATCTTTCAGTGGTGAGTCTCGATTTCAATCCGTTGTCGATTTGTGGTATTCCTTTCCCCACTTCCTGACTCTGATTTGACTGCGCTTTGCAGGGGGTGAGCCGCAGGTGCCACCCCTCGAGGCCCCCGATCCCGGAGGAACGTGAGGTCAACCGCCTGCACACAGAGGCGGTAAAGAAGCGGAAAGAAGCGGCAGAGGCAGCTGCCGACAGGAAGAGGAAAAGGAAGGAGAAGCATGACAAGGCGTGCAAAATTGCACGCGCGGAGGGGAAGTCGCGGCCCGCTACGCCCGAGTCCACGGATGAGGAGGAGGACACCTCAGATGCCGAGGTCAACCTCCCGGGTGAGGACGAGGCGGCAACAGGTGCGGATTCTCCGCCGGTATATCAAGAGGCTGGCGATGAGGACGCGCCAGCGATGCTGCGCGAGGCGAGGCCCGCACCGGGGCTATTGGCGGACCCGCCCCTCGCGGGGACGGAGCGAAGGTCGCCCACGCCAGCGGCGGGACGAAGGTCGCCCACGCCGGCGGCGGGCTGCAGATCATCTACGCCCGCGACGGAGCGGAGGTCGCCCCTGCTGGCGACAGGTGAGGGGATCCCTGCCCCCGTGATGTCGACGGGCGGCGACGGTTCCGCGGCAAGCGCGGGGACGCCCGAGCAGACGGCCTCAAGGGTTCAGGCTGGTCTGGGACGACACCCTCGGATCAGTCGTCGAGGGGCGTCAGCGTGCCGCGGGCCCGAAGGAGTGGCACGGGCAAACGCAGCATGAGTGCCCGGTCTGGGTAAGTATTTTCGGTTTTATTCTTTATGTTTATTTAATCGATCCCCCAGTCCTGCTATCCTCAGCCTTTCTTCCCCGATTTCCAGCTCCGGGGCCGTTGCCAAGGATGCAGCCCCGCTCGCGCCGGCCAAAGCCCTCAAGACCGGGGCGCGCGTCACGCCGCACTCAGCGCCGCAGCCCCTGCCCGCCGTAGATATTGTGGCAGAGGCCGCGAAGCTGCGGGAGGCAATGGCTTGCGGGGCCCAAGCGGCCCAACAGGCTCGAGCGCCGGGAAATGGGGGCGATGCTGGCCAGAGTGGCGTTGAAGCAGTCGCTCTGGCTGACGCTGTGGGGGAGGCCGGCCGGGGCGGCGCGGATGGCGCCACCCGGCCGGACGTCGAAGTCGGGGCCGGTCGGAGCGACGCGGATAGCGCCGCCCGGCCGGTCGCAGAGGAAGGAGCTGGTGGGGATGCGCAGGAGCACCCCGCCAGCCAAACGGAGGTGGAGACCCTCGTCCCCGAGCTCCCGAGGGCTGGGGTCGAGGGCGTCGCGGAGGAGGAATCGGCGCCAAGGGCGTCGATGGCGGAGGAAACCCGCGTCTCGGTGCCTGCAGAGGCCCAGGACGAGGGTGTCGTTGCAGCGGTGACGGCGCCGGCGGCGACAGAAAGCGTGGTGCCGGAGGTTCAGCTGCCAGACAGCAGCAAAGAGTTCGGGGAGTCGAGGGACATCGACCCCGCTACGTCGGCCTGCGAGGAGGTGCTCGACGAGGGGACATCCGAGGGGCCCCATCACAGGGCAATCATCCAGTCCGGGGTCCCCCCGGAGTTTCTGCACGACGAGTGGGAGGAGGAGGCCGTCTGGCAGGCGCAGATCGAGGCAGGCTCTCAGATTCTGAATCACCTCGATCGCGCCCTGGAGCTCCATAGGACGACAGATTACCAGATCAGCTAGGTAAGCGGCTCCCTCCGGGAATCGTTCATATTTTGGCCTTGATTTCATTTGTTTTACCCACACCTTTCCTCTTGCAGCGCCTGAGGGACATCTCGCACAAAAAGTGCGCCGAGATGACCCGGTTGTACTCTTAGGTGCGCTGGCTTGGTCAGCACAATGCTGGCTTGGTCCACCAGAGCATCGACGCCAACACCAAGATGGCGGATCTGGGGGCGTGTCAGCAGGCGCTAGAAGAGGAGCTGGCGCGGGCCACCGGTGAGCGTGATGTCCAGAGGGCCGCAGCGGAGCAGAAGGCTCGGGAAGCCGGGGCGCAAACCGCCGAGCTGCAGCGCACTAGGATGGCGCTCAAGCAGAAGGAAGCCGAGCTCCAGCGCAAGGAGGCCGAGCTCCAAGGCAAGGAGGCCGAGCTCCAGCGCGAGAAGGCAACCGTCGCCACGCTCACCGGGACCCTCAAGGAGAAGGGTAAAGCCCTCGAGGGATAGGAGGTGGCCCTCCGGAACGCGGAGGCCGCCCTCAAGGAGAAGGAGAACTCCTTGTCTTTACTCGAGGAGGCCGCCCGAGTCCAGCAGGAGGAGGCGCAGAAGAACATCGCAGGTGGGTGCTCGAAATTTTGATGTTGTTGGATTCTAGTTTTTCGTAGCTTATCTTCATTTCTTTGATCAGAGCTGAGGCAGAGGGTGGCAGACGAGACTGCGGTGAAGGAGGTGGTCAACACCGCGCTCATGGCGGCGCAGGCGGAGTACGCTGACCTGGAGCAGACCGCCGTGAGCGTGTGCCAGGAGCTCGAGGGGGAGGGCGCTGTGTCTGGAAGCTCGGTGATCAGCCGGCTGCGAGCGCTAGGTGGCCGGATCGCCGAGCATGCCAAGAGCACCTTCCGCCTCGGTGTCCTGCGAGCCCTCGCCGTGGCCTCGACGCACTATATCATGGATCTCCAGAGGGTGTCGTCGGGGTACGTCGTTCCCAACGACGCCGATGCGGACGCTGCCTCGGCCATCATGGACAACACCGACGCAGCCGCCGAGGAGTTCGCCACAGTCCTGGCCGAGAAGCTTGAAGCTGACATCCCCCCGATAGCCGATTTCGACGCTGTTGCAGACCCGCAAAGGGGGATGATAACCTATAGGGAAACTGGGCCTCGGAGCCCATGTAATGAATTAGTATTTGTTGTAATTGTACTTATGAATTTAAGAAATTCGTTATTGTTAAATCGACAGTGTGGCCCATCAAGGCCTTGTGCATTTGAGCCCCCGTTTTCTTTACTTTACTTTCGTGTTCTCGTATGCGACTTTGGTAAACTTCTGCGAGGAATTTCGCGTTCATAAGCGACTTAGGCGTGGGGTGGTGCCGTATCCCGGAGGCGTAGGCGGCCCCGCGACTCGGCCGGCCCCGTACCATAGTTGCTTATGCCTCGCGTCCGTTTTTTTCCAAGTGTACGAGAAGCTTAGAGACGGAAATTTTTCGAAAAAACATTGGCAATTTTTGGGGGACGTTCGGGGGTTCCCCCCGTAGTAGCCCCCGAGGGAGGCTTGGCTTTGCCGAGGGTAAAGCCAGGCGTACCTTAGTGTTCGTGCGCATCCGAGCCCCGAGGGTCCGGAAGATTCCCAAAAAATAAACAAGTAAAGCATACTTCATTATTATTTCGGGAAATCGAAAATGCGAGTACAGACAATGTAAAAATAGCTCGGAACTCTAAGGATAGAAGCGACGTAGCTGCTGTATGTTCCAAGCATTGGTGAAGACTTCGCCGTTTTCATTCGCCAGCTTGTACGTGCCGGGCTTGAGCACTTCGGCGATGATGTATGGGCCTTCCCACAGTGGTGAGAGCTTGTGGCGGCCCCTGTTGTCCTGTCGAAGCCTCAGCACCAAGTCCCCTTTGTTGAGGTCTCGGTGCCGAACTCTCTGCGCTTGATATCTTCACAATGACTGCTGGTAGCATGCAGAGTGTGCAGAGTGTAGGAGTGCCACGTCTCGAGCCTCGTCCACTTGATCCAGTGAGTCTTCGCGGGCTCGCTGGTTCTGCTGTTCTTGATAAGCCTTGAGCCTTGGTGACCCGTACTCCAGGTCCGTGGGGAGTATGGCCTCGGTGCCATAGACGAGGAAGAACGGGGTAAAGCCCGTGGCTCTGCTTGGGGTCGTCCTCAAGCTCCAAATAACCGTGGGTAACTCTATGATCCACCTCCGGCCAAACTTGCTCAGCTTGTTGAAGATCCTTGGTTTCAGACCTTGGAGGATCATGCCATTGGCACGCTCCACTTGCCCGTTCGTCTATGGGTGCGCCACAGCCGACCAGTCCACACGTATGTGGAAGCTGTCGCAGAATGCCAAGAACTTCTTGCCTGTGAACTGGGTGTCGTTATCGGTGATGATCGAGTTCGGGACCCCGAACCTGAAGACGATGTCTGTAAAGAACAGAACGGCTTGCTCGGATTTAATCTTGCCGATGGGTCGAGCCTCGATCCACTTGGAGAATTTGTCGACTGCCACCAGCAAGTGGGTGAAGCCCCGGGCGCCTTCTGCAGCGGGCCGACGAGGTCCAGTCACCACACGGCAAATGGCCACGTGATGGGGATGGTCTGCAGAGCATGGGCCGGGAGGTGTGTCTTTCGAGCGTAGAACTGGCAACCCTCGCAGGTCCGCACGACGTCGGTGGCGTCGGCGACCGTGGTGGGCCAGTAAAAACCTTGTCAAAACGCGTTACCCACAAGGGTTCGTGGCGCGGCGTGATGACCGTAGGTGCCAGCGTGGATGTCACGGATCAGCTCCTTGCCCTCGGGGATGGGTATGAATCGCTGCAAGACGCCCGAGGGTCTGCGCTTGTACAGCTCGTCGTCGATTAGGATGAAGGACTTGGCCCGCCTAGCGAGGCGCCGCGCCTGAGCGCGGTTCGAGGGTAGGATCCCTCGAATCATCCAGTCGAGGTACTGGGCGCGCCAATCATGCGAAGTGGGGGCCTCGTCGATCTCCATCGCTTCGGCCTCGTTCGCAGAGGAGGTCTCGAAGTTAATGTCCATAGGCTCGGCCTCGTCCGCCGGGGGGTTCCCGCCGGAGGGCCCGGTGTTCGAGGGGCCTGGTTCCGCCGGATCCTTGTGTTCGATGGAGGGCTTGGTGATGTCGCGAGCGAAGATGTTCGGGGGGGGCGGTGGTCCGCCCTGACGCGATCTTGGCTAGTTCGTCGGCATCCTCGTTGAACTTGCATGGGACATGATTGAGTTCTAGGCCGTCGAACTTGTCCTCGAGGCGGCATACTGCTTTGCAGTATACCTCCATCTTCGGGTCGTGGCAGCTAGACTCCTTCATCACTTGGTCGATGACGAGTTGAGAGTCACCGTGCACGTCGAGGCATTTGACGCCAAGCTCGATGGCGATGCGGAGGCCATTGAGGAGGGCCTCGTACTCCACCATATTGTTAGACGCAGGGAAGTGCAAGCGTATTACGTATCGCATGTGATCTCCGAGGGGTGAGACGAAGAGGAGGCCGGCACCGGCGCCGGTTTTCATCACTGACCCGTCGAAGTACATGATCCAGCATTCGGCCTGGATTTATGGTGGGGGTGGCTGAGTGTCCGTCCACTCAGCCACGAAGTCAGCCAAGACTTGGGACTTGATCGCTTTGCGGGGGGCGTAGGTGAGAGTTTCTCCCATCAGCTCCACGGACCATTTGGCAATCCTACCCTCGGCCTCCCTGTTGCGGACTATCTCTCCCAGAGGGAAAGATGAGACCACGGTGACGGGATAGGCTTCGAAGTAGTGGCGCAGGTTGCGTCGGGCCAAAACCACTGTGTATAGCAGCTTCTGAATCTGCGGATAGCGTGTCTTTGTTTCGGACAACACCTCGCTGATGTAGTACACCGGCCGTTGGATAGGCAGAGCATGGCCCTCCTCTTGTCTTTCGACGACGATCACCGCGCTGACCACTTGGGTCGTCGCGGCTACGTACAGATAGAGGGGCTCGCCATCCGCGGGTGACGTGAGAATGGGGGCGTGAGTAAGTGATGCCTTTAGCCTATCGAGGGCTTCTTGAGCTTCGGGGGTCCACGTAAAGTGCTCGGTTTTCCTCAAGAGTCGATACAGGGGTAAGCCTTTCTCGCCGAGATGCGAGATGAATCGGCTGAGGGACGCAAGGCATCCCATGACCCTCTGTACCCTCTTTAGGTCTTGGATCGGTCCCATCAGAGTGATGGCCGAGACTTTCTCAGGGTTGGGTTCGATGCCTCGCTGGGAGACAATGAAGCCCAAGAGCATGCCTCGAGGGACTCCGAAAACGCACTTCTCGGGGTTGAGTTTTACCCCTTTAGACCTTAGGCAATCGAACGCCTTCCTGGATTTTACAACGATGTCATCGACATATGCCTCTACGTTCCGCCCGAGATGGTCCCCGAAAATGTGGAGCATACACCGTTGATATGTAGCTCCGGCGTTTCTGAGGCCAAAGGGCATCGTGACGTAGCAGTACATGCCGAAAGGTGTGATAAAAGAAGTCGCGAGCTGGTCGGACTCTCTCATCTTAATTTGGTGGTAACCGGAGTAAGCATCAAGAAAGGATAAAAGTTCACATCCCGCAGTCGAATCTACGAATTGATTAATGCGTGGCAAAGGAAAGGGAACCTTAGTACATACTTTATTTAAACTAGTGTAGTCTACGCACATCCGCCAACTCCCATTCTTTTTCTTCACTAATACAGGATTAGCTAGCCACTCGGGATGAAATACTTCCTTGATGAATCCGGCCGCCAGATGTTTCTGCAGCTCCTCGCCGATCGCCCGGCGCTTGAGCTCATCGAAGCGTCGCAGGCGCTGCTTCACCGGCTTGGAGTTGGGACGGATATCAAGGGAGTGCACGGCGACCTCCCTCGGTATGCCAGGCATGTCCGAGGGGCTCTATGCGAAGATGTCTGCGTTGGCGCGGAGAAAGTCTACGAGTACCACTTCCTATTTGCTGTCGAGGGTGGCGCTGACCTGCAACGCCTTGTCTTCGGGTCGAGGGGCACCTTCTTAATACCCTCGGCGGGTTCGAAGCTTCCCGCGTGTCTGTGCGTGGAGTCCAAGGCCTCGCTCGCCATTTTGTCGAGGGTGGCTGCGAGGGCCTCGTCCTCCGCTAGAGCTTCCGCGTGCTCAACACACTCGACATCTCACTCGTAGGCGTGCTCGAACGAAGAGCCGACGGTGATGACACCCTTCGGACCCGGCATCTTCAGCTTGAGGTAGGTGTAGTTGGGGATGGCCATGAACTTGGCGTAACAGGGACGACCAAGGATGGCATGATAGGATCCCCGAAACCCCACCACCTCAAAGGTGAGTACTTCCTTGCGTAAGTTGGCTGCCGTGCCGAAGCAGACGGGTAGATCGATCTGGCCGAGGGGTTGGACTCGCTTCCCCGGTGCAACGCCATGAAATGGCAACTTGCTGGGGCGAAGCTTGTTCAATCCAATCCCCACGAGCTCCAAGGTGTGGGCGTACATGATGTTGAGGCTGCTGCCTCCGTCCATGAGCACCTTGGAGAAGCGGGTGTTGCCGATGATAGGGTCGACAACGAGTGGGTACCATCCCGGGTGCGGGACGTAGTCAGGGTGATCCTCGCGGCCAAAGGAAATGGTGTCCTTCGACCAGTCGAGGTAGGATGGCGTGGCCTTGGTGACGGAGAAGACTTCCCGGCGCTCACGCTGGCGCTGCCGAGAGGTCATGTTCGTCGTTGGCCCTCCAAAGATGAAGAAGGCGTTCTCCACCGGGGGGGACTCGTCATCTCCACCTTTGTCGCCAGCATCCTTCTTCTTGTCCTCGTCGCGATGCGCGACGCGGTTGTAGTACTTCTTGAGCATTTCGCACTGCTCGAGGGTGTGGTTGACCGAGCCCTTGTGGTAAGGGCACGGTTTCTTCAGCATGTCATCGAATAGGCCGCCTCCACCTCGAGGGGGGCCTCGAGGTCCTTTGCGGTCCGGGGCGGCGACGAAGGCCTCATCGGAGTCTTCTGCCTACCCAGGTCCACGCTGGGCTGGTGGGGCATGCTTCTTCTCTTTCCTCCCCTACTTTTGTTTCTTGGCGGGGGCGTTGATCTTGGCGTTGCCGCCCTCCGCGGGCGCATCTTCCTTGCGCTTGTTCGGCTTGTCGTCGAAAATGGCACCAACTGCCTCCTCGCCGGCGGCAGCGTCAAACAACTCGTTGGTGTTGGCGAGACGGCTTCGCGCAAGCTCTTGCACCAGGTTCCTGCACGTCGTGCCCTCGAGGAAGGCGTTGATGACCTCGACGTGGGTGACGCTGGGGAGCTCGGTGCACTGCTTGGAGAAGCGCCGCACGTAGTCGCGCAGGGACTCATTGGGCTTCTGGCGACACCCTTTGAGGTCCCAGGAGTTCCCAGGGTGCACGTACGTGCCCTAGAAGTTGCCCACGAAGATCTGGACCAAGTCGGCCCAATTGTGGATCTGATCCGCGGGCAAGTGCTCGAGCCACGTTCGTGTAGCGTCAGCAAGGTGAAGGGGAAGGTTGCGGATGATAACCGCGTCTTCTGTCGCACCGCCTAACTGGCATGCTAGGCGGTAGTCGTTGAGCCAGACTGCGGGATCAGTCTCACCCGAGTACTTGACGAGGGTGGTGGGCTGTCTAAAGCGCGGGGGAAAAGTGTAACACCCTAACTTTTAATTTCAGTATTTATTAATAAATTTAATTGGCTTTAGTAAATTTTCTAAGGTTTATTGTGTTTAGTTGGCATTTAATCTAATTTTTGTTCCTTAATTAATTAAAATTTATCATAGGTTTAAATTTTTGTTGCATTCATGCTGGTTCATACTTTTATTTGAGTGTGGTTTGAATTCAAATTCAAATTTGAATTCAAACTTGTTTGAATTAGAAATTAGGAAAGGAAACAAAACCCAAAACCAAACCCAAGACCCAGCCCAAACCTCTTTCCCAAACCCGGCCCAAGTCTACCCAGCACCGGCCCACTCCTCCCTCTCCTTTCCCCGCAGCCCAACCCGAGACGGCCCGCTTCACCCCCTCCTCCGCACGGCCCTCTCCCGGTCCGCCTCCTCCTTCTCTCTCTCCCCGCCAGCGCGTCCCGCTCCCCTTCGGCCCAGCTGGCGCTGGCCTGCTCCCACGCCCGCCTCACGCTCAGCCCAGCGCGGCCACGCAGCAGCCGTTCGGCCTGGCCCACCCGTCAGCCTGCGCGCCCAGCCCCGCACCCCCCCGCTCGCGCAGCAGCTCCGCTGAGCGCCCGCGCCACGCCACTCCCTCTGCCACGCCGGGCCCACGCGTCAGCCCCCTCTTCTCCCCTTCCTTCCCGACTCCGCAACGGCCCCCCCCGAGATCACCGGCGAGGTCGCCGGGATCCTAATCCCGCTGCGCCCCGCCGCAATCTCCGCCCGGCCTCTTTAAACCCACTCGGCGGACCCCCCCTGCACCCACACCCCACGCCAGAGGCTGCCGCAACCCTAGCCCCCACCCCGCCCGGAACAGAGCTCCTTCCACCGCCGCGCCTGCGCTGCCCCGTCGCACCTCAGGCCGCCAGGACTCCCGCACCTGCTACACCTCGGCGCCCAGGATCTCTCCGAGCTTCCGGTCCCACGAGTTCAGCCACGCCAGCGCCGGGATTTCGCCTAGCCTCCGCCGCAGGTGAACTCCGCCGCTGCCGAAATTTCTCGCCGCCACTGGTGCTCTGGCCGCCCTGAATCCCTCTATCCCTTGCAGTGCCCCGCCCGGACTTCCTCGACTGCGCAGCAGGCCCGGAGACGCCCTGCCTCGACCCGTCCGCGAGCACACCGCCGAGTTTCGCCGCCGGTCCGCGCCGCCGCAGCCTCTGCGCCGGACCCCTCTTCGATCCTAAGCCCGGTGAGCTGCGCCCCGACCCCCGCTTGTTTCTGCGCTAGTTCCCGTAGCCAAGGTGCACCTTAGGAGCCGGAACGCGCCAGCACCGGCGAGCCTTGCGCCGCCGAGCCGCCATCCCCGACGAGCGTCACGCTCGGAGCCCCGAACCACCTCCCCATCGCCACCAGTGCTTTGCGCATGCCGCGTAGATGCCTCCCGACCCAGACCCCGTTCGAATCCGCCCCGGGAAGACCGAGTTCGGTCTTCTCCGGCATAGCGCCGCCGTGGGAGCAGAGCTCCGGCGACCCAACGCCGCCGCCCGCGCCCCCAACCGCCCGCGGCCGCCCGATCCTGAATCAACGGCCAAGATTAGATCCCGAGCTGATCTGTTCTAAGCCATCAGATCCAGATCCAGTGGTCTGGATCCACGCGTACCGGTTCGGCCGGTATTTTTTGTTAAAGAGACCCTAGGTTTGTTTAGAATTAACCCGCCGTCCAGCTTAGTTCAAAAGAAATTCCAACTAGGTCCAGTTTTTAGCTTTTAGGCCCCTGACCTTCCTGGTTTTTGTACCCGCAGTCCAAGCCCTGCAGTTTTGCGAGTTAGACCCCAGAGTTTTAGTTTAATTACGTTTCAGTCCTCGGTTTTAGCAGAAAACCCCCTGGAACTTCAGTTTTCTTACAAATAAGCCCCTAGAACTTGTTTTTAGCCCAGAAAATGCGTTTTAGCTCCGTTTTTAGCGTTCTTTATATCCACGCGATCGTTGTAACGCGTAGAACAGTATTAGACTAGTTTAGTGTGCTGTTTTTATGTATTGATGTACTGTTTCTTAGTTTTTGTTAATGTTTGCTTGTATGCTTATTATTGTGCATTGTTTTGGCCATGTGTTCGTGAGTAGACGTTGATCCAGTTGAGGAGCCCCAGTACCAGTACCCGGAGCAGCCGTCTTCGGAGCACTTTGAGCAGCAGCAGGAGCAGTACGAGGAAGGCAAGTATAACATGAACAACCTATCACTTTAATTACAATTTCATACTGCATTTTAATACTGTATGCCTATAAGGATTTCCTAGCCACTTTATATCCTTTATATATACCTTTGGGTTGCATTTTGGTTAGTTGTGCTAGGTTGCTGCGCTATAACACACTCTGGTCCTTTTTAATTAATTTGATTAATGGTTTACTTGAACTTAATTCTGAGAGTGGCACTCTGTGTGGCTTGAGTGGCTCACTTCTCGTTAAAAGATGTTTTTTTTAGAAACTTGGTTTAGGGGGCCAGCACGGTGCTTAGTGCTTGGTTGGCCACTCTCCATAAGGACCGGTTCATAGAGCGACAACCTGGGACAACAGCGCTACCACAAGACTGGAATGGGACGGTCTTGGCTTACTAATTAGGCCATGTTGGTTCGGGAGTAACTTACCGACGGGGCATGGGGGGTGGTGAGCTTCAATGGTGGCCAGGCTACGAGGCTGGTCTGTGTGTCTTGTACCCCCTCGAGGTGGTTACCATCGTTGCGGAGCCTGATTCCTTAGCGGTTACACCTTGCCAATGTGTCCTTTGTAACGGCCTCGTAGTGAGTTTGCTAGTCATCTCACCTAAGGAAGTGTGATGAACAACTGGCGTAGCTCACGACTTGTGGGTAAAGATGTGCAACCTCTGCAGAGTGTAAGACTGGTATACTAGCCGTGCTCACGGTTATGAGCGGCCCAGATCCTCCTTTTGATTAGTGAAGTTATCTCCTTCCGACGAGGGAGGTGCTTCTCGGGGTTACCTTGGTGGCTTGGTTTTGGTTTGGTTTCTCAGTAGTTACATGATTAAACTTGATTAATTATTATGTAACTGGGTTAATGGTAATTCATCAACTAGTAGTAAATAGCTTAAATAAAATCTTGCCAACACTTAAAAGCTAATGCAGTTGAGTCAGCCAGCCTAGAGCCTCATAGTTTGTGTTATACTTGTTGAGTACAAGTTGTGTACTCACCCTTGCCTCTTCTCTACTTTTTTCCTCTTGGCTACGCTACTGCTGCTCAGTTCCTGCCGACGCGAGGGAGTTCGCTCAGCGCTACCAGGACTACGAGGACTTCTAGGTGCTTCGTCTCCCAGTCGACGTCCCTGTGGCGCCCTGCTTCAGCTTCGGAGAGCTTTTATCTTATTTTGTACTTCGCTTCCGCTGTATCAGACATTTTGTCATTATTGTAATAAATAACATTCGTATTCGCTTTATTATGTCTTTTTACGTGATATGTGCTATGATATACTGTTCATTCTGTTGTATATACGTGTGACTTGATCCTGGCACGTATATGATTGCTCGGTTTATGTTCTTTTATAAACCGGGTGTTACAAAAAGAAGCGGTTCAAATCTCCCGGCTGAACACCCGGGTGCATGGAGGCTCCGGTGACTCACCCCTGTCGTGCTCGGGGTCGAAGCGTCCACCCCGTCGAGGGGTGTACTTCCTGCCGTTGATGATGTAGTGGGCGTCGCCATCGCCGGCATGCCCGCGCGTATCGTGGAGTCGATCCCTTGCGAGAGCCTTTCCGATGCGGTCGTGCACTGTGGGTGCGTTCGCGTCATGTGCTGCGGTTACCTTTCCCTTCCCCCCTGGTGGAGTATGCACCGACACCTCGTGGTCCTGGCGTGCAGTCCCACCGGGCTGCTTCGGGACCATCGAGCACATGTGAGACGCAGAGCTCTCGGCCTGCTGCACAGCAGCTTGGTCGATGAGCGCATGTACCTCGCGGCGTAGGTTGCGACTCGAAGTCGTCGACGGCTCGGGCATCGCTTGGAGTAGGTAGGCCGCAGCGACGAGTTTTTCGTCAGCCATTTTCAGTTTCGGAGGTTTGTCGACGTTGTCATCGGCTAGGATCCGTTCTCTGGCAACGCGTGCCGCCGCCTGGGCATATACGCCACGCGCGGCGTGCTATTGCTCAAGTGTGGTGCGCAGCTCCTGAGTCTGCCGGCGCTGCTCGTCGAGCTTGGCTTGAAGCTCCTTGAGCTGCGCCAGCTGTGCCTGCCACGCCGCCGAGCTTGACAAGGAAGAAGAGGCCGCAGCCGGCACCACCGGTTGGTTTGCCTACGCGTCTGCCCCTCCGTTCCCACCATCACCCGGAGTGTTGTCCTCTTGCCCGTCCGCGAGATGGACCATGAAGCACTCCCGGGCGGCATCGTAATCCCCCTCGCTGGAGTCCTCAGAGCAGGTGAGGCAGTAAGCCGCCGCTAGCTGGAACGAGCGGAAAGCATTGGGGTCGAGTAGTCCTCGGCCTCCTCGGCCGTGAAGTTGTCCATGAAGAAGTTAATGTCGTCGGCGATCGAGCTCGCCGTCTCGGGGTAGGAGTCGTTAGGAGATGATGCGATGAGGCTGCGGATCGACAGGAGATCCTCATACTCGGTGAAGTTGGTGCTGGACGAAGAAGCGTAGGAGGCAGCGTTGCGCATCCCGATGGGGAAGGGCGACGCCGCAGTCGCGCCCTCCCGGGAGGCACTAGGGCTGTAGTTGATGATGGTGTCGGTGTGGCTGACGCCGAAGCACGTGATGACGAAGCGGTGGCCCCGTCGGCCGCGACGCTGAGCCATGACATGGCGACCTCAACCCACGTGGGGGAGCTGAGGCGCGCCGCCAAGCGCCGCTCCATGCGCGCTTGTCGCGAATGCTGGCCCGAGTGCCTGTTGCGCCGGGCTGGTGAAGTTGGAGTGTTCGGGTTGTGTCTGGGCGAGAGGAGCTCCATGAGGTAACCGTTGCCGGTTGCTCTGAACTCAAGACTCCCGAACCAGATCACGTATCCTGCTGGGAGCGGATCCGAGACGCCCATGGGGTATGGGTTGGATCTGCTCGCCATCCCTGGAGATCAAATGGGAACAAAAGAGAAAAATGTCACGCAACGCTCCCCTACCTGGCGCGCCAACTGTCGGTGTCCTTACTCGGCGGTCGACCCAACTAGTAATGTTGTGTGTTTCCTCGTCCTAGATGTTGGTGCAAAAGGCAACGCAGTAACGCACGGGTTTATCCTGGTTCCAGCCACGGGGCCGTACCCCCAGCAAAGGGGTGTGCGAGGGCACTGTATTATCTTGCACCGGAGGTGCCTGTAGTAGGGGGTACAGGTGAGGTGAGAGAGGGAGGAAGGGAAGCTCCCAAGTCTCTGCTAGTAGAGAAGTTGATTGAGGTGAGTGCCAATATCGGGCGCTCAGTGGTGCTGAGTATTTCGTTCTATCGAGTGGTCTGATCGCGTGACGACGACCCCCTTGATCTTGCGGAGATCGCGCCGGCGTCCTGCCAGCCCCAGCAGGCGGTGTGGTCGTCGCTGTAGGGTGTACAGTCTTCCTGACGTAGCGTGGTGGCATTCCGTGGGCCCTACAGGCCAAGGTCTCGCATACATATGTGTGCTAGCAGTAGCGGGGCACGTGGCGGTCCCGGACCCCCCTGGGCGGAGTGCTAGCGCGTGCACAAAGGAGGTCCAAGAGTCACGTGGAGGTCCCGGACCCCTCGAGGGGGGAGATCCGGGCCTCTGGCTGCTGGAACTGAGCACCCCTCCATGGGGGATACGTGGCGACACCGGACCCCCTCCCGAGCAAGGGACGGGTCCGGGGCCATAGGTGTGGTGAGGTGGAGTCCAGACAGCAGGAGTTGGCAGAATAGTAACGGGGGCTGCGCCGAGCACATCTCGTCCCACGTCGCAAGTTCCCACAATGCTGCCACAGCGTCCGGGATGGGCGGAGTAGTGACCGTAGTTGGCGGACGGTACTCCGGTCACAGCCACTGTGGGGAATGGCGGCCTAACACCGTCTATCCTGGGCGCTGTGGAGGAGTGGTTAGCATTTAATGCCTCCGTACGATGGGCGGGTGAGTGGAAGGGCCGTTTGTCTTTTACGTCGAGGGGTGGCCTCGAGCGAGACGGAGATGATTCACCCCACTCGAGGGTAGGTTCGCTACCATCGAGCGAGGCGGAGATGTTTTGCCTCCTCGAGGGTAGGTTCGCTACCTTCGAGCGATGCGGAGACGGGGGGCGCGGTCGAGGGTCTCGATGGGAGCCCTCGAGCGAGACTGAGATCACCCCGCGAGTCCAAGAGGGGTGCGGATGGGCCGCGTGGTGGGCTTCTTTGAGTCCTTTCCTTTCTTCCAGATTGGAAGGAGGCCGTAGGCCTTTGTGGGCTCAGTTGCCTATTATGTGTTTGCGTTTTTAGGGTGATTTTAGTACCCTGATTAGGGTGCCCCTAATCGTGGTCCCCGACACTCAGTGTCCTAGTTCTGATGAGGATGTTGAATACATGTCAAAAGTCTCATATTCTAGTGCTGTTGGTTCTTTGATGTATGCCATGGTTTGCTCTCGCCTAGATTTATCATATGCTATGAGTTTGGTTAGCAGATACATGTCTAATCCTGGTAAAGAACACTGGAAGACAGTTCAGTGGATTTTCAGGTACCTCAGAGGAACAGCAGATTCTTGTTTGAAGTTTGGGAGAACTGATCAGGGACTCATTGGTTATGTGGATTCAGATTATGCTGCTGATTTGGATAGGCGCAGGTCACTCACAGGTTATGTGTTCACTGTTAGCAGTTGTGCTGTGAGTTGGAAGGCTACTTTGCAGCCTGTTGTTGCTATGTCTACCACAGAAGCAGAATATATGGCTATTGCTGAAGCGTGCAAGGAGTCAGTTTGGCTGAAAGGTTTGTTTGCTGAGCTGTGTGGAGTTGATTCTTGCATTGATCTATTCTGTGACAGTCAAAGTGCTATTTGTCTCACCAAAAATCAGATGTTTCATGAAAGGACAAAGCATATTGATATCAAGTACCATTATGTTCGTGATGTTATTTCACAAGGTAAATTGAAGATATGCAAAACCAGTACTCATGATAATCCAGCTGATATGATGACTAAACCAGTTCCTGTAACTAAGTTTGAGCTTTGCTCAAGCTTAGTTGGTTTGACAGCTTAGCCCAAGAGGCTATTTGACGCCAGAACTTCTATTCTTTATTGTGTTCAGGTGATGATTTTGATATGCTACAAGAAAAAATTTGTCTCAAGGTGAAGTATGTTATATTGTGATCCAAATTCTGGTGGGAGAGTGTTGGAATTTGGGCTTGGCCCATTAAGTATTTCAGTTATTCCAAATAAATCCCAAAGGCTCATGTGATGCAAACTTTTAATCCCACATTGCTAGTAGAAATTGAGGAGATCATATGACTCTCCTATATATCTAACTCATAGGCTTCACCGGATAACATCAATTCGATTATTCCTCTTGTAAGCCGCCGCTAGGCGTTGTAAACACACACCCGATATAGTGAAGTTTTTGCTGGCTGGCGCCCGTGTTTTTTACCCTTCGCATTGGAGGGGTTTTCCACGTTAAATCCTTTTATCTTTTGAAGTTTGATCTTTGCTGTGTTCATCGTTTTTTGTTCGCCGTCGCTTCTAACAATAATGAGAGTTGTCTTTTTATGTAAGCTACCTGATCCAACGGTAGCAGTATGGCTGAATGCTGATAAAAGCAAAGCTAATTCTACTATTCCCTCTTGTTAATCATTCACCTGAAGCAAATAGAATTTGAACCTTGGAGAGAATTATTGACTATAGCAATTTACAACATACATTGAAAAAAGAAGGTGCAACAAATTTATTAGCTTGAACTGACATTTCATCAAAAAGCTAAAGTGCAAGCGCTAGCAGCAGGCAAGGTTACCTCAGACTTGACAAGAATGGCCAGATCGACGGCCGCAAGCACGAAGAAGGAAGTAGGTCAGCAGCAACCTGCAACTTCATGCTAGCACGATGCCTCGACGACCTCGATGGTGGCCCAGTGAATGTTAATTGGCCTGGTGACCATCGCCACATCTAGGAAGAAGGTGGATGTCCTCGTACGTGACCTGGTAAGCATGAGGGGTTGACACGGAGGACCGACGGGCACATAGGAGGGCCTCCCCACGGTCGCACTAGTAAGCGAGAGGATGGGTGCAGCTAGAGCTGGGCGATGGCTCGCGGACGGGCTGGAAAAAGAAAACGGCTGGTTCCTCACCAGCGAGCTTTGGAACACCAGCATGACGAATGCACCACTTGAGAGCCATCGCAGCTGCCTTTTTGCCCATGCACGAATAGGCGCACCGACCGGCAAACTGGCTGCAACCGCAGTGAAGTAGAGTGGCCGCCGATAGAAGGGCGCAAGGAGTTGGCGGCGGCCGGCGGATGTTGTGAGGGCAGGGGCAGGGCGAGCACCGAGCAGCGCTCGATTTGTTTACGAGAGAAGGACGACGCCACCTGCCGTCGCGTCCGTTTTCCACCGCGTCAGGCGCACGCATCAAGGATGAATCCCTGGACAACGTCGGTTTCACACCGCGGCTGTGTTTAGTTGTAAAAAGTGTGCGAAAAGTGTTTGCAAAAGGTATTATAGTATTTTCGTTTGTACGTGGTAAATATTGTCCTATTATAGGCTAACTAGGCTCAAAAGATTCGTCTCGCAACGTACATCAAAACTATGCAATTAATTTTTTTATTTACCTACATTTAGTACTCCATGCATGAGTCATTTGTTATATTTAATGTTTCGATGTGATTTCGATGTGATGGAAAGTTTGGAAAGTTTGGAGGAGTCGGGAGAACTAAACACAACCCGCGTGAAAGAAACGCAAGATCGGCGCGAGGCGGGATGTGACAGGTGCCGTGCATCCGGTCGTGAACAGTAGCAAAGGCCTCAATAGGCTTCGAAATCTTCGATATATATATATATATATATATATATATATATATATATATATATATATAAGTTGAGTATATATGCTACCGTGTTCGCTTAGGAGTTGGGAGTAGTCTAAGATGGAGAATGCTTCTTAATTTGCAAGTATATATGGGTATTGGGTGGCCGATTTTGCATTGGCACAAATGCTAACCAGTGAGAGACAATTAAGCTCACGACACGGTACCAAGGAGACACCGACAAAGATCCACGAACACGCGAACGTACTTGGCCACGTAGGAGTACCATCGATCACGGCGGCTGACGAGGAGGGTGCGCGCGCGTTTTCCCTCGCCTGTAGCGGGGCGCGCGGCGGCGCTCGCCTCCGTCCTGCAGCACTTGCTCCCGTGCCCGTCGTCCGCCACCTTGCGCGCGACGATGACGGAGTTGATGACCTCGTCGTCGGGGTGGTGCACGGCGAGCACGTCGAACCCGCCGCGCCCGATGTCCTCGGGGTCCACGACGGGGTACAGGAACCCGCGCGCCCCGTGCTAGCTCCGCGCCACGAGCGCCGCGCGCCACCACCCTCGCCTTGTCCTCGGCCGCCACCCCCACAAGCGCGGCAAGGAACACGACGTCGTACTCGGCGAGCTCCTCCGTGAGGTCCGCGACGTCGGCCGTGCGGAACGACATGCGCGCGCACAGGTCCACGTGCGTCGGCGCGCACCTGCTTCCTGGCCCGCTCGCTGGCGGCGGCGCACCGGTCGTAGTTGTCGAACAGCGCGCCGGGGAGGTGGCGCGCGGCGAGCACGAGCGAGCTGAGCGGCAGCGGGCTTGGATGTAACTGGGGGGGGGGGGGGGGGGGGGGGGTCTCACCCGATCTCTCGCTCGGGCGGGCCACCCGCGGATTCGGCCCAGCCGGGGACACCCGCGCCTGATGCGGATGCCGCTGCTGGACATCAACGGCTGCAGTGTCAGAGAGGCTGCGCAGTGTCAGCAAGAAGCGCTGCCGAAGAGGGGGCACGATCATGAAAAAACCTCAAAACCATTTTCTCTAATTGTTGAACTGCGCATCATTATTGGCTCGAGGCCAAACCAAAACCAAACCAGGATGGATGGGAGTACTGCTGCCTGCCGAGCATGTGCTCTGATCTGCGCCTGCGACCGCGACTGCACCATCTCAAAAGATTTCTGGCAAGCTGCAGTCAGACAACGACGCGTCACCTCTTTTCCTTGGGCCGCTTCCGTTCCTTCCCTGGCTGCCCTTGACTGCTCAACACTCGTCGCCTGTGGACCACGATGCGGTCAGCGAGAACTACAGTGCACGAGCGCTACTGCTACACCCCAGCTGAAATCGCAATCCTGCAACTGCAAAGCTGTGGATCAAAATGTGCATCTTCCCCAAGTGTGTACGCGTTCTGGAGCCATCTAAGGTCTCTCACAGTTGGCCGACGCAGCTGGCCCAAGCCAAGAACCGGATGAACGACATGGAACCTAGCCACAGACTTGAATTTGCTGATGAGTGGTTGACCGGGAAGTTGTGAGCTGTGGCACATGATCCTGCCTGTCCACATTTCGACAAACACGCACAGATTTGAGCTGCTGTAACTCTGCCCCCGAGCAAACGTCTCTGAACTTGACCGTACGTCCGTACCGGGCCGGTCAAGTACCAACCAGTATAAGTTTACTCCTTACATTCTCATAAGTCATAACCCACCAGACAAAGCAAGCACACGAGAATAGGATTGTTAGACATATTGGTCACCTAATTGCTGTGGCCAAAGATCTAATAGCAATTTGTAGAACAGCTCATGTTTTTTCCTTGTACCAGCTTCAGGTGCCCACATCCATCAACGGCGCACAAAGCTGCTGACCTAAATCTGAATTCTGCCCATTCCACCTTTCGGTGTGCCACACTGACACTCAGAAAAGGTGAAAAAAAAGGTGATGAGGAGGAAAAAAAACACAGCCCATAAACCACAAGGACAAGTGAATCTACCATATAGGAAAAGGAGGTAGGCCACCATAAGGGCAACGCATCACCACCACATGCCATGCTTCTCTTCAGAAGCCTTCCTGGCAGTAACAAGGAAAAAAAGAGGGAAGAAACTCAACAGAGAGAAACTACTACAAACCACCACAAAACAACCCCATTCACATGACACACTATTGATCTAGGGCTACGAGAAAACTGAGGCTTGCATACGGTGTATTACATTCCAATGGTTGTTACGCTTTCGGAGTTACTGGCAGTTGGAGCTCCTCCCAGGGCCGCCATAGTAGAAGTAGGTGCCCCAGTCGCCATTGTTGCCGTTCTGCACGTCGTAGCAGTTGGACTGCTCGGTGAAGGTGCCCAGCCCCTTGGGGGCCTTGAGGTTGTTGGTGCTGTCCACCACCTGGATGTTCTTGAAGTAGCTCGCCTTGCTGAACCCTTCCTCCGGGAAGTGCCCGCTGCCCATCTGCGTCGACGTGTGCACGCCGTCGGGCTGCGAGTTCACCACCTCCCCACCCCACTCGATCATTGACGCGCTGTCCGCCAGGTATGAGAAGAGGAACGACGGCCAGTAGCCCAGCACGTAGTCCTTGCCGAACTGCATCCACCAGTTGCCCTCCTTTGGGTCCTGAACAGATAATATGCACATATATGGAAGAGATTAATATAGCAGGCACACGTTGGAAAAGTAATTTATCAATATAAAAAACATCATTCATATTGACATAGCTAGGTTTCAGTATCAGGGAATAGTAAAACTGTTGGGCATGCATACACTAGGTGGATGCATTCATGTTATTCTAGCATGCAAATCATGTACTCATTACCCATGCTCAACAGAAATGAACAACACCGCACTTTCTATCTCACACTCAGAATACCACTAGCTCGTCGAGGTGAAAAGTAGCAATAGTTGTTTCTTTGAAAAAACAAAAGTTGAGTAATCATTAGCGATAAGAAAGAAAGGTTTGTCGAGAAAAGGAGTATGATAACCACAGGGTGAGGAGGAAACTAGGAAAGCAATTTTCAAAGCCCCAGGGGTACGGGTTCACCAGTCAAGGAGGAGCACGAGTAAGAGCATAACAGCAAGTGGGCTAAAGATTCTCTGCATGTCTCTGATAATTCTCAACGTACTAGGCATGACATGTGGTGAGTTACTAGTTTAATTACTTGCTCACCTTCCAGATCAGTATACTGATATCATATTGGGAGCCAGAGTAGCTTGAGGTTGGGAAGATGCTGGCACCCATGGCAATCTCGCTGTTAATCTGAACGAACCCAGAGCATAACATGTTGTAGCACCCTGTTGCTTGGTATGCATCACTCTGCAGAACATCAGATAGCACAATAATCAGGAATCAACAATTAAGGAAACAAAATGGCAAGCGCTAGTGCAAATATATTCAAGAATGTTCATATAGTAATGTTCAAAACTTACGGTCCAGTAGGTGAACAGCCTTGTGTTGTTGTCCCCATACAGGTCCGGACTAACCTGATGCAACAAAGCAACACAGAAGTGTTTCAGAGCTCGTGATAAGAGGCACTGCACTGCAGCAGGGCTCCCAACCGCGAAAACGGTGCTGCATTTACTCGACACTGATTATGAATGCGAAGCTCATGGGCTGTGGGTCTTTCTTTCTCTACCTGCCATCCAGCCTCGATGCTGTTAAGATCCTCCCCAAATGACCCCCCTAAGATCCAGAGCTGGGACAAGCTGAACTCATTAGGCTGCTCGATCTTGGGCTCCCAGACATTGATGGTCGCCTTGGCGCCGTAGTACTTGTCGCCTTGAACGTACGCTATGGCATGCTGCGATTGTCAACAAGAGTTATGAGCATCACGGTACATCAGCACACCTATATACCTCCTTCCACATTATATCCTCAACAACATGGGTGATATGAGCAGGTACCTGATGGCCACCCTCATTGAGCATGGTGGGATTGACCGACATTGGGTTCGCGGTGGTGTGCCGTTTCCTGCCGTACCTCCGCATTGAGCTTGCCCTGAGCAGGTCGTCCTTCTTCGTTCTCCTGATGGGGACGGTGCCTTCCGGACACCTGCCATTCTGATGCCAGAGCTGAACCTTAGGCTTGTCGCCACTGCTGGTGGAGGCCACATTGGTCTTGGATTCGTCATACAGGCCTTCGGGGTGATAGTTCGGTCTCATCTGCAAAGCACAAATGCGTTAACTACAACAACCCAACAAGACACTGGTTTCTGTTACTGCAAGAGAGGCACTGGAATTTACCTGGACAGTGTGGTTCTTGAGGTAAGGATGATCAAACGCCGGCTGGTGGGTGATGGGCACGCAGTCTATGATGTCCCCATCTGGGCTCTGCTCGATTTGAAATTTGCAAGCAACTGATTTAGATGGATAAGAACTGGAATAAACACTTCAGCAAGAGGATTAATTGACAATCCCAGAAAAAGAAAATGCCAAGGTCAAGCTAGAAATAACTCCAAGCAAGAACAAGCAGAAAGTGTGCAGAAAAGGGAGAAGAGCCCGAAAGCGAATTCCCCTCAAGAGCCACCGCAAAAAAAAAGCCCCAAAAGCCAGCTTTTATTGAATCAGAGTACAACTTGAACGACTAGTAGCAAAGAAAATACACCTATCATCTCGCTTGTGCTTGCTCAAATGCTCCCAAATGCAGCTAAAAGACGCTAGTTTGGCTTGGGAAATCACCTGAGGGGGGGGGGGGGAATCCCCCAAGCAAGCAATTCAAATCTACAGAGAGCAGCAGCAGCAAAACAAACAGGCTTGACACAGCTCCGGGGTGAAAAAGGAAAAAATCAAACTTGACCCACCTCGATGCTCTTCACGGCCGGCTTGTTGAACCGCTTGAGGTGGCGGTGCAGCCTCGCCGCCGGCGACCTCGCGGCGGCGGCGGCGGCGGCAGCACACGACAAGCAGATCACCGCCACGAGCAGGCACGCGACCCCCCGCGTGGTGCCCATGTGCGGCGCCTCTTCACACCTCCACCGCAGCTCCTCCTCCCTCCCCCCCCCCCCCCCCCTCTCCTCCTCTCCTCTGACGCCCTCCGCCGCCGCCGGCGACCTTGCAGCACGGCAAGGCCCTCCCTTCCTACCCAGAGAGCCCCCCACCTCGCCGGCCGCCGCGCGGCTGCCACCACGGACCGAATCGAGAATTTTGAAACAATGCGGGGGCGTGGTGGGATTGGGAGTGGGAGTAAATGGCTCGTCGTCTTGGGCGGCTCGTCGTCTCGGTTGGGACTTGGGAGCGGAGCGTCGTCCACTACCGCTTGCAAACAAGTGCGCAGTGAGGAGCAGTCTCGCTGCCACTTTAGCCATTTCCGAGCCCGTGCTTCACCGCTTCTGGACCAAAATACCCCTGTATGATTTGGAAATTATTAGGGACACCCGGCGTGCGACGTCAAACCGGGGTCCGTACCCACTGACTCGTGGGCCACATGATGGCATCGGAGTTTTTTTTTTAATCCATTGATGCTGGAATCTGATCAATGCTGCTAATGAAAGCTTCTCAATGGCCAGCGTTAGGATTTAGGGGAAAAGGGGTCCAATATTTTTTTTGAAAAAAAGGGGCCCAATATTTATTGCTGTAGTATACATCAAAACTTTTGTACTGCAGGATAGACCTTTTTATATGATGTTGATATAACGATCGGCCGTAATGTGATTTTATATCGATTAGATTTGTTATAATTTGGTTGGGTCCAAAAAAGAAACATTTGGATTATATAAAATTCTGCATGCCATGTCCTTTTACTAGCAATGTCAAGTTTATGACCAAGACATGGACCAAAATTCACGGATGCTAGAAAAGTCAACTTGTGTGCTTGCTTATCCCTTCCACAGCATGGCCTTTCGAACTTCGGCTACTTTTCAAATCGATCAATACAAACGACGGCTCTGCTAGGTTTTACGAGGTTTCATGTGCGGACAGAGGCATTCTAAAATCACGGTCGCAGGCGAGCAGTAGTTACAGTTGACTGCCGTTCATGCCCCTGGCGTGCGCTTGAAACGGCCTCCTCCTTTTTCCCCTTCTCGGGGGCGTGTGGTTGGCAAGCACTCTAGCAATTTTCTTTATCCGGGTTCGCCGTGGGTCCCAGGCTGGGCGGCTGGCCCACCTACCAGCTTTGCTCCCGCGGCACCATCTCGGGCCCGCCGCGGCAGCACCCATCGCCTTCCCCTCGCCCACCCGAGACCCGACCCGACCACCCTGCGCGGCACGTGGGCGGGACTACCGCGGGAGCCCAACCACTGCCCGGTGGGGCCCCCAAATGGCGCGGGGCCACGCGTGCGCGCGGCGTGACCGACGCAGCGAGCGAGCGCGGGCGGCGTCCTGGTGCTTGCTGGCTGGCGGCGCGCCGCGCGCGAGGGCGAGCGAGCGTGCGCCCGCGGCATCGGATCCGGGCGCGACCGCGCGATCTTTTCGCCCCGGGGGGGCGCACGCACGCACGCAAGGAAAGGGAGCTTTGCTTAGCAAAGCGATTAGCCGGCGGCGCTTTACAAAAGCAAGCCGCGTCACGGCCCGTGCTTACCCTCCTGTTTTTTTTTTTTACTCTCATGATGATTTTACCGCGCGCAAAGGCCAGCCCACGCGAAAAGCGCCGAAGGGCATTTCCACAAGGCGGTGAATTTACCCTCTAGATTAGTGGCGTTTCGTACTGCCCGTACACTCGATGTCAGCATCCACTAATGACTAGTAACCGGCAAGCGCCCGTACGCCGAGCTTAGAAGAATTGATCAAGAAACGCGCCCTTAAGCGCACCGATGAGCCTCTATTTAACTGGGCTCGCGCCGGACATCGCTCGGATGTTTTCACTTCGGTACGGCGCCGGTACCTAAACCGGATAGATTAAGCAGCAAGCTCTGGTAAAAACCTGGGGACGAAGGTTTATTATACTGCTGACCCTGCCTGCCACGGGGTTGTTGGTTGGTTGGCTGGCTGGGCCACTGTAGGAGCTGCAGGAACAACACATGGTCAATTGCCATGATCGGGTCCGCGTACGGCCGGGATTGACCGGATTTTAGGCTGACCATAGCAGAGGGAGCAAGAGCAAATTTGCTCCCTCCTCGTTTCCCACGCCCTCTCTATCTACATTGCCAAAACAGTGTATCTACAGTGCCAAATAGTGTATTTGCTCCTTCATTTCCTCCTTCCACTGTGGACGGTCTTACAGTCTTGGTAACGGGAAAGAAAACAGTCTTTGCACTCTTGGACCTCTTGGTAACGGGTAAGGGGGTGTTTAGAAACAGGGACTTCAAAAAAGTCCCAGGGACTTTTTAGTATTTAGAAGTATTAAATAAATATTAATTATAAAACTAACTGCAGAACCCTGGGGCTAAACTGAGAGACGAATCTAATGATGTATCTTAATCTATGATTAGCGAATGGTTACTGTAGCATCACTGTAGCAAATTATGAATTAATTAGGCACATTAGATTCGTCTCGCGAAAAAGCACTCAGCTGTCAAAAAATATTTATAAACAGATTTTATTTAATAATATAAAATAGTAAGATTCCTTTTGATGTGATAGGGACTTTTGGAAAAAGTCCTGGAGCCAAACAGGCACTAAAAATACTAGTCCCGACCCATTTCTTTAAAAAAAAAGTCCCGATCCTGTTGGGCACAGCGGCTGTACCGGATACGTGCGGTCCTCCTCTCATCTCTCCCTGCATTATAGGAGGAGCTGGCTGGGAAAACAGTCTTTGCACTCTTGGACCTCTTGGATGTTTCAGGTCAGCACAGCAGCCGGCGCAGTAACAGGGACCAGGGCCCAGCCCAGAGGGAGAGGGAGCACCACTGGGAGCAATAAAACTTGACAGTAACTTCTTTGTCACGCGTTCCAGTTTATTATTTACCCTCGAACTAATGACTCGCCGCTTAGCTAGGATATTAGCAGTATTTGGGATGCAATGTTTGCTTCAGCCGCAAGACTGAAGCGCACGACCGCCGCAGCAAACAGAGGGAGGGAATCCATCCTGACGAGAAAGCCATCGCTTTTGCTCATGCGCAAACACTCCAAAGACACCTTTCTCTTCTTCCTTTCATGCTTGTATTATTCCCGAGTTACAAAAGGTGGGTTCGTGAAGGCCAGTGAGATGAGATGCTCTGTATAGAAATGGTCACTTCCCAACTACAATAACCGAATCGTACCTTGTCCTATCTCACTCACTAGTCACTACTAGCCACTACCCACTACCACCGCACTAGACTCTTGCAGCTTCTGTGGAGCTCACCGCTAGTTGTACAAGCACAAGGCACATGGGTGTACATATGGATGGGAGATGGGCTTTGGAACTCTCGTTTCACATGAGAAAAAAATCAATTTGGAATTGGAAACAAAAATGCAGAATTCTGGCCTTGTTTGGTTCCCAAAACTTTTTTTAGTCCTTGTCACATCAAAAAAAATCTTACAATTTTGAAGTATCAAATAAATTCTGTTTATAAATTTTTTTAACAGCTGAGTGCTAATTCACAAAACGAATCTAATGAGTATAATTAATCTATAATTTGGTACAGTGATACTACAATAATCATCAACTAATTATAAATTAATATACCTCATTAGATTCGTCTTGCAGTTTAGCCCTAGGTTCTATAGTTAGCTTTATAATTAATTTTTATTTAATACTTCTAAATACTCAAAAAAAAATTGATGTGACACGAAAAGTTTAGTGTCTCGAAGCAAACAACCCGGTGGTACGCCAGGGCACGGACAAGACAGCGTACAGATGCTGCAGATAATAATAAGGAACTCGCACCACGTCAGCTAATGGCGGGAACAGGAGACTGAAGTCATGGGCACGCACAATTCAAAGCCGTTATCACATGCTCTGCTGTCAGTGATAGAGGTGCAAAGCTGGCAGGTTTGTCCACTTATGCTAATAAAGCAAGTAAACAGTAGTACACACAGAGGAGCCAACTCTTTTTCAAGTTTTCCCACCATAATGCTCCAGATCAAACTTCATCCCCCAACACATAATTGAGGGCAGCATGCTCTTACTCTATTGGAAATATTTTTAGATGTAAAAGATCCTATTGGATTGGAGGAGTGACTCAGACAGTAGTCAGTCATGCTTCAAGGGTTCATACTTACTACTTGATAGTTGCTCGCAGCTGCTGCCCGGCTGCACTACATTATGCACATCCTGACAGAGATGCATGCGAATGGCACACAAATCACTCTCAGGTTTAATTTACACAAATCAACTTCATCTTCATGGGTATTTATTACGACCTTATCACGCCTAGTGGCTTTATCTATGCAAACATTCTTGAAAGAAACTATAATCACCCACCAACCATAAACATGATCAGGCCATCTGGTCTACTGTGCCACAGCTTAAAAGCACCTTCTACCACGGCGGTCTATCTAGGATCTGATAATTTCAGAGCTTTCCAGTGTTCGCGCGAACAGAATGATGGCCCGTGCCTTGTACGAGGCACCGGCATAAGCATGATTGGCGGTGGGTGGGGTCACTCCTGTACCAAAGAGTGTGTTTCGTGCATGTACTGTGTCTTGAAAAAACAATAACCAGGTACTTCAGCACGGCCTGAACTCGACACACGGGCTGATCAGCGATCCGCCTATACGTACGGCTTATACCTGCCAGCCTACCTGGGACCGTATAGGTGTCACCACCTGAACTTGAAAGCTCTAACACAATGCTAAGCCCACTTTGGGAATTCTTGCGTTCCAGAACGGCCTGAAAGGTTTACTCAATTGCTCATCGAAACCTAAGGTTCAACGAAAAAAATATGACCTATTAATTGCAGAATATAATTCCACAACAAAAGAAAATGTGAGATAAGAGTGGTCAATGAGAGGCATTATAACAGACTACCAGGTAGGTCCTACTCTCCCCTGCATCACGAACTGTGATAAGAAGCAAAGGCTACAAGGCACAGAACGGCAGCACGTACGTGCCACTATTATCTCGCTTGCCCGTGAAGCAAGGCTGTGTTTAGTAACTCCAAAGTTTCCAAACTTTCCGTCACATCGAAATATTAAATATAATAAATGACGCATACATGGAATACTAAATGTGGGTAAACAAAACAACTTATTACACAGTTTGGATGTACATTGCGAGATAAATTTTTTGAGCCTAGTTAGCCCATGGTAGAACAATATTTACCACATACAAACAAAAAGTGTCACAATACTTTTCAACTTCACTTTTCGCAAACTTTTCGCATCTAAACACAGCCCAAAAATTTGCCGAGGCTAAGAGGCTAGCAGCCAAGCTACTTCATTAGTGTTCTTCTCTAGGTTCTCCAAGCAGGGGTTAATAGTGCATCTAGTACGTTGGCACTTGGCACTACTCCATCCATGCCTTTTTCCCATAGTGAGCAGAGCACGGGCCCATGGGCCCCACGTGTTCACGGTTCGTGAGGCCACTCATGCATGTGCCGAGGTTGCCCACAGAGCCACACACTCACAGATCACAATTGGGGCCTAATCCTTGGGAGCAGCTAGTTAGAAATGTGAGAGCTATCAGCTGTAGCAAATGGTTGGTTTGGAAAGAGGAAATTAGAGAAGACCCGTCATCTGACGAACCTTCTGCTGTCTGCCATCAGAAATAAAATGGAGCTATATACGGAGACAGACGGTAAGGTTCCTGCACCAACTCAGATTTTGTGATTGTGTTGTATATATCTAGTCACATATATGATCGCATATGGGAAATATGGGGGCAAAGGAAATAATAGAACAATTTGAATAAGCAACGCCATGTTCCTCAGTATAGAGATGGAAATAGGTGCAGTACCTTCTTGGAGTCTGGAGTATATTCATCAAACTTCCTCTTTTGGGTGTGACCAAGGACAAAATAACAGGGGTATCCGATGGGAGTAAATTAATCTGGCAGAGGAAATAAATTACTTGCAAGATTCATTGACCATGATATATAATTGGAACTGTACAAAAGGATGAAACGTTTTCACTGTACCGGAACAGAAGCTCAGAAAGCACATGCGATTGCATAGGATAAGGTCCCCCATTTGTCTCTCCATCCCGGCTGGCGGCTGCACCACCTTGGTCCTTGACCTTTCCCATACAAGTTCCTGACAATGGGAGACAGAATTTCCATAACAACAGCAACCACCAAGCAGGTCAGGCCTGTTTAGTTCCCAAAAAATTTTCTACACTACCCGTCACATCGAATTTTTGGACACATGCATGGAGCAATAAATATAGTTGAAAAAATAACTAATTACACAGTCATCCCAAAAAGTTCCAGCAGGCTGACCAAGCAAAACATCACTTATCATCATTATTATGAAGGCAGGAGGCAGCAGCACTACTATGCCGTGTGCACAACATTTGAGTCTTGTTAGTGTTTCTTATCATCATATTCCTCATTTTATATTCACTCATATCAGAATAGCACGCATCTCTTGTACAAGTGCACTCTGTCTCTCACTGTTAGCAAGTTGCAGTTAAAAGCCAAAAAAAAAAGCACTCAACCAGCTACCATGATCAGGTCAATAGATCAATTCCGTGGGTGCTATTTTTCTATTTGCGTCAGAAATTTAGGCCCTGTTTGTTTCAGTTTATGGCCAATTTTGAAAGCTCGATTTTGAGAAATTCAAAACATAGATGATTCCCAGAATCCAGAATCCATAATCTAGGAGTCATCTGACTTTCAAATTTTCCAAAACCGAGCCTTCAAAATCGTCCAAAAGCTGAAACAAATGGGGCCTTAGAATAGGCAGAAGGAACTGATTCTGAGAGGTCAAATTAGAACATTACTGACTACTGTTCTACACTACAGCAATCCAAATTACACAGAAGTAGCTCCAATAACAGCAAAGGGAATGATTTAAAGATAAAACGTTGCACATCGCAACTCAACATATGACATCCTAAATTTGACGAAGATGCAAGTCGTACTTATGACTTAGAGTTATTATAGTCCTCTTCAACTCGAAATCTGGCGCCTAAAGCTTTTCAAAAAGAAATCTGGCATCTACAGCGATTATTAGATACCCAAAAAACCTAAGGTCCATCTCTCTGCAATGTCATTTTGCTAAGTTCTAGTGACCTCATGACAGAAATTTTATAAGAATCGAGCACTCAGATCGCTGATGCTGAATATCACCCTATTTGTACGAGTTCTCCAGATCACCCAGACTCCAGACAGTGCACAAAACCACAAAACCCTCAGTCCACAAACTGGATCCCAATGCTAGGTCAAGGTAATTTACCACGCGATCAGCTACTTAACACGAAACCGAAAGCGCAGGGCAGCCGCGTACCTGAACTGAATCGACGAGAAACGGATGGAGCAGAGCGAGGACGCCATCGGCGGAGAGCCAGCGTCGCCGCATCGCCCGCCCGCCGCCACACCGGCGGGTCGCGGCGGTGGGAACGGACCCGCCCGTCGCCGCGTGAGCGCGGGGAAGGCGGAAGCGGGAAACTGGGCAAAGGTCGAGAGCCCGATCGTGGGCTTCCCGCCTCCGCCTGCCCTGCTGCTCCGCCGCGGGCGGGTTTGGTTCTGCAGCCAGCGGTTGCCGCTGCGAATCTGTATTCCTGCCGCGATTTTTGAATTTGTCTCTGGGGTCGCGATCGGCGATTCGCAGCTTGGTCTCGGAAGCCCGCGGAAATTTTTTTGGTGCCGCCGCGGGCGTATCGTTTGCTGTGCCGCCTGTGCGGACCGCGGAGAGTGCTAGACTGCTTTTTTAGATGAATCGGGATTATCATTCATAATGAAACTGATAGTTTACAACCCATCCTACAAAGACAACTCTAAAAAAATGAAAATTACATCCAAATCTTTGCAAGAAACTCCGGTCTTCCTCGTCGCCGACGATCGAAGCCATCCATGAGACCGATCACCACACCGACACCACACCGACGAAGGAAAAGGATTTTGACAGACACCGAAAGTAGCACATCGGAGAACCAATGCACCTTGAAAACGATGAACGCACGGACCAAGAGAGCCATCACATCGCCGGATCCAAGGTGTCTGGCGCCTCAGACAACAACCTCGGCACGCCGGACAATAGGAACCCCGAAGGGGAAGTAAACCACCAGAGGAGATGGGACAATCAACCAACCCGGCTCCATGGATTGGTAAGACAAGATCTCCTGCCCTTTCACACAAAAGCAGGAGAAGAAGAAACCTCACAACGCTACCGTCGGCGATGCTAGATAGGTCCGAATAAATAGAGCCCCTCGCGACACTACCCAACACCAAACTAAAAAAAAGGAGGGACAAAATCTTCATGTCGTCGTCGACACCGTCAGCGGGGAAGAACCCTAGCTTATTCACTGACCTCTTGCAGTCGTCATCCGAAGAGACGGGGAAGACGCCATCGATGAACGAGGAAGGCACGCCAACCTCACCACATCCATGGCGTCACTCACCGAAGACGAAGCAGCAGAGGAGGTAAGATCCACGCCACACCACCGACATGGATAAGCTGAACTTACCTAAACTAAATAGAGTATCTACACGACCAGCCGCCGATTAATCGGATCCCCACCACCTCCGACGCCGGTGAGGGCATCAGAAGCGATGTGCAGGTCGAATCGGCGGCGGATCGGAAATCCGCCCTGGAGTCGCCTCTGGGTACTGTAAGTGCTAGACTGCTAGTGCACAGCGAGGCTCGCCAGACCGCTTCGGCAATGTGGGCTGGAACGCGCGACTATGCGGGAGAGCGGCGCGTTTTGGCCCGGTGGGCTTGTGGGCTGTGGCGTGGCCCGCGCCAATTGCATGCTGAAGCTGCGTTCTTTTCTTTTTTATATTTAAAAAAAATCAAAATTTCAAAAATATATGTCCGTTTTGAAAAATTTCAAAACTACCCCCGGTCGCCCTATGGGGGGGCGACAGGCCCTAGATATATTTTTTTTTCAAATTTGCAACGAGGTCCATGGCCGAAAAAAATCAGGCCCCCCCCCTCGGGCGACCGGTGGCCCTCGCCCACAGGAGCGACAGGGGGGCCTGTCGCCCCCCCTTCGGGCGACCGGGCCATGCCTCCCTATATAAGCATCCGACTCCCATTTCCTCCTCATTTGAGCCCGAAAATTCCACCAAAAATCCAGAAAAGAAGAGAGGGGTGAGGAGAAGAAAAGCGGCGAAGCCCTGCCGGATTCCGCACTTGTGATCTGCAGGTTAGTACATTTAGTTTATGTATTTTTGCATTGATATTGTAGAGTAATTTAATTTAATTAGTGCTATAGTAGAACTATTTAAGTAGGAGTTTAATGATACTTTAGTTACGTAGTAGTAAATTAGTTTAGAAAATTAGTACTACGCATTTATTATTACAATTGCAGTACTATTAGAGATGTGTTTATAAATTAATTACGATTTAGAATAGAATTTGGCATATGCAGTATAGAATTTTAGTGTCATCACGTAGTTATGAATACTTATACGTTGTAGTTGAATTCCATACTTAGTTTTTACGGATTATTGAATAAGGTAGTGAAGTAAAGAGTATAACTCGATAAGTATTCTGTGATATACAGATATGTCGAGCAAGATGCAGTTTCAAGTATTTTATGGTGACTACAATGTTTTGTATGGACTAAATGGAGTAGATCTTTCTGCCTTTAAGTGCACATCTAGCACCATAGATAAACCTCTGGAAAGGAGTTTTGGTTCTATATGTAAGTGGCTGCAGCGTGGGTTCCGTGTTGATCTGTTGACACATGTGATGACCGTCCAGTCTCTTGTTAATTGGGAGGTAGAAAGTGATTTATGGGAATTGATGATGATACACAACACTGATGACTGGCAGAAGTACATGCAAGCAGCTCTAGAGCTTGGGTGGCCTCTGACCATTCTTGTTCAAATCCGGGAGAAGACACAAAATGAAATTCAACATGGTGCAGATCAAGTAACTCCGAGTATTCGAAGAGAGACCAATTATGTTAAGCAAGATGAGTCAGAAGAGATAGAGAACCAAAATATGGGACCACCGGGCCTTGCTGATGAGGGAGAGAGGATACATAGCATTGTGGACGAGATGGAGGCAGAAGACCAAACTGCAATAGAGATGGAAAAATATGAGGGCTCATCTGATGACGAGCAATACTCATTGCCAAAAAAGTGGAAGGAGCATGGTTTTGGCAGTCATGTCACAGAAGACATACGAAATCAGGAGTTGGAGTACAGAGGAAATGAGGTGGTGCAAGGTGCAACATATCCAAACATTGAAGCCGTAAAAGATGCTGTGAGACTATGGACAATATCATTGAAACGAGAATTTCGAGTCGTAAAGTCTGGTAGTAAAGAATATGAGGTGAAGTGTGTGAATGATGGATGTCCATGGCGAGTACATGCAATCAAGGGAAAATGGAAGTCGAACTGGAAATGTTCCATTGTGACAGAGCACACTTATTTGCTGTCAGAAGTTCTTCACTCGCATCGCAATATATCATGCAACTTTGTTGCAAAGCAAATATATGGGTTGATTATGGACAACCTAAATTATAAGCCAAAAATGATTGTTCGACACATTGAGCAGACTTACCAATACACCATTAGTTATTTGAAGGCATGGCGGGCTAAACAAATGGTGTTCGAGATGCTGTTCGGCACATACGAGACATCATATTATAACCTACCTCGTATGTTATCCTAGGTTGCTGCTAGAAATTCTGAAAGCTTTTATGACACATACCTCGTACCAGCCGTGACTAGTGGGCAAAGAATTATGCAACGAGCCTTCTTTTACATAGGTGCTTGTGTTAGAGCATTTCAGTGTTGTCTTCCGGTGATCTGCATTGATGGCACATTTCTGACTGGAAGGTATAAAGGTCAGATGCTCACCGCAATCGGGGTAGATTGCAACAACCAAATAGTTCCGCTCGCATTTGCATTTGTTGAGAATGAGAACTTAGACAGTTGGTATTAGTTCCTTGAACGAGTGAAGGTTCATGTTGTTGTTGCACGTCCAGATGTGTGCCTTATTAGTGATAGGCATGCAGGTCTGCTGCAATCAATACTGAAATTGCAACGTGGAACTACGACAACGCCTCCATTGTGGCCCGATGTCCAAAACAGGTGGTGCATTAGGCATATGAGTGCAAACTTCAATGACCACTTCAAGAACAAGGATCTTAAAAACCTGTTTAAGAGGTTGTGCACCCAAAATCAATAGAGAAAATTCAATGCATTATGTCAGATGCTTGATCAGTTGACTGCAGAGCTAGTGAAGGTAAGGGCATTAGGAACAGACACGAGTCAGGCTGCAGAGGCTAGGGATTCAATTGAGAAGCCATTTTCACACTGGATTCGAGGTGCACCTAAGGAGAAATGGTCATTCCTTTATGATACCAACGGAATACGGTGTGGTATTCAGACAACGAACCATGCGGAGTGTTTCAATATGGTTATGCATTCTTGTCATGCCTTTTCTCTTGTGGGAATTATTGAGTTCATCATGTATGAGTGCATGAAGTATTTCAGAGAGCGTTACATGGCTGCAAGCATAAACATCAGCAACTCCCAAATTCAGTTTTGCACAAGAGTGACACAATATATGCAAGAGAAGATTGAAAAGGCCAAACTGCACCGCGTTATATCGACAGGTACAATGGAGCATAGATTTGAGATTCTATACAAAAATAGAAATGGTCGTGATATCCGTAGAGATAGAGCGGTAGAAGAGTTTGATTACACTTAAGCCTTGGCCGTGCTAAAGCCTTGGCCCCATTGCCCACCAGCTCGCGGCGCTCGCCTTTGCGCCCCGCGCCGCTCCCCACGGCCAATCCCTCGCTGAGCCCGCCGCCGCCGTACACTCGCCTTTCCAGCAACAAACAGGATGTGGCTGGAAAACAACCACACATATGCTGGGTGAAAGTTGAAAGGAAGTATGCGTTGATCGTTCTCTGATCCTTCTTGCGATACTCCTGTGGCATCCTACACATATCAGCAAGGTGCCGCTCGGATCGTCGATGTTGAATCCACTGAGTTTTCCCTTATATATGTGCATGACGGTGATCTCAGGGGAAGTTCCATATGTCCGCAGCCTAAGGCCCTGTTTAATTGGCAAAAAAGTTTCTACAGTATCCGTCACATCAAATTTTCAGACACATATATGAAGTGTTAAATGCAGTTGAAAAAATAACTAATTACACAATATAACTGATTTATAAGAGATGAATCTTTTAAGTCTAATTAGTTCATAATTAGATATTAATTGTTAAATAACAACAAAATGTACAATAGTACCAAAACTCAAACTTTTTTGCGAACTAAACACAGCCGACAAATTGGTGAGCAAGATCCATCGGGGATGAGATGAGAGTCCACGGCCTGCAATTGAGAGTCAGAACCGAAACCTCGAGGACCTTATCGTGGTTTATGACCCTTTGGCACAGCTGAGTTTCTTCAGAAATCAAACTTGTCCCAAACAGATGCGAATACTCCTGGAAGAGGACGACATTGGGGTCGTAGGGATGGATCGCCTCTATATCTGGCACTCATTTTCGGCGATGTGTAAGTTGGATGCAATGTTAAAAATAGCGGGCTAAAATGTTTAGCGGTTAGTTTTTCAGAGGTTAAAGAAGACTATAGCGGGTTATAGCTCCCGCTGACCTTATTTAGTGGTTTTACAAATTGAGTGATTAAGTTCAGAATTTATTTGTTTAAAATATCAAATCAAACAGATACAAGTCACAAAGTTTATTACATCATGCACTAAAATACAGGTCGCGAAAATCGTGAACTGAAATACATCTAGAGTTTCATTCCCTCATTACGAATGAAATATAAATGATGAAGTTCAATATTGTTGAAAATAGTAATGCATACTATAGAAGATTGAAAAGTATGCATGAACCATGATTGTCATGCTTCATGGTCAAATATGAAGAATACTTTAGAAACTAGATATTTGTATGATTAGATAAACATAAAAAAAATTAGAGTTAGATATTTTGTAGGGGAACACATGGAAAAACCATATGAGCCATGGAGTCCTATTAATAGGGGTGCTCCCCCCCTCTGGCCATACTATAGCATATGAGGTCTTAAGTAGAAGATGGTATGGTTGTCATGTAAAGTAGTAGTGTTATAATAGGGTGGCATATAAAGAGTGTAAGAGTCTTGTGTTGTACTAAGTTATGGTGAATAAAGATTTAAGTCTCTAAATAAAGTTGGTCTCCCATATTGATGTCTAGATGAAGGTCTTCTTGATATATAGTATGGGTATAGGGTCCATAGAAGAAGTATATCACGCTACTTTGGTTCTACTTCTCGGAAGTCGGTCTCAAGTTAGAGACAACGATTTCTTAACAAATACTAAACTAACAATAAACATAATCAATTATATAGTTTAGCTCGCTAAATAGCCTTTAATTTAGCGGTTATAGCGAGATATAGCGGGCTATTAAAGGAATTAGGCTTTTAAATCTAAAAGATGTATATCTTATGTCTTCTCCTCTCCTAAGAGCTATAGTGGTGGCTATAACCGGCTATTTTGAATTGAATGAGCATGAAGCACTACAAGAGGTAACTCAAATTCTGGCTCCCACGCGTAGTCCTCCCCAGCTTGACCAGATTCCAGCGTCCATTGCTTAATTATGGCCTCGGCAGCACCCCACCCTTCCAGCATTACCACTCTGATCTTACCGCTGCTTAGCTGTGTGCAACGTCTCTTGAGAGCGTTGGGCCCGGGCAGCTGCTTCGCCTTCGGCAGCGGCACATGTATCATGATAGAGTTTGTGGCGAATGGGTCTCCGCAAAGAATGCCGGTGGAGGCATCCACCCACCACAGCTTCTTCTCGTCAGTTATCACCGTGTTGCCGCACCACGAGTCATGGGCGACCAGTGGGAAGTTAACGCGCACCTCCTTCCAGCCTTGGGGGTCACCGCCGGTGTGAATGTAGAAGATTGTGGCATCATCGTTGCATCCTAGCGAGCAACAGACTCCATGGCGGCGGTGGTGCGACGAAGGGGCAGCTGTGGATTGCGAGTGCCGAACTCCAAGGCGACAAGGGAACAAATGTAACCAGATAAGGGAGATTTGCAAATCTATATCTAGGGCGGGCATTGCCACCGAATAAGCACCCTATGGACCAGATTCACGGTTTGCAAGGTTGCACAACTCCCTTAGTTTGCACCAGATACACCGCCAACAATCTAATAATCTAATTCCGAATTCCGCCAAAAACCTAATCACTTTCCCAAGAGTTTTTTCGCCTCCGCCAGGCCCTTCATCCGCCGCCGCCAGGACCTCCCACCGCTACCCCCCTCGGCCCCCTCCTCTGCCCCTCCGGTGGCCTCGCTGCCGGTAGGTGGAGGAGTGGGGACCCATCTTTTTCTTACATCTGTTTAGTTTTTTAGGGTTTGGTTCTCCAGTGACATCGACGAGGTGATGGCGGCGATGACGCTTTGGAATAAGGTCTCTCCGGCCTTTTCCTACCTCGACGACGTCCGTTCTGGCGCCGATGATGGCCAAGTGAGAGTTAGTTCTGCCAGATCTGGAGGTTCTCTCCGGATCTTTGCAGTTGGTGTGTCAGTCAGGAGGTGCAGTTAGCTGTCTTTTATTGTGGCGATTTCGACCTCTTCTTTTGATCTGTTCGGCAACAAGATCCGGTTTCTTCAACCCTCTGTTTTGGTGGTGAAGTATTGCAAGCCTGTGTTGCCTGGGGTGTTCCCCCAGCCAATATTCTTTCAGTGGTTGCTAGTTCTCGTTACAAGCAGCGAGTAATTTTTGTGGTCTTCAAACCCTTGTGTGGCGATGACGCTTACAGGTGTCCCTTTCTCTTACTGTCTTTTCAGTGTATTTTTCAAGCTCCAGTGGATGACAAACAATCGGATGAAGAAGACGACCAGAGAACTCTTTGGTATATTTTTATTTTCTTTATTTTGCCTTGTGTTAAATTGTCCTTCTATTGTACTACCAATTGTTTTTCTTGATATGAATCAGATATGAGACACCTTTATGGTGTCTTACTCGAAAAAAACAATCTAATAATCTATCTTTTAATTTGGGGTTAATTAGATATATATGTGCCGTTGCAAATATGCAAGTTCGAAAATATACCATTACAATTTATCTATTTAGAATCATGTCATACAATTCCCTACTAGCTCGAACCTTGCCATTTTCCATATTTTTTATGGTCTGAGGCCCACCTACAGGTCATCGTATTTTCGTATAGCCCAAAAATACTCCAGTTAGAGCATCTCCCAGAGCTCTTATATCTTGGATGATTTAGCTAAAAAAGAAAAAAAAAGACAAAAAAAACATACATCCAACAGAAACTCTATCTCGTCTTCTATTCTTGTTTTCTATTTAGGGAGTGCCGCTAGGCATCTTTGCCTAGCGCTGAGTGCTAGCTATCTCTTTTTGAATTTTGGAGAAGCCGTTGGATTTTATTTCTTTTTCGCTAGCTATTTAATTTTACATAATAGCTATATTAGAATGTTAACTATTCAAATATACCAGAGTTCTTGAAGATGCTCTTATAAGCGTCATGTTGCAAAACCATGTTAAAAATGAAAAATTGCTCCGTATCTTTAACCATGTTAAAAGTTCTCAGGACATGCCTTGCCGCCTCCCAACAAACGTTAAACGGGGAAAAAGAATCACCGTGGAGGTGCCAATGCTTTCTTATTAGAATTATTACAAAATTGGTTACTTCTGTATGGGCTGTCGATCAAGCAACTGGGCCCCAACTTGCATCTAAATGTTCTCTTTTCTGGAGCAGATCGCCCGCAAAGAATTCTTCAAAACACGATAGCCACCTCCTTCCATTTACAGTAGCAGTCTCCTAATGTCGCTGAAATTCGATGCCAGCTCCGTGAAAAATTTCCCTGCTCCACCGTGCATCACAAAGAAGAGGTAAATTAACACAATGCAGAAAGGAATGATAGCGGAAACAGATACAAAGCGAAAAATTAAAACAGTACCTCCTACTTGCCCATCAAACACACGATGGTCAGCAGACAGCGTCAAGCTCATTTTTGTAACTGCAGCGGCCTTCTCATTTCCTGGACAAAAGTCTCGTAGATTAGTAATATGTCTGCAATTGTTCCGAGCAGAAAAGCACAATGTCAATGAAACATACCATCACTGTCCACAACAGGCTCAACAACCTTGTTACCTCTACCAACAGCTAAGATGCCAGACTGACAAAAGACATTAATAGGAACCATCAGTACAAATTCAACGGATCGGCTCCCTAGGGAATATCTGAGTTGTTAGGGCGGAAGCAACCTGTGGAGGATTAATGATCGCACAGAAATGGTCCACAGGGTACATCCCAAGATTTGAGATACTGCGTAAGCATGAGCCGTTAAAATGTCAATATAGAATTTCATGACAGGCAGGATTCCCTGAATAACAAACATGCAGACATCACTTACCTGAAAGTCCCCCCCTGAAATTCATTAGGTGCAAGTTTCCCAGCTCTTGCCTTCTCAGCCAGCTGCTTAACCTGAGTGATTAGGAATGGAGAAAACATGACTTACAACAATTGAAAAATTAAATTCTTCTAAGCACAGAAATAGAGATTTCTTAGAAAACTGTTGACCACAATTTATTTTTTGCAATTTTAGAGCTTCCATTGATGGCTGCTGATGGCAAGAGCTACATTTACATGACTGTGATCAATTGATAGTATCAAAAACTTCCAGAGTATTCTGAAATACAAAGATACTGCTGATGAAATTTGGCTTGGAAACTTTGTTATACCTCTGAGGATATTGCTGATATAGTCTTTTGATCAGCATTTCTTATAATTGGAGTCATCAGACCCTAGAATAACAAACACAATCATTAGAGGCACCAAAGATACACTTAACAGTAACTTCTTGGTGTTCTTATCATCCTACCTTCTCTGTGGCAACAGCAATAGATATATCAACTGAATCACACTTTTGGGCTTCTTCCTTCTCACTGTTCCAGTAGGCTGAAAAGTGATGAAAACTAATCAATTTTTGAAAAGTGGAAACTAAAAGAGTAGGCTGTATGTTCATTCGTACCAAAAAAAGGAAAACAGGACAGATGCTGGTTAGCTATGTTCAAGAGAAGCAATAGGATAGGAAAACTAGAATACTACTGATAAAAAACTGGAATCTGCCAAGTGCTGACCACCAGTCAAACACCCAAAATGTGCATGGCTGGTTGCCACTTGTGCTACGCTTGTTATGTGAGTCAATATACATTTCAAAGGATCTAATAGAAACTTGGTTGGCTGCGATGATCACCACATCAGCCCAGTAGTTGTACTATTGTACAGGGGCACACATCATTGTATTAGCTTGATTGTGTCATGATTTAACCACCCAAACTGCCTGTTCAGTGACTATACTATGTTTAATACCACGGAACAAACTCTACCTCCCTGGAAAGACAAACTCAATTAAAGTATCATTGTGAAGCTAATCAAATTCAGGTTATGGGAATTCCATACCATGTTAATCTAATTTAAAACTAGCTTAAGTTCATAATCCCTCCAGTCACTTTTAATTGACGTTTCAGACAAGAAATTACAACTACATGCAAGTCAACGTCCCTGTCTGAAACATCAAATAATACTGATCAGAGGCAGTCCTATTCCAACCATGATGTATAATCCACAAACTCCTTTCTTGGTGTGTGTGACTTTCATCATGGACCGTTCAAGCAAAAATGAGAATGAATCAGTGAATCATATTTTGTGCAGGTCAGTGGGATGCTATTGCTGCTAGACACTGCCCTGTAACTTGGGTCAGCCGTCATCATGTGTTTAAGCTTCCCAAGAACAGGCAAGTCATTGTGGAGTCCATATGTTCAGGCCAAACAGGATTTGGATATGATACATCTGGAATAAAAACACAACAGATCCCATTTGATATTTAATTAATTCTTTAGGAATTACCATTTGCTTCAGGAACGTTCCGCAAGGCAATTGCCACAGCTTTTATGATGATATCATTTACTGAAACTTTAATGCCATGTTGCTCTGCAACAAAAGACTCATGAGAAAAGAAGGCCCTTTTCTTATCTGATTCTGAAAACACCAAATAAAAGGAGATAAATAACACACCTTTCAGTTCGCTCCTGAAAGCGAGCAAGGGATCAAGTACAACATCTGAGAACAATGCAACACCTATCATTATATCAATAACATCAAACATCATGAAAATAACATGTGCAGTGAACGAATACAAACCTTTGGATAGATATAAATGAGGAGTAGTCTGTTTTGATTCAAGCAACCTTTTTGCAATAACCTGCATGATACCAAAACAGGTCGACTCTTATTAAACACAAGTGAGATCTCATAGATGATACATGGCCTGACCAAGTTCATTTTCATCAAAGACCTCATCGTGTACCAGTAGCAAGAATATCCAGCAGATAAATAAATTGATGAAACAGGCTATAAAATGGAATGACACATTTGCAGAATCCTCAGCGGCAAATATTTGAAGTGCTTATATGACGAGTTTTCAGGTTAAAGTACTTGATTTTATCTAAAATACTATATAAAGAGAACATGAAGTTCACTAATAATTTGATTCGTCGCACAAAATTCTGGGCCATCCTAGAATCCCTGTAGCTAGATAAAAGACAAGAGGAGTTCAATGTGGTGTGAAAGCTTTGGTATTCACACTTAGATTGATCACATACTCTAGTTTTTTAGGTTATTCTATGCACAAGGTAACATAACTAAAAGTATATATCATGATATCTACAAAAATCAACAGAGCTGAATAGAGTACCTTGCGTATCTGACTATTCGGAATATCTTCATATGTATCGGCCTTTTGTGAAGTAGTGGCTGGTTGAGCCTGGGCATTACGAGTTGGCTGAGATGAAGGCGTCGCTGGAGCCTTCTGTTCTTTGGCTGGGATTGAAATTGAGCCTGACTTCAGTGCAGCCAGAACATCCCCTTTCAGAAGGGTGCCACGAGGGCCTGATGCTCTCAGTGATGACACATCCAGTCCATGTACCTTGATGAGTAACTTAGCTGCAGGACTGATTCGGCTCACTACTGAGCTTTGTTCAGACGCATTAGCTGCATCAGTTTTTGGTGCACTTTCTGCTGACTGTTCTTCCTTTTGTTCACCTCCAAACGATGTATCGGCGGGTATATTTTTAATATCATCAAGCTCTTCAACCTTAAATGGACAACCAGCAATCAGTAGAAAATTAAAATGGATGTTGGAAGGATATAAAAGCCACCAGTCAGGGAGCTATACCGTGACAGCAATTGGCTGTCCAACCTGAACATCCTTTGAACCTTCAGGTGCTAAAATTTTGGCCAGATACCTAAGATATTAAAGTGGTTAGATTAAACAAGAAAGGTGCATGCATAATTAATAAGCATTCATGAAAAGAAAAGACAGGGTATCACAAAAAAATAAAAAAATATGACCAAACACAAATTAGATAAACAACAACAACAACATAGCCTTTTTTCCCAAGCAAGTTGGGGTAGGCTAGAGATGAAACCCGAAAGAAATAAGTTCAAGGTTCAGGCACATTAATAGCTAGTCTCCAAGCGCTCCTATCCAAAGCTATCTCTTTAGAGATGTTCCAATCTTTAAGGTCTCTCTTAACCGACTCAGCCCACGTCAGTTTAGGTCTACCTCTACCCCTCTTTACATTATCGACTAGCTCAAGGACCCCATTACGCACCGGCGCCTCAGGAGGCCTTCGTTGGACATGTCCAAACCATCTCAGCCGATGCTGAGTAAGTTTCTCCTCAATTGGTGCCACCCCGACCCTATCCCGAATAACTTCGTTCCGGACTCTATCCCTCCTTGTGTGCCCGCAAAACCACCGCAACATCCGCATCTCTGCTACACTCAGTTGCTGCACATGTCGCCTTTTTGTAGGCCAACATTCAGCACCGTATAACATCGCCGGACGAATTGCTGTCCTATAGAATTTGCCTTTTAGCTTTTGTGGCACCCTCTTGTCACAAAGGATGCCAGAAGCTTGCCGCCATTTCAACCAGCCAGCTGAAATTCTATGTCTAACATCTTCATCAATGTCGCCATCCTTTTGTAGCACCGATCCTAAATACCGAAACGTATCCTTCTGGACCACCACTTGCCCATCTAGACTAACGTCTCCCCCCTCATGCCTAGTCGCGCTGAAATCGCACATCATGTACTCGGTCTTGGTCCTACTAAGTCTGAACCCTTTCGACTCTAACGTGCGTCTCCACAGCTCTAACTTCCTATTAACCCCTGCCCTACTCTCGTCAACTAGCACCACATCATCAGCAAAGAGCATACACCAAGGGATCTCACCTTGTATATCCCTTGTGACCTCATCCATCACTAAAGCAAATAAATAAGGGCTCAATGCTGACCCCTGATGTAGGCCTATGTTAATAGGAAAGTCAGTGGTGTTGCCATCACATGTCCGGACAAACGTCGTCGCATCCTTGTACATATCCTTAATGAGGGTAATGTACTTAGTTGGGACTTTGTGCTTCTCCAAAGCCCACCACATGACATTTCTCGGTACTTTGTCATATGCCTTCTCAAGGTCAATGAAGACCATGTGCAAGTCCTTCTTCTGCTCCCTATATCTCTCCATCAATTGTCGTATTAAGAAAATCGCCTCCATGGTTGACCTTCCAGGCATGAACCCAAATTGGTTTTGGGTCACACTTGTCCCTCTTCTTAGGCGATGCTCGATAACCCTCTCCCAAAGCTTAAGTAGGTTTCATATCCATTAGAGTGGCATTTTTTATGCTGGTTTGCCAAAACCTAACGCAACCCTCCTCCTTTACCCGGGCTTGGGACCGGCTATGTTGAGACGACTCAGGAGAGAGAGTCTTCCAGTCAGCATAGGCGGAGTTCTAGTCGTGCCAGTTATTTTAAAACTTAAACATTTAATGTAGTTTTTTTCATACTTGCAGAACAATGTACAGGAATTACTGGAACATTCTGTGCAATTTCTTAGAGTTTTCGTCAACCTACACAATTGATGCATAATGGCAAAGTATAGCATATTATACCAATTTGACTTAGAGGCTTGGAGCACTATATATTAACCAAAATTGACTAAATGAACTATGAAGAAGTTTTGCATAAGAACCTTAATGAATATTTCCATTAAAAATGAATGCATAGGGAGGTTCATATAATGCAAAACATCGGAGCTAAAAGAAATTTGAATGGTAACCTATCCCTAAAGCATGCTGACATGCTCTCCCACTGAACATGTTATTGTAATCGAAAGCACTTTTTCATAGTGACAGTTCATGAGACTATAGCATACTTTGCAGTAACTGTAAACTTGGGAATGCAAAATCATAACTATAGAGCAATGAAACTGAAACATATTAATAGTCTCTCGGAACTGTCATGTCCAGAGTCCACAGTAAAGATTTACCCAATGAAAAACATGTCGTCAAGGACATTACCCTTCTTCAAGGCTTTCAAATTCAAGAGTGGCTTTGTCGGTTTCTATCTCGCATATCACATCACCAACCTCTATCTGAAAAAAAACATATAACGTTTAATGATATATATACTGACATATTGCTAATAGAGATAAAAATAAGAAATTCATTGAAAATATGATATTTGTATAATGAAATAGCAGATTGCGGAAAGCCTAACCTTATCTCCTTCCTGTTTTCTCCATTTTGCAATGTTACCTTGGTTCTAATGAAAACTATTGTCAGAGTATGGAATATGTAGAAAGGAAAAAGGAACAAAGCTGGCAACATATATTACTAAGATCAGTGTTTAAAGTTTTTACCATAGTAGGGGACAATGCTGGCATCCCAACCACCAGATGTGGAGGAAGCCCTGCGAAAAGATAAGATCATATTGATGATAGTGCCATAAATTGCTACATGCTAACAGAATATTTTTATACATGTTTTTAATGAAAATTTCAAATATGAAAAGGTAATAAAGAACAAAATTAGTAGCATGCAGTAGTTAGTCTACTAATTGATGTGCTTCATCAGCACAATATGTTGACAAATAATATAATCTTGCCTAGAAAACTTCTCTTGACTGGGACATGTTCATAGAAATAAATTGCTGACATAGGAAATCCAATGAAGCATACTAACTTACATAGGGACTTTCCTTCATCGAATCAAAAGTGCAGGAAAAACAAGAAACATAAGAGCTAAACCATAAAATCTGGTAATTTCACGAGTTTAAGCTAGCGGTTTAAATATTTCAAGTTTTCTGTTTATGCAAAACAATGGAAAGATAGATTCAAAGAGTCACATGATAACAGTGTTACAGAGTTTTTCAAGCTATGTTTATATAAAGCAATGGAAAGATAAATTTGAAGACTTACATGATAATAGTTCTACAGAGTAAAACTCAAGCTACGGAAATAATTTTTTTTGTCTGTTCATCTATAACATATCAGATTAAGTGATTAACAAATGTGAGCCATGTGGCTATACCTGTTGAGAACCAACGGGCTGGCATGGGAACCTGCAAAAGGAATGCTACATAAGTAGCAGTTCGATCAATGAAAAGGATTAATATTTGAACTCACCTTGTAATGTCCACCCACTGATGCTAGGAGTGACGGCCTGGAAAGAGATCAAACTTCAGGAAAAAAAAATGTACAAAAGAAACATACAGGTAATCACAAACTAAATCACGTGTAACTGTGGGTACCCTTCCTGTATCAAAGCAAATTCAGCACCTCATTCCAAAAATCTTCTATTGCGAATAATGAAAGCATGAAACATAAGCATGTGCTAATCCATATCCACAGCTAACTAGTTAAACCTAGTGTCAAAATTGGGGCTGGCACTGAATGCATGTACTGACAAACGACTGGGCAACATTATAAATCTGAACGATCCCAGCGACAAAATATGCAAAGCTATACCTCATGGAAGCACATCGGCCAGCCTCAGCTAAGGAACCCCTTGCACGCGACAAGCTGTGAGTGATCAACATTAGAAAATATGTCAAATAGCTGAGTGGGCATGCATCACAATCTGTACGAATTCATAGGTAGCATCTAACATCTTACCCGACCAGAAGCGCCCGGATGTTCGCCATCTTGCCAAGCAAAAACCTAGACACCAGACGGTCCCTGCGGCCAAATTCGCAAAATGCGTTACAAAAAGGAAAATGATAGCAAACAGGGGGTGAATTAACTTGGGTCCGGCAATATTTTGGAAAATAATCTGAGCTCGCCGAAATCCTAAACATACCACGGATGATTGACCGAATGGAACTGCAAGGAAACTCACCGGGACAGGCGGATCTCCAACACCGCTAGGCGCGGCGGCCGGCGGCCGGGGGATCCGGCAGAGAAGGAGGGACCACGGCGCGGGCTGAGGAGGATTCGGCGGCGGAAAGAGGTCAGCACCAGCGGGGCGAAGGCGAGCAGGGGAACGGAGAAAGTTTGGTTGTTCGTTGACGACCGGGCCGGATGCTGCAGAGGTTGGGGATGGTAAGATCCGTGCCGTCCAAAACTATCTGACGTCTAGGATTTCTCAGCTCCCCATCTGCCAGACCACGGGCGACAAAAATGGGCAAATATTTTCTATCGCAAAGTCAAGTATGAATTCAACTTGTCTTTGCCAGGCATGGTAGTATGATTCTCTCCTCTAAAAAGAAAGCGTGCGATGTGATGGCATGATTATGAAACTAGTACGCGATTCTTTTCCATTTACAAGGCGTATTTTCTTTGATTTATGTATGACGCCCGAGAGCAAAATATGCATGTTCATGGTGTCCATTTCTCGATAGTAGTAAAATATATGAGAAAACATCATTAAGAACTCTTTTTTGGGTACATGTTACTTAATTTAAACAGGTTATTTACTTTATAAAAAGAAGTGGGTCCACTTTAGCGGTCTTTGATTCTTGGGACGTGTCAAACACTATGCATTTTCTCCTAAAAATGCATTTTACATTCAGTTTTCACATGGAAGTCCATCCAAGTCTAAAAGTAAGCCCGACTGCCCGAGACAAGTGAACTAACCAAAGATATACATGTCCGTTTATGTCCTTCATCTAAAATATTTTTTAAAGAAAAATACAGAACGCTCACAAATATACATGTATTTTTATGATGAATGTGCGTCTGTAAATACCTATCGAAATGCAATGCTTTGCATAGGATAGGATTATAGTACCATAAATAAAAGACCTTGAGACACGAGACCCATTCGATTTGCTCCGCCTCTCCTCAGTTCCGAGCAGAGGCCGTACTCGGCGGCAAATGCTGCTGGAGTGGCCAGCAGTACATTTACCATGTTTTTGTGGCACCGAGCTCGGTGTCGAGATCTGCGCCATCACCCATGGCGCCGAGCAGCCTGCCATGTATACGCTAGATGTACCTCGGCGCCGTGAGTCATGGCGCCGATCCGACCCCTAGAGTCCAAAGATGAATTTGGTTTGCTCAGAGGTCCAAATGTGTGCATTTTTAAAAAGGGCTAAACTGTAAGAAATACGCCTCGCCAACTGTTCTTTCAAAACCCCTGGCAGCAAGCCAGAAATGACGAAGCGGCCAGCCTAAGGATTCAGGAAACCAGAGCAGGAGAAGGAAGCAAAAGAGCAAACGCGATTGGACAATTTATCAGAGGAGCACAGGACAATCACGAATGCCAAATAACAGTCGAAGATGCAATCTGTTTCACATGAAAAAAGGACTCCAGCAACTGAAAATGGCCATCCTTGAAGAAAGAAACACTGAAAATGACAAGATGAAAGATACACTCAAAAGGAACATTTGTGCTCCTGGTGTGCCACCCATCCAATCGCAACAGGGAGACCACCTTATGGACGACGGCTGTCATCAGTTCACAAACATGGAATTGCACTTCAACTTTCAGGCACATCAACACATATGAGCTACATCATGCCACTACTTCGTGATGACTTCAATAAATACAAATACAATTGAACAATCAATAATCACATCTTAAACCGGTGGTATCCTTTTTGCAAAGCTTCTGGCTTAGTATGGACTTGTTAACAATGAATAACCTCAGAATTAAGTCCAGAACACCAATTGACAGAAGGGCGAGCGGTTCAGCATCCAGTATCGCATCTGAGTGTGAATTCTTCACTTGTGAAATCTAAAGCCCCAAAATTCTCACATCCTAAGCCTTATCCTCAAGCAACCTGGAACACATGGAAATTTGAGATGAATGGAGGAACTGGTAACCTACAAGCTTAAAGTTTTAAACCCTAACAAAAGGATCTATTGTCATGAATAGATATTTTCTTTGAAAGGCATCTCTCTCTGTTTTTTTCTTTTCTGACGTACAAAGGACTTTAACAAGCGTGTTACTGAGTTACATCCATTTGCATCTCTTAAAAAAATGATATATGAAGATAGACATTCAGAATAGGCATGAAGTCAGAGTCATTCAAATGGGCAACTAACATTTAGCTTCACATTACAAAAACATATGGCATCTCAATAAGTTAATGGGGCCTTTCTTTGGCCCATAACTGACTAGAACAAGTGTTCTGAGTTACACACTTACACCCATGTGGAGATCTGGAAAATGATTAATGAACAACGAGCAATCGAAAGTATTCTAAGGTCAGCATATGTGTCAATATGTTATGCTCCTGGTGGGCTAGCTCGGCTGGTGGGAGTGCGGCAGCGAAAACCACCAAGTCGGGGGTTCGATCCCCGGCTCGCACAGGGAAAAAACTCCCTCGCTTGTCCCATGTCCAAAGCACTGTGGAGCCCGGCCTAACTCACAAGTCGACGGGCCCCCGTGTACGGGTGGAGCAGGGGTTCGGGGGTTTTCTTGGCCTGCTGTGAGAAGGTCATTCTACCTCTCAAACAATGCCGTGGGGGCGGTCTTACCCCCCGCAGGTCAAGTTTTTTATGCTCCTTAACTCGATGCATATTGATATCCTTCAAATTGGCCAATATATCACCTAAATGTCACTACAATAATAGGATACAACAACTCATGCTTTTGCCAAATTGTGGCGACCCATTGATAAATTAGATCAGATTGCTTAGATGCTGTTCAATTCAGGCTGACACCCCAATGGAAACTCCATTACTCAATTTGGATCAAGTAGTCAGACAGCGATCGGATACGCAACCGCATACCTCAATCGGCGTGTTCGTTGATGTCGTCATCCTCGTCCTCCGAAGACGAGAACGAGGAGGAGTTGGACGAGTAGGTGAAGGGGTGCGGCGCAAGCTCCGGAGGCTGGAGGACGAGGAAGACCCGACGGCTGCGGCGGGGCCGGAGGGTGCCGCGGGCTGGCCCGGGGAGGAAGGGGATGCAGAGGAAGGCGGCGAGGCGCGCGAGGAGGTGGAGCGGCGCGCAGCAGATCAGCGCGAGGACGCGGTCGGGCGGGAGCGTCTCCGGGTTGCACGCCACCCGCTGCCACGCCGCCGCCGACCCGCGCGCCACCCACACCACCCACCCCGGCCGCACCGTCATGAATTGAACCCGAGACCCCCCAAAATCAGAAACGAGCCCCCAATTCTTGGCCTCGGCGTGCGCGGGGAGCGGGGAAGGGAAGGGGAGGCGCGCACGGCACGAAGGCGGGCGGGGCGCGCCTCCGCCTGCCTGCCGTGCCGCCGCGTGGATCTCGCGCGCCGCCGGGCTTGAAAAGATTCGCCGCCGCTGCTGTAAATTTTGTTTGTTTGACGTTTGCCGCGGGCAGTTCGCGGTTGATTCGTACTGTAGCTTTATCACTCGGCTGCATACGGGGACGAGGCAGTTGACTCAGCCGCCGCCATGTGGAGCCCGCTCGTCAGCCGGACGTTTCAGGCTGCGAAACGCTCGCATCTCCGCAACGGCTCCGGGCAGAAAAGATTCGCGCAGTCCAAGTTGTACGGTCTGCCTGTGCAGGGAGATTTTATTTAGCATACAAATTAATCCAAACTTGAATAGTTTTGTACAAATTTCTTGTATGGTCCCACTGCTTCAAACCGAAGGTTCACTGTTCAAGTTGCAGAAGAAAAATCGCATCTACAGCATCTAGGTTTTCTACACATGAACGACATTCTGTTGAAAAAATCACGGGCAAAATGAAATTTGGATCAGCCATTGGAGTGCGAGTACAACACAATAATGTCAGCTGGCCACAGCGCGGCACGGTGCTGACAGCAGACAACGCGGTGCATAAATGTATGATACAAATACGCAAAAATGGACAAAAAGGCAAGTTCAAATAACATAACGCTATAACATAACGCTATAACAGTTTAACCAGCTGCTGAAGACTTCCATAACAAGTTAATAAGGGTTGAACACATAATTTTTTCCCATCAATTAGAGTGGAAGCAGAACTACAAGCGCATCAACAAGTAAAATGGAACTTGATAGGAAGGAAAAACAGTTTCATCCACTGCATATTATTTCATGCATTTCGGTGTGCCGTAAAGAGAAAAATTGAGAGAGCTTCTAGGCAGCACTTTTTTAAGGAATGGTTCTCTGATACAGGGGAAGGGCTCCCAGAGCTTCACGCTCAGCACTCTCCTTTTTCACCTGCAAGAAATATGAGATTAAGACAAAGGCCACTAATGGCATGGATTGAAATAAAATATAAATGTGAAATAACTTCGCAGCATAACGAAAAATCAAGAACGGTGCAGTAGCAAATCAAGAACATTGCAGCATAAGGCTAAATCATCAGCATAAGAACTTCACAGCATAAGGCTAAATCAAGAACTTTAAAGCATATCAAGGCAAATCAAGAACTTCACAGCATAAGGCTAAACCAAGGAATTTCTTAAGCATTGATATCAGCAAAATCTGTAGTGAACACTCTACACCTTGAGTTTGTAACAAATAATCATGTTAAGTTGCAATGTTAACTGAAAATGTTTGCTGCAGACAATATTAGCTGCAAATTGCATAAGTTGTCAATGAATTTGTTTTTTTTTGAAGAAATCAATGAATTTGTAAATGCTATGATTTTCCAGCTTGCACCAAGTATTGATTAGCCAAAGTACAACAGTAATGATGAAAACAAGGCTCAACATGATAGCGATCATGAAAATGAGTGCCAGTGAGGCTGATATTCATGCTGTTATGCACCTTATGAAAATAACAGTAAGAGAATTAAAGGGCATACACCCACGAAAGAAACGGTCAGGATATCCTGGTTGTCAGATGAACTTTATCATTGCACGTGAGATTTTAATGCATATCCTATAGCTTGAGTCAACGCTTAATGCATGATAAGGATAACAAAAAAGGATCATGTAGACTATTCCCTTATGGAAGAAAAGAGATAGTGGCTTACAGGATTTTATGGAAAGGACAGGTGAAATGATAAAGGATGAAGCAGAAAAGATCCTTACCAGAGCCAACATGTCACTCAAATAGCCTCTGAATGGAGTTTGCGCAGCCTGTGCAAAAGAAAGTAAATGTCTCAGAATATGATTTTATTAGGATATAGTGCTCTATACTGAACAAAAACTCATGTAATGTATGCATTACATGACAGGAACAGCATCCAATAAGAAATTCATGTCCACAGAGAAGAAAATTTCAAGAATATTCAGCTGATAACGATATGATTTCACACATTGGAAATCCATATTTTAAATGAACTAACGGTTTTTTGATACATTACTCTACAAATATCTGCGATGCCAAAGAGACAAAACAAAATTTAGATTTAGTATTCATCAATCAACAACTAAGTGGAATATCTTCAGGGAAAACATAGCATTAATATAAGCAAGGATGAGAAATCTACAAACCAAAATGGTAAACTGAATAAAAAAGCAAATGAATGCCTAAAACGATCTAACAGACTCCGTCCTAGCTGATGCAAACTACACTTGGAGACAGCATATACAAGGCATACGTTCATAAAAAAACAACATCATGGTAAACTTCCTCGATCCTAATTCCCACCATTTAATTCTAGTGCTCACTGCAATCATCTCTCATCAAAAGTTAGTTGAAATGTCCACCCTATTCAGAATTGTTGCCTCCTAATTCCACTGGTTTTATACACAACTATAACATGGTGCTGTAGATTAGCCGGATGGACCAACAAAAACTTAAGGTAAGTAGAACCATCTGCATCGCATATACAACCAAACACATCACCTTATACATTTCAATTAGCATCCAGTCGTCCACAACATTACACAGATGACTCACCGCAGCAGCTTTCAGTAATGCAACCTAGAACCTATCTCATGCAATCTCGCACGCCACCGTCAGAAAAACCACGACAAACATACGAATCGCGAGATCCAGATCACGGCATGGGGGAAATGAACGGGCACGAACCTGGAGGTCCTCGGGGAGGTACTGATGCTTCATGGAGAGGTCCATGGCGCGCTTGAGGCGCTGGACACGGGCGTCGACCACCTCCTTAGGCAGCCTCCCGAGCGCCTCTTTGATGTCCAGGTCGAAGTACGGGTCGTACAGGTCGTCGTACCTCAGCCCTTTTGGATCGGATCACCGGATCACACACACGCAGCACAACCTCCATTCAGATCAGGAGAACGAGAAGAAAAGGACGAGATCGCGAAGGGAGCACGGCGGGATCGAGGCCAGATCGGATCCGGGGGTTACCGTATTTCCTGAGGCGCGAGGAGACGGCGTGCATGTGGAGGCGGGCGAGCGGGTTGCGGCGCGGGTTCACCAGCCAGTTCGACAGCACGGACATCATCGACGACATGGCGGCGGCGACCGGGAGGTCTCCTTCGTCCTGCGCGGCGGCGGGATGCGCTCCCCCCTTCGCCTCCTCGCTTTTGTGGGAGAGGAGGAGCGGTTGTGGGCGTGGGTGGGGACGCGGTCTCGGGCCGAGGCGTACGGAAGATCGAGAGAATGGGCTGGTGTTGTATTATGGGCTATAACGAGAGGAATTACGGTCCACTTATTAAAGCCATATTAAGTTTCTTCTTGAGGCGGGTCCAAAAAAAAACCTTCTTCTTGAGGGCCGGCCCAGTTTCTCTAGACTCTGAGTAAGATTAGTATTTTTTTTTCGGGAAGAGAAGAGAGAGATTGAGACCAACCATCACAAGTGTTAGTATGTACTGTATTACTGTTTTTTTTGGCGAGGTATAGTATTACTGATTGTTAGTGGCACGTCTAGAAATAACTGCTCTGGCAGATTTAGAAGTGAAGATTTTCTTTTAATTTACTCTTCCATGAAGAAAACAAGTGTTTATTTTAAGATATAGATACCAGCTTCTCTCTCCCTGTTGAGAGGATCTGTCAGCGTCGCTATCCCAAAAACACCATAGTCCATAGATAAGTTTCTGAGCACACAACACGCCATTCATACAGTACTTCGCCCTCCATACGACCATTACCCGCTGACAGTCCTAGAGAAAATTCAGAGTAGTTCCATATTCTAGACTAGCACTACAAGTCTAGAACCAAACAAAGTTATCAGGAAAAACTCACTATCACAAGGAAGTAATCAGTAGACAATAGTTGCGGCATTCTTCTCAAAGGTCAGCATCCAGGCCATGCATTTGTCCGCACTTACCAGAAACGCGACACTGTATTAAACTCCAGAGATTAGGCAGCTAACCAAGTTGCACCAACAATAAATTGGTGTAATGAATGGACAGGCACTAGCACAGCACAGTAGTGACACTCTGTTTATTAAACCAAAGCATCAGTTGGCCTAAGCTTTCTGTATGGAAAGGTATCGGCGTCGGCGATGCTTACATTAATTTGTGCAGGAAGGCTCTGCTTCAGTTTTAAAGAGAAAAGTGATCAAACCTCCCCTGGCCCAGGATCAAATCCTGGCCTGGCCACCATTATGAAAAAAGGGGGGAAATGAATTTGCTTTGGTGGTGCCAACAATAAAAAGAGGGCAACAAAGAATGAAACAAATCATTAGGAGGGTCAGGGCAAGGAGTTAGTGATGACTTTAACTTTGATTCAGATAGTACAACAGGAAGCAACTTTGCAACCCAAATTCATGACAAGAAACTCCATAAGTTGCATTCGGGAGTTTTTATGCTGTTGGCAATTCAATGGACATAAGTGCCCACCTAGAAGACTGTTAATCCATGGCTTTCTTGATTTAATATTGCTTGCCAGTTTTCAGAAGCTCGTGAGTTGGGCCCTCAAAAAAAAAACTCTCTTGACTTGCGCGGCAGTTTCAATAAATTCCTGTATAGAGGTAATGATGATATTTGACAATCTTATGCTGAAAGGGAAAGGGCAACGGAATTACAAAAACTAGGAAATACTGAGCAGCACAAATGGCGGTATACAAGGTAGTGTTGCGATCAGTGAAGAAAAAAATAATGGCTAAGAGAGGTTCAACTTATTGTTGCCGACTCAAGATATGTAATGCCTCATTTATTTTCTCTGTTTTCAACATCACAGCTGAAGTGGTCGATCAGATGGAGAAGCTGTTAAGTTTCCTTGTCCATTCCCAGTGTCAATGCGGTCTCTATGAAAAGCACCAGAGCTACACGCAACTTATTGGGTGTCCACACACAAGATATGCTTAGAACCAGAAGAAAATGTTGAAAAACATCCAGAATTGCGCAGAAGAATTTAAATATATAATTGGAATATGAATAAACCAAAGATGACCAAACGGAACCAGATTCAGCATTCGATGATTAAGTTATTATCCGAAGAACATCAGGACACTCATCAGAACGACCAGCTTCCTACAAAAGATAAGCACATTCAGGTGCCCACAGATAAAAGCACAAAAGAAGAGTTACAAACAAACCTTGATGCTCACGTATGCACGTGTCTTGATGCCTTAAAACTTCACTTCAAACTTTTGCACAGGTTCAACATTATATCTAGATGTAAATTTGATCTTGCTATTCAGGTACTATTGTAACAGATGACAAAGAGGGTAACAACAAGAAGCAACTCAATATTTTGTTGCACACTGTTGGCGAACAAATAAACTGTATCGGAGCTGAAAAATAACTCAAAATTACAGAAAAATAAGTGACATAAGAATCTCCTTGCCCAGTTGTTTTTATCTAACATAAGGATACTTATCAAGATGATCAGAGTTCTACTAAAGATAAGCACGTTCAGGTGCCCAAAGATAAGCACAAAAAGGCAGCTATCAGTATTACAAAGCTTGCTGCTCAGGTAGTCACATGGTTTGATTCCTTAAAACTTCTAAATTTTCCACAGAATAAAAGTTATATTGAGATGTACTCTACAGTTTTCTTATCCAGAAGAATTGAGTGATCACAAGACAATAAAAAGAAAAAGGAGAAACAACAGACAACTCAAATTTGTTGGACATTACTATCATTGACAAATAAACTGTATCGGAGCTTTGATATACTTTACATCATGACGACATTCTCTTTTTTTGAGAATTATCACTGTTGAACTATTTGATCATCAGAATTATCCTCACTTAAGGCACAAGAAGGGAGAGAACAGAGTGCCAAAGTCACTGGGATATCACATAATCTTGCCAATCATTCAAACAAAGAGTTTATAAAAGATGGCAAAACAAAAACAAAGTGAAATGAAAGAACATATATTGGAGAGCCTCCATAGCATTCTGATGAACAGACACTTCAACAAAACATCTTTTGTTAGCACTAAAGAAAAGGAGGCAGGTGCAGAAGCAAATTGTGATCCTGCAAAAACCTATTCAAGCTTCCATGCATGCAGGATCAACGAGAAACCAAGACCTTGCAACTGGGACTCCCTAAAGATCTGCGAGTATGACCATGGCAGCGACTTCTCAGGTGCCTGGCATGTCTGAAACATGAACACTGCATTGCTTGCCGTCGATCCAAAGAGCCAACTGTGGACATCCCAGAAAACCTCCACAGGCAAACCATCAACGAGAATTGTCTGATTTCCCCTAAATTTCCATGCCAGGCGCTTCACCTGCATCACGGGCTTCTTATCAACCCTTATATCGAGACATGGATCCTTCAGGCCGACGGTATCGCACTCGATAACAATGTCATGGAACTGGCCTTTGTCACAGAATTGCGCCTTAGCAGAGTAGACCTTCTTGCCGTATATGTGCTCCCTTCTTGCCACGAACGCAGCATTCAGCATCGACCGGTTGGCTCCAGTCTTCCTGTAAGCATCCTTCTTCATGTCACCGAGCAAGAGCACAAGCTCAAGGTCGAACACCACTGCAACATAGAACCCCTCCACTGGTTCTGGCCCGGCACCAAACTTGGCGCTCGAAAGGTCCCAGAAGATCTCAATCTTGCCATCCTCAACGTCGAGGCTCTTGGACCCCTTCTTCTTGGAGAAGAGCCACGGCTTGATGTCCGCCTTGCACAGGCACTGGCCGGACAGGTCGTCCACGCCGATGCTGAGGCCCTGCCCCATGAGGCTCTTGCTCCACGTGACCGAGATCACGCAGGGCCGGCCCGAGAACTGCGTCTGGTAGAGGCAGGTCACCAGGTTCTGCGCGGCGCCCTTGCCGGCGCTGGACGACGACGACGACGCGTCCGCGATCTGGACGCCGCTCTCGCCGAAGCAGGACGGGAAGTCCCTCATGGCTCGCTCACTTGGGCCTTTCAGCGAACACCTGGCGTGCAGGAGCCCGCTTGGATCACAGCGCAGAGCTCCGCCCTTCTGCTCTTCTCACGCAGCAATCCACACCACCCGGCGAGCCCGCCTCTCAATGCCGGGGAAGAGAAGACCAACCGCGCGCAGATCAGTAGAGGTCGCCGTCGAAGATTGCTCGATCCAGCAATGCCGCCACCGCCGGCCGCAAGATCCCACCCTTTACTGCAAAAGGCAGCACCGACAACCGCCCAGAAAGCAAGGGGCAGCTGAGCGATTGATCGCAGAGCAAGATTCCCTCACGACGCCACCCCCTTCCACCGTAATCCAGCGCCGCGAATGCGGCAACCGGCCACGGTCGCCGCGAAACCGCAGCGACGGAGCAATCTTCCGCCGGGATTTCTTCAAAAGATGGCTCAGGCTTCCGCCTTTATGCCACAGCAGCGGCACCAGGAACGGAACGCGAAACGGAAGCTTTCCCCCAGGCGAGGCGAAGGCCTTCAACTTCGAGCCAGAAGAAGCAAGCAACCACCAGAGGATGTATGCACATCCATGGGAGAGGGGATTGAGAGGAGCAAGTGGGTCGAACTCGAACACTAGCAAGTAGCAACCACTCCAACCAGTGTACAGACTAGAGATGAGGGAAGCAAGCGGCCGCAGCGGCAAGGAACTCACAAGAAGTAGTGGGCGGAGCTGGGGGAAGGGGTGGAGGTGGTTCGTGAGGAAGGAGACAAAAGGTTAGTGAGAGAGAGAGAGAAGGGATACAGTACAGCCATACAAAGATACAGCACACACTAGACCTGGGCATGGGTCACCCGACCCGAACAACCCGACCCAACCCGCCCGAAAAAAACCCGACCCGACCCGACCCGAGCTATGTGGCGGGTGGGCGCGGGCCGTATTTTTTGACCCGCAACAATCAACGGGCCGGGCACGGGCCGTGATTTTTGACTCAAAACCCGACCCAACCCGAAAAACCCGACCCAAAGGCCAAAAAACCCGACCCAACCCGAAAAAAAACCCGACCCGACACGCCCGCGCAGGGTGCACGGGCCAACCCGACCCGACCCGGTGATAGGTACGGGTCGGGCGCGGGCCGTCCTATGCGACCCGTGACCCGATCTTGACCCGACCCGAACCCAACCCGACCCGACGTTTGCCCAGGTCTAGCACACACTGGCAGCCAACTCTCCATGGAGGGGAGAGGAGGGGCATCCGCATCCCGCATCAGGAATTCAGGATTCGGGGCAGGAAGAGGCGAAGAGCTGCAGCCGCTGGCTGCTCCTCTCTTTTTGTGATCGCTGCCATTGCCCAGTGCTACTGTTACCACTAGGCACTAGCTACCAGTACATTTTAGACCGTGTTTAGTTTTTTACACATAAAAATTGTGTTGGAATCTTGCTAATTTGAATTACTAAATGAAGTCTATTTATAAAATTTTTTGTATAGATGGATTGTAAATCGCGAGAGGAATCTAATGATGCTAATTAATCTATGATTAACGGATGGTTAATGTAGCATTACTGTTGCAATCATAGATTAAGTAGACTCATTATATTCGTCTCGTGATTTACAGCCCATTCATACAAAAAATTTTATAAATAGACTTCATTTATAACTACATACATGTGTTCCAACATTCGATGTGATGTTTTTTTGTGTTTACGGGGTTTACGTGTAAGGATCTAAATAGTGCCTTAATGCTAGGAGAAGAACTGCCTTGTGTGATCTTGTACAGCAGAAAGATCTCTTTTTTTGGGAACTACAGCAAAAAGATCTCGAAAATTGAGATAATGAATGGTCGGACAATGAGGAAAAGAAATCAGTCAAAACACTCGAACCCTTCGTAGCCATTTAATTCCTACTGTCCTATGCTCAAGAAAATTCAGACAAAGGTGAACAGATGACAAATTGCTCTAAAAATACAGTCTTGTTTTATCTCATGAACACAATGAACAATTTTTTTTTCCAGTTGCTATGCTGCACTTGCAGATTGCACATGGTGCCACTTTCTTCAGACTTGCCCTCTATTGCCTGCCTGCCATGAGAATACCAGCTCCTTTTCTGAATTTTCTTTTCTGGGAGAACCGCTTCACATGCATTACAGTGGAAAATGACTGGAGTATGCGCCGCTGCAGCCTACAGAAGTACTACTTTACATGTACACCGTGAGACCATCTCTCTTTGTTGTCTGGTCTAAAAAAATAGGCATGTATCTCCCTTTAGGGTTTTTTTTCACAAAAAAAATGTCCGTGAAGCATCTCTTGCCCCACTTGCTCACGGCTTACATACTTCCTCCATGCTTGGCTTTGCTACGAATATTCAAATGGAAATGTTGGGTGACGCGTGCGTTCTCAATCATTGCTACTACAAACCAAATTTTTATACAACATTCAATAGTTTTATTGCATGATTGAGAATGTAAACTATACATCAGCATGTCATTTCAAAAATATTCCATCTAAGCTATCCTGATCAATAGTAAAAGGATAGTGTTAAGGTGCAATTAGCAAGTTGCACTACTACGACTTTCGATTTTATGATGCACCCCCGTGTTTTATGTTCATGCATGACTTCATGTGATTAACAAAAGCATGCTTATAAATAAGAAGGAAAGAGAAGTGAAAATGCAGGTACACCGTGGTACCATGCAGTGAGGTAACAGGAATCAATGAGAAGGACAACGGTTTTCTTGGATCTGGGCCCATTTCATCTCATCTGCTAACTGCACGCCCACGAGGGCGCATTTATTCACCTCCTGGAGATCATAGTCATCCCCTCTTCGCCCTCAAGCAAAGGTACCCAAGAACACAGTTTCCTCTTCATTCACATCACATTTTTCTAAAGATAGATTCACTTCAACACAGTTTGTTCTTGACATTTTTCTCACGTCAGCTCTTCAGCACAGTTTCCTCTCATTGAGAAGTAATTTTCAAAGTTTGGTGCATTGGAGGAGCTGATAAGAAAACGAAAGATCAGCAGTGCGTCCTTAGAATTTTAAGTCCCAAATTATGTTCCTACTTTGTTTTATTTATGCAAGCATATGTGTTTTTATGTGAAATGTATGAGCCAGATGCGCAACCCTTTATCTTGCACCTACTTCACTCATCAGAACTAAATCAATAAGAAAGAAAGGCGACACTTATAAATTATACTGTGGAGTAGCTAGCACACTAACGCCATGAGGGTACAAACTTGTTTGTTCGTGGAGAAAGAGTTGTTTAGGGTCCCATCTCAAGTTCTCAATTAATTACTCACCTAGCTAGAGCCAACTACTACCATCATCAATCATGGTAGGTGTTGGTGTTCAGTTGCCATTTCATTTTTTCCTCTGACAGATCGTTAATATGACTCACAGACTCAAATATGAAAAGAACTCTACTCTGGTAGAGTCAAATGTGATTGTACTTGGAGCAGTGCTCGGCCTACCGTTTTCAGTCAACTCCGGAGAGGCTGGCAAGACCGAAAACCAAAGAAGATTTGACTGGAATCAGAAAAGTTGCATGAATTTCATCCGGATAAAAACCGAAGTTACCATACATCCATCTACCAGTGTGATCGCTAGAACCGAAATTCATTGAATTTTGGCTAAAATCCGAACCCTGACTTGGAGTTTACTTTTGTGAATTGTAGTAACCAATAGAGGAATTTTAACACGCACAATACTACTATTTGGTAGTATGTAGTATAGCTCTTCGCATCCAACCTTTTGCTGATATGATAATGATATACCAATTGGAGGAAGGAGGATGGTAGGTATTCATAGTTAGTTCCAAAAATGGAGATGCTAAGAATTCGAAGAGTCAAAGAACAAGATAGGCACCTGAGTTGTTGGACTCGAATCCTGGTGAACCACACACAAAGGTTAAAGAAAACTAGAGTGATCTTCACACAAGATATATAGCAGTATCTGTGCTTCAAATTGCTGTGGCTTCGACGTTGTCACCTCGACTAGTGACTACAGAATGCACTCAAATCTTGAGATGATGACTTGGTGACACACCACGTTAGTCTAAGACTGTGGCGTTCCCAGTAGGATCATCATGATGTCCATTCATTCTGGTTGTCACCTTGCTTTCTGACCCTGCTGGCGTTTTTGGCGTGTACAGCATCATGTGCAAGCAGACTCAGGGCTTTCGCCAGAAAATCTGTGTGCAGCTGGGGATCGCAGATAATGATCTCCCAGAAAAAGTTAAGGGCAGGAGAACACTCTTTGGCGTGCTGATGATGGCAACAAAGATTGTGTGCTACTATAGTACATGCCTGCCCTTTTATATTAGTTTTGGACTTTTGGTACAGATAAAATACTTCAGACAGAGAAGTGATCGATTGTTACCCAGAATCACTCTGAAGTTCTTACTTCCTATTTCATTTAAAAAAAATAGTTCACAGATATTTTGTCAAGGCTAAAGGGAAAATAGAAGAACTCCGTATTTGCACTTTGATTTACCTGTTTTTTTTTGTCGTTTGGTGGGCATTTTGTTTCAAGCAAAACAAGGTCTGCTTGCTCCCGGTTCGGTGGCAATCATCGCAAGAAAAAGGCTAAAGCAAATGTCTTTACAGGAAAAAGCCTCCCTATCAGTCCGGGATAAAAAGTGTCAGGCACGCTAATGATGGTTTTGTTATGATAACTGACGGAGCACTTGCAGAAGTAGCTGTAAGGAGCGCCAGATATTGCAAATCAAGAATGCTTTTTTTTCCCTTCTTCTTTCTTGGAGATGATGACAACCCAACCGTTTAGGGTTAAAGAAACTATAAAGAAATCATCTTAACTAGTTCCATGGACACATCTCAAGGTATCGTAATTATGAGCGCTGTAATGCTCTTATTTCAGAGCGTGTCTGCACTCTGCAGTAGCGCGGCAAGAACTCCATTGAGACTCGAGGAACTTTTCAGGGCACCACAGCATGTACAAATAACATTCCCAAATTAGGGTCGTCAGTTCGTTCGAGTTTGTAGATTGTTACAGTCGTTTGCTTGTTTCACTGTTTCAGCCTAGGTTTTGAAAAAGCTACAAAACGATTCATAATTCAAAGGCCAAACAAACCTTACGTGCGCCTTCAGGGCTTCACACACACCTCTGCGGCCAGTCATCAGCAGCATGAGGGCTAGCAGTGACAGACAGCACTGATCTGAAACCGAGAGATGGAGACTGGAGAGACGCCAGGCGCAGACACCATACACGGCTAGCTAGCTGCCCTACGCGGCCAAGTCAGCAATGGCGGAGCTTGACCTTGAATTTTAGACAAATGAGGGGGGCCACTCTTTTGCTACAATAATAAACAGTAGCCATTTTACTATTCACGTAGTGGAAATTTTCATTGGCCAGGGGGGCCAAGGCCCCCCTGGCCCCAATGAAGCTCCGCCCTTGCAAGTCAGGGCACAGGCACGCCCCGCACGCGCACGGCGTGAAAAGCTTGAGCTCATGGTGCCGGCCGGGACTGGACACTGGAGTTTTGCTTTGCTTGATCTGCACTTATCCTCCCAGTCCCACAGGCCAACACTGCCTTTGAACCTCTCTTTTATTTGGGTAGGATAGCTGGACTGGAGATCTCGATTGCAGCCAGCTACTGCGCAGTCGCACAGACACTAAACATACAGCAGGCCGGATACCATGGAGCACCAGGAGCTGGAAGCAAGAACAGTGTTGGATCGGTCGAGCACCCGGCTCCGGCGACAGAAAACGCTCTGTCCCCCTGTCAGGATCGGAGTCGGAGGACACTCCCACTCCCAGTGCCACGATCGAATCCAAGGCATGCGTTTGCTTAAGCTAGACTTCACCGGCATCACTCGTGCTGGCTTGAACTACTGCAGCTCGCTATCGTACATGTCATGCGTGGCAGCAACAACAGCATGATGGGGCACGGGGAAATGAAATCCTGCACTTTTAATTTCAATCCTCTGGTCATTTTGTCTTTTGAGAGCGCTTTCTTTGCCTTTTCTGCTGCAGGAGCTCGTTGCTTGCTTGGTCAGCTGGCGGCCAGCCGGCCGGGTCTCCCCTTTCCCCGGCCGGCCGTCCCGTCGCCCTCAACTCCGGCCGTCGTCTTCGCTCGTGCATGCATTGCAGTTGCAGTTGCCAGCCATGTATACATACACGAAACCAATCCCAAATCGGCACGTACGATCCTGCCTATCGTCGTGCGCCGTAGAGGATCCTGAGGAAGTTCCTCCGTCCTGACACCGATCGATCAGGTGACCAGATCTTGGATGGCACAGGAATGCTTGCAGGCATGTACATACCAATCCAGACCAGATCGATCCCCATGGCGATCCGATCACACTTCACAACAAATTAAACGCACGCGTGCATGAACGCAGGGTGCTGATGCGATGGATGCTTGGAAATAGACGAACCGGCTGAATCGATCCATTGATTAATTGCAGCTGCAGCCCGGAGGGACAATCCATAATCCATTGCCTGTCGTTAGACGGAGCTTTCCTGCCTGATCGATCACACGATCGCCGACGGGGACGTACGGACCGGACGAGCACGTGGTGGTTGATTTAGGCAAGGTTGGCATCGATCAATCACTCCGTCGTCAGTTGGTCAGTCGAATGGAATGGAATGGAATGAGAGATAGCTAGCTAGGGGCCATGAACGAGCAGCCGACGGACAGGCACACGTGGAGGGGCGCCATGGCTGCGTTCGACCAACGGACCGGCGATCCTTTCCGCAGGTGCGCGCCTGGATTTGTCCTTCTCCCGCGGACTCGAGCGCCGCCCGGAGGATTCTGACCGATCGGTCTCTTTCCGCCGCCGACGGTGCGTCCATGGCCGCATGGTGGCGGTGGGAGTACTACTGCCACTGGAGCCTGCCGCTGACTGACCCACCGACAAGGCCGGCTGACCGGCCGGCCTGCCGCCGGCGGCCGCAGCGCCGGATCTTCACGGGGAACACCGAACAATTTACAGCGCGCCGATCGATTGCCGCGTCGCTCCAGGAAATCTCCTGCGCCCGAACAGTGCGTCTGCGTACGGGGATTCGGTGTATGAAATCTGAATGCACCTCGACGTCGACGGTTTCCTGGTGATCTTTTCATCTTTACGCCGCGCCTCTCCCTTGAAACCCTGGTTCAGTTGGGTACGAGCATTCATTGCTCGCGCCAAAGATGGCAGTAACACTGACAACGGCTGCTCGGCTTTGATGTGGCCTACTGGCTCGCTCCTCTTGCATCCATCGCATTGAAGGAGCAGCGCTGTCAGTTCGTTGAGCCGCCAGGCGCCAGGGGCAGGGCACCATGATCTGACCAGTTGCCTGAAAGGGTATTGATCGCCAGCGAGATGCCCTAACCCTAGAGTGGTAGTCTGGTACCACGCCATTATCAGTCTGTCTCGCCTCATCAGTGAACACAGCACTGGAACGTTGTGTGTTCTACACATCACCAGCCGAAGGTTGGGAGGAGCAATTGGAAGAACGAACATTGGAAGATTCAGTACATTTTTTTTAGATAAAGGAAATGAAGATTCAGGACATGTTAAGTACTAGTGATCGAGTCACAGTTTTGCACCGCAAAATCGCCATTTGCGTCAGTGTTTTGTTATTCTTCATTTTTTATGCTTTTTTATTTGAGAGAAGAGAAGATTGCGACAGTGTTTTCCGACAAAGGGAAAATTACAAATGGGCTTGGGATGGGACGTGCCGAAAGATGGGCCTTGAATAACCGAAGCCCATTGGGCTTGAAATGGACGTCGCGATGCCAAGTGAAATTCCCGCGACGATCCAATTATTTTTCGCTGAATTTTTCGAGGAACACGGCACCTTCCAGCGTCGGCGTCAGGAACAGCGGTGTCAGTCTCATCTCGCTGGACCCGTCCCAGCCATTGCTGTCGCAGGAGCACAGCTCAAAGATGCTTTCGAGGCTGTTCGGCTTATTTAGGCTTGGCTTATCTCGACTTGTCTCAACTTATTTTCTCTCACATAATATTATTTATTCTACCAGTCCTATATTATTTATGCGGTCAGCCGAATAGGACGGAATTCTTATCCTCTGTCACATGGATGCCAGATCTTTTGCCGTGTTGCCCTTCCGATCCGATCCTTGGACGATTAACTTGACATTTTCCTAGATTTTTTCTCAACGGGGTTTCTCGGGACTTGGATCACGGGAAAAAGAGAAAGATCACTGTCGGTGGCGCGTGGCGCCCTGCGATGTCCTAGTCGACAAATCAACATTTGGCACTTCGACTTGTAACCATTAACTCTGTAATGGTTCAGCTTCTTGCTGTTAATCAATCGTATTTCTTGTAAAAAAAAAAACAGTTTCCCTTGGCGTATGGCGAGGTTCAGTGAACGGTCATGCACAGCCAACAACCATGAAGCCATCAAACAAAACTTTGCATCTGATTTCTGTTCATTTCTGCACAATGATGTTCTTTCAATTTGATCTATTACATATAGTATTCACATCTAGTAGCTGGAGCAGGAAATGTGCATGAGGCTAGAGAATGATGGTGTACGCACAGGTGACCAGCAGCTGGGCCCTAGCCAACACAAAGAACGCACAAAGCAAACACACAGGATGGTCTAGTACTAATCACGCCTGAAATTCCAAGTTCTGACGCATCACGGCATCAGAATCCCTGATAGTACCCGCCAAATGGTATGCTTGCCCGTGCCGATGATGCGCCTCCCATGACCGACGACATGGTCTGGTTCAGCCTGGATGCCTGCTGCACAACTTGCTGAATCCTCTGCAGATCAAACAAGCAAAATTCTGTCAGAATACCCCCATTTCTCTACCAGTGCATTAGCAGCCACTAACCTATTCCAAGATTCCATTCTGCAATAATCTGGTAAAAAAAATCCAAAGATTCTTTTCATTATTTTTGCACCAACGTGGCAACGTATAAGTGAGGTTTAAGGCTTCAAGTTTTAAAAGGATGAGTAAAGTATAAGCAAGCAATATCTTAATCCAAGAACATGCCGTTAGGAATGTTTGCAGGTGTTAAAAAAGCTGAATTGCTAGAAGGCATCAGGGAAGAGCCACGAACCTCGTCGCCGGCATACATCTGGCGGTGAATCTTGCGATCCTGCCGCTTCTGCTGCTGCAGCTGCTGCTTGCCTCCAAGCAGCAAGATGAAGAACGTGGCTGCTGCAACCCCAAACGAGCAGAGCGCGCCGACACCATTCACCCTCAGGTTCCCCACGCTGAGGCCAGTTTTGCTGACGCCTTCTTCCTCCCGAGCACACTGAGCATCAGGTGCAGCAGCTTCAACAAGCACCTCTTCTTGATCAGCCTCCTTGACACAAGCCGGGGGTCTGTTCATCTCGTCATGATCTTCCTCTTCACAGATCAGTATCTCTGTCACCTTGCTCATGAACTCCTCTTGCTTCGGCTCGGCCGGCACGACGAAGATGTCCTTGAATTCGGTGGCCGGATCATGGACACAGGCATCTTGTGATGGTAGCAGGAGGACGGTTTCCTTGTCCTCCCCCTCATCGGGGATGCAATCATAGGGAGGAGGGTGAGATGCAGCGGCGAAGTGGTCCATGTCGATCACGACCAGCTCGGCGCCGAGCAAGAGCTGGTCCTTACCGCCGACTGCGCCATGGCCGCCATTGCTGCAGTCCTCTTCAAAGGAGTTCTTGTGGTCAGGCAGGAGCTCCCAGTCGTCAAGGCTGATCGCATCCATGGAAGCCTCTCTGCTCATGGGCAAGTTTGGATCAGGGATCTATATAGCCGGACGCTTGCAGGGATTGATACCTAGAGTAGTCAAGAATGGATGCTTCCCAGGAATCAACACAAGCACTGGCGGACCCAGTGGGTGGCCAGGGAATGCCGTGGCATACCCTAAGCCAGCACTTCTCTTTTTAATGAATTTTTTTACTGTGATTAATAAAATTTGAAGTACAACTTGACAATTATATTGATGACACTAGACATGAGGACATTTTTATAGGTCTTACCAATCTTGTTGACCTCTCAGTTCTAGTTCAAATTGGGAGGCATAAGGTTTATGATATGGTTTACAATCTTCTAAAATTGGTCTTGCTTCTACTGGTGGCAATATTTTTTTCAAAGCCAACTTTTCACTAGTACAAATCCAAAAGCACTTTCTTCTACTTTTACTGGCTTTTGGCCATACAAATTACCCACTTGCCATTGATTATGTAGATACCGATTTGTATTCTTTTTTTACGTCGCTCTCTCCTCCCTCTCGCGACCGCTTCCTCGGCGCCCCCCACCTCTCCTCCCACCAGTGCACTACAAGCCTTGTCCGGCGGGTGCGCGGCCCTGCTCTGATGAGCACGCGTCTTTGCCCTCATCATCATTGAGGCTCCGCGCCCTCCCCACGCCGCTCCCCTCGCTCCCTCTTGAGGGCCGCATCGGGATGATTGTGGATGATATGTGGGTTATCTTAACAGTTTTCTGAAAAAAAATATAGCTGTCCAACCAAATGACCTTCTGATTTTCACAGCTGTTTTTCTATGGCCCACAGCTCACAACAACTTTTCCAAAAGTCACAGCCCAACCAAACACACCTTTAATGTGCTTATACTATTTATATTGTAATCTATGCAAATATTGAACCTAATTACATGTATACCAAATTGCTCGTGAAATTTTTTATTGTGCACCGAATTTTCTAGATTGTACCGAATACCGACATGGCATACCCTAAGTTTCAATCCTAGATCCGCCACTGAACACAAGTGGTGCTATGGAAGGATACTTTGTGTTTTCTGGAGGGAAATTACTGGAGAAGCACCAGCGGCAGTGGGAACAGGGACACTTGTTGGAGCAAAGGAAATGGCAAACCAATTTTGAAAGAGTTTGTGTGTGTTTGGGCTTAGCCATCATTGCTGGTAGGCGACAAGGGTGAAAATGTTCTTTGGCGCCTACCTCTCGGGAATTCTATCTTCCTTCATTTCTACTTAATTCTTTTTCCCCCCACGCTCTATGTGATCCAGTCAGGCCGAAAATGCGAAATGTTAGGCTGGGTACTATTGGCTAAAATTCATGGATTAATTTATCGTCGCCTAATACGCCTTGTGAAATCTAGTTAGCATGAATATATCAAATAACTTTAGTAAGAGTTTTCTGTTGCGCCTAGTGACTCCCAGTTTAAATACCACATCCAAAAGTATAGAAAAAGGGGTTTTTTTGATTGGTGCCACTGCAATTTTCGAAGTTCTGAGATATGCCATTATAATTCACGTATTTTGAATCGTGCCATTACAATTCTTCTCTTCTTTGAACCATGCCATTTTATACGTCTTTGATGTTCTTGGACCCACTCGCAGACCCGTGTATTTTCGTATGGTCCAAAATACCTCTGTTACTTCTCTCCCTTCCCTCACTGACGTGTGGGGCCCACACGTCAGCTTCTCCTTCAACCTCACCTCCACCGCGTTGCTCCACCTCGCACGGGCCTGCTGCCGCCGCGCCCTCACACCGCCGTGCCCTCGCGCCAGCACGCCGCCGCCGCGGGCTCGCCTGGACCTCGCACAGGCCCGCTGCCGCCACGCCCTCACACCGGCACGCCGCCGCCGCGCCCTCGCGCCGACTCGCCACCGCCACCGCCACCGCCTCGCTTGGCCTTGCGCTGGCACGGCGCCGCCACCCTCCCTCCGCGCCGCGCCGCCGCGGATCCTTGCTCTGCCCACACCCCGCGCGAGCTAGGAGCCGGGCCGCCGGTCTTCCACCCGCGCTCGCCTCGCAGCTGCCCTCGCCGCGCCACCCTTCCTCCACCCGCGCGCTCTCACCTCGCAGCTGGCCTCACCGCGCCACCCTTCCTCCGCGCGCACGCGCTCGCCTCGCAACTGGCGTCGCCTCCAGCAGGCGCGAGGGGAGGGCGCGGTGGCAGCGTGCCCGCGCGAGGGCCAGGCAAGGCCGGCGGCAGCGGGGGAGGAGCTCGCCCGGTGGGGGATCAGGACGACGGCGGCGGCATGGGGGGCAGAGGTGAGCAGCGCGGTGGAGGTGAGGTTGAAGGAGAAGCTGACGTGTGGGCCCCACACGTCAGTGAGGGAAGGGAGAGAAGTAGCAGGGGTATTTTGGACCATACGAAAATACACGGGTCTGCGAGTGGGTCCAAGAGCATCAAAGACGTATAAAATGGCACGGTTCAAAATACGTGAATTGTAATGGCATATCTCAGAACTTCGAAAATTGCAGTGGCGCCAATCAAAAAAACCCATAAACCAAATATACACAAGAAAGGAAGATATGCACACCAGTTAAGAACGGCATGTACAGGCGACATCTGTTCTGATGCTTCTCCATAAATCCAACTTAAGATAGCGACTAGAGATAGCAATGGTTGATCAAACAGAATAGTAAAACTCAGAAGAAACCTTAAATTTCAAATCGCCAGAGGAAATAACAAAGTCACCGAGAAAGAAAGCTTTTCAGATTTCACGTGATCTTGTTTTTTTCCAAACAATAATGCAATATAGCTACCATTACAACTCACGAGAGCAACTGAGTTCCACAGATCAGAGCACTACTCAGTGGCCCAAGCTCCAAGCTCTTCATTCTTGATAACAGTGTAACCAAGTTCTTTAATGGAGAATAACAGTGTAAATTACAATGCAGCACCACAAACAGAAAGAAATCCTAAAAAAGAAACTACAAAGATGTTCATCATACATGGCCAATTTACTGTAGTTAATGGACAGAAAGATTAGGCATTGCATCAGAAAATGCAATGCAAAGGTATTCCTAATATACAGCAGCACATGATGTCCTCAAAATTTACATGCCTGTAAGGTTTCCCCACTTCCTGACTGCACAGAACAGAGAACCATGGTACATAGCAGGATGGGAAACAAAGATTAAGTGGTCTCACCATGTGAGCAGCTACCCTAACAAACGACACCTCCGAAAAGCCTAAGCTTGCCTTGAAGACGACGGTTCACCCAGTGAAACAGAAGTAAACGAGGATGCCCAAGCTCGGGCGTTACTTGCTCCTTTCCTTAGGTCTGTTGCCTTATTGATTAGTCTAAGCTTGCTCCAAAGCCTCCTCACATCAAGTACATTCAATGCTCGATCCAAGAGCTGGTTTGAACCCCTAAGGATCCCCAAGTTTAAGTTTCGGACACGCACAACTAAGAAGGCTCTCAAATGAGACATGACAACAGGTATAAAGTGTGCCGCAACCTTCAAGATGATAAAAAGAACTGCAAGCAACAAAAAGGGCTCATCATTTGCCATTTCCCGAAGCGATCGATCCCATGTCATGATGGACCTCAAGTTTCCTGTTCTCTCTTGCTGCACAATATCAAGATGTGCAATTGGATCTAGACCTGCAGCAGGAAAACATCCATCAGAAAGATGCCTCGAAATACTAGAAGGGGCCTCACGTTATAATTATTCATGTGACAAAAAAATGTAGCATATAACATATCCCTGTTTAGTTATTTGGAGTGGAGTCAATCCATATTATAATGACATGTTGCTATGAGCATGCCCAATTGCCAGATAAACTATTACACCAGGCTGGCAGGCTGCTTGTGTACATTGACAAGCATCAATTATTCAAAACCTCAAAGAGTAAAACATCATAATTAGATTACAATCTTGGTGCATGGCCACATGGAGGCCATGGGTAAGGAGTATTCGAGGCTTTTTCATTCCTGGGTGTAGTTGATTCACCCTTGTGCAGCAGTAATAATTTCCAAGATAAATACTAAAAAACACACAACCAACTAAAAAAATAATCTTAAATAAAAAATACAATGAATTTCCAATAAAGGGAACCCAAGGATTATATTCTCAATCATTAGATCTGCTGAAGTCTCAGGTAAAGCATATTGGAAAGAAACTGTGATAATTCAATAAAGCTATGTATGCATGAAGATTTCTTGTTGGTACCTGTAGTTTCTTTATAGAAATCTACCAGAGAGCTTAGATCTTTTGAACCTCGATACCGAACCATCGTAGTCTCGTTTACCAGAAGAATGGCTGGGAAACCGCGAACACCATATCTTGAAAACAAACTACAGTGAGCAGATGCGGTACAATGAGCAGCAATCCACCGAACAAGCAATTTTTGTTCAAGAATGGACAAATTGCCTCACTTCAGCAGACTAACACTAAAGAGTTCAACATCCACATACCTAGGCGTAGCAGAAGATTCTTCAACAGCAAAGTGATGTATCTGAGGGTACATAGTGCTGAGAGCTTGAAATATTGGCCGGAATTTGTTCGAAAATGGACACCATGCAGCATAAAAGAGAATGGAGTATGAAGCACCCCTACGCCGAAGGTTCAACTCTGCATCAACAGCCTCTCCACTCACCTTCAGCAGAAGACAAGGTATATTAAGTACTACTGAAGAAGCCGCAACTTTCCCAGATTCGTAAACTATCCACATTCATTGCATTGCCAGGGTTTTCAATTAATAATCAAGTAATAAAACAAGATTCTCCATCAAGTAAAAATGTGCCAAAAGTGGATGCTGGTTAGTGGATCTGCAGAAAATTAGGATGATCTGTGTCATCATAATAGCAATAGTTTTAGGTTGATACTATTTCCCATTTTCATTGCCAACATTAACCAAAAAATAAGTAAACATAATTTATCCAGACTTCTTACAAATCCTGTTACAATTGAAATATGGCCTTTTGCTGTGTACATGGATGCACATGTCACCACCAATCAAATATGCCTCGAGTTTGGTAAAAACTTTCAAAATCCAAACCAACATCTCATATTGTAATCATGGCAACATTCTTGTCAGCATTTTGGATGGTTAGGACAGTACATGCATGTACAGAACAAATACATGGAATGATCACTGATAGAAAGTTAGAAACAAACAACTAAATTCCCAAACTGCTTGATCACTGATAGAAAAGTACTGTTGCTATAGCTCATGGAATGATTGAGTAGAAGTTACTACAAAAATAACTTCTCTACTGTCAAATTGCTTGATTAAGTATGAGGGCATGCATGGCATGTGGTATCATCATTGCATCCTCAACGTGTCTTTATTTGCTGAAACCCAGACATGCACAATCCGTGTTGCCCCATACCTTTCCTCGAATCTTGCCCCAATTCCCAAATTCCCTCGAGCCCAAAATGCATCTTACATCTTGTTGATTATCCCTCACAGCACCAATCCTACTTGTCCACCCTCTTTTTAAGTCCACTAGCCTCCTTCTGTTTAATATCAACCAATTGCAATCATAAACACATTTTCTGCACAAACAAAGGTTTATTGAGTGACTGGATTCCTCAATTGCTGTGGTTTATTGTTGCGCCTTAGAAAGTTCCTATGTTGCTAATTTTGCTGCTCTAGTTTTTAAAGACAGGATCAACTAGCAAGGAACAAGATTCGCACCCATCATGTGCGAATATTTCTAGTAGGAAAAAATAAAACAAAAAAAAAATCACGGCATCTTTCTCTGTCTCCCTCCTCTAGTATCTTCCTTTGCTGTACACAAATCGTATCCCGAAGTCGAATTAAAAAGAAAAACAACGCGTCGCTTCTAATTCCCGAGATTTCGACAGGAACGTCGCGGCTCATGGCGGGCGGCTAGTTTGACCGATTAGGCAGGTGGAAGAGGAGAGGAGGCCTACCTCGAGAGGCGGGGACGGCTCGATCCGGACGAAGGGGCAGCGCGATCCGACGGCGTCGAGGAACGGCGGCGCGTCCCTCCGCGCGCATGTTCCCGCGCCTGGCGACCCCGCGGCGGCGGCCGCGCCAGCAACGGCTGCGACGAGGGAGGCGGCCACGGCAACGGCGGCGGCGGCGGCGGCGCAGCGCATCATAGCTTCTCCCCCCCCCCCTCTCTATCTCTTCCCCTTTCGATTCTTCCGCTTCGGAAATTTCTCCGCGTGTGGAGGCTAGATTTGGCAATAGAAAAAAATCGGCGAGGTTATTTTGGGGGGCCGGTGCTGGTGGTGGTAGCCGGTGGGGACGCCCGCGCGGGTACGCGTGCGTGCTGCAGCCTGGTTGGTTGGGGCGCTGCTGCCGACGGCTGACCTCGGGCAGGGGACAGGTGGGTCCCACCACACCAGCGTCTTTTTGGGCTTCAGAGCCACCCAAAAACCAATTCGAAACAAGAGGGTAAAAAATGCCAAAGGGCCCACGATTCCGTGGGCCTGAATCTACTACAAATGTTGGGCTCGGCCCATATCCTAGCCATTTCGCAGCGACCCGCTTCCCTTCCTTCCGCCGCGAAGCCACAAGGGAGCAGCGCCGACTTCCGCGATGCAGATCCTCCGCCGGAAGCTTCTGGAAGCTTCCCGCCGCCTCCCTCTTTTCTACGCCGCGGCCGCCGCTCCCCGCCGCCGCGCTCATGCGGTCGCCACGCTCGCCGCCGCCGCGCGGTGGGCCCCGCCCGCCGGCGCGGGCTCGCTGGCCGCCGCTCCGTGGGCCGCCACACAGCGACGCGGCGCGAAGATGCTCGGCTCCGACGTACGAATTCCCTCGCGACTCTTCTTCCTCTCTTTCCGATGATTCAGCTCAGTCGATCCTTGCCAGGGTTCAGTTAGGGTTTTAGTGGCTTGATGCCGTTAAACTGGTTTTGTTCAGTTGTTTTTGTTCATTTCGCCGCAAAAATGGTTAAGATGTTTTGTTTATTTGTGTGCGGCAGGATTAGTTTGTTGCTCTTTTGTCTCTGGGACTGGGAGAATTCATTCTGTTAATCAGTTCAGGCCGCAGAGGCATGTTATATGGAACGATTATGCAGGGTTTAGCCAGGACTTTATTACAGTAGTCATGATCATACATCTTTGGGATCCAATACATGTCATGGATTCAAATGTGCAAATTTGTAATGCACAGTGCAGGAAAGGGATGTCCTTAAGTAAACTCATTACAGTTAGCAGTCCATGGTCTAAAAATGCCCGTGCAAAATGAATATTTTATGTCTAATTAATATATTTATCCTGGTCCCCCCAAATTCTTCCTTCCAATTCTGCACTATTTTCTCTTTGCTGAAGCACTATGCGCTGATTAACTCTGGGACTGTCTTTGTATATTGTAGGTGAAACTTGGAAATGTAATACAAAGAAGAGGTGTGTGCTTACATCTCTTATGATTTACGTTTTTCTTCAAGTATTACTGACGGTTACTCACTCATCCCTCTGGCCAACCTTAAAATCAAGGTCGTATTTATCAGGTACAGAAGTTCTTTTTTGTATTCTGCATCCATTGGTAGTTACTGTTCTGGTGAATCTTGTATTAATTTATACCTGTGTTCATCACGAGAACAAGCCCTGTATTGTTTCCTGACTTGATTATGTTTTGTTAAGGTAATAAAAGCACAACATTCACATCAAGGAAGAGGAGGGGCCACAATACAGGTTGTTATTTTATTTCATCGTTTATTTGCCGCAGCAATTGGCGTCTCATGCTTCACTAACACAATCGAGTAGTCAGCATTTACACTGTTTGATTTTGAACACTTGAGTGTTACAGGTGGAACTGAGGGATGTTGACACTGGAAACAAAATAACAGAAAGGTTTCGTACTGATGAGGCCCTTGAGAGTATGTTTTTTTTTTTCCTTTTTTTTACAGAAAAGTCAACTTTATTAGCTAAGCTAAATATAGCCATACAAGCCCTTTTTTTTGTAGCCTAACTGCCCCCATGCATGTAACCATCCCCCTGAAATGTGCTAACGTGTGTTTTATGTGGGTACTTCTTTCTCCTGTTTACATTATATTCTTTTAGGGTATCACATAGCATTCACGTGCAAAGCCAATTTTAGACAGTCTCGTATCCTATGGAACATGATCGAACAAATTAAATTGAATTCGTGACCATAATTAATCTACGTAATCATGATGTAGAAACTGGTATATATGGACCAACCAATTTGGTAGTCTTAGGACCAAGACGTTATCTGCCAGCATTATATTAAACCCGTTTGGTAATCTATGATGTCTTTGGACCAAGGAGCAAGCTCCAAAATTATGTATTGTATTAAAGCTTCAAATGATTTGATTACCAGAATTGTATTCTTTTTGCACAAACTAACATTACATTAATAGTATTGAAGAAAATATAAAATATTACGGTACCATATCTAACTGCATTTTGTGACAAGCTGTCCAATTATCTCGGTCCAGCTGGATCCTGGCTAAGTTTCAGCCTTCCTATCTAGCCAACTTCTCTAGAAAGAGCCTGAGCTAATGGCCTTGTATTGACCTGACCACCATTTGCATTGGGAAGGGGACTATAAACACTGGGTTCCAACAGTATCCAGTTTGGTGGTAGTTGGCATCTATGAATATGATAACATGTTTGGTTCAGTTTTTCATGTTTTAAACTTATACAATCATGTTAATAATGCTAGTCTAATTATTTAAAACTCTGTGTGAACAAAATCAGGAGTTTTTGTTGAGGAGAAGTCATTCACATATCTCTATCAGGAAGGAGACACTGTGATGCTTATGGAGTAGGTTTCATTTTCCAATTTTCTTGCCTAAATAACTATTCACATCTAAGCTGTGATGCTGTCCGAACTTATTTTTTATTTGTGATCTAATCTGGTGTCTTTTTTGCCAGGCCTGAAACATTTGAGCAAATTGAAGTTTCTAAGGATCTGTTTGGCAAAGCTGCTGCGTACCTGAAAGGTTCAACTGAGTATTAATGAACAACAAGAAGGAATCCTGATTCTTTTTGAAAATAAAAATGTGCTTATGTTTTTAATAGTTGTACAGTGAGCTATTTAATTCTCTTATGACTCCCTCCTCATATATGAAAGCTGATGGTTGTGTAGTACTATTACCTTTCAGTTTTCCTAGCATGACAAAGTACAAAAATCTCAATTTAGGTTAATACTATAAGTGGACGACTTAAGTTTTGCCAGAGTGATATGTGTAAATCTAGTAATGTTTGTTATTTTTTATAGTTGCCTTCTATTAAATGGCTTAACTTATCATAGTCTCCAACCATAGCACCTCGATTTTAAATTTGCACTGTGCCACTGTCCATGTTTATTTCATATGCTCAGTTTGGAATTTAGTTTATAACGAGTTTGTTAAATCCTTACAGCCTACTTATTTCTCTCTTATTTTTTTGAAAAGAGATAACCAGCTTTTTAAGAAAGCAAAACTTATTTCTCTCTTATAAACAGATGAAATGAAGGTGAACCTACAATACTTTGATGGCCGGCCAATGTCTGCTACGGTTCCTCCAAGAGTGACTTGCACTGTTGTTGAAGCACAGCCGAATACAAAAGGGCTTACTGCTCAACCTCAGTAAGTTTTTATGTTATTTATTTAATCATCCACTTATTTCGTGTAAGATCTGTTTATCATATATTTACAAATAACAACATTTTTTTGTTGCTTTTACCACTTTTAATTTTAATGGGTTAGTTGATAGAGTATATATTCTGGGTGTCTATTCATACTCTGAAAGAAAATAGGCTTGTTAAATGTTCTTCAATGAGGTTATGGTTACATAGTAATATGATTTAATGCAATCCTCTGTTTTTAAGGCGTCGCCTAGGCGTCCAGGTGGTAAAAGATTTGGGGCATCGGGGTCGCTTAACGATGCATGCGTATGGCGTCCGCCTTGACGAGGTAAGCGTCCGAGCGTCGCCCAGGAGACTGGGGCGGACGCTTCACTCGCGGGAATCGAGGAACAGACGCTGCCTGGTGCCAATCTTTCTTGCGCGGAAAGAATCGACTTCCCGCGCGGAAGAATCGGCTCCCGCGCGTTGCTTCCCGCCGTCCGCCTGCCGCGCGGGAAGGAATCGAGATAACAAGAGATAGGGAAGAGAGAGAGAAGTATTAAGAGAATAAACGGACCTTTCCCTTCCCGCGCGCAATCTCGCACGCGCGACCCTGCAGGCGGAGCCACACATCCCTGCGCGCTGCTCTGCTTTCCTTCCGGCGGCGTATCTCCGTTCGATTGAAGTGGAGCGTGTCCTCACTCTGCTCCCATCAGCCGCCAGGAGGCCTTGCCTGCCTCTGTTCCGGCCGCCTGCTCCACCTTGCCTGCCTCGAGCTGTCGAATCTGCTGGCCTGCGGCTCTGACCTGCCTTCCGCTGGCTTATGGCAAGGATGTGGTGGGCTGGATGTCAACATGGGCCAAAGAGCAGGGCAGCTCATTGCATCCTCTGTTTCCTCTATTCATTTCTCTTTTCCCTTATTTGTATATTTGCATATTTATCTAGTCAAGGAAGTAATTAAGGCGTCGCCTTGCCTCGCGCCTTAACCGCCTAGGCGACTGAGCGGTTCCCCATCGCCTCGCCTCGCCTTACCGCTTTAAAAACATAGATGCACTCTAATGAGTAGTGATTAATTGTTTAATGTGAGCATTCTAGTTGGCAGTGAGCGAACAAGATTAATAGCAATTTGCTTTGACAGAGATTATAAGAAAGTTACCAGCATATGCATATATCAAGTAGACACCGGCAGTGGGATACTGGATTGTGGAAATAGGCTAGTCAGCATATGCATATATCAAGTAGACACTGGCAGTGGGATGCTGGATTGTGGAAGTAGGCTAGTTTGTATCATTCAGAATTTGTAAAAGCAAGAAGCTGCAGCCACCTGTTTAAAATTGTCCAAACTAGCTCTTTGGTTACCTGTGCAGCTGTGCTGAATTCAAGTGCCACATCTTGCAATCACCCGTGAGGCCGTGAATGTAAGATATATTTTTGGCCCCAAACCTCTGTTAGACGGTAATGAAAAACATTATTATACAGGATTTGTGACTGCCCAGATCATACTGCAGTAGTTTTTGGCTTCCTAAATCATTGTATTGAAATGATATCTGTAATCTTGAGATTTTTGTCTTCCTAAATCATTGCTTGGTAATCATTGCTTGGTAGTGCATAGGACTTTGTAGACCCAAGATTGATGAGCACCCTTGTTGTCATATAGCACTTAGAACATATCTTTTACTAACACCAGCGTCATAATTTTTACAGTCAGATGTTTTAAGCCTCAGTATTATAGAGTTAACTAAGCACATGCTTGTTATAAATGCAGGTACAAAAGGGTCGTGCTGGACAATGGTCTTACAGTGCTTGTAAGTTGCTGGGCACCATTTTGTAGTTTGCTTACCTAGAACTATTGTTATTATATGCACTTGTTGATCTAGTGCTGTTACCTTTGTTGGATTGTGTATGGAGTGCAGTGCGCATGTTTTTGTTTTCAAAATTTTTTTATAGATCATCTATGTACAGAGCTGATTTGTAATTGCTGAATTGGCACAGCTTTATACTTTTCTATATTTTCATTTGAAGTTTAGGCACGTAACCTTCTCATGATTCACCCTCTTTTTTTCCTTTTGTCAACCAAATTTTGTTGCCACCATAAACTTGATCAGTTTACTTATCTTCATTAATGCGGCACCTTGACTTTACCTGAAAATAAGTTCTGTTCTGAATTTTTTCTGGATGCGTAACTTACTGAATAGTGATTGAACTTTTACGGACCCATGCGTGCTCTATTTCTTACAAACACTAACCTTTTGCTGTTATATCAGGCACCACCTTTTATTGAAGCAGGCGAGAAGATTGTAATCAGTACAGCAGATGATTCATATATGACAAGGTTTGTCATAGAAAGTCTGATCATTTCCTTGTTATATCATAAAAGGCAATTCAGAGAATACAGTTCATCGTTTAGAATCGGCACTGGTTGTCACGTGTCTTTTGATATTTAAATTCCCCTGATAATCATTAAAGTGATTTTGCATTTCAGGGCCTAAGGGATATCTTGTATAGCGTATTGTTATTCCAAATGGGAATTGAATGCATTTTCCCTACTTGGATAAGTTTTCACTTGTGGAGCTACCGTGGCCACCAGCAACCGAGAATTTAGTTTGTAGCCACACATTTTGTACTCACAGGTGTTCTTATTTTGTTTCATTTGAAACATTTATTCAACAGCTTCCTTTCATGGAGAACCATGGGAATTTTTGTGGTAACACACAACACATGTAGAGAAGCCAAGTTGGTAGATATTTTGAATTATTTAAATTCCCTTGTATGGCTTACTGTTCCGCAGAACAATGGGATTTGATTGTCTGGGTTTCAATGCAAATAAATACGAGGTTTGATATTGATCCATATCTTGCATATGATTTACATATCCTGCAGCAGGATGCCAGATCCTAGGCAGTGGTCACTGCAAGAACATACTTCATTTGTAATTTTTGTCGTTGAACCAACGCTGAAAACAACTCGTTGATTATATACAGTTGCTACCGTATCAAATAATTTGCTGTGCTCCTACACATTTCTAATTTGCATTTACTATCAACAACAAACACCTAGCAACAAGAGCCGCAAGTTTTCCTGAACATATATCACTTGTAAGCGTGGATGTAATCTTGGAAGTAGTTCTTCTGGATGAAGTTGGCTAGCCAGCGGGACGCGGCGAAGCAAAGCACGGCCGTGGACACGACCACGGCCCTATGAACAGTCGATGTTACCATCGTTCCCTTGGCGACAGCAAGGAATCCAACAACGGCGACCGATGCGAACTGCAGAGCAACCTCGAGTGCCTTCATGGCCTTGAGCGCGGCGCTGCAGCTTGTACACTGCGCCACATGTGACCAGTACCTGGACGGGCATCATGAGCTTAGCATCACAATTCACAGTTCAGATTGCATTGTAGAATTCTCTGCCAGGTGATGTTTTCTGTCTCATTTACCTCTCCATGAGCTGATCCTTGGTAGGGGTTGGTGGCAACTGATCGACTTGTGGGGTTGCCCAGCCAACCTGATTCTTGCAGAATTTTCTGAACCAGTTTCTAAATGCGATCACCATGTTGTCCGACGAGGTGGGCACATAGCAAGCTTTCTGCCAATTATCGAGGCCTACCGCGGCAAATTTGCGCTCCTGCAAAAGGAATTCAACAGACAAGAGTTATACAAGCCTGAATAACTAGGTTTCAGATATAGCAAAGTTTGGATGCTGGATGTGCCTGGCAGAACTATGAGTTACCTCAACGTGAAGGAGGAAAATGTCTGAATCCAATATAAGGTTCTGGCCTACATGGTACAGCCACCGTGCTGTGATGTTGTGGAGCCAGACCCCAACGTTCCTCGGGAATGCCCAGATCACCCTGCTCCTACCAGGAGCAACCGGAACGCAGAAGAACACCGGAATGCATTATATTCTGTTTATACTCCCTCCGTGGGTGTGGTTGGACTTGCTGAGTACGTTTGTACTCACCCCTTTTCTAATTTTTTTACAGAGGAAGATTCAGACTTCGTTCCCGAAGACATTGAGTAGGGGTTCCGTCCTGCACCCAACCTTGCCTATGGATAGGGTCACCCGCAGGAAGCTCCGTATGGCGCAAGACTCTGATGACCTCTTCGTAGTTAATATCGTTGTGTGGGTTTTAGTTGTTATCCTCACGATAGTGGCGCTTCACTGCCCATTACCGCGTAGAGTTGTACGGTGATGTACCATCTGATGTAATAAATGTGTTATCAGCCTCCTGGGACTGATGTTTGTATCATATTTAAGTCTTCTCTTATGAGGGGACGCTTCAACAACCAACTGTATTTTCTGATTGGCACACCAACTACAAAGATCTGGTAGAACTAACTCCCACTTCGCCTTTGTCGATGTCGGAACGGACGTCGTCGAGGTAGAAAAAGGCTGGAGAGACCTTATTCCAAAACATTATCGTCGCCACCATCTCGCCGATACCGCTGGAGAACCAAACCTTGAAGAAAACTAAAAGACTAGATCTATATAGAGGACGGGTCCTCCTCTACCTACTGGCAAGACCACCGGAGGGATAGAGGAGGGGGACCGAGAGGACGGGGAAGATAGCACCCGACGGCGGAGTGATATGAGTAAATTTAGTAATGTTTATTATTTTATAGTTGCCTTCTATTACAGGGCTTAACTTACCATAGTCTCCAACCATAGCACCTCGATTTTAAATTTACACTGTGCCACTGTCCATGTTTTTTTTCATATGCTCAGTTGGGAATTTAGTTTAGAGTAAAATGCACCAGATGGTCCACCAACTTATAAAAATGTGTCATTTAGGTTTATGAACTCCAAAAGAAAATTTTTAGGTCCATTAACTTGTAATTTGTGTCACTTAAATCTATAAACTTTGAAAATATAGGTTCATAAACTCTGAAAGTTTATTTTTTGGACTATAAACTTGTAATTTGTGTCACTTAGATCCATAAACTCCGAAAGTGCATTTTTACATCCATGAACTTCATCTATGAGCAGTCGTGTGGCTCACACAAGCCCACAAAGATCGTCTCGGTATTTCTGTCCATGAATATCTTTCAACTCCTCACTAAGAACCACTCTGGATTAACCCAAGTCTAATGTCATCACTGAGAACATACTTGATTATATACAGTTGCTACCGTATCAAATAATTTGCTGTGCTTCCTACACATTTCTAACTATCAACAAACTCCTAGCAACAAAAGTCGTAAGTTTTCTAGAACACATCACTTGTAAGCGTGGATGTAATCTTGGAAGTAGAAGTTATTCTGGATGAAGTTGGCTAGCCAGCGGGACACGGCGAAGCATAGCACGGCCGTGGACACGACCACGGCCCTCTGGACTGTCGACAGTACCAGCGTTCCCTTGGCGACCGCAAGGATTCCAACAATGGCAACCGACACGATCTGCAGAGCAACCTCGAGTGCCTTCATGGCCTTAAGCGCAGCGCTGCAGCTCGTACACTGCGCCACGTGTGACCAGTACCTGGACGGGCATCAGCTGCTTAGCATCACAATTCACAGTTCAGATTGCATTGAGAATTCTCTGCCAGGTGATGTTTTCTGTCTCATTTACCTCTCCATAAGCTGATCCTTGGTAGGGGTTGGTGGCAGCTGATCGACTTGTGGAGTTGCCCAGCCAACCTGATTCTTGCAGAATTTCCTGAACCAACTTCTAAATGCGATCACCATGTTGTCAGATGATGTGGGCACATAGCAAGCTTTCTGCCAATTATCGAGGCCTACCGCGGCAAATTTGCGCTCCTGCAAAAGGAATTCAACAAACAAGGGTTACATAAGCAAGTCCGAATCACTAAGCTTTGAGGTAGACCAGAAATCAGATGTTGGTTGTGCCTGACAGAACTCGAGTTACCTCAACGTGAAGGAGGAAAATGTCTGAATCCAATATAAGATTCTGGCGTACATGGTCCAGCCACCGTGGTGTGATGTTGTGGAGCCAGAACCCAACGTTCCTCGGGAACGCCCAGATCACCCTGCTCCTACCAGGAGCAACTGGAACGCAGAAGAACACCAGCAGGTACCACTGGCCGGCCACCAAGAACAGAAAAACCGTGCCGGCGTGTCAAGATGGTTCTACGAATTCCTATCCATCTCGCTTTGCATTGACAAAGGGGGAGGGAATTTACACCTCTTGGGAAAGCGGTGAACGCACGAGCGTGGATGGCACGATGAACTGAAAGTAGTCACGCTCCTGCGGAGACACAAACCCTTGTATGTTCGCCTCCTCGATCTTCATATTGATCGGACCGCCACCCTCTTTATCGTAGTCAACTGTGAAGAAAACAAACAATCCCAATCAGCGAGGCAGAATGCCAAGCGGTTTCTTTTTCACTCTTTCTAGCATGAGCCCCAGTATAAAAGGTCAACAAAAATTAGGCTGAAAGAACCACTTCACTTGAAATGCCAAAGATAAGTGGTGATATTCATGTAAGATCAGGGACTTATCTTCCGGGATCTTCCTTCTTGGGGATTTCACGCACTATCCCCTTGTGCGCATATGGTACAGGGGCGGAGCCACCACTAGGGCGAGCTACGGCAGCCGCCCTAGGTCCCCTCGGCCAAGCTGCAGAGGATGTCCCCAGTCTGGGACCCCGGCATGGGTGCACGGCGGCGTGGTGGCGCCCGAGGAGCCTGGACGCAAGGACGACGGTGAGATTCGAGAGGGCGAGAGGCGACCATGTTGGGTCGTTTGCGTTTCGTCAGTTCGTGGCCTCATGATCCGTGGGCTGCGGCCTCTTCAAACTTCAGCCCAGCGCGGCCGATAGGGTTGCGCGGGGCCTGTTCATCTGCGCGACCGCGCCCCCGTCCGCAGCCCCGCCCCATTCGTCCGCGTCTCCGATTGCAGCCACCCGCCGCCGGCCCCCACCGGCCGCCTTGGCACCTCCCGCCGCGCGCGCCTGCAGCCCGCCTCGACGCCTCCCGCCGGCCGCACGCTCCGCCTGCAGTCCCTCGGCGCCTCCCGCAGGCCACGCGCAACTGCAGGGCACCTCCCGCTGGCCAGGTGGCCATAGAGGATTGGAGATTGGCCCATTGAGGATTTGGTAGACAAAATCTTATAGTATAATTCCGCCCTAGGTGAATTCTTGTGCTGGCTCCGCCACTGATATGGTACATGAGCTGGGTCGAAGAGGTTCTCTACCAGAACATCATACCTGCATTGCAGTTTGCAACAGTGCTACAAGCTACTTATTTTTTTTTGAAGGGTCAACGGGGGGGGGATCACCTGAAATCATTCAATTATATTTGGCCCATGATGGCCGGATAGAAAAAAAATTTACAAGTGTTTGTAGCTTTACATTGCTAAAGAAAGAGCGTTGCACCAGTGGTCACTAATTCCCATATCCTGCCGCGGTAGGCGACAGCTCCACGCTCTAACATCAAGTTTACAATTCTGTAGAAATTGTGGAAGGGGCATGCTCTCCTGTCTGAAAACGATCCCATTGCGACGCTTCCAAAGGTGCCAGCAGCACAGCAAGACAAAAGTATCAAAGTGAGACAATACTTTTGGCTTGCTGTGCTGCTGGCACCTTATGACTGAACCATGAATATCCAAATTTGCAATGCAGCAGGATCGTTCAATGGCAGAAGCATAGCAAAAATGTTTGAGCCTGTACCCGTAGGGAAGATCCCTGATGCCGTAGACGGTGACGAACCCCGGGTCGTCAATCTCGGGAATCAACGGCGGCCGCTTCCTCTGCAGCACGTCCTTGTGCTCCGGCTCGGCCCTCGGGTAGAACCACAGGATGTTGTTCTGCACCACGCAGGGGTACGATGCCACGCACGCCTTGCTGTTCTTGTGCACGGGAGGGCCGAGGGCGGGGGCCTCGGGGATGAACTTGCAGGCGCCGGTGTAACAATCCAAAAATTAGAGATCAAATGAAAATTGGAGCTTACACGTGGCCCCCACACGTCATTCTCTCTCTCTTTCTCTCTACTCTCTCTGTTCTCTCTTTCCCTCCCCTGTTCAGCGTTGGCCGAACGCCGAGGCCGTCGGCCATGGGCCGCGCCCTCGCCACGCCCAGCCCTTCCCCGTCCTTGAATCTCCCGAAGCTGTTGGACCCCGCCACGCGTCGTCATCCCCTGCACGCTCGACGAGGATAGCCGCCGAACCGCCACGGCGATGCCGTGACGACCCGGACGACTGCACCTCGCCCCTTCTCGCGTTCTTGACCGCCTAGACCTTTCCCGCGAGCTCCGAGGCGTCCCCATCCTTCTCTCCCTCCTTCCTGAGCGCGAGCGCCGAGCTCCGTTGTCCCTGTTGCCCGGGAACGGCTGTCGCCGCCACCATGGCCGCCGCCCCCTCCTAGGCCGCCGCGGAGCTCACCCCTCCAGCCTCCCTCCGCCCCAAACGACCCCACAGCTAGCTCCCCGTCGCCGCTCTGAAGCTCCTGCACCCGGCCTCGCCTTGCTTCTTCCACCAGAACGCCGCCACCACGAAGCAGGGCCGCCGCCGCCCCTAGGCCACCGTCGAGCTCCCACCTCCGCCCTCCCACGGCTCCGATTGGCCTCGGGAACGGCTTGCTTCTTCCACCAGAACGCCGCCACCACGAAGCAGGGCCGCCGCCGCCCCTAGGCCACCGTCGAGCTCCCACCTCCGCCCTCCCACGGCTCCGATTGGCCTCGGGAACGGCTTCACCTCGCCCAACGGAGCTCCCAAGCCCAGCCAAGCCGCCTCCCTGCCGCCGGAGTAGCCCCGCCGCAGCGCAGGGCCACCGCCAGCCGCCGGCGCCTGTGGGCCGCCCTCCTCAGACCACCTCCGCCCCCACCAAGCACCTCTACTGGTTCGTCTCAGTCCCCTCTACCTTTTCCCCCACATCTCCCTTGCCGCCGGCGAGCAAAAACGCCGGAAATCCAGCCGCCCGACCCTCCTCTGTGCTGTCCCGTCCGCCAAGGACCTCCCGTGAGAAGAAACAGAAATCCAAGGGCCTAGATGCAAAAGTTCGTTTCCTTTTTCTTTTGTTTTCAAAAACAGCAAACTTGTAAATTCCATATAAAATCGTAGAAAAATCAGAAAAATTCAAAATAAAATGTTTTGGAATCCTTAGATCAAAACCTACAACTTTTGTTACAGTCACATGTTCATATTATGCTTCTATTTTAATCTAGGATAAAGATTAGATTAATTAGCACACAAATGAATCTCCTGTTGTAGTCATGAACTAAGGCTAGTTTTTGGATAGTATGCTACAACATAGATGAATAGATTACTGTAAAAATTTGAGAACATTTTGACAAATATAGCTATAGGTTTCATTAGATTTTAATTTATGCCTATGTTAAATAGAATTAAATTCACAGGGTTCTATTTTAGTTTTACTAAGCTGTAATTTTTACAGAAGCCTTAATTTAGTTTCTTGATGCTATAGAAAAATTTTGGTAATTTTTTTTAATGTATAACTAGTCCTTTTGATTTATTCATGAATAAACTTTGTAAATCGAAAGCCCTAGTTTCTTTCATTAGAAAAATCTCTTATTTTTACTAGAGCTTAGTTTTCAGTACATGAACGTGTATGTAAAATTTTAGCTACTGAAACTAAGTAGTTTACTCTGTAGATTTTTAGTTAGATAAATGCCTAGGAAAGGAATCTAAATTCTTGTGCTTTCTGTATAGCTCAATAATTTATGAAAACTTTACCACCAGCTAATCTTAAGGAATTTAACCTACTGGTAAAATTTCATTACCAGAACTTGCATTCTTTATCCTAGAGATTTGTTTTTGTACATTAGTAGTGATAGATTCATGAGTTTTTATGATTTATTTGTTACATCAAATGACCTGAAAATCTTACTGCACACTAGTAATAAAGCATCTCTCGTAACAAAATCAGCACCATTCGATGCTTTTAGCTTTAGTTATAGTTTTCCCTTGCTTTCCGTGTGTTAATATGATGAAAGACACTTTTTCTGCATTTTTCTGTCCTAATATAAAAGAAAAGCAACACACCCAGCTCTTTTATGAGTTAGTATAGATAAAATTCCTACTCTATAAATGACTGCCCAACAGGCTAAAAAAGAAAGTAGTAGCACCTTTCAACTTAAGTTTAGTTGACCTCCATTTATATCAAGAAATAAATGCATTATATTCGTCTCATACATATGCATTGTTGCATTTCATTTAGGTACGATAGAAGAACCGCGGGAATGACGTGATGATGGAGTCGAGCCAGAAGACGGTGAATGTGGACACGTCTAAAAGATGGACGGATGGATCCCGATGTGCACGACCGAAGGAAGATGCTCGTTGAGAAATTCTCCTCTAACTAACAATGACCTAGTGTTATTCCCAGGCAAGCCCCGGAGCATAACCTATTATTTTAACTTATGAAATGTTATATATATATTTACTTGATTATGCATTAAGTTTCTAGGCGTTGGATGAAACCCTAGTTGCATGATTCCTAGGTTCCATTGGACGGAATACTAGTATGTGTATGTCGATATCCTCGCCATGCTAAAAATAGGATTCGGTAGAAGTCGAGTAATTTCTTGTTACTCGCGAGATATATGATGTCTTTATGATTTGATTATGGAATATTGGAATATGGAGGAAAGGAAAAGAATTGGAGACCGGACGGGAACTGTCTAGCCCCGTCTGTGTCGGTTAAGGACCGTACCATTGTCGGCCCTGCTGATCATGTTTGAATTGTACTAACTGCATGCCGGGAGTAGGAGGTAGTCGAAACCGGTAAGCCGAGTACTGCCTTACTTCGAAAGTACAGGACTCCTTCCCACCCCTTAGGGCGAGTCGAGTAGTCGCGGAGAATTGGGATGCATGTATTTACTTTTGGTGGTCTCTCGTTGAGCTCGGCTGACTATACGCTGGTGGGGCGGTCCTGTAGTTCGAGGCGGGGAGGGGAATGGTTGGTTCGTATTGTCCGACGGGGCAAATACATGCCGTGTTGGTTAGGTCCACCTTGCAAGGTTAAATCGGATCGATTCGCCGTCAGTCGCTCTCGGGCATGAGCATCTTGATCTCCGAGTCACATCGTAGTAAGGAAATGAAACGAAATGATATGATACATGTTGATGTCATTTAATCAATTATTGATTGTTATGGATCTGCAAATCATAGATGTGTAGCAAGTTTATAACTATAATTTGGAGCTAAAATTTTGAAATTAAGGATCTACCCTTAGATGCTTTTCTGCAAATAAATCCACCAGCCAGAAAGCTTTGCATGTCTAGATATGTGGGCTAAGTATATCCAAAAGTCGGGTAAGTCTTGCTGAGTATTAGTGTACTCAGGGTTTGTTGTTTACCCTGTTTCAGGTATAGAAGCTAACCAGGATTCGCATCAGTGGGCTCGATGTGACGTCCTCACTTGTTCATAGTTATCGTTTTGTTTTATTGGTTCTCAATCAAATTTCTTTCTCTCAGGTCATATTCTCTTCCGCTGCTGTCATTTATTTTATGTAAATTCTAAATTTAAAGATGTTTTGTAAATAATTATGTTATTATCTATTTTTATGAAATTATATCATGCTGGTACTGTCTGCGCTCGCCGTCGCGCGAGACTTCTGGTGTGTTTCGATCGGTGTGTGGGTTGGAAACAGGCTGTCAGGTTACACTTAATTAAGCTAATGCGCCTGATGCGCCAGATGATGGCCATTACGCTTAATTAAGCCGTTTAACTTGACGGTTCTGTCACAGCCGGCGCCGTCGAAGCACCAGCCGTGGTACACGCACTGGAGGCGGCCCTTGTCGTCGATGCGGCCCTCGGAGAGCGGCGCGAGGCGGTGCGGGCAGGCGTCGTCGAACACGCGCCACTCGAAGGTGCCGCGGTCGTACCAGGCGACGACGCTGAGCCCGAGCACCGTCTTGCCGTGCGGCGCGCCGGGGTCGAGGTCGCACACGGGGGCGAAAGGGTACCACTGGTCCAGCCAGTCGAACCGCTCCTGCCCGGACGCCGACGGAGACTCCTCGGTCCGCGGCGTCTCTGCTGCCACGGCCGACGCCGACAGCCGGGCAGCGCGACGCCGCCGCGACTGCACGATCTGGGCGCCGCCGCTTAGCCTCCTGGATCTCAGTGGCCCGGCGAGGGGGAGTGACGGGCGCGTGGCGCGCGAGCGAGAGGAGGGAGAGGGGGTCCATGGCGCGGCGGCGGCAAGCGCGGCCACAACCGGGGCAGATCTCGCGGCGTCGCGAGGAGCCGGGAAGTCGTGGCTGTGGTGTGGCGGGAGGACTCGGGGTCACGCCTTCCCTACAGTCGATCCGACCGTTTTCTATTTTCCATTTATAGTAATTTTTTGTCATTTTCTGACAAAAATATTTTGAATTTTAAAAAAAATGGAGAGAGAGCCTGAAAAAAATTGAAGATAAAATTTTTAGAAAAACTTGAAGAAAAAACTTTTACATTCAAAATGAAAAAAGTTCCGGTGAAAAAAGTTTTGAAAAAGGTTTGCATCCAAATATCAAAAATAAAAAATAAAAAACAAAACAGCTCCGCTATCTAGGGAGCTCGCGGCCGCCCGCCGGGGGATCGAGCGCGCTGCCATGCCGCACGCGGAGCTTGCCCAAGGAAGCCCGCCGTCCAGCCGCGCCGCTCCACCTTGCTGCGCTGCCGCCCTCACCCAACCGCAGTACCCTGCCCTGCCCAGCTGCCACCACTCCGCAGGCGCTGCGGGTTGGATGCAGCAGTGAAAGAGGAGAGAGAGGAAGACGAAAGAGAAAGGGGGAGGACGAAACACGAAAGGAACCGGAGGAAAAGGATAGAGCTTGCCGCCAGAAGTGGGGCCCACCCACGTGAATCACCTCTATGTGGACGGGAATCGACCGTGAGATGGGTTATCAACGGGCGACGGTAAAAACAACATGGGCATGCGGCTCCTGCAGTCTTGTGGGCCGGTAGTGGCGGTTGGATCAGGCGATCAGTACAGGATCCCATGTCCTTCTTGCACCTGTGGTCTGTCGATGGCGGACACTTGGGTTACTGTAAATCAATTTGCATGCTTGGTTGGGATAAAAAAACGGGAAAGCTATATGATGCCCGAGCATTTTCAAGCCTCCTCACACTCGAATTTGTAGCAAATGAGGAGACACCACCCTACCTCAGCTTCCTCAATCCTGGCGAGCTTCTTCTCCACCTATGGCGAGATCTTGGGCGAGGTTAGGATTTGGGGTTGAGGTTTAGGGTTGGGGTTTGGATTTGGGTTCCGGCGATCTCCATTGCCGGGTTTAGAAGGAACGTTGGGGGTGGGAGGCCAGCCCAGCAGCGCTGGCGCGGGCGCGGGGGAAGCAAGGCCGGCGGTGGCGGTGCCACCGGCCGGGCGGTGGAGGAGGGCGGGGGCGGGGGCGACAACGGCCATGGCGGTGGCAGCTACAGTCCGGGAGGGGCGCAGGAGGGTCTTGCGAGATTGCATACTTGGTTGGCAATATCCCACTCACATCAAAATAAGAACAAGAAGATCTGGAACAAATATCTCACAAATAAGCACATAAAATATGTATCCGAAGAAATATGGAAATTATGATATCCACTGCTAAATGACACAACTAAAATTGCTAGGGTGGCAACAAATAACCCATAGAGAAGCAACCCGGAAAAAGCGGTGCGGCTATGTAAAGTCACCGTCTTTTGCGCGGTCGGTGGCATTCGGTGTCGCCACAGCACCCGGCCACCATCTTCACATATTGGTGGTTGACAAGTCGCAAAAATTTTGGCAAAGTCGAACGTAAATGCTTTGATAGTTTGGTGATCCTCATCTTCTAGATTATTTGGAAAGAACGAAATTGCCGAACTTTTGATCATGCTTCTCTCTCGGTGAATGAGGTTGTTAGCTTAATTTTTTAGGAAGCCTTGTCATGGCGACACGCAGGCTTTAGGTCTTTGGAACCTTTTCTTCTTTGTTGTGACATCATTCCTACCCAGCTTGTAAGTCGCTTAACAGTTGCTTTGTAATCGCCTACTACTGAACTCTCAGCCTATCATGATCTCGTCGTTGTATCCTCTTCATTCTTCTCCTCTTAATGAAATACGTGTTTAGGCACGTTCGCTAAAAAAAGAAAAGTCACCATATCCTCAAAGCAGCGGTGCGGTGGGTTCGGATCCACGCGAGAGAGAAAAAACACACCCTCAAAGCAGCAGCATTCTAACTTTCTAAGTTACAGTTACAGGTCAGAAAAATTGAATTCTCTTCGTCGTCCAGAGCGCGTCACTTGTAAGCATGGGAGTAATCCTAGAAGAAGAAGTTCTCCTCGATGAATTTTGAGAGCCAGCGAGACGCGGCGAAGCACAGCCCGGCCGCGGAAACGAACACGGCTCTCTGAGCAGTCGACATGGCCAGCGTCGTCTCCTTGGCGACCACGAGGACACCGACGACAGCGACCGACACGACCTGCAAGGCGACCTCGAGCGCCCTCATGGCCTTCAGCGCCGCGCTGCAGCTCCTGCAATGCACCACGTGCGACCAGTACCTGTCCATGGCATCTGGAGATGATGAGCACCACCCGAGCTCACCGTGATCCTATGGTGTTTGTTGCTTTGCTTAAGGTGAATGTGAAAAACTGGTGCTAGATGATCTTGGGCTTAGTTACCGCTCCATGAGTGTGTCTGGCTGTGGGGTCGCCCAGCCAACCCGATTCTTGCAGTACTTCCTGAACCAGTTCCTGAAGGCGATGACCATGGTGTCCGACGATGCCGGCACATAGCAATATTTATGCCAGCTGTCAAGGCCTGACGCAGCAAACTTGCATTCCTGCAAAGGGTAATAGATCTTCTGTTGGAACCGGGCCGCCGACGCACAGCGTGCCCGCCACACACCCCAGGCCGTCGGGCCGCCACACACGAGCCCGAACACACAGCAGCGGGTTTTAGGTCTGTTGGGCCGACACTTCCCCCAAAAAGCTAGCCCGTTAGGAGGTTGCACCCTCAACCTTATAAACCATACTTGCCCACCCATAACTCACAATGTGGGACTATTCACAACAATCTCCCCCTCACACATTGGGCCGAGACTTGTCCGAGAATGCACTGGGCCGACCTGAGCTCTGATACCAAATGTTGGAACCGGGCCGCCGACGCACAGCGTGCCCGCCACACACCCCAGGCCGTCGGGCTGCCACACACGAGCCCGAACACACAGCAGCGGGTTTTAGGTCTGTTGGGCCGACACTCCCCCAAAAGCTAGCCCGTTAGGAGGTTGCACCCTCAACCTTATAAACCATACTTGCCCACCCATAACTCACAATGTGGGACTATTCACAACATCTTCAACTAGTTCAGCCCGAGAATGTACAAAGCATTCATGCATTTGGCTTTCCGTCACCTCGACATGGAGGATGTAAGCATCTGAATCCAGCACACGGTTCTGGCCGACGTGGTAGAGCCACCGTGGCATGATCAGGTCGAGCCAGACCCCGAAGTTCCTCGGGAACACCCAGATCAGCCGGCTCCGGCCAGGCGCCACCGGGACGCAGAAGACCACGAGCATGAAGCCAGCGAACAATGTCGTTCTGTTGGAATGGCTCGCTCTATGGGTTCGCCGTGGCATGTCATCACCTGCATTGGCAAAGGCCAAATGGAGAGGGGATGCACACCTGAATGCTAGTCCCGAAGCTGTAGAACGTGCACGGCGCAACGAACCTCCAGGAGCCGCGCTCCCACGACGACAGGAACCCGGCCATGCTCGCTTCCTCTATCTTCAGCTTGATCGGGCCGTCGCCTTCTTTGTCGTGCTCAACTGTGAAGAGACGAACACCTTCATTACAGGACTGACAGAGCAACTCCCTTCTGAAAATTCAGAGTAATCTGCCTGCATTGCCAGGGATGGGTGAGCTCAGGGACATATCTCCCGGGATCCTCTGTGTTGCGGGGCCCGCCTATCAGCCCCTTGTGGGCATACGGGACATGGGAAGGGTCCATCAGGTTCTCTGCCAAGATATCATACCTGCAATGGAAGCAGTTCAGAATTCTGAATGTGCATTGCAATGGAAGAATCATGAATGGATATTCAGAAGAAAGAAGAGGCTGAGCAATTTAAATTTTTACCCATAGAAGAGATCTCTGATGCCGAACGCGGTGACGAAGGACGGGTCGTCGATCTCTTTGATGTACGGCGGGCGCTTCCTCTGCAGCACGTCCCAGTGCTCGGGCTCGGCCCTCGGGTAGAACCACAGGATCTTGTTCTGCACCACGCAGGGGTACGACGCCACGCACACCTTGCTGTTCTTGTGCACGGGAGGGCCGAGGGCGGGCGCCTGGGGGATGAACTTGCAGGCGCCGGCACCGTCGAAGCACCAGCCATGGTACACGCACTGGAGGCGGCCCTTGGCGTCGATGCGTCCCTCGGAGAGCGGCGCGAGGCGGTGCGGGCAGGCGTCGTCGAACACGCGCCACTCGCCGGCGCCGCGGTCGTACCAGGCGACGACGCTGAGCCCGAGCACCGTCTTGCCGTGCGGCGCGCCGGGGTCGAGGTCGCACACGGGGGCGAAAGGGTACCAATGGTCCAGCCAGTCGAACTGCTCCTGCCCGGACGGCGACGGGGACGGCGCGTCCTCGGTGCGCGGCGTCTCGGCCGCCACGGCGGGCACCGACAGCCGGGCACCGCGACGCCGGCGTCCTGGCGGCGCCAGGAGGGTGGCCGTCGGCCTCCTGGAGCTCAATGGCGCGGCGGTGGCGGCGAAGGGAAGCGAATGGCGCCCGGCGCGTGGAAGCAGGAGGTGGAGGGAGAGGGGTTCCATGGCGTGGCCGCGGAGAAAAGGCTAGAGGAGGGAGGCATTGTGGTCTCGTGGGTGCGGAGTGGCCGGAGTGGTGTGAGCGGTGACTGGTGCACAAGGTTCATATTTTCGGCGAAATTTCGGCGGAATTCTGGTGAAAATTTCGTTTCCGCTAGTTACCGGGAAGAGAAATTTCGCTATTTTTCGGTGAATTTCGTTCGAAATTCAAAAATTCAAAAAAATTTGTAAAAAATATGAAAAAATATGATAAAAAACTAGGTGCTTTTTTGAGCGAGTAGCACTTGAAATTGTTCAAATATAAGTTGATTTGGTTGGTTAAAATCACTAAATGAGTTCGGACCCGTTAACGATGAGTGGACCCGTTAACACGGTAAACCTTATCTGCTCGTCAGTCGTCACCCCTCAGGGTCGCCCGAGCATCTTTTTTCCCCTCCACGGTCTTCTCTCTGGTCCCCTCCGCTGCCGCCGGCGATTTTCGCCTCCCCACACCGAAATCTCGGCGGAAAGGCGGCGAAATCCGGGCGGGATGGGGCGGATCCCGTTCCCTGGATGAGCTGCCGGAAGGGCGCCGTAATCCGGGCGGATTTCGGTCTAATACCGGCGGAAAACCGGTGAAACCGACCGGATTTCGCCTCGGCTCCGGGAACTAAGGTATGAGAAGGTTTTTTTATGTTGATGCTTGTTGATGTCGATCTAAGTTAGTTGATTTGAGATTCTAGAGACCATGTGACATAGAAAGCATATGGACCATGTGACATAGAAAGCATATGGAAACCCGCCACTTCCGCAGGCAGTTGCAGCATTGCCTTATTTGGATTATCACGGCTACCTACCATATGGAGCTCCACAGTTGCAATATCACCCATCTACGTACGTGTATTTGCCACCAATAGACGAGCCGTATGAGGGACCACCGGGAGAGAGATTTGAGGACTGAAGAATGCAAGTACTTATTCTATCAACAGAACTTATCTATACGTTTTGCTTCCTCTACTTATTCAATTTATTTCACATAAATATTTAAATGCAGAGAATATGCTACATGGATTATTCTGGACTATGCATTTGCCTCTGTTGTATCTTTGGATTGTAATAATTCTAATGGACTTTGGATGTATTGCGTTCTATGTGTGGACTTTGGACATGAGTTATGTGTAATAATTCTAATGGACTTTGGATGTATTACGTTGTATGTGTGGACTTTGGACATGAGTTATGTGTTAAATGGTGTATTTGTCATTGTTTTGTGGAGTTATATATATATATGTTAGGATAAAGTCCATTTTTGGCCATCGAACTATCGTCTGAGTCCGGATTTGGCAATCGAACTCCAAAACCGGACACCCGCGGCCATCGAACTGTTAATACCAGACATGTGTTACCATGGACACCGATCCGCCCTGGTTTTGGCCCTGTCACCCTCCCACGTCGGCACCCCACGGCCAAGTCAGCACGGCTGACTCAGACCGTGCTCCTTTTATGGGGGGGGCAGTGCGGGTTGGAGCACTTATTCCAAAAAAAAAAGAGCGGGTTGGAGGTCTGGGGAGGCGGCGCTAGGGTTTCCATTCAGAGGGCGGAGCCATGGCGAGTTCAAGCAGCTTGAGCAGCACGGGAGGTACCCGATGGGGCTCAAGGGAAGGGGGAAGATCATCCCCTATCCCTTACCGGCAGGGCCCCCTCGACTATTGGCCTCCGGTCCTCTGCAAGTGCGGCAACAAGGAGGGAAGGTTGACTGCGTGGAGTGATGAAAATCCTGGGCGAAGATTCGTCAAATGTTTCAGTGCTACGGTGAGTGGTTGTGTTGTCTTTGGTCGATTCGGATTTGGTTTTGTTTGATGGTGTTGACAATTTGTGCATTTGTTTGTTTTCCTTTTTGGATGGAATAACCGGCAATGGGAGGATGCGACTTTTGGTGTTGGGTAGATCCACCGCCATCCCCCTTCCTCCGGGAGCTTCTTATAGATCTACGCGACGCCGTGAGAGCACTGAGGATGGAGAACAGAGAGCTACAGGGGCGAGTTGGTGATGCAGCACGACAGCAGATTTGGCCGGTTTATGCAGCAGAGGAGCAGAGAGCGTTGGCTGAGCCAATTGGAGCAGAGACGGTTGCAGTGGTGACTAAGAAGGCAGAGGAGAATGCTGAACTGAGATGCAGGATCTGCTCACTAGAGAAAGAAGTGTTTATCTTCAAGTTTCTTGTGGTGACATGTGTTGTTGTAGTGTTAGCAATGACTTGGGTTAACTGGCCATGAGGTTGTATGAAATGTAAATTAGGATCTAGTTAATGTAACTCTGATGCTTTGGAAAAACTCGAAATGTATGCTCCTGTTTCTAAGCAATATATGGATTGGTGTTAGCATTGATATGAGAGATGAACATGAGATAAACATGACAGGGAGGATAACACATCACACATCACTGACTTAGCCCAAACTGTCTGGTAGTACATAACACATCACAGTACAAGAGAGGAGATAAGAGTGACAGTACAAGAGATAGGTAAGCATAACATGGAGTTCGGCATAGGATCTGTGACAGTTGTACTAGTTCTGGTCACCAACTCCTTTGATCTGGAGCATAGAACTTGGTGCTGCTCTCTTTGGTTTCTTCTTTGTTGGTGGCTCCTGGGCTGCTCTCTTTGGTTTCTTCTTTGTTGGTGGCTCCTGGGCACTGACTTTAGCAGTAGCTTTACCAGATGACATTTTGATGGTCACACTTGAGCCTGCCTGGGACAGTGGCACATTGGCTTGCAAATTGAGTTGTGCTGCTGATCCTTCAACTGTAGCACTGGCAAATGATCTGATCAAGTTCCTAGATTCCAGATCCTATATCAAAGAAGTAAAAGTCATAGACTGGCAAATGAGAGATGTAGTAAAAAAATGTAAATTATTCCACTTACATTTTGGCTTGTAGAATTACTTTGTTGGCTACCTTTGACTCCATGTCTTCTATCACAAGTGGATCTGTTATGTCCAGTTCCTTTGCACTTCCTGCACCTTATGACTGTGCCTACCTTTGACAATTTTCTAGCTTTAGGTTGCTCTTGTGGCTCCCTTCTCCTCTCCTTTTTAGGCCTACCTGGCATTTTCACATATCCTGGTGCTCTTAGTGTTGGCATATCAGATTCAGGCCAGCTCTGCATACCCTCAACTGGATTTAGACAGTGGGAGTATGTGTTCTTGAATTGTGTCACATGATAACAGGGTGCTATGTACTCATCAAGGGAATTAGTCTTAAAGAAGATGCTTGATATTGCATGAGGGCATGGCAACCCTGCCAATTGCTAATACCTACATGAACACTCTCTTTTTTGCAGATCCACTGTGAACCTATTGTTCCAATGCTTGACCTCAAATTTATCTTCCCCATTACATATTGCATGGCAAACACCTGACAACTTAATGAGTGCATTTAATTTCTTCAAAATATTAGGACATATTGGACCAGTCCAAGTTTCTGACTTAGCCCTCATTTGCTGGATCCTCACCATGACCATCCTTCTAATGGTCTCAAGCATGGTTATGATAGGGAAGAACCTAGCTTCAATAATCCACTTGTTGAAAGATTCACAAATGTTGTTATCAACTGAGTCACAATTTGATCCTAACCTGAACCAGGCTCTGCTCCAATGTACAGGATTAGTATTCATCAAGGCCTTTGCTCCTTGCTTTGTTTCCTGAGCAAGTTTAGCCTTTGCTAGATTGAACAGTATGGGACAAGGAGCCTTGGCACAGCACCAAAACTTTTTCTGCCACTCCTTCTTGAATTTCTTCCTCCAGTTGGCATAAATGTGCCTCGCACAATTTCTGTGCTCTGCGTTTGGAGCCCATTTAGCAACAGCTGTCAATATACCCTTTTGTTGATCTGAGATAAAAACCCAGTCGTCACCCCCTTGAACTCCAATGTCCCTGAACAAAATATCACAGAACCAGTCCCATGAAGCATTGTTCTCCTTTTCCACCACTGCCCATGCTATTGGATACATTTGATTATTGGCATCTCTTCCCAATGCACACAACAATTCTCCATTTGTGGCCCCCTTAAAGAAACATCCATCAAGTCCTACAACTTTTCTACAACCAATAGTGAACCCTTTCTTGCATGCATCCAGAGCAATATACATTCTTTGAAACACTGGTGGTTCTACATTAGGTTCCTTCATAATAATAATTGTGCTTCCTAGGTTGCTTCTCAATAATTCAAGCTGGTACCTATATAGCACTTGGTACTGCCCTTTGGTTGCATCTAGAACCTTTTGCATGACAATAGATTTTGCTCTTTTCAGCTTGGAGATACTAACATCAGCAAACATCTCTTCTTGAACTGCCGATCTCATGGTTTCAAGACTCCAGGTTGGGTTGGCCATTATGAATTTCTCATACTTCTCAGCAATCCTGGCTGCAATGACCAATTTGTTATCTCTTCTAGGAGGGCAACTATGCACATTATTTAAGCTAGCTATCTGCCAACTATTTGTTCTTGAATTGGTCGACAACAAACATCTCCATTGGCAAGTGGCCCACTCACATACTGCAATCATCCTTTCAGATTCATTCTTAAAGAACTTAATAAACCTTCTTTCAGTTAAACCATGTTTGATCACTGCTTTCTTGAACTGACTCTTCCCAGTAAATTTCAGCCCAATCTCAAATTTGGGGCATGGATCCTTCTTGTTGTACCTTGGATACTTCCTGCTGCTCATGTCTTCACTTGAAACTTCTGCTGCACTACTATTATCATATGATGTGACATCTCCATCATCTTCTATCTCAACAGGAGCTGGCATACTAGTGTTATCCAAAATAACATCATCAAGGTCTGCCACTTGACCACCCTTCATTTTTTTCTTGAATTGCTTGAATTTGCAATGTATGTCATTGCCTTCTTCATCATCCTCCGAAGAGCTGTCATCACCGGGTAAGAAATCACTGTCACTGCTTGTGTCGTCTAGAACCTGCTCTTGCACTTGCTTTCCTTTATCAATCTTGCTGGGGCTGTACCACTCCTTCACAAATTTTATCTGCTTCTCGACTTCTTCCCTACTCTTGGTCCTGCATACCAACACTTGCGATTGTAAATCATGAGCTTCCATCTCATCATCTTCCATCTCAACTATTGGGTCCTCCTCAGCTTCCATCTCATTCTCAAAATCACTGACATTCGCTGCTGCTTCTCCATCATCTGACGGCTCAACAACTGTTGGGTCCTCGATATATATCTGCTACACCACCTTCCACAATGCAATTTTCCATTTCAATGCATGATTTATCATCAACCAATGCACGCAACCCATTCACTAGTTCCTTTCCTGGGAAAAGCCAATGTAGCAAAGCACCTAACTCAACATTGCAGTGGTCTTTTAAGTGCCCCATTATCTCAGAAAGTGAGATTTTATCTCGTTCAATGTATGACATCCCCTCTTCTCCACCACAATAATGCAGAGCCCTACTAGTCCTCACAAATTCTCCATTGTAATGAAATCTGACTGCAAGACTATCCAATGGGTCCATTATTTGATGTTCTGTACGGAGCGCAATAAACAAAAACGGATCAATCCCCCGGACACAATAAACAACTTCGCAAATCACATGGAAAACAATTGAATATTCGAGTCCCTAGAAAGACAAATCCCCAAAGTCACGGGATTTCGTTCTGCATCTATCACTTCATGAATGAATCAAACCTTTGTCCGCCGCTGCAGACGCCTCGGCCTGAGTCTCGTCGCCGCTATCGTTGCAGCCGCCGCCTCCGGAATCTCGTAGCCGCGGCCGCAGATGCCGCCGCCGGAGCCTCGTCGCCGCCGCCGCCTCCGCAGGCGCAGCCGCCGCCGCCGCTAGGGTTTCGTTTGGGGTGTTTTGAGGGACAGCGAACCGACGAGGAGGGGCCGGGGTCGATGTATACGCCCCATCTGAGTCAGCCGAGCGGGATCCGAGTCAGCCATGTTGACTCGGCCGACTGCTGTCGACGTGGCTGGCTGACTAGGCTAAAACCAGGGCGGATCGGTGTCCATGGTCACACGTGTCTGGTATTAACAGTTCGATGGCCGCGGGTGTCCGGTTTTGGAGTTCGATTGCCAAATCCGGACTCAGACGATAGTTCGATGGCTAAAAATGGACTTTATCCTATATGTTATGCATTATAAACTGTCAATATACACATAATCAGGGGAAATTTTGCCAAAATTTTCATTTTTTCCATATATACACATCATTTTCTGTTAATTTGCATCATTTTACGGTGACAAAAACAAAATTTCGGTCAAAATCACCGAAATTTCGGTCAACAAAACCGAAATTTCGGTCGGAATGCAACGAAATTTCGGTTTTTGAATTCAAAATCACTTTTCGGTCGAAATTACCGAAATTTAGCGAAATTTCGCCCGAAATTCCGTTTCCGCCGGATGGCGGGATTCGGTGAAAAACGAAAAGGAGAACCCTGCTGGTGGAGGACGCTATCGCAATCGCGGCCGCGGTAGGCCAACGCTGGACCAGCTGCTACCGGCTACCGCGGCTGTGCCTGTCAGGCGCTGCACGGCTGCGCTTGTGGTAGTCACCTGCCGGTCATTGCTCACACGTGGATTCTTTAGGGAACTGAGGGAGTACATCATAATCACCGTACACCTACGTATGTAGACATGTGCACCATTAACACCAGTACATACACGTATGCACGAGCAGATTTTTTTTTAAAAAAAACTTGCTGAAGCACTTCAATGTCATTTAAGAAAGGAAAAGCAAATCAAAAGTCTTTGAGGTTCGACATTACATAGAAAGGAAAGAGATTTTTTACATATTACCATTATACCGGATAACACTCGTCCGATTACAACTCTTAAAATAACATCTACATATTTACTACTCTTGTCTCACAGCTCCTTCATTTGTACCACTTTTGCCAACGTGGCACGCCACCGCAGCACGACACAGTGGCGCACGGTCAGCAGGGCGACGTGAAATGCCTTAACTGCCCCTACCCAGGTCCCTCTCTTCTCACTCTCCAACAGTTGGGTCCCACAGATACTCTCACTGCCAGAGAGGCCCCATTTGTCAGTTTTATCTCCAACCTCTGGCACCCGCTCTATCTGACGGCGTGTTAGGCCAACACTGGCGGCGCTATTTAGGTGTTGGTTTTCTCTTTTGAGGAGATGTTATGATGCTTTCTGCAATAGACAGCAGACTTCCGGGTGAAAACCTAACTCCAGCTCATTGGTGGGTGGCGACAACATCTTCAACATCGTGTTTTCCTTTGGAGGCGTTGCCTTGAAAGTTTTATGCGCATAAATCATTGTCTTTAGTGGGGCTGATTTATGTGGTTTTCACATGGAAGGATTTGGCAAGTAACGGACAATTCGAGCATCATTTTAAGTAGACGATTGGTGTTGCGCAAAGATTTGGTGCAAAACTTAAACATGAACAACGGAGAAAAAGATTGAAGCGTAGTCTTCTAGTTTCCTTTCAGCTTTCGGTCTTATATTTGTAACTCTCATTTTAGGGTTTAGAGTCTAAGTGTTCTTGTAATCTTTAGTTGTATTCTAGTTATAAAAGGCCGGTTTCTAATCTTAATCTTAAAAAAAACTTTCGTGGCCTCGTGGGCTGGTTCGAGCGTGAGAAGAAAACCCAAGAGCATTTGGGCTTTCAAACATTCGGTTTCGTTCACGCGGCTGGTTGGGCCGGATTCTAATCACACGACAGTCGATAATCCACACACTTTTCTGCCGTGGAATTCGCGAAGTGTAGGACTATCGTGGTAGCGGCCGCTGCCCGCTAGCTCGCCAGTCACCTCAGCGCAGCGCCCGAGGTGCGAGCTCTACCTCCACCAGGCGCACACGGCCGCATCGGACACGCCGCACCACACCTCCTACCTAACCGATCGTGTCAGCGGCACAACTGCACGTGCAGTTACTGCACCGGATCTCCGTCGCGATCGTACGGAGGGCGCAAGGGAGAGCGGGAGACCGGAAGACGCGAGCTTGGGCGGCTGCGGCGGCCATCATATCCTATGGCGGCGGCCGCGAGGGGGAGCGTGTGGGAGATCCAGCCCGGTGACGTGGGCGCCGCGGGGTTCGGCGCGGCCGACGCGGGCGCGTTCCTCGCCGCGCTCCGCTCCGCCGCGGCCGCGGCGGGCCCCGGAGCCGCCGGGGACGCCGTGTGGGCGGCGGTGGCGGCCGCGGGGGTGCTGCGGCCGGAGCACCCGCACGCGCTGCACCAGCTCGTCTACTACTCCGTCTACGCCGGGTGGGACCGCGCCGCCCGGGGCCCGCCGCCGTACTGGTTCCCGTCACCGTAAGTCGATCGCCGGTCGCGCTCCTGTTCCTTTTGCGACCAAAACAGGGCAGCTTGATTCCGAGTAGCTTCCGGCCTCCCGTTTGCCACGATCACATCAAAACGAGCTTGAAATGGAAATTGTGTTGTGAATGTATAGCTTCCGGCCTCCCGTTTGCCACGATCACATCAAAACGAGCTTGAAATGGAAATTGTGTTGTGAATGTAATGTGCTATGCAACGTTGAAGCTTCTAGCTAGTTGTGCTGTGTCTAACAATACCAGTAGGATTAATACTAGGTTGTTGGTGCTGTACTATCAATTAAGCTGTCTGATACTAACAAGTGTTTCACTGTCACAGGACTGACAGTAGACAAACGAACCTTGGGAGGTTCATGGAAGCAAACGGGCCCAAGCTGTTAGGGCCAGCATACAAGGACCCGATAACAAGTTTTAATCTCTTTTACAAGTTCTCCGTAGAGAACCAAGAGGTCAGTTGCTCTAAATTAGTATAATACTCCATATAAAAGCAAACAGTCCTTGAATTTTCAGATTTTGTTGGTGTAAAGTGGCTATCCGAACTTAATTTCTGATGGGTACTTTAAGTTTGCCTCCAACGATGTGACCCTGGTCCCTAGCCTTCGAGGTGATTCACTTTTCACTTCAGGTCTACTGGTCAATGGTGCTAAAGCAGCTCGCAGTCAAGTTCCAAAAAGAACCAAAATCGATTCTAAGTACATCAGATAGATCAAAGAAAGGGGGGACATGGCTTCAAGGTGCAGTGCTCAACATTGCCGAGTGTTGTCTGCTCCCTTGCCCTTCCCTGAACAGGACAGATGACAGTACAGCTATTGTTTGGAGGGATGAAGGCCATGATGATTACCCAGTGAACCGTATGTCACTGAAAGAACTTCGCAGTCAAGTGATGTGTGTTTTTATTCCCAAACTAAGAGTTGAATCAACTGATTTTTTAGCTTTTCCGTGAATTATTCTTCATATGGCTTTCCTTGGTGCTATGATATTTTCAGAACTGTTGCAAATGCCTTGGATACCATGTTCCACAAAGGGGATCCGATCGCAATAGACATGCCTATGACATGCAATGCAGTCATCATATATTTGGCGATCATCCTTGGTGGCTTTGTTGTTGTGTCAATAGCAGATAGTTTTGCACCACAGGAGATTGGTACTCGCATGGGTGTTTCAAAAGCAAAGGCAATTTTTACTCAGGTGAGAGATTAAGCAAGCATTTTATGCTGGTATATCCATTTAGGACTAGATGTGGGCTCATTATAAATTACATAAATTTCAGGATTTCATTATTAGAGGAGGGAAGAAAGTTCCACTTTACAGGTATCACATCAGTTTCTTTTAGTTCAAATTCATGTTATGGTTATCTAGTCTGCTCATTTTCAAAAGAAAAGGAAAAAAAACTCTCTTCTCTCCTCTCCTCTCCTCTCCTCCTCTCAGAAAAAAAGGAACTTGTTGGTCTTGTAAATTTTTGTACCTACTATGTAAATGTTGCAGTTCGGAATTAATACGCATTAACCTGTGAAACCATGAACTTGCATTATTTGTTCAATTTTTCTTTACCTTTGATCAACTGAATGGAAGTACTAAAATTGATTACTTATCATCATCACCACACATCCGATTAGCTCGTAATAATTCCATTTTATAGCCGTGTCGTGCAAGGGTCTTCATCTAAAGCTGTTGTGATTCCTGCAACCGGAGACTATCTTGGAGTTACACTGAGGAATGGTGATATGTCCTGGAAAGATTTTCTTTGTCGTGCTTCTGGAAGGTAGGTGCTCAGTTTCCTCTTTCCCTTGTCACACATGAATAAATGGCATCTTGAGCTTAGATGATTCAGAAATTCTTCTTTTGTGAAAATTGAGCGCAGCTTCATTGTAAATAAAGGCAATTTCTTCATATAAGGAACATTGTCTCTTGGATTTGCAGGTCATCTATCTATTCTCCAGTTTATCAGTCTGTTGATGCGCTAACTAATATACTATTTTCTTCAGGAACAACTGGTATATCCTACAACCGTTTCCTTTCTTTCTGTGCTTGCACTGTTGCACTGTTTCATGTTCACATTTATTTTTTGTTATTCCATTTGCTTCTTGCGCAGGGGATCCAAAAGCTATACCATGGACACAACTTTCTCCCATAAGATGTGCAGCTGATACGTGGGCCCATATTGATGTTCGTCCACAGGACATATTTTGTTGGCCTACTAATCTGGGCTGGGTTATGGGACCTATAGTCCTGTACTCATGCTTTCTTAATGGTGCAACTTTGGCTTTATATCATGGATCTCCACTTGGTCGTGATTTCTGCAAATTTGTACAGGTGGGGTTAGCACAGACTAGCTTGCACCATCACTTGCTTGCAACTCCTAAAACGTTTTATCCTTGTTCCTTGCACATAGTTCTCTTGGTTTTTGAGCTTCAGTATGTTATGTTCGAAGTAGCATAGGCATAGCTTACTTCATATCTGTTTGTTTACAGCTCTAGCATACCTCTATATATTGAGTAACCACCTAACATCAAATCTGTCTATGCTCCCAAAGCATTTGATTCAATGATGTATACTACATTTCCTTTTTCATCAAACTATTGCTTTTATCAAACGCTGATCAATGCATATTCATAGTAGAACAGAAAATACAAAGGAAATCAGTCTGTCCTTGTGCACTTAGATTATTTCTGCAAAATATTTTGCAGGATGCAGGTGTGACTTTATTAGGAAGTGTGCCTAGCTTGGTGAAGTCATGGAAAGCTGGGAACTGTGTTAAAGGGCTTGACTGGACCAAAATCAGGTAAGTGGCACTGTCGGAAGGCAGTCATCTTCATCACTGTCTGGTGGAAGGATGATTACAATATTATATTTGCAGGGTACTAGGCACCACAGGGGAGGCTTCTGATATTGATGATAATCTGTGGCTAACTTCACACACGTCATACAAGCCCATTGTTGAATGCTGTGGGGGCACGGAGTTGGCATCCTCATACATTCAAGGTAGTCTTTTGCAACCGCAATCCTTCGGTGCTTTTAGTGGTGCATCAATGTCCACTGGGTTTGTCATACTTGATGAACAGGGAACTCCATATGTAAGTATCATTCCCTAGATATTTCAAGTTTGTTTGATGTGTTTGAGGCATAAGCATTTGAGTTATCTATGGCAGCCTGACGATGTACCTTGTGCTGGAGAAGTGGGTCTCTTCCCTCTGTATTTTGGCGCTACAAATTGGCTTCTCAATGCTGACCATGACAAGGTTTACTTTGATGGCATGCCCATTTACAATGGAAGGGTATGGAACTGCATATGTCAGTTATCCATTTAGATTGCTAAATTAGCAGTTCATATTTGAATTTTTAAACCAGCAACATCTCATCGTTATTTGGCTGTCTGCCTAAATTTTAACTAGCATATCCGAATTTTATGCTGAACAGTGTTCACCTGTGAAACTTAATTGCTGAACCAAATTGAAGTGCTGAATCGGGCATTCAGGTTACATGCTATTATAGGTTGTAGAACAAAGTGGTGAATAACCTTATTTTGTATTGGTGCTGTAGCAACTCCGACGACATGGAGATATAATCCAGAGGACAGTAGGTGGGTACTATATTGTACAGGGCAGAGCAGATGACACCATGAACCTTGGAGGAATTAAGGTTAAACCTCCCCTTTCCAATGTTTCTGATCCCTTGTTACCATCCTTGCATTTCATGGAACCAAATACATTGTTCTCATCTGCATACGCAGACAAGTTCAGTGGAGATAGAAAGGGTATGCAATAGAGCCGATGAAAGACTTCTAGAAACAGCTGCAGTTAGCATCAAACCTGCTGGTGGGGGACCAGAACATCTGGCAATCTTAGCAGTGCTGAAAGATAGATCGGCCCAATACGATGTAAATCTTCTCAAGAGCAAGTTCCAGAAAGCCATCCAGAAGAACCTCAATCCTCTTTTCAAGGTAAAACATTCCCTTTTCCTCTGTCGAGGTCAAATGATCGTATGAACATGCTTACACTAAGATCACTGGAATCATATATATCTTGACAGGTGAGCTATGTCAAAGTTGTTCCTGAGTTCCCAAGAACTGCTTCAAACAAACTTCTGAGAAGGGTCCTGCGGGACCAACTGAAGCAGGAACTCTCAAATCACAGCAAGCTCTGACCTTTGAGTGGGTTGACTGTCCTACCTTCGGTGAAGAATACCTTTTCACATGCCACAATATTAATATCAAATTCACCCGTTCCATTTCAATAAAGCAGAATGAATAAATAGGTATCGTACACTGAATTGTGCGGAAGGCTTTAGGAATTAGGATGCTCATTGTCATTTGGTACTTTGGAACTAAGCTCAGCGCATTTCAAAGGCTTGATAGTATAGTAGATCTGCTCTCTCTCTCTCTCTGCACAACTTCCGCCCTTTACGGCAACCGCTTCTTTTCAAAAGGAAATCGTGAGAGCATCTCGAAGAGTATCCTATTTCTCTTCCTCATCCTTATTTTTTTAGAAAAAATAAAAAAAACACTCTCCAATAGTTTTCCATTCTAATTCCCTACCTTCTAACAATTGGCAAATTGGGTTCCCTTGTGCGTAAAAATACGCACGCCTCCGTCGCCCCTCCCTCGCGACTTTTTTTTCTGGCGCCTTCTTCTTCCCTGCGCCATCCTTCCTTCGCGCCATGGATCCAGTCTATTATTTTGTTTTTTCCCACGTTCTAGGACTAGAATTTAGTTTCTGTAGCCGCCGCCGCCGTTGGCCTACCCGCCATGGACTGCGCCCGCTGCCACTTCTTCCCGCACCGATTTCAGCCGCCACGGTGCGCCATCGGCACCAGTAAGAGGTAAAACGGAACCCTCTCATCGTTCTCTTTCTTTTCCCCTAAATTTCAAGCCCTCTAGTGCCCTAAATCATCAGCAATCTGACTTGCAAGAAGCTTCTGTTTGCCAGACATGTCCGCTAGCCATGGAGGTTTCTCGTAGAATTATTCTTGTGGGGCCACAACTTCTCATTTTTAGGAGAAAAATAAAGAACTATTGGAGATGGACTCTTTTTTGCCTTCTCATACCTATTACCTATTTAGGGAGTTGGCAAACGATAACTTTTGGGGAGAAAATATTAGGAACTCTTGTAGATGCTTGAGAGGAAAACGAGTCTACAGAAGATTTGCAAAGAGTAATCGTGTCTGATCATATCATCTCAAATAGAGAAACCAGAAAAATCCAAATGTGATTCTGTTGGCAAATGGCAAATGCAACGAGCGTGGTGGCGTTGTGCCGTCATCCATCCCGTTGATCTTGGGATCTGTCAGCGGAGCAGGCACCGCCTCTGCAGACGAAGCAGTAGCGTGGTTGGCGCACCGGAGGCGGCCCGTGGCATCAACGGCGACCATACGAAAAGCAGGGGGCCCTCGTGCGCGCCGGGCCGTGCCGTGAGTTCCAGCGCGCGGCTACGATGCGGGCGACTCGCGTGCGTGCCTCCGCCTCGGAGTCCTCGCTGCAGGAATCTGACGAGTGGCGGCCTTGTGCTAGGGCTTGAGAGGGAGGTGAGTGAGGCGGGGAAGCCTATGCGAACAGGCAGGCTCCGGCAGGATTTTGTTTTCCGGCGCACGACCCATCTATAGAGCAGGAGGCGAGCGAGTAGCCAGTGGCGCGGCCATGGCGGCGAGCGCTCCCAGGAGAGTGTGGGAGAGGGAGACACACAGGTGTGAGATATGGAGGCTTTCAGGAGCGCCGCATCTGAGTGCGGGTGCGCTCCTCGCCGCTCATTGCTCCGCCGCCGCCATCGCAACGGGAGCCGACGGGGCCGACATGTTGAAGACGGTGACGTCATCTCGTCCCTACTCCGTCTACGGCGTACCGCGCCGATCGGATCCCTACGCTGTGCTGTGCTGGTGCGCGCCGCGGGGAGTCATTCGTTGTCATGCACTCATGCATCTGGTACCTAGGTTGGGGGGGAACAGGGTGGGCAGTGGCAGCTGCTCCCTAGTGGCCTCTGTTGCCACTTGCCAGGCTGATCAGTGCGAGCAGTAGAGGGGCAGGGGTCATGCCCATTGCCAAGCTGGGAACACTTAGCTCTGTTTTCAAAAAAATTTCTACAATACCCGTCACATCGAATATTCGGACACATGCATGGAGCATTAAATGCAGTTGAAAAAATAACTAATTACAAAGTCTAACTGGTTAGCACAAGATGAATCTTTTAAGCCTAATTAGTCCATAATTAGACATTAATTGCCAAATAATAACGAAAGTGCTACAGTGTCAAAATTCAAAAAATTTCACAAACTAAACAAAGCCTTAATGGGAGTGTCTGACAGTATACGACTAGCGCCATCCATGTTCCTAGGTCCGAAATCATCAGGGAGAAGACGAGAAGCATTTCCAATGTTGCTGTGAATGTTTCCTGCTACGGTGCTAGCTCGTCTTTCCCTGAAGGGAACTGATGACAGCACAGCGAGTATATGGAGGTACCTACTCTCTGATGATTATCCAACTATGTCTTATTGAAAGAGCTTCACAATCAAGCGATATATGTATCGTATGAAAACGAGACAAATTAAAAGCTTACCAAAAAAAATTCATTGAACTTCACCACGATTCAATCTGCATGGTTGTCATCATTGTTCTGTTGATTTCGTGATTTTAGGATTGTTGCTGCAGATGGCCTTGGGCGTGTTTCAGAAAGGGGATGGTTAGCAAGGGCTAACAGATATGCCCACAGCATAGATTGCAATCATCTTATATTTGGCTATCAATAGGATATTAGGTGAGACATTAACAAGCCTCGCGTGACACAGCCACTAATACTAAAGTTCACAAGATTCCAGGTCTTAACTTTCTTTGTTTTGTTCTGATAACTTATTTTCACCCTTTTTAACGAAAAAATAGCACTTGATGTCCTCACAAGCTTAGTGCTTAATTGGTAAAGTTGTTCGCTTTCAATGAATTAGAATCCATCCTGTGAAACGAATATTTTGCATTGATTTTAGAATTAGCTCTTAACGTAATAGTTCTCAGTATACAGTTAAATAGCACATAACTTACAATTGTTTTTCTTCTGCCGTGCTATGCAACTGTGCAAAGGACCCCATCTAAAGAAATTGAAGTTCCTGCAAGCAGTGGCGGAACCAGGATTGAGTCGAACCCCGGGCCGAGTTTTAAGTATAGACGTCCACAAACTCACAGTTCAAAAGATACATAAAAATATAAACGGAAAGATAGATAACATAAAAAAGAGTCATCACGAAGTAATATATTTATTCTTCTTCGGCAATTAATCCAAATCCTTCTTCAGCAATTGATCCAAATCCAAAGGTAGAAGCTACTGCAAAATGAAAAAAATTTAGGCCGAACCCCGGGCCATGGCCCGGGTGGCCCGGGGTGTGCATCCGCCCCTGCCAGCAAGTGAAGGTTGTCTTGGAGTTACACTGAGGAATGGCAATATCTCCTGGAAAAGGTTTTCTTTCTTGGGCTGGTGGAAGGTATGCTGTATGTAGTAGGTTAACTCTAATCGCTCCCTTCTCATACAGAAATAATACACTAGAATATGAGCTTAGATGGCGTTATGCATCTTATGTTTCATGATACAGAACACCACTGCGCAAAAGGAAAGTAATTCGTTTCTCCAGAGCATTGCTTTTTGTCTGTTTACTTTGTATATGTATGTACGGCCAATACGTTGGCACATTTGGATATTCAATTGCAGGACATACTCCCTCCGTTTCAAATTATAAATCATTCCAAGAATCTTGGATAGTTAAACCATCTCAAAGTTTGACCAAAATTATAAAGAGAAATATAAAGATTTATGACATCAAATAGGTGCACTATGAAAATATAGCTAACAAAGAATCTAATGATACTTAATTGGTATCATAAATATTATTATCTTGTCATATAAATTTGGTCAAACTTGAAAAACTTTGACTCTCTAAGATTTTTGGAATGACTTATAATTTGAAACGGAGGGAGTATTTTGCTGGCCTACAAATCTGAGCTGGTTTATGGGACCTGCAGCCTTGTACTCAAGCTTCAGAAAAAGCATCTGTTAGCATCAAACCCGTTGGTAGGGGGCCGAACAGCTGGTTATCTTGATATTGCTGAAATAAAAAATCGCTCTAATACGGTATAACTATCCCTAAGATCAAGATTCAGAGAACCATTCGGAAGAATCTCAATCCTCTTTTCAAGGTAAGTGTTTTCTGTTGTTAAGGTCAAACAACATTAGCCATGTAAGCTGTTCCCAAGTTCCTGCAAAGTACTTCTAATAAGCTTCTGTGATAAGGGTCCTGACTCCTGAGGGATCAGCAGGAGCCTCAAATCACAGCAAAATCATGAAGCACGAAATGTGTGGAGCACTAAATTAAAGATATATGTACTCAACAAAATGATTTTCCAAATGTCATCTGAAAGACTTCTAAGTTTGATGCTGGTGTTTTACTGTATGTTTATTAGGTAAATAAAATGGGCATCCATGATGCGTTGTGCTACCTACCACTACCATCCGCTTGAATTGATACTGGACCCTGAACTTCTTGTGTTCCAAGGTATGTGGGCAATACACGTAACCTTAACATTCAATCCCACTCACATAAAATTTCCTGCAAGTTCTTGCATTTTTTTTATATATATGAGACGAGGTGAAACTACGTGTCCTTGCAGTTTCTAATCCTCTGCGTGCCCAATAATTATTTTTGTGATCCTGTAAGACTTAGCACGCAAGTGACCAAGCAAGTTACGCTTCGCATTTGGAAATCAAGGCTATGCTGATGTACGGAACAGGCCGTGCTTATACTGCAGAACAGCATCCATATCCTGACTTTATGCATACCAGGCCTGGAAAAATGCCTACTACAAGACGGCTAAATTGACTAGTGCGAAGCTCAGTTGACAGTAGAGCACAACGACCCAAACATCATTCTTGTGCTCGTCAAAGCTGAAGGAGTCAAGATTCAAGGCGCACATTGTTTTTCGAGTTTCCCCCCCTTGTTCCTTGCTGCCGTACATGGGTACATGTGATGTTATCCAAGTGTGGAATTTCTTTTTCTTTTTGATGCCACGGTATGTGTGATGTAGCGGCTGAAGTACCAAACGGCATGCGGACTTTTCTTTTTCCCTCCATCATGAATTGTAATGGCAGATTTGAAAACTATAAAATTTTGTAATGGCGCTGATCTAATTAAACCATTTAAGTAGAATCTCATTTTGCATCATGCTTCCACACTGCAAGAGACGTGGTGTACTGAATACTAGCGTAGAATGTTCCGAGTCACGCACAGGTTTCATGTCATCCCTGCGGCACCTTCTTTTTCCACGCGTATAGAAGGGGAAATGGAAAAGGTGGTCATAGACTCTGGTAGCAGACTAGCAGCAACAGCTACAGCTAACTGCCAGTCAGCGTGTCCTGGGAAGTTTCTTGTTGGCACTTCCGTCACAACGAGCCAACGACTGTTTAATTTCCATTTTGAAGCAAAGACAGCGTAGCCTTTTGTGTTGGCACATCTGCCTTCTGTTTGTGGGTATTTTTATTTAAAAAAACCCTAAATTTATGTGCGTATTTTAGACCTTGAAACGTCGTCACTAAACTTAAACTTACACGTCGTCACATAAATTTTTTTAATAAGATAAAAATGACAGAAAGTTTTGCTCGAGCAAATGCCTCGGCATGTCATGTTCTCTAGTTCAGTTGTAGCCTTGCAGAGCATACGGCTTGGTTAAGATCCAGAGACGTCCGTCCATTTACACAACTTGAATCACAAGGTTTTTACAATCCCATGGTATCACAAGGTGGATTTCGAGGTCTATGGGTGGGAATCCAGTAAAAGAAACAACTAGTGCGCACCTTGTTCAACGTGTAAGCCAGATGGCATTGGCTCACTTAACCCCTGTCAAAATATGCTACATCCAACCACTGTCAAGTTTAAAAATGCAACAAAGAAAAAATAATGAATGTGGGAAACACCAATCGGATGAAAGAATTAGAGCCTTTTTTTTAGGGCAATGAAAGAATTAGAACCTTCCAAAGTCAACGTCAAACCGCATGACGCCCGCAAATCCGAAACTTTCAGGGACAAAAAAAAAAGAAAGAAAAGAAGAGAGAAGAAGGAAACGAGGAAGCCCCCGAGACCCCGCGTGTGGACGTGTGGTCGTTGGGTCCAGAGGACCAGAGCGGGGGGCGGCCGGCAACGACGAAACGAGCCAACGCCACCACCTCCTCCTCCTCCCCCGTCGCCCTCCCGTCCAGTTCCGCGATCCACACGACCCCGTCCGCCTCGGCCTGCGCCCGCCCGCCCGCCCGCCTCTCGCTACAAGAATCCGCCCGCCCGCGCCGCGGTCCCAGCGAGTCCCTCCCTGCGGTGCGGAGATCCTGCGCCCGAGGACGAGAGCGGAACCGAGCCGGCGGCGTTCGCGGGGGAGATCGGATATGGAGGCCGCGGCCGTGGGTGCGGGCGGCGCGGGGCTGACCAGGTGGCAAGCGGCGGCGCTGTCGGCGGTGGGCGGGTGGGTCTGGGCGGCCTCGTTCTACGACCTCACGCGCCGGGCGCGCGCGCTGGTCCAGCCGTGGGTCACGCGCCGAGTGCACGCCGAGACGACGGCCATCCTCAGGTTCCAGGTCCGTCCCCGCGCGCGCCATCTCTGTCCTCCCCTCTCTGCTTCCGGCTAATTTTACCGACGAACGAGTTAACTGCATCTGCAGTGCTTCTCTGTTAGGAATTGTATCGCGCGATTTGATGTTTTTCACTCGTGTTCCTGACGTTTTTGCGATTAGTCTACTTTGCAGGAATAGGAAAGCCTGGTAGAGGGAAGGATGTGATTGAATTAACTGGAGAAACTTGAAATGAACTTGCCTCAAATTTTAGAGTTTAGCCTCCTAAACCTAACTAGTATGAATGGGTAGTAAACAGAGATAAAATGTGCCTTACAAAATCATTGGTATCTTAGTCTTATTATGTGTTTGCTCATCTTCGATGTTTCTGCTGTCCAATTGTAAGATTCTGAAGTTAAATTCTGTTGGCTGTTGAAATTGTTGCAGAGGTTGCAGCACAAGTTGCTGGACAATTTCTTCTCTGTGCTATCCTGCGTTGTCTCTGTTCCCTTCTACACGGGATTCCTCCCTCTCCTCTTCTGGGTATGTCTTGAGGCTTACTGATTGACTCTCTTTCCCCATTTCCTGCTGCAACTCCCTATGATTCTGAATTGTTTTTGTTTTTTGTACATATTGTAGAGTGGACACGGCAAGCTGGCTAGGCAGATGACCCTCCTCATGGCTTTCTGTGATTACCTCGGCAACTCTGTCAAGGTTTATCATCTGTTCATAATACAATTGAAGGTATTAACCTTTAGTTTAGCTGCCGACACTCTTCACGTTTCTGGTTGCAGGATATAGTGTCAGCTCCTCGTCCATGCTCTCCTCCTGTAAGAAGAGTAACAGCTACAGAAGATGAGAAGGAAAACGCCATGGAATATGGGCTGCCATCATCACATGCTCTCAATACTGTTTGTCTGATGGGGTATACTATTGATCTTATTTGGATAGGGGTAACTTGAAAAGAATTAACAACTAATGCTGCTTCTGATCAATGCAGATATCTATTACATTATGTCCTCGCATATGGAGAACATGGCAGTGTTATGGTTGCTGCGGGTTTATCTCTAGCTGTCTTGCTTGTTATGCTAGTTGGCATTGGTGAGTTGGTGTTCTTTAAGCAAATGTTTTTCTCAACTTACCAAAAGATACTGACGTTTTGGTTTACCTGAAATTGTCAGCAAGGATATATTTGGGTATGCACAGCTTGACTGATGTTATTGCTGGGATTGGTTTTGGCTTTGTCATCCTTTCATTCTGGTTGGCTGTCCATGACCATGTTGACGCCTTCGTTGTGTCTGGACAAAACGGTACATCCATATACCTCATTGCTCGCATACTGCAAATTTTGGAGTCACATAAGGACAAGGTGTGGCATTGAAAGTTGAAACGTATCCTCACAATTTGCCCCCTTCGCAGTTGCATCCTTCTGGGCAGGCCTCTCTCTATTGATGTGCTTTGCATACCCGAAGCCAGAATTCCCAACTCCTAGCTTTGAATACCATACAGCATTCAACGGAGTCGCTTTTGGAATTGTAAGAACTCTTGTCTATTCTGGTCAAACTGAAGATATGATCCATACCTCCTGTAGGCTGTACTAGACTTAGACTGGAAATGAGGCTAGTTTAAGATAAAAATAACATGGCATGGGTTCTGGTTGCTTCTCACTTTCCTTAACCATTTGATTATAATCTCTAGTTTCTAATCCATTTTATTGATGGAATGCATAAAAGTTGGTCATTGACTAAATATTAGTACTGTCCCAAATAAATTATATGGTACAAGATTTTCTCTATGATGATTTGTTGCCAGTCAATCACTCTCTTGGTACCAAGTTCACAATTCATCATCAAAGAAAATAAAGAAAGAAAACTTTACGCTTTTGTTTTGGTACAGCCTTTTCACCATTCTGAATTGTACTCTCTATATATGAGCTATCTCTGACATTTTGTTTTGACAAACCTGACTCAGGTCTACGGCATCCAGCAAACCTACTTCCATTTCCACACCCCTGACGCCCCCCTCGTCTTCAGCCCGCAATTGCCCCTGCTCGCATTCGCCGGGCGCGTCCTTGTCGGGATACCGACCATCCTGGTCATGAAGTTCTGCAGCAAGGCACTGTCCAAATGGCTGCTGCCCGTCATGTGCAGCACCCTGGGCATCCCCATTGTATCATCTTGCTATGTTCCTGCCCTGAAAGTTGACAACAGCAAGAGCAAGCCTGACGTGAAGCAAGGTGTCGGGTACCTCCAGAGGGTGTTCTCCCTCTTCCCCCAGAAGGCATACGACGTGGACACAGGCATCAGGTTCGTCCAGTACGCCAGCCTCGCGTGGTCCGTGGTCGACCTGGTGCCGGCCATATTCACCCATCTGAATTTGTAGCCCAGGTACTCAATAACCTACCAGGGTGCAGTTTCGTTTTTAGTCTTTCTCGAGCTCCCAATGGGGTGTTCCTGCTCGTAAGGCATGGATCATCTTATGAGGCTGTAAATCCAATGATCTCTCCCTCGTCATTTTGTATTCTATGATTGCCTAGGTGTTTTCGCCATGGGGTGATGTTTCTGTAGAGGTTGAGTAGTAGTAAGCAGGAAGTATTAATGTGTCGCTATCACTATTATTGTTCCATGACAAGTGGCCACTATAGTGCCACGTCTAACACTGCAGCGAATTCTGATTCTTGACCGCAAAGAATGCCTTTCCTTGCCTTGCATACTATGGTGTTGGGTGGACTATCCATGCTTGCTACTTGTATGCCATCTCACCGTGTGTTCAAGTTTTGCCCTCTGAAAACGTTGCCAACTTCTCAACTCCTATAACGGAATTGGACATGACAGAACGGTAGCAGAACATTTGGTCAATTTTGAATACATCAAGTGTTAAGGCCGATGATTATGTGTATATAACTATATTTATGACCATCACTAATTCAGTATTGACGATGGCTGAAGCCTGGACTCTGTTAGGCCTCCTCCAAAGAAAGGGTAGAAAGCTAGCAAAAATAGTTTTTTACTTTGTAAACTGTAGTAAAAGTGAATAGCTAGCGAGAAGTTAGCAATCAATCTATAACGTTTTTCAATGTGCTGATCTACGTGCTGGCTATAAATTTACTTGTTTATAGGTATTTGCTGACTGTTACTATTGAAGGGGCCTTAATGGCTTAACGCTGCTGGAACTTGTAGCCTAGGCGGCTCGGTCCATGCGATGCGACCAGCAGCGAGCTGCGCGGCATTGGCTAGTGTCGAAAGCGCCACGGGGGAATGGACGTGAGCAACCAATCGCCGTTAGCCAGCGGGCTTCCAACGAATCCAGGTCAGGCCAGGACGTTCCTCCCTGTCACTTGTCATGTGCCACGTTCTGTGAACAGGGAGGCACCAGCCAAAGCCTTCTGGAAGCTCGATTCTGCTTTTTCAACGAGAAAAAAAAAAAGAATCATTGAGACCACAGGTTATACCTAAGCCAGCCTCTGATCGTCAGGAAGGTGCTTACAGCGGGCATCATAAACAATTATGCATCTGATGCTGACATTATTCTAACGGAACTTCAAAGGCACATTAACAGCACACAAAATTGGCAGCAGGGCCCGTCTCCATGGCATTCGAACATCAATACCTTGAGCCATTTTTCATGTGTTTTTTTTAAAAGTAACATGTTTCATGTTTGGTTGGCTCCTATCCAGATCCAGAGAGCACAACCGCCCAACAGACTGCTGCATCTTCAGGCGAGACTAGCCCAGGGCTAGGGTACATGATAGTATTTCAAAAGGGAATGATAAATACAATGTTACAGACCACACGTACAAATCATTCGTTCCACTGGTCTTCGGGTGGTGCAACTCGCCTCATTTTGTCCAAAGCAAAATCAACAGCGAAACCAGGGCTCAATTGAAATGCTGGTTGCAAAAAATGCTACAACTTAGACTACTTGTGCTTAAATGGTAATTCTATACGGCAAATCGAGGCAGTCAGAAAAAAGACTAATGGCCCAACACAGAACCATACAATTGTTCACCTCTACAGGAATCACGAAAAAAAGATAAGGAGAAACAAGTGAGGAAGAAAGGGGAACAAAATGAATACAACGGGAACAGTTTCCTCTCATCATACAGATTGCTGCTTGATGCCTGAACCCACCACTGCAGCACCCCCACCAAGCCAAAAGCATCAACCAGTTAGAGATAAGTGAGAACACAATCCGGTCCTTCCAGCTGTAGTAGGTAGGTATACACTTGAATCGAGATGTGACTGAGCAGCCCGCGACAGCCGAGGAGCCATGGGCAAAAATAATAAGAATAGCACACGGGGGGTTTCGAGCAAAAAAAATATCTGCAACCAGGAAACTTCACCTATCTATCAAACCTTTGCTGCAGATCCACATCACTTTTGCATCACAGGAAATAGTCAGGTGTCCTACGAGTTACATCTGGCTCTCCCCTTCTTGGGGCTGGCTCAAACTGCAAAATCAGATCAGAACTCATAAGACACCACAAAGTATGCTTGAAGCCAGATAACAAGAGTAGGAAACAAAAACAAAAGACACCACAAAGTATGCTTGAAGCCAGATAACAAGAGTAGGAAACAAAAACAAAGTCAACATTCATATATTCTAGCAAGAGCCGTCAATGATCATGAGTCATGACAGAAAAGAGAAATCTCAATAATTGAAGATCAAAACATATGAAAGTATATCAATTTTATTTGAGTGAAAAACGATCAGTCCAGCACTTTGACCAGGGTTCATATTCAATAGATATCATGAGATATCTTCTCGACGTCAATCAATGCCACCAATTCCATTATTTTGTCACGCTTGAGGTGCGAGGGTAACATTATCATTCCTTTTCGACAATAGCATTTTTTATTTAGATTAATAAATTACTATGTCATAAATTATCATGAGGCCTATTCAGAAAAGCAGGCATCTGTTGCAACGAAAATGTACCTGGATGAAAGTATGCTCCCTGCAATCATCCACTTCTAAGATTGACGCCATGTTCCCACAGCGATAGCAATAATTAGGTGCGCTAAATATGGTCACAACTTTTTGCTCCTGTTCATGTAATAAAGGTATCAATCAAAAATATGAATGGGACCACAAAAAGAGTGTGTGCTTCAGAAACAGATACTTACATGAGCCCAATTGAATCCCTCCATGACCAGTTGGTGAGCTCTAGCAATAAGCCTTAAATTATTGGTATGGTTGAACTGCTCTGAAATATCCTGGAACGGAAGAATTTGGCAGTGTCAACACATAAGGTGACATGCAGTAAGCACCACTATAATTTGTAATTGAAAAATAATTTATGTACCTGTCCAAAGGTATATCCAGCACCACGTGGAGAAATACCCCAACCACATCGATCATCTGGATCAGACCACAGAAGATCACACATTGGACCTTCATGAGGAACTTCTTGGACACGATCGAAGTTGCGGATGTTATCGAGGGTTTCGATAGATGGTGATAATCCACCATGCAAGCAAAATATTTCTGACTCAACCTAGGAAAAGGAAAAACAAATTGAATGCCAAATTCACTAGGTGCACATGTAAAGCATCCTAAATAAACAAGGACTCGAATACGCACCAACGCTGTCAAGGGGAAGTAGTCAAAGAGGTCCGTGAAGGTTTTCCAGACATTTGCATTTCCATACCTGCAATGAGCACAGGAACAGGGTGTATCTTACAATCTTAATACTTCACTGAAAGGGGGTGGTATGGTCAATTCCGTTAGGACAGAGGACAAGTAGAACTAGTCTCATAAACTATCACACAAAATAAATCATGGAAAGTACAAATCATACAGTAACCAAAAAGCTGGAAATTTGCTAAAGAACTTTCCTTGATTGATTCATCAATACTTTGAACCATCATACAAGATAAGATTCCAACAAATGTACTACTTCTCACAGCATGTGTCATAAAATAAAATTTTGAATAATCTTCTTCATCTTAAGACTTGTCGACAAGTTGCAAGCATGCAATGTCGGATTCGGAGGTCCTTTTAAAACTAACTGGGCCCAGCAGAGAGCCAGAGAAATAATCCTTGGGCTTGTTGTACTGATCTTAAGCTTACAAATTTAAAGAATGTCTACTGGTGTTCAAGGACCAAAGGCAATGATTCTCCTGTAGACTAGTTATTAAGAACTTTTTATTTTATAATAAATCCTGCTTAGTGATATCAAGAAAATACTTTCCAGAGAATAACTGCAAAAAATACAGAAACCTAAGCAAAGATACTCACTTCCTTAAGCACTCATCATAGAATCCATAAACTTGAGTGATCTGCAAATCAGCAAATAAATTAACTAAAAACTTTAGTTTGTACGAGGTGATAACAGAAAATGAAAGATGCAGGAAGAGAAACTCATAACAACAATTTCTGCACTAAAATATGTATACCTGTCGGCTTTCGTGGTTTCCTCTAAGAATGGTGATCCTCTGAGGATAGCGAACTTTTAAAGCCACCAAAAGCTGTTTATTACATGGGATAACATTAGTACTAAGAGCTAGTAATGTTGCACAAATTAGAGAGTTAAGCATGTACACCAAAAGGCATGATCAGAGTGCACACTACACACCTACACTGGAACACTATGGTGCATAAAGACAAGAATGTTTATAGACTAATGTTACTCATACCGTGACGGTTTCAACAGAATAGTAGCCCCGATCAACATAATCTCCCATAAACAAGTAGTTTGTATCTGGACACTGGTAAGCAAAAGCAAGTGCCAAGGCGTTAAAATCTGCACCTGTTTCTTCAAAGATCAAGTGGTGACAGAAGAATATGAAAAAAAAGGATACCTTTCCACCAATCCGGAAGAGTTCAGCAAGATCATGAAATTGTCCATGAATATCACCACAAATTGTAACAGGACTCTTTACAGGCTGCAAGTATGATGACAAACCAAGCACCAAAAAGTCAAATAACACGACCAAATGAGAACCACGTCTCTGAACTGGTGTCTTAAAGGTATAGATAATGAGAAAGAGTCCATTGCATCGTCTGCTATTTAAAAAAATCAAACACATACCAGTTAACAGACATGATACATTGCAAAGAAATACGAGTATGGGTAGCCACTAACTGAAACGGTACAGGTTAAAACCCAAAGTGTAGACTCAGGACTCTTCTATTTAACTCACTATGTCCATTTTTTTTATCCTTCCAAACTGAGGCTGTATTCATTGATGCAATATTTCAGTGCCATACTACAAACTTTTAAGAACCTGGTACAGTCCCATGCTCTTTTTTCTTATAAAAAGCATAAAATAGGTGGATTATGATATCTTCCTCAGATCTGACAGTAACAAATATTTAGCCATTGCAAGATGAGTACGAATAAATTTACATGTATGATTAACAAACATAAAATTCAGCCAGTGCCTGGTGGCATAGAGTGTGAATTGGGAACTTAACCAGTTTCTATGGGCTGATTGAGTCAAGCATTACTCTAGCTTCCAAGAAAAGTAAAGTGATGCCAAACATGATATCTCAATTGATCCTAACAAGGAATCGATGATCTCTAACGCCAACACAATCAACTTAGCACATAAAGATGTAAAACAGAATACCTGAACATTGCTTTCCTCCATCAGAATCTCCTTCGCCTTCTCACACAGCGCTCTGACCTGTACGGTAAATTGCACTGGATCAGACCCACCTTCCCAGCAGAACAAATCAATACGTCGCTACCAATTCTACAAGAGCCTTTTCAAATGTGTCCGGTAATAACAAGGTGGGATGTTTACATCATGGAGCGGTTCTAGGCCCCCTAACACTCCCCAAATCCCCAAATATAGCATAAATCGGGGTAGTAAAGTTATGTTATTATCAGGGATCTTAGGAAAATGAGCAGCCATAATTGTTTCCGTTCCAGCAGACAAATTAATGCAGAGTTGGAAAAACCAGAGTGGGGCTAAAAAAAATCAGTTTTTTTAGCGTTCCCTCGGCATCAAAAAGTGGCGCCCCGCTCAGCTCACAGCCACATCCCCAGCTCGTAACCGCCCAGCACCCACCCGAGCAAATCAAACGCCCCCGCCAACCAGCACCGGAACGCGTGCCAAGCCCCGATCTCCCCCGTGACCCGTCCCCCGGCCCCGCAATTCCGCTAGATCTGGCGAAAACACACCTCAACCCGAGAAGAGACGGGCGGAGAGGCTTTACCTCGGGCTCGGGGAGCGGCTTGCACTGCATGAGCCGCTCGATCTGGTCGTCGAGGCCGCCATGGGGGCTGCTCATCTTCGCCGCGGGGGGGGGACCCTAGATCTGGGCGGGCGGGCGCGCGCTTGAGAAGGGAGAGGGGTGGGGAGCGGAGGGAGAGGGAGAGGGAGAGGGAGAGGGAGGAGAGAACGAGAGGTGGGGAGGAGGGAGTGGGGCAAAAGGTCTGGAAAGTTGCAAGGGACGGTGGTTATATAATTGCGAGTTTGGAGGCTACCTCTGCTCTGAGGAGGAGGGGAGCCAACGGACGGACGGCCGGCCGGAGCGGGCGCCGTGGGTATTGCTGAACGGGTCGTCGTTGTCGTGGAGGGTGTGGGTTTTGTCCCGTGCATACAGCATGCCATGCCACATCGATCAAAGCATAAAAGTCTAGCCTCGTCACGCAGGGATACTGTATGAACGATTTATATCGTCTCTACACTACACAACTTCATCACGCTACAAATGAAAACTTTCATAATTTCTATCTCCATCTCTACAACTTCTGCATTTCTTTTTTCTATAGTAATAATAGAAAATAGATCTATATTCTATCTTTTTATTTACTCTGTACTCTGTATGTGTCTGATTTAATACATCACCTCCATCGTGTTCATAACATTCTGTTGGTACCCTATCATAGCCAACATCAGGCTCTATCACATACTGATTGACGGTGGGGCTGGCCTCAACGTCATCAGCTATGCAGCGTTCAAGCAGCTACAAATCCCGGAGTCCAAGCTGACTCCCTCTCGCCCATTCTCCAGAGTGGGCCCACATCCGGTGTTCCCTCTGGGGAGCATCACTCTGCCGGTCACGTTCGGGACCGAGGAGAACTTCCGCACAGAGAGTGTCCAGTTCGATGTTGCGGAGGTAAACCTCCCGTTCAATGCCATCATTGGTAGACCGGCTCTCTACCACTTCATGGCCATTGCCCATTACGGGTATTTGGTCCTGAAGATGCCTTCTCCTGCCGGTGTCCTCACCGTGTGGGGTGACCGCACCGCTGCCGTCGCTGCGGTTGAGAAACTGCATGCTCTGGCGACAGAGGCTGCACGTTCCGAAGAGGACCCATCCACCTCGCGAGCCAGGGCGCCCGCAAAGGCACTTAAGGTTCAGCCGTCCGACCCGGACAATGTTCCCGTGAAGATTGTGCAGATCGGAGCGGACTCCTCCAGGACCACCCGCATCGCGGGAAACCTGGAGGAGAAATAGGAAGACACGCTCATCACTTTCCTCCGGACAAATGTGGACGTGTTCGCCTGGGAACCGTCACAGATGCCCGGGATCCCCAGGGAAGTGATCGAGCACCATCTGAGGATCTACCCCGACGCCACGCCGGTACGCCAGAAACCTCAGAATAAGTCCGTGGAGCGGCAGAACTTCATCTATGAAGAAGTCCGCAAGCTGCTACACACTGGCTTCATCGAGGAGCTCCACCACCCCGAGTGGTTGGCCAACCCGGTCGTCGTCCCAAAGGCCAACGGGAAGCTTCGGATGTGCATCGACTACACCAGCCTCAACAAGGCATGTCCTAGAGACCCCTATCCTCTTCTACGTATCGATTAGATTGTGGACTCCACCTCCGGGTTTGACCTTTTGTCTTTCCTAGACGCATACTCTGGTTTCCACCAGATTCAGATGTCTAGAGAGGATAGGAAACATACTGCTTTTGTAACAGTGGATGAACTTTATTGCTATACTGTCATGTCATATGGTCTGCGGAATGCCTTACCCATGTTTGTGCGAGTTATGAACAAAACATTTTGTAATCTAATTAGAAATATAGTTGAGGTGTATGTCGATGACATTGTAGTCAAGACTAAGGTAGGGTCAATACTAGTTGAGGACCTGTCCCTCGTCTTCGACCGACTGCGCCACGCGCACGAAGCTGAATCCCGAGAAGTGTGTTTTCGGCGTCTCGGCGGGGAAGCTGCTGGGTTTCCTGGTCTCACATCGAGGCATCGAGGCAAACCCAGCCAAGGTCAAGGCGATCGAGGCGATGAGGCCTCCTGGCCGCATCAAGGACGTCCAGAAGCTTACTGGATCTCTGGCCGCTCTTAGCCGCTTCATTTCGAGGCTGGCTGAGAGGGCCCTCCCCTTCTTCAAGCTATTGAGGAGGTCCGGTCCATTCACTTGGACTGGAGAGGCTGAACAAGCCTTCCAGAAACTGAAGCAGCACCTCACCTCACTGCCAGTATTGGTGGCCCAGAGCCAGGTGAGACGTTGTTTTTGTATCTTGCTGCGTCTGTAGAAGCGGACAACATGGTGCTGGTCGCCGAGAGGACGGAGCAAGCTCGCCAGGGGGACACCAGGGTCCCGCCGGCCAAGGATGGTGAGCCGGGCCACGGACATGGGGGTCCGGCAACCACTCCTCTGTCTGAAGGTCCGAACCCCGCACAAGGGGGTCCGGAGGAGCCTCGACCCAGTGGGAACCCAGAACCGCTGGGGGCCCAAGGACCTGACGTGGTGGACAAGGGCGAGCCGGACCCGGTGGCCAGGGTCCGGACCATCCAGAAGCCAGTCTACTACATCAGCGAAGTCCTCCACGAGGCAAAGGCCAGGTATCTTGAGACGCATAAGCTTATCCTAGTGAAGGGAGATTCTTAGCTAATCATCAAGCAGGTTCGAGGGGATTGCAGCTGCAACAATCCCCAGCTCGCGGCGTACCTCATCCACGTGAGGAAGTTCGAGAAGGACTTCGACGCCTTGGAACTGCAACATGTTCGCCACGAATTCAACTCAGCAGCAGATGATCTCTCCGCGAGAGCATCTACCTGGGCATCCGTGTCCGAGGACGTCTTCGAAAGACGGTTGCTAAGACCTACCACCCAGCATGCCGAACTGGGTGAAGGGGATCAAGCTAGCACCTCGAAGCTAGCGGTCCCGGCGGCATTCCATCCGTGGTGCCCGCCCAAGGTTGTGTGCGCTGTTGAGGACCCTGGAGACCTCATAGCGCCACTCCCACCTTCTCAGGAAGGTCCCGATGCATGGATCTCTGAGATCCGAGACTACCTAAAAGACAATATCCTTCCTGATGACGATGTGTCCGCTGAGCGTATAGTACGATTGGCTAAATGCTATGCGGTGGTAGAAGGGGATCTCTACCGCCGTGGTGCCAATGGTATCCTCATGCGGTGCATTTCCCAGGAAGAGGGCCGCGAGTTGCTCGCGGAGATCCATGGAGGCGAGTGTGGAAGTCATTTCTCATCTCGCACGCTTGTTGGTAAGGCCTTCTGGCATGGCTTCTACTGGCCGACAGCACTCCAGGATGCGCCTGAGCTGGTAAGGTCCTACAAAGCATGCCAGTTCCATGTAAAGCAAATACACACACCGGCTCAAGCTCTGCAAATGATCCCGCCCTCATGGCCATTCGTCGTATGGGGCGTGGATATCCTGGGGCCGTTCCCCCGGGCCGTCGGCGGGTACCGGTTCCTCTACGTCGCCATTGATAAATTCACAAAAAGGCCGGAGGTTACCCCTGTGGTGAACATCACCAAAAAATCAGCAGTCGCATTCCTCAAGTCCATTGTGTGCAGATTTGGCATCCCAAGCCGCATTATCGTGGACAACGGGACCCAATTCAAAAGCAGACTCTTCCAAGAGTACTACGAGGACATCGGCATCCAGCTATGTTTTGCGTCCGTGGCACATCCCCGTAGCAATGGACAGGTCCAGAGAGCAAATGCTGAGGTCCTTAGGGGACTCAAGACCCGCACCTATAACTGCTTGAAGAAGCATGGTGCAAAATAGATTGATGAGCTTCCGTGCGTACTATGGGGCAACCGGACCACACCCAGCCGAGCCACCGGGGAGACCCCATTCTTCCTAGTCTACGGGGCTGAAGCATGCCTTTCCCCGGAAATTCACCTGGGCTCACCACGGGTCTAGGCTTTTGACGAATCCATGCAGGAACAACTGCGGCGTGACGATGCGGACTTCGTTGACGAACGAAGGTGACGAGCAGCAATCCGAAATACACACTACAACCAGACGCTCAGGCGCTATCATCAACGGTTCGTGCACAGTAGGGAGCTCCGGCTGGGGACCTCGTCCTAAGGCGGATTCTGAACCGAGTAGGGCTCCACAAACTCTCCCCCAGCTGGGAGTGTCCCTTCAAGGTTACAGAAGTATGCCGGCCCGGATGCGTTCGCCTTGCCACAAAAGAAGGGGTGCCGCTACCCAACCCATGGAACATAGAGTATCTACGTAAGCTTTACACTTAGACAGAGCAAGAAAATGAATTTTTCCTTTGTAATAAGATAGAATTAGCGTGCGGTCCAGAGCGGTGGGGGTCCGTCCTCGTAAACCCGGCCTCTGGCATCCATCGCACCATCGGCTAGCATTAACGCGCGGCCCAGAGCGGTAGAGGTCCGCCCTCATAAACCCGGCCTCTAGCATCCATCGCGCAAGCCATGTATATCAAGTTGCAAAGGAAAGATTTGCTCCCAGTTCTGTCTTTGTGTCAAAATTTTATTTCGCATTTCGATTCTCGAGCTTTTCCCTCTCTAACCCCCGCGCGGACTTCCACTCTTGTCGCTACAGCTAAGATCTGTATTGAGTTGCTGGACTGCTGTCCAGGTCCGGACCCCCTTGCTGCTGGGAGAGGGGTCTAGACCCCTAGGGACCTGCTCTGGAGAGGGAGTGCTTGTTTCCTGGGGTGGTCCGGAGTCCTGTGTAGCCGCTTAGTCGGTTTCGTACCCAAAGCCTACACACTCCACCACCCTGTAATGAGTGCTCTAGTACCCGGAGGTGGGTAATTAGGGGCCCGGACCTCATTCTAGCTCAAGGGTTGGCTTTCTAAGTCCTACACGGCAGTTCCAGCTCCATATCTCAAAGGATCGAGTACGACAGAATGGACTCACCCGCTGCTAGGGAGCGATCCGGAACGTCGGAGCCAGGTCTGGAAAAGTCGTGTTTGTTTTCTGGAGTGGTCCGGAGCCCTGTGTAACGCCTTAGCCTGGTTCCGTACCCTAAGCCTACACACTCCACCACTCTGTAACAAGTATTGTGCTGCCTGGACCTACGTATCCGGAGCCCCGGACCTCGTACTAGCTTGGGGGCCGGTCCAGAATAGGTCCCGCGGGCCTGCTACTAAGCTTTGACTTTGAGTGTTATGCAGGTTAGGCCTTGACTGGTGGTAGCTAGCCTCAAACCATTGAACCTACCTACCAGGGGGTCCCGCATCCGCTCTAAGGCTTCATGCAGATCGAGGTCCAGTCTCAGTAGTAGACAGACTCAAAACAACTGAGTCTGTCTCTCAGGGGGCCCGGAGCGTTCGCTTTGAGCCAGACACCAAGGATCGATTCTACATGTGTCAAACAGCTAAGTTGCAGTATCATTACTACCATCCCAGCGAGTTTGATTTTCCTCTTTGTAGTTTTTTCTGCTATACAGGGAATAAGTCGCTCGTTTGACTTGCAATCTATGCTACACCTATGCCCAAGGACACTTGCTCAACCTCATACGAGGGTGCGGAGCGTCTTCTCGGCTCAGATGGCAGATAGGTTCTAAAAACTGAACCTATCTACCAGCGGGCCAGGACGCCGGGGTGCTGCATACCGCAAACCAGAGCAACTGACAAACAGTTAAATTGAAATTTTCTTCTATTAAAATTTCAACAAGTACAATGTTTTTACATAACACACAAAAAAAAATTCGCCTGCTGTGATGGTCCAGTTCAGGAATCTGCAGGCTCCCGCTTGAAATAAGCAGCTACGAAGTCGACGACATCCCGCACGCTTTCCCCAGCGGAGGCCTCCATCTCCGCCACTGGACCATCGACGACGGGGGCTAGTGAGATGGCAAGGTCGTGGCTCTGGAGGCAGGTCAAAATGTACTCCGCCACCATCCGGCACAGCTCGCGGCCCTCGGCTTCAAGGTGGCCAGCAAGGATCGGCTCCAGGCACCGGAATCTATCTGAAGCAGAGTTCAGCACTTGGAGGGCATCAGCAATTGAAGCTGGCGGCTCCACCACTTGGATTGGACTCATTCCAAGTGGCACCAGAATTGAGCTTTCTTCGCTCGCTCAGTCGATGATTCGCTGGTCCCCCATGCGCTAGTCCTCCTGCAGCTTCCGAACTGCCTCCTGGACCGCCTCCTGCACCTGGACATCCAGTGCCGCCTGAGCCGCCTCCAGCTGGCGGGCCTTCTCCTTCCAGCGAGGCCTCCTTCCGCGCCGCTGACTTCTTCAGGATCTTAAGAGACTCGCACTGGCGCGCAAGGGCCTGCTCCATGCTGGTGGTGAGGGATTTCCGCCGGGCAAGGGACTTCCTCTCCGCCTCAAGCTCTATCTCGGCAACAGCCTGCTGGCTGGTGGTCTCCTGCAGTTCCTGGCGCCATTGATGCAGGGACTCGGAGAGTTTATCGAGCTCCAGCTTGCGGACCTCGAGTCCCTAGCTGCGAGACTCGAACTCGGATCGCTGGGCCGTAAGGCTGGCCTCCTCCCGCAGCGCCGAGGCCTCCTTCCGCGCCGCTGACTTCTTCAGGATCTTAAGAGACTCGCACTGGCGCGCAAGGGCCTGCTCCATGCTGGTGGTGAGGGATTTCCGCTGGGCAAGGGACTTCCTCTCCGCCTCAAGCTCTATCTCGGCAACAGCCTGCTGGCTGGTGGTCTCCTGCAGTTCCTGGCGCCATTGATGCAGGGACTCGGAGAGTTTATCGAGCTCCAGCTTGCGGATCTCGAGTCCCTAGCTGCGAGACTCGAACTCGGATCGCTGGGCCATAAGGCTGGCCTCCTCCCGCAGCGCCAGGGCTTTCTCCCGTCCCGCCTCCGCGAGCTCCCGGTCGAATACCTTCCGGAGCCCTTTCCTGTAGGACTCAAGGTCGGCCTCAAGCTCGGACCGGGCGGCGGCAACACAGGAGGCATCGGCCTTCGTGCGCTCCTCCAGGCGGATATGCCAGTCGCCGAGGCGCTGACGCTCGCTCTCTAGAGCCGCCCACTCCCGCCGGAATGCCGCCTCGGCGGTAGAGGTCGCCTCTTCTATCGTCCGTCGGACCCGGACCAGCACCCGGGGGAGGGGAACCGCATCCTCCTCTGGGGGACCCTGCAAGAGCCGCCTACCAGAGATCACCTCCAGCTCTTCCTATGCTGCAGTTTGGGAGCTGGGGGAGGGGATATCCGGCACAGATGTCGAGACCTCGGGTACCGATGTGCTCGCCGTTGCCGCGCCCGCTGCCGCTGTGCTCGCCGTCGCCAAGCCCGGTGTCGGCGTGTCTGCCGCCGTAGCCGGGGCCTCGGGGGCCACCGCGTCGGGTGTTACTGCGCCTGGCACTGGCGCATTCGCCGCTGCCGCGTTGGGCGCCATCGGGTTAGCAGAGGTCGCTGCACCCGAGCTCCCCACATCCGCCGTCGCCTCCGTCGTTGCCGCCGAGACGCCGGTCGCCTGGACCCCCACTGACGAGCCAACGATGGTGGAAGAGCTGCCTGGGCGAGAGGCCCTGGCAAACAAAGAGAAGAAGCCCTTCAGCAAAAAGCAAAGCACCGGGAATAAGGGGAGTGAACGGAAGAACACTTACCCTGAAGCGCCGGGTCTCCAGCATCCACGGAGGCTGGGCGACTGCTGCTGCCGTGGCGGCGGCGGAGGCGCACCTCATGGCTGCTGCTGCTGCCCTGGTGGTGGTGGCGGTGGTGGAGGCAGCTGCTGCTGTAGAGGCGGCGGCGGAGGCGCACCTCGGGGCTGCTGCTACTGCCGCCCTGGTGGTGGCGGCGGCGGAGGCGCACCTCATGTCTGCTGCTGCTGCTACTGCTGTCGGGGAGAGGCACCTCCCGGCGGTGGTGGTGGCTGCCGTGGCGGCGGCGGAGGCGCACCTCGTGGCTGCTGCTGCTGCTGTTGCTGAAGGGGGGAGGCACCTCCCGGCGGTGGTTGTGGCGGCGCGGCTACTCCAGGGGTCCCGAGTGAGCTGGGGGCCTGGGAGCTACCCTGGCCCGTGTCCTCAGCGGTCCTCTAACGCTTTGCGGCGGGCTCCACAACTGGGGTCCCGTCGCTGCGGTGCAACCTGCGCCGGCTCGCTTCCTCCGGCGATGCGCCGGAGCTACTCCGGGCCTGGCTGGGACCGCTCGCGGCGGAGCTACCAGCCACGGCCTGCTTGCGCTTGGTAGAAGGACCAGACCCGCACTCGGCACGGCCTATTCCCCGGATGCACCAGGGATCCGGATCCCACGGTCCGGGTCGCCCCTAGTCTGGCGCGCTGCTAGCCTACCATCGTCGAGGGTCGGCAGGGTGGCCAGCACCGCAGCCCTTAGGCTCGAGTCCTCGCAGAGGGGAACGACGCCCTGAGGGAGGATCAGGTGCTCCGGGACAAAGATCTCCCCCGTCACCGCCTGCACCAAGACCTCCAGGCCTTCCTGGGTCAGATCGCTGCCCTCCCCGCGGTGGGTCCTGCTGTAGTCTTGGAGTCCGGTGAAGCTCCAGGCAGGACGCGGCCGCTGCTTCAGAGGGGCGATCCGGCGCTTTAGGAAGTCCCCGAGCATGTGCAGCGAGGTGAGGCCGCTCTTCGCCAGCGCCCTGATCTTGCTCAGCACGGGGTCAAACTCTAATGGCAGGGACGACTTGGCCCTCCAGGACTGGCAGTCGGAGGCGGATCCCCCGGTCGGCATGACGAGGCGCTCGTTGGTTTCGGTGGTGACGATCACCCACTCCTTGCGCCAATCCTCCCACTTCCTGCCAGTAAGCCCTGGAATGTAGGGCGTCCGCAAATCACTCCTCGTTTGGAAGTAGTACGCCCCCACTTCATCCTTTCCCTTCCCGGACTTCACCAGGACGAAGAAGTGGCGGAAGAGAATGACGCAGGGCCGCACCCCCACGAACATCTCACATAGGTGGACAAAGATTGACGTCATGAGGATGGAGTGGGGTGTGAGATGCTGGAGCTGGAGGCCGAAATCCTCCAGCAGCAGCAGGAAAAACGAAGAGATCGGCAGCCCCAAGCTGGTGGAAATGTGCGAAATAAACAACACAAATTCCCCGGCGCGCAGATCGCCGAGGGGAACCAAGCCTGCTCGAATCCCCGGTTCAGTTCCTCCTCGATTTGGAAACGACGGGGACGAATGAGGGACGCCATCTTGCTATGGAGGCGAGGAACAATCTGCGCAGAAGAGCAAGGGGCGAGGAGACTCGAAGGCAAAGGGGCGCAAAGGTTTGGAAGGAAGAAGGCGAATGCGGAAAAGTAACCGCGATATGCGGTTCGGCCCTTTATGAAGCCTGATCCATCCGGTGCGCTCCGGAACCGTCGCTGGAAGCCAAGCGACGCTCACGCCTGGTGTTAGCTGCCCAGTCCATGACAAGGGGGCCTATGCCCGCCTGTCAGGGAGGGCGGGTAACAAATAAAGGTGTGAAAAGGCGGGATCTGAACTGTCGCCCACGCGCGAAGCGAGGCGGAAGCTGAGCTGATGTGCGCGCACAAAGCGCTGGCATGACCAGGCTTTTCGGGAGCTGCGTTGGTGGTAAAAATTCCATTTACCCTGGCCGCAGTAATGCCGAGCGTCGCTCGCGTGACTAGGTGTACCACTGTATGTGGGGGCCACGTGTCAGTAAGCCGTTGCGATGTGATGAGGCAGTGAGAAACCCGATGGATGGTCAAAGCCGGACAAGACTCCTGCAGTGTGCATAGTCTAACGCTAGAGGCTTCAAGTTATGCAGAGCCAAATCACAGTAGTGGCCCCACCTGCGGGTTCGTCCCCTCTCCCGAGATGGGCCCGGTGGCCACTGTCGGTACCCTGTAGCAGGGATACCCACTCCTACTGCAGCAAGGCATGACTCGCGTAATAATCCGTAACTACGCCATAAGGGGCGGAGCAGCCGGGCCCCACGGGTCAGGCTCTTACCTTACCGGGCCAACGGCCCCGGACCCGCTCCCCGCTCTGGGACAGGTCCGGTGACGCCACGTGTCCTTGAGGAGGGGAAGCTCTGCGTCAACAGCCGAGGGCTCGGACCCCCTGCGTCCGTCCAGACCTCCCACGCGCGTAGAACCAACATACCGCCGGGGCGGGGTCTGGGGGCGCCACGTGTCCCGCAGGCACAGGCGCGGGCGCGAGTCTTCCGCTGGAAGACTCGCCCACCCACCGCATTCAATGCGGGTGGTTGAGGCGTGCTCTGCCGCCGCGGCACGCGGGACAGCCTTTGTCCGGCCTCACTGTAGACATGATTACCGAGGTACACAGTGCACCCGCATGCGCCGCATCCGCGCAGAGCCCGTCTGCCGCATTAAATGGATATGACGGCACGGCACCTTTTCATCATACCGCCTACGCCGCAAGCTACACGATCCATTCAGCTACGCTGCAGGCAACGCCGCAAGCTACACCCTGGCGCCGTTTCGACAAGACAGGGCATGGCTGTTCCGGACGGAGGATTCCCACAGGCAGCGCAAGGAAATCCACTAATGAAAATCTTCGTCGCCTGCAATGCCATAATGTCTGTACAGTATGTCATTTTATACTACATCGTTGGACCCACCTGTCGGGGACTCAACGGCCATGTACGCGCTTCCCTTGAGATATAAAAGGGAGGTGCTCGCTGCACACTTGGGGGACAGACTCTCAAAGACACGCCAAGACTCCAACAACCCAGCTCTGAACCTCTTGAGAGCGCGAGCAATACAACACGCAGTGGACGTAGGGTATTACGCTTCGGCGGACCGAACCACTCTAAACCTGCTGTGTTCATCGCATTCTTCCACCGAGATTGGGCTAATCCTAGCTAACCCCCGAGTACTCACCCTCTGGGTTTAGGCGGGTGCACTACTCCACCCGGCTGTGGATTTGCACACCACGACACATTCCATATAAAATTTCGTCGACGCAGCCCATCATCCTCTGTGGCCAAGTTCACGCCACTATTGATCATTTCAACCACACCATAAGGACGTTGGTACGTCCCTACATCTATTTAGATCATCGTGATATTGTCGTGCTTTTGCACACTCTTGACTGCTACCCTGTGTACCTCTAAGCATTGAGCTCGCATTACAACAACTTTTCTCTTCATCAATTAGGTAATTACATATTTAAATTGCAATATTTCAGATGATGACTAAACTTTGAGATGCGTCACGCTTGTCTGCTAGTTGATGGGTTCCTACAATATAGTGTCTTGTCTATCGTTCAACATGATGGATGAGGTTTTGCATTCTTTTTGTATGTAGTAGCCTTGGCTGGCAGGATGGCTAGTGATGAGTATCACTTGGTGATGGTTTTACCTAGCTCTTGTTTCATGTGCTTGCAAGTTTTCTTTCATTTTTCTCTATAAAGCAATTGTGTTTACAAAACGGTCGAAAACGCCACACCGTAGGCAACAAGTATGATACAGGAGTGTATGTATGCTTAATATTTTTGCATATCTCAACTACAGCATGCAACTCCAACACATCTTATTCTTCATATGTTCTGATTGTGCTCCGAACACCATACTGAGGGCAACAAAATCTTGCCGTATTCCAATGATCATTATCCAAACCGTTAGCCACAGGACCATCAAAAGATTAGATCATCGTAATGGGTGCTCACATATAATCAATGGGAGGTTAGAAACCAACTAAAACTAACCTATTGTCATTTACTTATTTTATTACATAACTATATTTCCAAAATGAATGTAACTCTCAATTCTCTTGAGTCAAACAATTTCAAGTGCGATTAAATTTATAAAAAATACTAATATTTATATTTGAAAATAGATTTAGTATGAAAGTATATTACACAATTAATCTAATAATACTTATTTTATAAAATTAATATTAATATTAATTATTTATCCAAATTTATATAAAAAATGCTAATATTTATATCTTCAAATAAACTTATTGTGAAACTATATTACATGATTAATCTAATGATATTTATTTTGTAATAAAAATATTAATAGTATTTATTTAAATTTAGGGGAAGCCAAAGCTGCATTCTTTTAGGGACGAAGCAAAAGTTGCATTCTTTTAGCGAGGTGGTGGTCGCATGATGGCAAGAAGGTGGTTGAGGCGCGCTAGGTCACATGGTACCGATGCTGCTACTGCTGCTCGTCCGCCGGTGAGCATCCATGGAAATGAGTGATCGATAGAGGTGGTCAGCAAATCTCGAGCAGGCAGAGCGATGGAATTGAGCGAGGGAGGGACGGAGAGCAGACCAAGCAGGAGGTTTGGAATCGACCTATGGATACTTTCTCAGCGGCAGCAGCGGTGGATTTTCGCGAGTTCTAGAGGAGGCGCCGGCGTCGACGAGTTCTAGAGGAGGCGCCGGCGACCTATGGATACTTTTCTTAGCGGCAGCAGCGGTGGATTTTCGCGAGTTCTAGAGGAGGCGCCGGCGCCGACGGTGGGCACTCCAGCCACGGCCAGGAGGGAGGCGCCCCCAGGGTTTACAAAACCGGTGGGAACCGGTCCGCTTTGACCGGTTACCGGTCAAACCGGTCCGGTCCGGTTCCGGTTTGGGCCGGTACCAAACCAGCCCAAATTCAAAATTCAAATTTGAATTAAAAAATGAAAAATTCCCAAAAAAATTCCTAAAAATACTTCAAGGTGCGACGAATCTAATAGTGTCAATTTTTCTAAAAAATTCGTTCGTTTAACATACTTTTTGGGCATTTAAAGTTAAACCAAAAAAGAAAAGAAAAAAATGAGACAGCCCATTAAGGCCCACTTGGTAAACCGGTCAAACCGGCCGGTATACCGTTCCAAACCGGTTACACATGCGATTTTAAATTTGGATTTAAATTCCAACCAATTAAACCGGCCGGTAAATCGGTCTAACCGGCCGGTATACCGGTACGAACCGGTTGAACTGAGTTTTTTAAATTCAAATTTGAATTTGACCGGTACCGACCGGTTTCTGGCCAAACCGGACCGGTATACCGGTACTGGACCCCGGCGGTTTGGCCGGTCCGGTCGGTAAACGAAACCCTGGGTGCCCCTGGCTGCCGCGACCGTGGTGGCGAGGACGACGCCCGCAGTGGTCTTCATCACGGTGGTGCTCGCCATGGTGCTGCTCGTCTTGGGCTTGCTCTACGTCGTGCGCAAGCTCTTCCTCAAGACCCGCCACGACAACGCCAAGGCGGGGAGAGCCAGTTGCAGCACCTCTTCTTCCCAGGCCATGAGGATGGCGCTGGCTCCGACGTCGGCGAGCTCGGCCAGCGATGCTATGCTGGAGTTCGCGTACGGCGAGCTCTCCGGCGCCGCTGCAGCCGCCAGTAGGATGGGGAAGGAGAAGGCGACCCGACCGTTTGACTACGCCGTCTGCCTCTGCGAGTTCCCCGACCACAACCGCCTCCGCCTGCTCGTGGCCTGCAGCCACGCATTCCGCCTCCGCTCTGACGCACCAAGCTCACAGCACGCCACCTCGTCGCCTTCGCCTGTCTGGAGGGTGGGAGAGGCATGCGGGAGAGAGGGAGAAGAGGGGGAAAGAGCCGGGGGAGCGAGATGGCGAGCCGCCACCGCTCGGCAAAGATGCCAGGCGAGAGGGGGGAAATCGCGAGTCGGTTGGCGAGCGGGGACGGATGTCAAGCATGTTGAATTTATATTTTTGAACTGTTTTTCAGTTTTTACTAAAACAGACTTTTTTAGAGAGTCCGTTGGAGATGCTCTAGCAGATTTTTTTTTGGAACAGAGATGCTCTAGCAGATCGCAACGTGAACGCGAAGCCATATCCGCGATACCCCTTCTTCTCCCTGCGTTATCCGCGATCCCACGCGCGACGCCTCCCCATCGCGACTCCACTTCTCCCTCGCGACTCTCCTCCCTAGGGCCGCCGCACACGCCGCCGCCGACTTCCGCAGGATCTGCCGCGTCTCGCCGGTGAGGATCTCCTTCTCCTTCTCCCCCTCCCTCTCGCATCCTGCTCGTTTCCAACCTTTCCCTAAACCCTAATCTCCATGCTCTTGATTTTGACAGCAAAAGGAAAGCTCTGTGGGGAGGGGGAGGGAGGAGAAGACGACGACGACGTGCATCAATTGGATCGGGAAGGATCTGTAAGGTGCGTGTTTTCTTCCCTCCCCTCTGAACCCCTTCTTATTTTCTCTTCCTACGGATCGATTTGCTAGGAACGAGTGAACGACTCCTTTATTAACAGTCCCGTAGATGAATGTGTCTCTAGTGCACTGCTCTGGTATAGACAACCTTTGGCATCTTAACAATCTGTCTCCCACACGGGGATGGTACTGCTTCAGTGAAGAAACAAGCTGAATGAGGGGTGATCTGGAGACACGGGAAGACCTTCTGCTTCTTGCTGTTTTATGATAGCTAGTAGCCCCTTTTCAGTCGTTTTGGACAGTGTGAGTGTTGGCGGCTTGTAAAGCGAGGTCGCGTAGCTGCTCTAGCAGACTCTTTTGTTTGTGCTTTTCTTTTGTTTCGTTCTCGAGCTCGAACTCGGATGCTACCTGGAACCACTCTTAAAACTCTGTAATTTTGTCTCCAAGGTACAAAACAATCTGAAGAATCTGCACGTGCTTTCTATCCAAACTCTCCCTTATAATTCAGGCATAAACATCCTATGTACAGAAATATAAGTACTCATTGACTAGATCTCTGTCAAGAATATGTAAGTGCATATGTGTTCCCTACTTGTACCCAAAGAAACAGCAAGCACATTCACAAGGAGTTGTGCTAATCAGTTAGATTAGATTACTCTTTGTTAACAATAGTGAAGTTTTCGGTTTGTAATGCAGGCCAATTAAATTACATTGGTTAATTAATAGTCAGTATGTAATGTTAACTCTATCAAGTTGTCTCCTTGCTGGAAAGAAAAGCAAGTATGTACAAATGTTCAGAAACCTTGATTGGACAGCTACAGAAGAACTAAGTTGATAATTCTATCCAAAATTCAATGTTGTGTTTATTTTCAGTTACTCTGAATAAACTGATTTGATTTTAGTTTATTTATGAACTTCCCATGTACTTGCAGTAGGAGCACTACACTATTCTCACTAATTTGCATGTTTGTTTGGGTTGAGGTAGAGATATGCTGTTTTGGTTTTATACTTTGGACAGCAATGAACTATTCTAATTTTGCACAGTACTGTCTTTAAACAGTGCTATGGCTCGTCTTCCATTAACTAGTTGGCATAAACACTTATATGTTCAAGTATTGTACTGATGCAGAACCTTTAGGAGCTCACAACAGCTGCTGGTGGTCCAAATTTGCTCTTTCCTGTTAGTTGTGTTTTGATATGCATACAACAACAACAACAACAACAACAACAACAACATAGTCTTTTTTTCCCAAGCAAGTTGGGGTAGGCTAGAGTTGAAACCCGAAAGAAATAAGTTCAAGGTTCAGGCATATTGATAGCTAGTTGCCAAGCGCTCCTATCCAAAGCTATCTCTTTAGAGATATTCCAATCCTTAAGGTCTCTCTTAACCGACTCATCCCACGTCAGTTTAGGTCTACCTCTACCCCTCTTTACATTATCGACCTGCTCAAGAACCCCGTTACGCACCGGCGCCTCAGGAGGCCTTCGTTGGACATGTCCAAACCATCTCAGCCGATGCTGGGTAAGTTTCTCCTCAATTGGTGCCACCCCGACCCTATCCCGAATAACTTCGTTCCGGGCTCTATCCCTCCTTGTGTGCCCGCAAAACCACCGCAACATCCGCATCTCTGCTACACTCAGTTGCTGGACATGTCGCCTTTTTGTAGGCCAACATTCAGCACCGTATAACATCGCCGGATGAATTGCTGTCCTATAGAATTTGCCTTTTAGCTTTTGTGGCACCCTCTTGTCACAAAGGATGCCAGAAGCTTGCCGCCATTTCAACCAGCCAGCTGAAATTCTATGCCTAACATCTTCATCAATGTCGCCATCCTTTTGTAGCACCAATCCTAAATACCGAAAAATATCCTTCTGGACCACCACTTGCCCATCTAGACTAACGTCTCCCCCCTCATGCCTAGTCGCGCTGAAATCGCACATCATGTACTCGGTCTTGGTCCTACTAAGTCTGAACCCTTTCGACTCTAACGTGCGTCTCCACAGATCTAACTTCCTATTAACCCCTGCCCTACTCTCGTCAACTAGCACCACATCATCAGCAAAGAGCATACACCAAGGGATCTCACCTTGTATATCCCTTGTGACCTCATCCATCACTAAAGCAAATAAATAAGGGCTCAATGCCATCACATGTCCGGACAAACGTCGTCGCATCCTTGTACATAGATTAGTTGTGTTTTGATATGCATAGATTAGTTATACATATTTGTTTGCCCTGTTGTTCTTTGATATCCATAGATTAATTAGTTATACATATTAGGTATCCATAGATTAGTATGGAACTTGCCATTTGTGCTGTTTAATTTCACCTTCATTGTGCTCAAAGGAAGTGAGTGTGCATGCTGCTGTTATTTTTTCCACTCAAGAATTTGATAAGTCAGTATTCATTTGGGAAGTGCTTGAAATAATTTTGTGATTAGCTAAAGAATGTTAATTTGCATAGCATGTTTGTGTGTGTTGCACATACTGGAAAGTTCATTCTTTAGTAGTACACTGATGTAGGACCTTTAGTAGTTCACAGTGCCTACTGCTAGTGCAGTGATTCAGAGCTATTACTTTTGAATTTTTGTGATGCTGAAGACTGGATTCCATGCATAGTTCAGTCAACAGCATGCCATGGTCTTTTGTTTTTGCCTTGTTTTGATAAATGAACTAGTATGCAAAAATGCTGCATCATGGTTATTGCATTCATTTTTTTTTCCTAATTTTATCATATGACGAGGTCTGTGTCTATATCCCTGACATCAAAATGTCTCTTCTTTAGATGATACTCAAGGGAAGAAGTGAGGAGCCATGCAGAAAGCCAATGTACCAGATCTGCAGTCAACCTTATGCTAGATTATTTATATGAACTTCTGAATTTTCCAATGTTATTGTGTTCTCATTTTGAAGCTCTAAGACTTGCAGCATTGGACTTATCATAGCTTTTGTATTTTATTTTATTTTGCCATAGAATTGCATGCGTACAGTACTGCTTTTTAATTTATGAATTATGATGATCAATGGATACTTTAATTTAAGATGATCCGTGGATATTTTAATTTGTGACTATCGATGGATATTTTAATTTATGATGGTCATGTCTGTAAGCGCTAGCTACCTAGCTCAAAGAGCACTGTTTTGCTTGCTTCCTGCAGCTGTTAACAGTGCTCCCAACCAAACACGGTATTGTAATGAGAAAGCGTTACTTCCATTAACCAAACATAATAAGGCGTTTTTCCTTGCACCGTAACAGATACCACCGCTTTTTGATTCCATTAATGTTACGGGGAACCAAACACTACCTATGTGTATGCTGAACTGAATCACTTTTATTGAAAAATATGTGTATGCTGAACTAAATCACGGTTATCTATCAAAACATTTATTAAATATTGAGATTTTTTTTGTGCTCAGGAAAAAATAACTTAGTCATTGGTTGAGACTTTATTTCTTTTTGCTGCTGAAGTGTTTGCTATGCGCTACATTATCCTTCCTTTCTACTAATAATTTGCTGTCATTCTGATATTTCTAGGTCTCAGTGATCACCGGTAGCGTCCTCATCAAAGGCCTTTTGCAAAATTATGCGATCTTCATGGGCTGATTCAGTTGCGAACGCCGAGGAATCGGCGCCCGCGACTGTTACTGCTCCTGCTCCTGCTGCTAATCATCAGAGTGGGCGCCCCACCCTCAGCACATACGTCCCTCCTCATCTCCGTGGTCGCTCAGGTGGTCCACCCTCTGAGAACCAGGCAGTGCCTGCTGCAGCTCCTGCACCAGCTGAGCTACGGTCAGCTGCTGCGCAGCCTTCAGGCTACGCAGCTGTTGTTGGTGGCAACTCTCGTTGGTCTGGCCCTGCTGGCGTTGGTGGTAGCAGCGCCGTAGTTGGTCCTCGCCAGGGTGGTGGGGGCGGGGGTAGTGGTCGAGGTGGCGGCGGCGGTTGGAACTCTCGCCCTGGGTGGGACCGTAGAGATCGCGAACCAAACCCCTTTGCCAATACTGAGGCCGCAGATGTTGATTTTGAGAGTCAGGAGAACACGGGCATCAACTTTGACGCATATGAGGATATTCCTGTGGAGACAAGTGGCCATGACGTCCCTCCACCAGTCAACACCTTTGCAGAGATTGATTTGGGCGACGCACTGAATGAGAACATACGAAGGTGCAAGTATGTGAAGCCAACACCAGTGCAGCGACATGCCATTCCTATCGCCATTGCAGGTAGGGATCTCATGGCTTGTGCCCAGACAGGGTCTGGAAAGACTGCAGCATTCTGTTTCCCTATCATCAGTGGTATTTTAAAGTCACGGCCACCTCAGAGGCAAAGAGGTTCCAGGACAGCTTATCCACTGGCGCTGATATTGTCCCCAACTCGTGAGCTGTCTATGCAAGTATGCCATCATTCAGTTTTTTTTTTTTTAAAAAAAATCTTCTAGTGCTGCCCATTTTGATGTGGTCTGTGATAATGCTTCCTTTATGCCTCAGATTCATGAAGAAGCAAGGAAGTTTTCATACCAAACTGGTGTTAGGGTGGTTGTTGCATATGGTGGAGCACCAATACATCAGCAGGTTTACGCTTTTCTTTGCATTATGGTTCTTGTTTTATTACTGAACAAGGTTTTTAGTTTTTCGCATGCCTTGCTGACTGTTGACTGTTGGTTTTGTTTGCCTATTGAGTTCCATTGCACATCTTAATATCTTGTCTTATGTGTCCAAAATCTTGGTGATAGTTCTACTGATTAGTTTATGATGATGCATCTGTTGTTTTTTATCGGTTAGAATTCTTAGGGAAATAGTCAGATATCGATGCACTTTTCTAGACACTAGAATGGAAAATTAATAATTACCCCTTTATTTGTACTTTCTGTGTTCCTTTTCCTTTCCTTTTTTATACCACTTCAATTTGTGATGCAGACTCTGTATTTAACTTAATGTCTATGTATCCATCTATGCTCCTAAATCCGGACCAGGAAGCGCATCTGATAGGAAAAAAACTTCCATGTGCTTCACTTTGTGTTATTCATATGTAGTATAGGACTAGGAAGGTTAGGGTTGCTACAAGCCAGGGTAGAAGTTACACTATCTGCAATCGCTGAACTTGTTTCAGAAGTGTTATCTTCTAAATTTTCCTGGCATAGTGTACTATTTCTGCGTGGTAATTTTTCCACTTAGATATTGACATGTACATAACTTTTACTGTAGCTGAGGGAACTTGAAAGAGGTGTTGAAATCCTTGTGGCAACTCCTGGTCGTTTGATGGATCTGCTGGAGAGGGCTAGAGTATCACTACAAATGATAAAATACTTAACTCTTGATGAAGCTGATCGAATGCTCGATATGGGGTTTGAACCACAGATACGCAAGATTGTTGATCAGATGGATATGCCCCCTCGTGGTGCGAGGCAGACTATGCTGTTTAGTGCCACCTTTCCAAAAGAAATCCAGGTATTTAAATCACCCTTGTTCTAACTTCCGGCTTCCACCATATATTTAAACTTTTTTAGTGTCTGCATCATTACTATTTATTGGCTATCAAGAAGTTTGGGCGATTTGCCGAGGTAGTCAAAACTTGGAAATTTGCACATCCATTGATTGTTAAAACTACCATTTTGCTGATGTTCTCATGTTTGATTGTTGAAAGGTCAAGACAGTTTAGCTGTTGTAGAACCTGAATCATATCCATTTTCCATATTTTATTCATGGAACTGTAGTGACACTTGTTTCCATTTTACAGAACTGTATGCTAAAATTGTGTTCATGTCAGCATTTTTTTGGTTATGTTGTATGATACAGTCAGAAAATCTTGTTGCTAAATATTATATTATACTTGCAAATAGAAGAGATATTGTTTGTCTGTTGTGATGTCCATACTTTTTTAGCCCTTTTGCATGACGTAGAGAAAAGCATGCATGTTTGCTTCTTGTACATGAGCTAATGAAAATCTTGAAAATTTGTTCTGCAGCGTCTGGCTTCAGATTTCCTTGCCGACTACATCTTCCTTGCTGTTGGAAGAGTTGGTTCCAGTACTGATTTGATTGCTCAGAGGGTCGAGTTTGTACTTGAGGCAGACAAAAGAAGTTATCTGATGGACCTTCTTCATGCACAAAAAGCTAATGGTGCCCATGGGAAGGTACTACATGTTGCGAGTTTTCTACCTTTGATTTAATTTTTAGTGTCATTTTATGGAGTCTCTTTCACTACAGTAGGACTGTAGGACCATAACTAACACAAGTAAATTTGATTTATGTCATTGTTTTTAGAAATGCTACTTTGATCTCCGTGTCACATTTTTTTTTACAAATGTTGGCCCACTTTTGTTTTTATGTTTTTAGCAAGCTCTTACTTTGGTCTTTGTGGAGACGAAGAGGGGAGCTGATGCTCTTGAGGACTGGTTGTTCAAAAATGGGTTCCTGGCAACAAGTATTCATGGTGACAGGACACAACAGGTACAACAGAGCTATAACTATCCGTCCGTTGTAGTTACAATTGTAATTCTTGGTAATATTAATTAGCAAGCCACCATGTAGACATTTTACATACTGCTGAACAAAGTTGGATTTATAACAGGAAGATGCTAAAAAAGAACTGTATTGTCTATTTGGGAGACCAGTTCAAATAAACAATACACCAGATCCATCCTTGTAGCATCTTCCTGTTGTAAGTCCAAATTGCCGTGGCTGTTTAAATGTGCTTTGTGTGCTTCCACACGAGGGGTTATATTTTCAATCATTTGTCTTGCATCCAGCTGTTAAGTGTGTGCTTTTATCATAACATCATTGTACTTCATCTGTGTTTCAGGAAAGAGAGTCTGCATTGAGATCCTTCAAGAGTGGAGCTACTCCCTTACTCGTTGCAACTGATGTGGCTGCTCGTGGACTTGACATACCTCATGTTGCTCATGTCATCAATTTTGACCTTCCAAATGACATAGATGACTATGTTCATCGTATTGGGAGGACAGGACGAGCGGGGAAATCTGGTTTGGCAACTGCATTCTTCAATGAGGGCAACTCATCACTGGCAAAGCCTCTGTGTGAGCTAATGCAGGAAGCTAACCAGGAGGTTCCTCCATGGCTTGAGCGATATGCAGCCCGTTCATCCTATGGAGGTGGCGGTGGGAGGAACCGCCGATCAGGTGGTGCTCGATTTGGTGGCCGTGACTTCCGCCGTGACCGGGACTTCAGGGGAGGTGGCAGTGGTGGAGGATATGGTGGTGGCAGCAGTGGATATGGTGGTGGAGGTTATGGCGGCGGTGGATATGGTGGCGGCTATGGTGGAGGTGCAACAAGTTCCTGGGATTAAATACTGTTTCGTAGTCACCAGTGAGAATTGAACTGAATTCGTATTCTATTGATGTTAACTGAAACAGATGTGGAGTTTGTAGTCAACTCTAGGGTGGTTGGTATGGTGCTGGAGAAAGGCCCCTATTTACCTTGTTAATGGTTGGTTAATGGCTTCTTGCTGTCTCTGCGCGTGATGGGCTTTTTATGAGTGTTATGGCCTTGGGTTGATTCGGCTGTTCTTTACCGCTCATTGCCTGTAGTTCTGGATGCTGGGCGTGGTTGAACTATTATTTGTCGATGGGCCTTGGGTTAACAGAGAATTATTTATAGATGGGCGTTGTTAAATGGTTGTTCTTTACTAAACTATTATTATTGGGATGGAGGGTGATATTTTCATCTGTCTCAATTGTTATTTATTTTTCTCTCTGATTAGTGGAAGGGCATTTCTTGCCTGCGTCATTAAACAGAAGGTACTCTGATCTGAAGAAGCATCAGGTTATTAGTTACAATTTTTTTTAAGATTGTACAGTTGCATGCATTGTCAAGGCTGCTTTTGCAAATAAACTTAGTTATGGTCACGTCGGGACAGATAAACTGGTCATCTAGGCCTGATAAACAGTCATGGTTAAGTTCGCAGAACATATAAGGTCAGGAGTACTTTAGTAATTCAAAAAATACGTCGATTAAGCTGTACATCAACAGGTCTTTATTAACACATCATATCTTCGCCTGTTATCGCCCATAGATAGGCTGCTCAACACGCCTGATGTCTTTCCACTACACGATTCCGGAAAAACACAATGCTTTTACACGGGTTTTTGTAAATAAAGGAAGAGGAAACATGTCAGCGCAACTAGTGTGTCCACTGCTAACACAAGTTCACAGGATACATGTTACAAGTTTCTATTCCCTTGAAACAGCTTCAAACGGTGCAACACGCGAGGAAAGAAAAGGAACATAGGATTGCGGAAACAGTAGCATGCAGCCATATCCAGCATTCAATCTACAGTCACTACTTCTGGATTTTCACAGCCTTTGTAGACTACAAAGTACAAAACAAAATCTGCAAAAACTGCCAACATAGAATTAGCCTCAGAAAGTTGGGGGAAAGAATCAAAAGAATAGAGTTCAATCATTGGATCGTACCATATTGGCGTAGTTGCTCTCTTAAGTCTCCATATGAAAAAAAAGGCCAACTAGCAGGGCTTCACTTGGTATACAGTACCCCAAATATAATAGCCACCACCAGAAGAACAATCATGAGCTGAGGAAATCACAGAAGCGACTTCAGAAGATTATACAGCAGAATATTAGCACGATTTTGCTGATTATGGGTACTCACCAGAATATGCTTGTAAGGTGACTTGTCCAAATGGTACCCCCTACAGAATCAAGACAATCAGGATGAAGGTATCAACAGAGAAGCGCGACTCTTAAAATCATTGAGCGTACCTGCTCTTTAGCAAACCTGATGACCTGCAAGTTTGCTTTATTGAATCAACACGTTTTCGTGTTAGTGCAGCATTTGGATCATTGTCGTCAATCTGGAACATGGACCAAACATTCTGTACATCAATTCTCAAACAGCAACCGTAGTAGTCGAGAAGCCTATAAAGGAGGCCATGACTAGTGCTATGAACGCAACACAGATCGGTACTAAGGTATTGCTACAGGCAACCGCTCGAAATACACTTATAATTCCATTGGTCAGAACAAATAATAGCGAGTTCCAGACAATGCATGAAGCAGCTTGAAAGTGAAAAGTGAAAACCCGAAAAAGGATTTCCTAGTTCGAAACCTAAATTATTTGGTCTGAAACATCAACTAATTTCAAGTTAAATAGTATAATAAAAAGGCTGCCTGCACCCAATGAACTTAAACTAATGTCTATGTAGTTCACTGTAGTGATTCAATGGGAACATGACTGTTTAGAATAACCGGGTTATGCAATAACATTGATCGATATAAAATTTCTAGTGGTGCAAGTAGCTCAGGCTGGTTTGTATGATCTACTGGGCACGAAAAAGTGAATGGCCAATTTAGCGGTGTGGGTTTTGTGTCACCCATCCTATCAAATTTCATTGTGTTACAAAAGAACACCATAAATGCTGTTATGTTCTAGTCAAATGAAGACAGCTAGACTCCATATTGGCTTTAGCAAAGATCAGTACTCCATACCTTTGATTCGAGCAATAAAGAAAACTCATAGAAAGCAGTATAGACGTCTGACATTGAGTTTGTCTCATCAATCACTCGTGCCGTGAGCCCTAAGATGGTAAATATGTTAGGTAATTATATAGACAAAACATAAGTAATAGATTAAATCAAATTATGTTAGTTGGATCTGTGATTATGAAGAAGCAATTGTAGTGAAATGCAGATCCACATGCCAAAAATAAAACAATGAAAGCATGAAACAGCCTCATTTAAGTGCAAATCTTCCTCAACAAATACAAAAACAGATTCATAAATGATATTAGGTGCCCTGCAAGTTTCAAAGCACACTTTTGTGCCTCCTATAAATGAACGGCGTTAGGTTGTGATGGACACACGTTTCTCCCTAGAGCATAACATGCCTTGTATCACGGATCAAATGCCAATCACATAGCAGTAATCAAAAGAAACCAAGAACACATATGTATGTTCTATCTGAATGTAGCATGTTGTGTACAAAACCAGAGCACTGCACAACTCTCCAAAATAAATTTCATTAAGCATAAGTGTGAGTGTGACAAGGTGTGACATACTGGAAAAAAATCAAGGTAAAGAGGTAAGTCTTGATGAAGTTTAATATGTGTTACAGAAGTAGCTTACCACGTCTCATCTTTACAACTCCTCTAAAGACATTCACATTATTGTAGCAAAGAGCACATGTTCCAATTGCCATTATCTGAAACGAGGGAATAGTAAGTTAATAGTACCCAATAGAAGAAGTTGTTTCAAGAATATATTGATTTACTGAGCATATAACATGCAAAACGTTAGAAAATACTTCATGAAAATAGAAGGAGAATCACTTTTGACAAGTCAAGAAACCAGGAATGTTTTCTAGTTTCCCACAAATGAGATCATGTAAAACAAAGCCAATTGAGCAATTAAGTAAAATATCATATTTCAAGAATATTCAATCCAAAAGTTAACAGTTTCCTCAGCCACGAAAGATGATCAAGGAAGCCTTTTTTATGGGTAAACAATTATTATGAGCAGCAACTACTTTTAATAGCTATAGGATACAGAGGATTCAGGTATATCTAGGAAACAGAGAGTAAACAGTTCTGAATAGCAACTGCGTGCAGCTGTGCACTAAGAATAGCTCAATCCTAATACTGTGACCACACCATGTCAGGCGGTATTGATGCGTGATCATTATTATACTGCAATGGAAGTGCAAGTAAATACTAGGGAACATTGATCCTTAATGGAAACTGCACCGTGATATAAATGTAAGTTCGCTAATATGGACTGGTATGCCTATGTTGAAACTATCCAGCTCTGCGGACGGGCCTTTGGCCCCGTCGTGGGAGGCAGCCGGCGGGGGTTCGAACCCCCGCACCGCACCTGGCCGGGATTTTCCCGGATTTCCTTCAGGAGGAGCCTCAAGCGTCTATGGACCACACTGGGATGACGTGCCAGTCACTTTGCACTCAGCAGGCGCGTGTGTGTACCTAGATAGGCTGTAGTTTCTAGTTAGATAGGGGGTGTGTGGTGTGAGTTCAGATACTACAGCTTGTGTACCTAGGATGAGGCTTTCAAAAACTATCCAGCTCTACTTAAGAATCAATGATGGAATCTTCAATACCACATATGCTCAAACAAGAATGCGAATCTTGGTATATTTTGTCTGACAAAAGCAGGTAGCTCAATACGCCTTAAGTTTAAACCTTTTTAGGCCTCAGCTATTCTTTATTGTAAGGTAGTTCCACTGATACTACCAGAGTTTCAGGCCTTCAGCATATCTTTACAGAGCTACAATCACACCTTATCATACGACTTAGAAAGAGGGTTTATGTGAGGATTGAGTTGAATGCAAAATAACAGTGTTCAATCTGGAATTAGATTTATGAATGCAGCACCGATATAGATTTGGAAAACTAGGTACTCAATAGACAATAAAGTCTAACCAGTTATGTACCTGAGGTATTGCACAAAAACAGAAAATGGCATGATCCTTCAAGGCTGACATGTACTGGAGGCAGTCTTCGGCATGAATCAATGCATTAGTCACTAGATCGTTCAAGCACTGTACTGCCTTTTCTGAATTTTCCACATATTTGAAATCCTGGTTTCAGAGAAAAACACGTATTAAGCTTGTCTGGGGTAGATTACATTTGATGGCTCACTATATATTTGAGCTACTTTCTAAACAGCAGTTATGAACTCCCCCAAAAGGTTGAACATATGATACATGTCATGACAAATCTCTGGATGCGTGATCGTATTGTCATTTGGAACATTTCACATGTGAAACTACTCAACAGCAATAAAAGAAGCGAATCTGTCATACCTCAAGTTTATCCGCATATTTACTCCATATCTCTCGAGGCCAGAACATGCGGGACTTTGGTATCTCATTTATGTCTTCCAAATAGTCCCTAATTATATTAGTTTTCTGCAATTTGATTCCAAATACTTGTTAGTGAGGCAAAAACCCAAAACATAAAATACATTTCAGACAGAGATTGAAAATGCCAAGTTGGTTCACTAACATCTAATTAATATACCTGCAAAAATAGACCCATTGAATTTGACAGTGAGTCTGGAGCCAGATCTTCAGTCCCAGCAGCATAAAAGAGTCTGGAAAGTCCATACCCAACCAGCCCGGCTACATAGTGGCAGTATTCTTCATAGTCATCAACAGTTTCAACCTAAATAAAGAAGGATAGTTCACATTAGTTCAGAACAATACTCAATCAACATAAGTATATAATTCTAGGTGTAACCAGCACAATGATTTCCCCCTTGTTCTCCATGAACTAAGCATTACTAATAATTCTTGTAAAAAAATCAGTTTCTTCTTACTTTACTTGACTATATACCTTGAAAATGTGACAACATATAATTTAGTTATAAGTGCAGATTCAGATAGCTGTGTTGCATGTTCACTGATAGACACAAGCTTATCATGGAAAAAGTTTCTTCATGATACATAAGACATTTCATGGCTTAACGCGCATCACAACTGATGCGATAGCAATATGTTGAAAACAGCAAAGCCTCAAAACATATTTCATCATGACAACCCATTGATATTTTTTTAGAAAGACAGGCGCAACACGTCCTGCCCCATATTTCCATTATGAAAAACAAGGCAAACAACCCATTGATATCACATCCAGAAGCTGGAGTTGCATGTCAAACAGTAACCAGAGAAACACCATGTGATCTTTTAAGTGGATGCAAATGGTAATTCTGTTCATGTAAGCACGTTACTGCCTATACTTCCATTCTTTTCAGCCATGAAATACGTAATGGTACTCATGACTAGTATCCGGATCCTATAAGATACTACAATGATGCAGCCTAGACTACATGCCATATGCCCATATCAACATTTCACTGCCAATAATTACAAGGCTTTATTTTATTTTTTTAGGACAAGGCTCTGATCAATAATTACACTATCAATACGTATTTTTTTTATGCAATTAATATTATTAAATTTGTATTCAAAATACTTATGATTATTTGTATCACATAAATGAAATATTCAATGTGGTAATTGATGGTCAACGCTTTACCCAAACTAAAGGAAATATGCCTCGTAAGGAAAAAGAGGGAGTATATAGTTTATTTATATAAGCACTGTGGCTAGGCTTGGATATTTGGTGGATGTAATTAACAAACCTCCTTGCATATAAATTTTGCCATTCCTGCTCCCATTCGCCTAGTGATTTCTTCAATTGCCTTTTGATAACTGAAAAGAAAAGAGAATTATTATTTACCACGAGGCTATTTAATGAAGTAATATCTGAGGTAAAGAATTCAAAGGTGGAGAGAAAACTTCAAGTGCATATTAATGCATTTTTATTACTATGACAATGTTAAAAAAACTAGTTCTGAAATGGTATATTTAGATATAGCATTAGTATTGGATGTATAGTGTCAGATTAATAATAATGTGTTAAAGGACTAGGTAAAATGGATTTAATTTGGGAAAATGAACACTTGCTTGTTAAAGGACAAAGACAAACATTATCCTCATACAAATTGTCTGCTTGTGTAACTCTCAGTACTTGTTTCACCCTTACAGCCTGATAATGAGATAGCGATTTCAAAGCTAAGCACTGTGTCAGTACTACCCAGTGCAAGCTCCATATATAGGAAAGTCAATTGTTTCTTGTAGAAGTGTTTAATGAACAATTGAATCGATACGAAGACTCAAGTTGTGAAATTATCAAAGTAAGCAGTAGCAAAAGTCTGAAAAGACAACAAGTCAGGGAAGAAATAAAGTTACCCTTCACCAAGCTCCAGGAAGGCGGTGGATACGTGGTGAAACTTATCCATCAGCACTTTGTAGTTATTTGTTCCACCTGCAAGGCCAGCCACATCCTACCAATCAGCATCACTTTTAGAAAAGAAAACGAACAACAAGGTCCATCTTTAGTGCACGAGGGCCGCATATCCAGAGGAGCGATCTCGTACACGAGTAGTGCCAGTCGCGGTTGTAGATGTGGCGATAGAAATCCTGGAGGATGGGCACCTTCACCTCGGTTGGGATGCTAGTGTCATCCTCTGCAGTTCCATTAAACGAAGTTCATATTACTGTTAGAAAGGAAAGCACTAAAATCATCAAACAATAAGCACATATTGTCGTAATCACACTCCACTCCAATGTTCCAAAAAACATCATCACTTGATCTAAATACAAATACCAGCAACGCAAGGGGGTATAAGACTACTGACCAACGGTGTCGAGGGCACGGAGCACGAGGTAGAAGATGCACACCTGCGCGATCGCAACAACGGCAGTTAGAAAAGCCTCCATGACCCCCACGGCACGCACGCACGCACACCAAAAATGTCGGGACGAAAGCCAAACAAATCTTAAAACGCCGAGCATGAGATTCGAAGGACGCCACTCAGGTTCCTACTCGAGTGATGAAAATCGAATTCGTGTGGGAGGATGAGGAGGAAGGCGGGCGGAGTGAGCGGGCACTGACGGCATTGCGGAGCTCGGGGCCGAGCTGCTGGATGACGAGCGCGAAGCTTCGGGAGACCTTCTGGAGCATGGAGTAGGCGAAGCCCCAGTGCTCCTCTGGCGGGATCTGGCGCTTGATCTGCCCCGCCGCCACCCGCAGCTTGACCAGCGCCACCACCTCCTCCGGCCGCGACAGCGCCCCCATCGCCGCCGATCCAGTCAACGAGCAGCCTCCTCGGACGACCGGGCAGCCGGATCCACGAGAGATGCCGATTCGATGCGGCGCGCCCCGCCGCGTGGGAGTATTTCTAGCAAGAGAGGAGACTAGTTGAGGTTGAGGCTTGAGGCAAGGCGAGTCGCCGTCCGCCGCGCTGTCCGCTTGTGTTTGGGAGCGTGGCCGCGTGGGTTCCCTTTCGTAATTAAAATCGGGTCATCCGGGTTGTTGGGCAGAAGCGGATGGAACGATCTCCCATTCTCTCCCCCACCTCGTTCTCTCCGCTGGCAGCGCAGCCACGGCCACGGATTCCTGCCGTTTGACGAGTGGGCCCTGAAGCGGTGGCGCCAGCTCGTGGGCCGGCGCGTCAGCAGGCAAGGCTGCTTTATACGTGTGTCATCATCGCAAGGCTTGCCGGGTTGGGGAAGAGGAGGCCCTCGTGAGGGCGAGGCCCTCGTGGTGAGGCCCGCGTGAGGCCCTCGTGGTGGCGTGGTGACCAGTGACCACCACCGGACGGACACAGGAGGTCGGAGGGGCATGGGCATCCCATCGTTTTTTTTGTCGCGTCTCGCCACTGAAAGCGGACTCGCGAGACGTGACAAGGCTGTGCATTGCGCAACTCCACGGAGGGAGTAGGTTTGTCCCGTCTTGTATAGTTCTCCCTTAAAAATTTTTACACATCAATCATATTAATAATTATATTAAATATAGATAAAAAAATCGGTTTCCCATATTATCCGTAAATTACGAGATAAATATTTTGAGTCTAATTAGTTTGTGATTAGACAATAAATTGCTATATTAAATATGTGTTAATAATAGATTAATTAGTCTTAATAAATTAATTTTGTAGTTTAAAGACGAGTTCTATAATTAGTTTTGTAATCAATCTATGATTAATACTTCGAAGTGAAAAGATTTCATTTCAAAGATTTTACCCATAACACCTAAACAAGATTTTACTTTTCTGTTCTGCTGGCAACCAGCAGCAGTATTTTTCTCTCATACTAAATCAGCATCAGCCACCAACTAGCAAAACTTTTCTCTCATAACAAATCAGCACCAGCCAGGCAGCCACCAGCCGAACAGAGCGATATCTTGTCGGCCTATGCGACCTGGTCGGAGCACTTGAGGAATTTCTATGGTGAAACTTGAACTTCTCTTTTGAGACGAATCATCAACCGCAGATCTTCATTAGGTCTGACCAAGTGACGAATCTATACTATAAAAGTTGAAACAATTAAAACCTTTTCTCACCAAGATAAGGCACACATTACCCCTCACGGAGACCACACTTGTCAAGCCAAAAAGGTTTGACAAAAGGAAGGGAGAGATTGGTTTCGTTAATATTTTCCAACAAAATTCTAATACTTTTTACACCAGGAATATTTTATACCCACATCTTATACCCGCATATTATTTTTCTTTGGCGCATACTTTACTTTCCTTTGAACATGCATTCACCCATAATTTGCATCATTATTTGTTTGGAAGGATAATAGTTGATATCATTGTTTATGGAAGGAAAATTATTATTTTTGTAAGGAAAATAAATAACATTATTGCTTGAAGGAATGAAAATTAAATACACATGCATGCACCCATAATTCGCATCATTATTTGTTTGGAAGAATAATAGTTGATATCATTGTTTATGGAAGAAAAAAATATTATTTTTAGAAGAAAAAATAAATGACATCATTGTTTGAAGGAATGAAAATTAAATACGTGCCGTACATTTCCGCTAGTGGCCATTAAAAAAAAAGAGCAACAATGGCCATCCGCCCATCCCGTCCTTATTTTTCTAGCAACTTGCAACGGGCGGCGGCACGGCACGATCAATCGGCCAACGGGCCACGCGTCAAGAGAGGGCCCAGACCGAAAGGGACTGGTATCGGGCCCGCACGGAAGTCAGTTATGGGCTACTGCAAGAAATGATCCCCGAGCGGCCCAGCCATCTCGCGCAGATTTGTTCTCAAATTCATGGAGTTTGAACTTCTGAAAGGTACTCCTGTATTATAAAATAAGCATGCTTCAAGCTCGCATGATCCCCCCCCTTTGGCACGGACTGTGTCTAAACCAGTCGAAACTTGCTGGGCGTTGGGCCCAAAATCTAAACCAAGTTTTTGACAGGTGTCGTCCCTCTGAATGCAGCATCCAACGGGTGCCCGATCGTTCTCAAACGGCCCTGTTCAAGAGGCTGGGCTGGTGACCGTTGCGGCTGGAGCTAGTGACCGTTGCGGCTGGAGCTAGTGACCGTTGGCACTCACATTTCACTGTAGTTACAGTGAAAAAATCAGCCCGAGCCGCGGCTGATCAGCCAGCCGAACAGGACGAAAAAAGATAACGTATCAGTTGTTTAGACCTCCGTCCAGAAAATGGACAATGATTCAACGAACATCCAATCCAACAAAATTGTTTGTGCATTACTACTTTTAAACCATCAGCCCTACGAGGTCACAATTCACAAAGTCGCCATCATATTATTGAAGTTAAAATACAAGACCACGTGATGCGCGAGATTTCATTCGGCACCTGCAACGATGCATCAACCACTGCAATATTTTGCAGTCCCTTCAACAAGTGCGCGGAGCTAGAAAGGTTCTCCAACCCGGGCTAAACGAGTACTAGATAGCCAGGCATCGGGTTGACATTGACTAAATTTACACTAGATATTACTACTTTGAGTCTAGATACTTAATAGATTTACTGGGGATGGGCTGGACTGGACCCGTGCTGCAGCACACCTGGAGATGGTAATAGATGATATGGCTATAATAGTCTTTTCACAATCAACTTGATCTTTATATATTTTTAGCTTAAAATTGTATAAGATTAGAGTCCGGTCCTTTTAGGTCCTTAGATATCTAGGCCAAATTTCAAGATCATTTACCATCCCTAAGTATGCCCAGCACGGTTCTGGCTCCACCCCTGCCCTCAAACTTAAAATGGTAACGCTAGGATCAGTACGTCCGACGTGTAGACAAAGTGGAATGCTCCAAACCATGTTGTAAGAGTCAAGTACTTATGCTACAATTATTATTTCTTTATGTTACGTGTGGATGTTGTATGAAACATGATGTTAATGTTTTGGTGGGAATTTTCCATCATCAAATGGGATATGAGAGTAATTTATATACACAAATTGATGTGAAGAGGCCGACAGCGTCCCCGCTTCAAATTAAGCAGGAGGAGGACTTGAACCCAGATCTCAGGTAGAACAAGCTCCAATAGCCAGCAGCCCGTGAGAGCACCTGCTAGGCTGGTAGTCCCATTAAAATTCAAAACCCCAACGGCCCAACCTTTACAAACAAGTCATACACTCCTCTAGAGTCAGCACCTCCAGCTTTGCTCCGCCACCATTGCTGGCCCCGACCGCATGGTTCAAAGATGGGCGAAGCAACCGCCACAAAACTCGACGTGGTCCTGTTCCCGTGTCTGGCGATCGGGCACCTGATCCCGTACTTGGAGCTCGCCATGCGCCTGGCCGCGAGGGGCCACGCCGTCACGTTCCTCTCCATGCCGCGGAACGTCGCCAGGCTCCCGCCCGTGCCGCCGCACCTGGCGCGTGCGCCTCGTGGCGCTGCCGCCGCCGGTGGTGGAGGGCCTGCCCGAGGGCGCCGAGTCCACGGCCGACGTGCCGCCGCAGATGAACGAGATTATCAAGAAGGCGGCCGACGGCCTCGCCCCTCGTTCACGGCGTTCCTCGCGGACGCCGTCACCGGCGGGAGGCGGCCGGACTGGATCGTCCACGACTTCTGCCACCGCTCGGTCCCGCGAATCGCCGGGGAGCACGGGGTGCCGTGCGCCGCGTTCCTGATCGTGCAGGCCACCACGATCGCGTTCCTGGGGCCGCGGTGGGCGCACGCCGCGCACCCGCGCACGGCGCACGAGGACTTCACCGTGGCGCCCAAGTGGTGCCCGTCGCTCCCTCCCGCCGTCGCCTACCGCCGCCACGAGGCCGACTGGGCCGTCGGCGCGTTCCAGCCCAACGCGTCCGGGGTGTCCGACATGGACCGCACCTGGGAGATCAACGAGCGCACTCGATTCACCATCTACCGCAACTGCGAGGAGATGGAGCCCGGGGTATTCACGCTGCTCACCGATCTCTTCCGCAAGCCGGCCATCCCGGCCGGGGTCCTCTTTGTAATACCTCAGGTGTTAATCATTTGTAATTAAGGCTAAGCACAGTCATTAGTTACAAAACCATACGGCAAAACTTCACAAAACCAAAGTTTGGGTCTCAGTTCAGCTGGACCGGTCTGACCGGTCGAGACAACCGGTCTGACCGGTTGAACTGGGTTTCAACCGTTTTTGGGCCCCACATCATTTAAATCACACACACTCTCTCTCCCAATAACTCACTCATCATCACCACCCCGTGCTCAGCTCGCCCCTTCCGAGCTCTCCCTCCCTCCAAGCCCCAAATCCGCCAATCCGCCCTTTCCACTTGATTCCAAGTCCAAGGAAGGATCAAATCGGCGTGGTGGGTCACTCTCTCCACGATTTCCTTCCTGGGGTGGCCGGGATTCAAGTTCTTGTGCACAAAGGAGCTCACTCAAGGTATATACACTTGTGTCGGCCGATCTCTTTTCCTAGGAGTTCTAGGTGATTTCCTCTGGTCAAAAGCATTCACATGTACCCCTGAACTAGTTCCTAAAAAGGGTTTGGAGTTGATGGGCGATTTTCGCCGCGCCAAGGAATCCTAGGTTTTGGGTCTGGGTAGGACCGGTCTGACCGGTCGGAGGGACCGGTCTGACCGGTAGGGGTCCGGACAGTCCGGCCATGTGTTCGGATACTCCAGGTTTGTGATAGTCTGGACATTCCGGGTTTCGGTCCGGATTCTCCGGACTTGGGAGTCCGGATACTCCGAGAATACGTCCGGATACTCCGGATTTTTGGTCTCGAGTCGCACACAGGCCAGACCGGTCTGACCGGTTTGGTATACCAGTCTGACCGGTGCTAGCAGGGCTGAGATGGTTCAATTAGGGTTAGTTAGCACAATTGGTTAGAAATTAATTTGGTTGTTGATTATTTGTAATTTTTGCAAGTCATGCATGCATTCTCTCATATCATATGCATATGCACACGTGTAGCAGCCGCGGCAGAGGAGGTTGTGTACGAGGTGGTTGCGGAGCCACAGGAGCCGCAGGGACAAGCCCTGCAGCAGGAGGATCGTGGGGAGTCGGCCCAAGGCCCATCTCACCTTAACACTGAGCCGCAGACTCAAGGCAAGCCCTGGTGCACATCCTATTATTTGAAATTATGACACCTATATATGTATTTATTACTTGTGCATTACGTTTCAGGAGTTGATTGAAACCCTAGTTGCATGATCCCTAGGTTTTCTTGAATTATACTAGTATGTAGAGGACGATAGAAATGCTATGCTTAATACTTCTCGATAGAAGTTGAGTGACTTATTCACTCGCGAGATATATGATACTTAGAAATCGAGTAATTTCCGGTTAGTCGCGAGATATAGGTTATATACTTATATACAGTACCTGAGTTGTTGAAATTGACATGGAAATATGAGACCGGGCGGGGAATGATGATGATGTATAGGTATGGCAGCAGGACAGGATTCCTAGGCGTCTTAGCCCCGTCCGAGTCGATTGAGGACCGTATCGTTGTTGACCCTGCTGATCATGTTTGAATTGTACTAACCGCATGCCGGGAGTAGGAGGTAGTCGAAACCGGTAAGTCGAGTAATGCCTTGTTTCGAAAGTACAGAACTTCTACCCACCCCTTAGGGCGAGTCGAGTGGCCGCAGAGAATTGGGATGTAGTTCGAGACATGGAGGGGAAAGGTTGGTGCGTGGGGTCTGACGGGGCTTTTGCGTGCCATGTTGGTTAGGTCTACCTTGCAAGGTTAAATCGAATCGATTCGCCGTCAGTCGCTCTCGGATATGAGCACCTTGATCACCGAATCACATCGTAGTCCATGATAGAATGATAATTATACATATATGATGTTGAACACACTGAATTATTATTGATTGCACCACCATATTTGTTATAGTTGGTTCATGCAAATATTAGATTAGAGATAATTTACATAGAATCTGGGGCTAAAATAATGAAAGTAAGGAATTACTTTAGTCGCTTTTCTGCAAAATAACCACCAGCCAAAACTCTTGCATTTCTAGATATGTGGGCTAAGTTATACCCACTGGTCGAGTAAGTCTTGCTGAGTATTAGATGCTCAGGGTTTGTTGCTACCCAAATTATTTCAAGACCACAGGACATCGACTTCTGCCCCCTGTTGTGTCAAGTTCATCCGCCGGGATGCAGAGGGGTGGCAGGTCGTGAAGCGAGACCCTTAGGTCTATGGGAGTCGGCGGGTTGCACACTTGAGGGCTAAGTGTGCAGCCCTCTATTTTTGCCGGACCGGTCTGACCGGTCTGTGTACCGGTCTGACCGGTGTTCGCACAGGGTTTTCATGCAGACCGGTCTGACCGGTTGGAGGAACCGGTCTGACCGGTTGGGCAGAGGCAGCACACTCGTATAGTTGTAGGTCCTTTTTTCTTTGGAACTTTGTTATTTCCGCTGTAAAATTTGCAAACCATGTAATTTATGTACATTATGTAAGCTATTGTGTATTTGAACTCGGTTTGTGAAAACTCTTGTATCATAGTTTGTCACCTTAATATATTTTCAAGTCTTTGTTGTGCTTGTGCCATCTACGCCCGCCTTCGCGTGGGACTACCGATCGCCAAATTAAGCCATTAAGCTAATGCGCCCGATGTGTTCAAGTGATGGCCATTACACTTAATTTAGAGTTTTAATTTGATGGTTCGTCACACTCTTACAGCCCGACCTCGCCGACGGCGCTGGCAACAGCTCCCGCTCCGGTGTCCGTTCCGAGGTCCTGCGATGGCTGGACAGCCCGCCGCCAAAGTCCGTCATCTATGTCGCGCTTGGAAGCGAGGCGGCGCTGACGGCCAGCAACTTGAACGAGCTCGCGCTGGGGCTGGAACTCGCCGGCGTCCGGTTTCTATGGGCGTTCCGGAAGCCGACCGGCATGTCCGCCGCACCCGGCACCGATGCCGGCGAGCTGTTGCCTGCCGGGTTCGAGCACCGGACGCGCGGGCACGGCCTGGTGTGGTCGGGGTGGGTGCCGCAGGTTGCCGTGCTCGTGCACGGCGCGGTGGGCGCGTTCCTGACGCACTGCGGATGGGGCTCCACCATCGAGGGCCTCGTGTTCGGGCACCCGCTGGTGATGCTGCCCTTCGTCGTGGACCAGGGCCTCATCGCGCGGACAATGGCGGAGCGGGGCGTCGGCGTGGAGGTGGCGAGGCACGACGGCGACGGCTCATTCGGTAGGGACGGCGTCACGGCGGCGGTGCGGCGCGTCATGGTGGAGGAAGAAGGGAAGGTGTTTGCAAGCAATGCGGAGAAGCTGAAGGAAGTTCTCCGCGATCAGCGACGGCAGGATCAGTACATGGACGAGCTTGTGAGGTGCCTTGTACGCTACAAGGATGACAGCTGCTGCTAGAAGCTAAAACGAATGTACCATCCATGGGAATGGGATGCACTTTGTGCAGTGCATCTCCGTCACGAGTCACACCAAACCTACACACCGATCAACAATTGATAAGAAGCTTTTTACCTGTGAAAACCAGCATTTTCCATCGCATCTGGTACCGTACCTTCAAACCCTATCCCGAAAGGTTAATCAGCTTTCACGCACGATGCACGTCAGCCAGTACCTCTGCTGAAACCAGTGAAACAGACAACAAAGTCAAAATGTTGGATGTCTTTCCAACGGAACACAGTTCGTTGATCTTTTGAAAGAAATAGTTCAAATTTTCAAAGCGCTCAAACCCATTCATTCTCGAAAGTGGTAGGTTATCAGTACATCTGCTGAAACCAGTGAAACAGACAACAAAGTCAAAATGTTGGATGTCTTTCCAACGGAACACAGTTCGTTGATTTTTTGAAAGAAACAGTTCAAATTTTCGTGGCGTCTATTCATCACACGTGCGACTAGAAGTTACTAGTCTATCAACCCGTGCTCCCGCACGGGCTAGTTAGAGATATCTAATAATTATCTATCTCACACTCTCTTTAACTAATTAAATATTCTAATATAGTACTGCAAAGATATATATTTATCATTATGTAATTGTAATAAATGTGATAGGTTTAGTTACTAATAATTTTTTCTCACTTCACATCACACCTCTATATGTGTTTAATTGAACACTTTGTTTGAGCTATGTGAACAACATAAACATTGGTATTCTTATCTCTTCTCTTATACATAAATATATAGTGACAAACACATTATGGTTAGTATGTTTATATAAATAATAACACAAATATATATTAATAATGATAGAAATAGTACTTTAGAATTTTATATTGATGCGCTTTAAGATTTTATTATAATAACATAATTTTGATTCAGATTTGGGGTTCATTTTAACTTTTTATTATGTTATCATTGGATAATATATATAAAAATTTAGGTGGTTATTTGATATTATTTTATAATGGCATAAGTAGGTAATTTAAATAAAAATTAGGGGGTTAATTTAGATTAGTTCTTTATAATGGCATAGGTGGGTAATTTAGATACATGTTAAGGGGGTTACTTTAGTCTATATTCATAATGGCAAAGGTGGATAATTTATTAAAAAAAATAACAGATCCAATGGCTATTATGATTAGAGTTGCCGAAATGATGACCGTATGTTTCTGATTTTTGTGAGAATTTGTAGGGTTTCTCTATTTTTTTAGACTGTCCACCTAGGATCCTAAGTGACTTCACCTGGAGGTTTCAAAAGAAACCTCCAATTAATAATAGTAAGATACTATTGCACTTGATTATATTTAGATAATATTTTTTATAAAATATTTTTATTTGTTTCAGAACAATTTTCATCTCTAGATATTTTTTGAAACAATTTTATTTATTTCGAAACTTATCTTTTTTGAAATATTTTATTTTGTTCCAGAACAATTTCTGTTTTTATATCTCTAACGGACTTGTGCGATAGTATAGCTTCTAGTCGCACATGCGATGAATAGACGCCCCAAATTTTCAAAGCGCTCAAACCCATTCATTCTAGAAAGTGGTAGGTTATCAGGCGTCGAATCCGGCGAATCCAATTGCGCGCGTGAGCGTCAGCGAGCGTGCTGGGAATCAAAATTGTTAATAGTTGCTGCCTGGTGCTCGCACCACCGCGCGTCGCGGGTACGGCAGGGACGCGTGTCGTCACGCCGCACATCCCACCTGCCGCAACGCGGGAGCGAGCGCGCGCTCCGCGCGGTGCCAGCGGTCGCGTAATCGCCCGCACTCGCTGGCCGGTTGTAGCGAAAATGGCCTCTCATGCCATATTTCAATATAATGTTTTGGCGATTGATGACACACGCAACACTTGAACTAATGTGTTTGCTTAGATGATATACTCAGGCTTTTAGGTTCAAGTGATGACAAAGAGAAGAGAGGCGAAGCTAGGCCCTGAAACCTAAAAGAAATCAAGTCACCGGTTGAACCGACGCCAAGCAAATTACACACGTCGGTGCATTGACTTGAGCACGTCTGGGAGTTTTAGTATCACCGGTTAAACCGACGTAAGGCAAAATGTACTCATCGATGCAATGACAGAGATGGCCTGCGGGCTAGGGTTTGGCACCGGATGAACCGACGATAGGAAGTTTGAATACGTCGGTGCAATGGCAGAAGCAGACCAAGAAAAATGCATACATCGGATGAACCGATGATGCACCGGTTAATGGCGTCGGTGCAGTTGTCCAGAGAGTTTGTTTTTCAAGGATCAGAGGACAGTTGCACTCACCGGTTAAACCGACGCTAATATTACGTACACCGGTCGATTGCGTCGGTTGATTGCCCGTACACGTAACGGCTAGTTTTCAGTGGGCAGTTTAGTATCACCGGTTAAACCGACGATGGCAATTTGGGGAGCATCGGATTAACCGGTGTTAAGCACATTTCTGGCAGCTTTTCTCCAACGGCTATATTTGCTTGTGCTGCCTATATATACCCCCAAGGCCGGGTCATTTGAGGGTGCTGGAGTTCAAGGAAGTATAGAAGAGCTAAAGATCATCTCCAACCACCATAGAGCTTCATTGTATATCATATAGGCTTAAGCACACTTGTGAGAGTGCTTAGTGCTTGTTTAGGCTTAGTTCTTGAGAGAACTAGCTTGAGAGAAAGCCTTGCTGCGGCAAGCACCTTGTGTACTCGTCGTGTGACCCTCCGACTTGGTGTGGAGTGGCAACGACACTTTGTGCGGGGAAGGAGGCCCCTACTTGGTGTTAAAGCTCCAAGATAGTGAAGACGGTGCCGTGGTGACGCTTCGAGATAGACGGTGGCGGTGACCTCGTCTTTGTGACTTGGCGTCACTTAGCCTTTGCTTGTCGGGAGCCTTGGAGGCGTGGCAAGACGGTGATCAAGCGAAGAGACTCGACATCACACTTGTTCTTTGTGAGCAAGTGGCCGTGGACGTAGGGAGGGACTTTGGTGTCCTAACCGAACCACGTTAAATCGTGTGTCTTGGTGTCTTCACGGGAGTTTGCATATCCTCTCCCTTACCGCTTTACTTACCGCATTACGTTTCCGCATTTACTCTTTCTTGCTTACCTTTACTTTCCTAGTTAGTTTGATTAGGATTGGCTATAGGTTGCAAGTCTTTTGGGGTAAGTAGAGGGTAGCATAGATAAACCTTAGTCATAACTAGCATGTGTAGGACGTGTTAGGTTTATCTTATGCAATTAGATTGAGCCCTAGGATAGAAAAGCGATTAGCGACCCTATTCACCCCCTCCCCCTCTAGGGTCGGACACCCCGGTGATCCTTACACCGGTGGACCAGCCGTCCAGTGGAGCCCGGCTAGCGGCAGCAGCTCGCTGCGGCGCGTGCCGTGCCGCGGGAGGAAGTGTGCGCTCCGCGCGGTGGCAGCGGCCGCGTGAGCTCCCGCTCTCGCTGCCCGGTGGGCCTGGCATCCAGTGGAGCCCGGTTGGCGGCGGCGCCAGCTCCCTGCGGCTAGGGTGGAACGGGCGTCCACTGCGTTGGTGGATAGGGCCAGGGCGGAGCGCAGCACAGTCGGTGACGCGGCGGGAGCGAGCGGCGCGCGCCCGGCGTGGCCTCATCCAGCGTCTGATCGGTGGGGACGCCTGACTGTGGAGCCCGGCTGTCTGTGGCGGGGGAAGGGAGCGGCGGCCGGGTGCGCAGCTGAGGCGGAGGCGGGGCCTTTCCAGCTGCGCGCGCTTGGATCCGCCTTGGATTCCCTCGTTTCCGCATGCCGGAACAGTGCGCAGGCGGCGCCTGTCCGCCCTGTCCTCCGCTGTGCTCGCGACATCCCGTCGGAGCTGGTGCCCGAGACGGGGCGGGGCGGGGTGGCGGTGGCAGGGAGCGCGTGGGTGGGGGCGGGCTGCGCTACGGCGGCCCCGTCCGCCGGCCGTTCGGCATGCCCATGCGGCTGGGAGGTGGGCCACCGGCCGGCTGGCCCCGTCTAGCAGCGGGCCTCTTCGGTCTCTGGGTCAGACAGCCGGCAAGGAGGCGAGGGGCGAGGCGCACCAGGAGGCGTGTCGCTTGATTCGTCTAGGCCCCTCGTCGGAACAGGGGCCAAGCGGCGACGCGCGGCGCTCTTCGTACGCGCAGGCGCTGCTTGCGAGGATGGCCCCCGTCAGAGTAGTTGCCGAGGCAGGCCAGTCCCATCTGCGCGTGCTCACAGGATTCGATGGCGTTGAGATAAGTTCCCCCTCCTTGCACCATCCGCATACCCTTCCCCCACTTTCTTCTTCCTCTCGCCCCGGTCACGAACCCTAGCTTTTGATTCTCCATATCCCGTCCTCCTCCCGTTTCCCATCGCAAACCTCTGCTCCCTGCGTTCAGATCTGTGAGCTCCAGCTCTTTGCACACTCCTGTTCGTGCTGCTTTGGATCTGCCGTGCCAGGACCTAATCTGCCTGTTCTTGCTCTTCCTGTGCAGGTGCATCCATGGATTCAGTGACCTAGGTCAAGGAATGCCAATTGCAGGAAGGTGGCCTAACTGATTTTTATTTGGATCCTTTCTTTGCTTGATTGAATCTCATACCATGGATATTGAGTGTGCATCTAATTCTCTTATCTGTACCTGCAGTGAGCTTATTGGATTTCGTCAACAGGATTTCAGGGTGAGTTTTACCCTTCTCTATGCCTTTTGATTGTTTATGTTCACTGCATGTTGTGCTTTTGCATCAGTTGAAAGATAAATCTGATAACTAATTTGATTCAAGTCTTCCTTTAGTATCCAGTAGGTAGGGATTGTACTACTCCTTTAATCTGCCACGGGATTTTAACCAGTTGCTAATATTGTGTTGTGGGTAGGGATGTAGCTAAATAGTAATTAATTTGGATATTTTTCCTGGTTCCTAAAAGCTTTAGAGGTTAAATTTGTGCTATACATTAGCAGCATCCATGCATATATTATGAATAGACCAGCTTGAAATTGATATAGTCTCATTGGGTAACCAGGTAGGTCAATATAAATTAGTTAAAAATATCACAGCTCATGAAAAATGCCAAACCCCAGACAAATCTGAGATTCTATAGCATTGAATCGGAGGTACCTTTCTTATGCATTGAAGCAAACAATAGTTATTTCAAAGATGAAAGAGTCGATATTTCTCCAAAGATATATCAAAATAGCACACAGGTTGTTCCTTTAGTCTTTGACTAAATTAACTGATCCATACTACATGTCTGATTCATGGCAAATGTTTGCAGTGATTTATATATTTAGAACCATTTCAATATTGAGTAGAACACAAAAATGCACTGTGTTTTTTCCTTTCCTGTTTAGCATGAGCAGAATTAAGTATCTGCACTTATGCACAAGCAAGCAAACTAACAAATGCGGACTTGTATGTTCTAGAGTGCTAATTGGCTAAAAGAGAGAATTTTGTTTCAAAATGGAATAATTTTGTGCTGAAAGCTTCATCTTCGATATCTGATTCGTGGCAAATTTTTGCAGCGATTTATATCATTAGGACCATTCCAATATTGAGTGGAACACAAAACTGCACTATATTTTTCCCCTTTTCTGTTTAGCATGACCAAAATTAAGTATCTGCACTTATGCAGAGGCAACAAACTAAAAAACACAGGCTTGTATATTTTAGAGTGCTAATAGACTAAAAGAGATAATTTTGTCACAACATGGAATAATTTGGTACTGAGAGGTTCAACTTTGATTGCTGGTATTTTTACTAAGTTTGCATGGCTTCCTTCAGTGTGACAAATGCATTTGTTTTCGCCCATGCTAATCAGGTTTGCTGTTTGTTGCTAGATCGTCTCCTGTTGAAGGGACGAGGGATTCTGTTCCGGTTGCTGCTCAAGGACCTGCAGAGGTCAGTTTGCTCTTGCTGCTTGTTTCTTTTCCATGCAATGTGTTTATTTCTTACTTTCTTCTGCATTAATGCCTTTCTTGTTGCATTAATATATGAGTGTAAGTGATCCATACAGTCTGATTTTGTTTGTGTGGTGATTGTGACATGCTTTCTATCTTATTCCTGTTATTTTTTTTTGTTTGGCCTCCTTTGATATGCAGTGTTCAATGTGAGCTTTATGTGATGTGTTGGGAAGAATGTGTTGTGCCCTCTTTTGATGCTCCCGTGCTGATTGTGGTCCTTCTGTGTTGTGCTGGCTCATGCGATAAACTATCAGGATGCAATGGCCATATGCAGAGTATATGGCCCTCCTGATCTTTTTGTGACGTTTACATGCAACACTAGGTGGAGAGAGATTGCCGATGCTTTGCAATATGAGCCAGCCCAGCAGCCCTGTGATCGATCTGATTCGATTGTGCGAGTGTTCAATATGAAAGTCGACAAATTCATAGATGATATCAAGGAGGGTGGGATGTTTGGTGTAGTACATGCAGGTGAGATATAGTATATAGGCTAGCACTCATGTTGCTCTTCAGCCTTTGTTATTGTTATGTCAGAGCTAAGTTGTTGCCCATGCAGTTCAGTACACTATAGAGTTCCAAAAGCGTGGCCTGCCCTATATACACTGTCATGTCTGGCTAGCTGATGGAGGCTCAGAGTTTAGTCGTTCTACCATTGATGTTGGGGCGATGCGAACAACCATGAGACAAGGTGAAAGCTCAATGAGAGCCATCACTATACTCCTTCTAGCAGACACTCCACAGAGTACAAGGAACAATGCTCATGATCAGGTAATTAGCTACATCTACCATTCTATGCCAATAGCACTTTACTTTTATTACAACTACATCTAGCATTCCATGCCATTTGCTCTTTACTATTATTACAACTACATCCTCACACTTTAAGTAAACTGAAATGTAGCAACTAGATGATGTTGTTCCCTTCAGTAGCCTTGCTTCCTAAATTTTAGTATACCTAGACACAGGACAAGAGGTTGGTTGCTACTGTTGATGCACCTGGTAATTCCTCTACAAAGATACAAAAAGGAATTACAAAGAAAAGGTTATTCCTAACAACAGCCTCTGTTTTTTGCTTCTGCCAGTTGGTTATTGAACATAAAATTCATATATGTACTTCTAGGTCCCGTCCATCCCCTAGCAAGGAAGTTCCTGAAAAGCTCTTTACTGGTGAAGAAACTGCAGATGGCAGTGGTGGCAGTGACAGTGGTGCAGCCACCTCTAATTAGAACAGGTACTTCGCTACTTTCATCAAGGTCCTGGGTCCTGCACATGACATATCATAGTATAGAACTCTTGCAACTAGGATGTTTGTACCATTCATCCTTTCAAATAATTTCATTTTATACCAGTGCAAAGTGATACAACCTTAGGTTTTGAGGGGTCAAATCATTCAAGCTGCATGATTAGGTCAAACATAATCTGAATATTGATTTCAATTGAGCATAATGTGGTATTTTTATGAGAAGGAAAATCAAAACAAGCACATGACACCAGTCCTATTTTGTTGGTCTTTTTTAATTAGCAATCTGTTTTTAGAAACCATTCAAGTCGCAGATCATTTAGTAGTTGCTGTTACATCTCAATGACACGTGCTGGACATTAAATTTATTATCCTTTTGCAGTTGAAGCAAGGATGCATGAGCAGTGAAGCTCATGTCATTTTGTCTCTACCAGTTGCGGCTGACTTTTGTGTACCCTTTGTCTCTGGCGAGAAGAGTCCAATGCATGGGATTTGGAGTCTGCATCGACCTCGGCTTGCAAACTGTGTAGTATGGTCAGTTAGTATTCAAAGCTATCATCTAGGTTGTTTGGTAGCTATGCATACTTGCTGCATGTAAATTTATGGTGCTCGGATTTGCTGTGACCTGTGATATTGCTTCTCCAAATGTCGTATGCCGGACAGACACCTGATGATAAGATAAATTTGTGCTTAGATGTAACCATGGTGATCAGATGTACTATGATGTTCATGAATCTAATGCCGGACAAACACCTGGTGCATACTTAGAGTTTGGTGCATAGACACATAATAGTTAGGATAGTTTGGTGCTCGGATGTGTTGTAATATTTATGATTCAAATACTGGATAGACACCTATATTAACATGTTGATGATGTGCTTGCTGCCAAATGTGGTGCTTTCGTGTTATCATGTATATAGTTTGATTATCATTTTTTATCATCTTATGATTACTAACATTTAATTGTTGAAACAGTAGGGCGCGCATCGCGCGCCGAATGTTCTAGTGAAGATTATAAGGACCAGGGTATCTTGGAGGGGTTATCTGTACCGTGTGATCTAGCCTGGAGATCTATGCATATGTCAGTTTGAGGCAGAGGAGTGGGGGACACACATGCAAATACGTAGAGCATACGATGGGACCTGAACCAATCGGAACGGAGGGTTCTGTACTGGGAGGCGCGAGTTAGGTGTAATGGTGCTCTGTACCAATTCGCGGCCTGTTGTTCAAAATTCGAAAACAAAACATGGGAGGATGGTCCTAACCTCCGTGATAGATCAGGGAAAAAATCCAGCAGCGCATAGTTGGTCCTGGTCATCGAGTTCGTCGCCCTAGTCGGCAATGGCGGTTCCAAAGGGGCGGGTTCGCCTGTCCGCCGAGGTAGTTGGTTCAAGGGAATCTCCGACCGCTATATTTGCGTACGGGGCAATGCATTCGAGAGTTGCGGAGGCGGGCATGCTGTGTGTAGGAGCAGAGGAAGGAAATTCCCCATTTCCACTACAGCGTGAAGATGAAAGCGGCGCAAGGGGGGATTCCGGAGTTTGTTGCAGTAAAGAAGCGAATAATCGAAGGTCAGGCGCTTCTAGTTGTTCTAAATTTTGCATTGCCTGTTCCTTGTGCTTTTTTCATTTCGTTCCTTATTTCTCACGCCGACTACGATTAAGGGTTCGGGATGGAAAAAGGCTGCTGAAACTAACCCCTAAAACATCTCTGCGTGGCATTGGGTCTTTCTCTTTCATTTTGTTTCCCTTTTTTTTTGTGGTCGAGCAGATATGCTGCAGGAAGCCATGATGTTTGGTTGGATGCGATGGTAGAACAATTTGATAGAAGGAAATACTTTGCAGACATGGGGTCTGGAATAGATTTGAATGTTGGGTTGGAAAGGTAATTTTTACCAGATTGGACATTTTGATGCAATCCTTCGTTTATGTACTGTTTTACAAGTTTGGCTTTGTTGGTTCCAGTAATAAAGACTCAACCAGCTGTCTTACTGGTTGCTGCAGCGAAGATAGTGGGTTTGCAGGGTCTGAATTAGCTCAGCCTAGCGAAGCATTCGCCACATACAGTTTTGTCAAAACTTATGCTCTGTGAGTTAGTACTTTCAGTTTAAGTTATAGATGGCCTGTTTATTTTATTGCTGCTGTGTCATGTTAGCTTGGTTAAAGTGCATCTAAAAATTCAGGATAAATCAAATGTATGTAAGGACAAATTTCAAGATATTACCAGTTTAATGAGGTTTAGTTAGTTGGTGGAGAGCATTACATTAACGAACCATCCAATTGGTGGAGGGCATTTTAGGGTCTTCTTCTATAGGTGTAGGATAGTGCGGGGTGAGTGATGTAGTAGAGCAGTAGAGGTGAATGCAAATTGTAAGAATGTAATAGATGTTTATTCCAATGGATAAGCTGGCATAATTTTGCTTTTGCAAAAGCTTTAATGCAGCGTGTATGAGTCATTCTATTCGCTTGTTGGTCAATATGGACATTGCAATACTAAATTTTTATTCACACGGCTGGGTTAATGAAAATGACTACTTTTTTGCCTAACATGCGTAGGCCTGACTTTGGGACGCATGCAGAAACAATAGGATCGACAAATAAGTCCTCCAAAAGGTACTGGATTAGGTACTTGCTTGTTAAATCAATTTAAATTCATATTAATTCTGTACAGACTGCAATTCCATGTTTTTTTTGGGTTTCAATTAATACAGAAATGAAGGAATATGAAAGCAAGGAACATGCATAGCAGATGCAGTGAAGAAGTTACGATTTGATCAGGAGGGCGATGTTGTGGAAACTGAAGGTGTTCATGAACAATGTAAATTGATGGGAAGTACCATTTGTGGCGTACGTATACGCGATGAAGATGGAATACAGTGCAACACAAACTTGGCAATTGTTAATTTTGAGGCAACAGGAATTAGCAGGTACGCAACAGAAAATTTTTCCCTACCGCTTACCTCTGCTAGGTGCGTTGGAAAAATATCATAACCTAGAAAAAGGGTAGACAATAAATGTTTGTTGTTGGTAACCACCTGCCAGGGGAACTGCATCTGAAATTATTGATCTGAATATGGCTGCTGCTGAGGTCTCCTTATCAGTTGATGGAGTTGAACACTATCCAGATGAGGGTGCCATAAGTATAGGTACCTCACACAGAGGTATAGCTGAAGGAAAGCAAGGCGTAGTCTGGAGGAAACGGTATGTTTATGTAAAGTATTGATTGTTCAAATACAAATTTGTTTACCGAACCATCCATCCAATGTTTGAATTGGTGGGTCATTTAAAATAATTGGCAGGAACACCAAATCTGAAGGACCAAACTTTAGGGTTCCTAATACTAGTAAGGGGAGTGCGTTGCAGCGAGCACTTTTGAAGTTTGCTGATCGGACAACCGATTATATTATCAACCCCTATGTTGGGACAGAATTTGATCACTGTGATGAGGCATATGAGTACTACAATTTGTATTCATGGGAGTGTGGGTTCGGAATCCGGTTGGGTAAGAAAAGGTGGTCAGAGAAGAAAAGGAAAAACAATCAACCGGATGGAACACGGTACCAGCTGGGCCAGGAATTCTACTGCAGCTGCCGGGTAATTTATGTTTGTGTGCTGTAACACAGTTGCATTGCCATATGACACATAAATGGAGGTGTTAATAAGATGTACTTGTTATCAAAGTGCTGATTGATCTGTTTGTGTGTAGGGGATTCCCGATGCAAATGTGAAAACAAGCTCATCGAAAACCAACTGCAAAGCGATGCTTCGCTTGCACCGTACACAAGATGATGGCTGGGTAGTTGTGGAGCACATTTCAGAACATAATCATCCTTTGTCACAAACCTGTGGTGAGAAGAAGCAGTAGCCATCGCATCATCATCTGGACAAGTACACCAAGGATCTGGTTCGTATGTTAAGAGAGAACAACATTGGTATTACCAAGCTGTATAGCATCCTTGGCGATTTCTTTGGGTGCATGCAGAACGTGCCTGCAACCAAGAGATGCTTGAAAACACTGTGTCAAAAGATAAACCGTGAGCAAGCAGAAGACGATATCAAGAAAACTTTGAATATGATAAGCGAGCTTCGTAGGAATGATCCTGGTTTTATGTTTAGTGTTGATACAGATGAGGATGGTCGGATAAAGACATTAATGTGGACCAACAGCCGAAGCAGGATGCAATACGAGCATTTTGGTGATGTAGTCAGCTTTGACACCACATTCAAAACAAACCTGTACGACATGCCATTTGGATTATTTGTTGGAGTAAACGATCATTTCCAAACTGTGTTGCTTGGCGGGGTGCTAATGACTGATGAGAAGATAGAGAGTTCCAAATGGGTCTTCCGGGAATTTGCATCACTCATGGGCGGAAAAGAACCTTCCACAATACTAACAGGTACCCTGTGTTTTCTTGTTTTGGTTAGTTGTTAGATACACTATAAAGTGTGCACTAGTTGACATAATGCATTTTTGTGAACTTCATTATGATGGGATAACTGATTTATTTACTAGATCAATGTCGAGCGATGGAGGTGGCTATTGCAGAAGAGTGGAGGAACACTGTACATCGTTGGTGTAAGTGGCATGTACTTAAAAGGGTGAAAGAGTGTGTGGGCACAAAATATACCAGCATTAAAGAGTTCCGCGACAAATTTCATCTCATGCTGAATGAGATGCTAACACCTGAAGAATTTGAAGGGAGCTGGCTTACTCTTTTGAAAGAGTATGGGCTTGAGAACAATGCTTTCCTTGCACAAATTTATGAAACAAGGAAGAAATGGGTAAAAAGTTATTTCAAAGGAGTGTTCTGTGCAAGGATGACAAGCACCCAAAGAAGTGAAAGCGCCAACCATATGCTTAAAAATATCCTTTCACCTGCTTGCACTCTACATCAGTTTTTGAAGCAATATATGAAGATGCAATATATCTGGGATGAGGATGAAAATTATGAGGAAAGGCGCAACAAACTTGTAAGTTAGCAATTATCACAGACATCTTTTGGCCTAAACATGCAAACTTTTTAAATGTTAGATCCCTTCAATGTGTATTTGCCAACTAATTACTGCTGCTGCAGAATGTGAAGAAAGTAACAACTGGTGGCCCTCTTGTAGTTCATGCCCATAATATATACACTCTGAAAGTATTTGGGCTTTTCTGCCAGCTCAAAGAAGAATCTGAGTTCTACCAAGCAAGTCTTTGCGAAGATGGCATCAATTATGAGGTTGAATATTATGATCTGAGTAGAGTTCAACGATGGTGCAAGGGGAGGTACAGAGTAGAGGTAGACGAGCTTGCAACAAAGTACACCTGCGAGTGCGGATTGTTTGAACATTTTGGTTTACCATGCAGCCACATACTAAGGGTAGGTTGATGAAATGCCTGATTGAGTACGTAACACAAAGGTTTTGAGCCAGCTGTCATTAATTTGAATATTTTTATGTAGGTTTTGATATATTCAGGTGTCCGAAGAATCCCAGGTTGCATGATTATGCAGAGGTGGACCAAACAAGCCCGTCATTTGTTGCCAGCAGATCTAGCACAGTACCAAAAGCACAACCCTGCTCTGTTAGCTCAAACATTCAGGCATTCGTCACTAATGCTGAAAGCGCTCCGTTTTGTAGAGATGGGAGACAGTAATGTACAAAGCCACAGCATTGCTATGAAGATACTGGATGATGGAATAGAGTGTTTGGCAGAAGTTTCTAAAGTCAAAGATGGGTTGGGTCTATCACATAACAATCTAGAAAGCTCTGATCCTGTGCCGGGATGTGGTCTGGTTGATGAATTTCCTCAGCGTGCACCAAAGCGGAAGAGAGAGCAGGGTCGGCCAAGTAACAAAAGGGACAAAGCTAGTCACGAAAAGCTCTCCAAGCGACCCCGTTTCTGTAGCGCGTGCCGTAGCAATGAGCACACATTGCAACGGTGTCTGAATCGTGACCCATCAATAAAAAGGGCTCGGAGGCCACCAACATGCAGCGGTTGTGGTATCAGTGGGCATACAGTTGATCGTTGTGGAAAGAATCAAGCAGCTGTACATCCTGAAGTAATGTTCCTGTAGGCCTGAAATTTGTCTGCTGTGTGTTGTCTTGTGCAGTTTCCTGTAGCTGATGCTGTATGGAACTTCTGGAAAATGTAATATAAATGTGGTTTAATCAAATTGTTTGAAGTACTAGTATGATCAAGTGGTGGTGTTTAGGTAGTCGAAGGTGTCCAGTGAGTGCATTGTTTGTGGCAGGACAAGCTGTCAATTTTGCAGTTTAGTATCATATGTTAGGTTATGAATGATGTGGTAACGCCTTGTTCAGAGACAGAAAGTTATATGTGTAGTGGACTGTGGTATATGTTAATTTGTTAACATTAAAAGATGGCAGATGCACCGTTGGTCATCATGGCGCGATTGAAAAATATTTTGGGCGGGAGTGCAAAGAGCACTAATTATTAATACCAATGAGAAAATGAATTGGAAATAACCAGTGCGTTGTAAGGGATAGTAATTAAACAGATCTAAAATTAACCACAACACAGCATTCAGGTGTTATCAAGTACATTGTGCCAGGTGTGGAAGTCTGGAACATACAGTTCAAGCACGAGCCAAGGGGGTAGTTGTGCTGCGCTCTGTAGTTTTGGCGCCTTGGCATTCGAAATTCAAAATTGGGTGGTAGCAGTGAGTTGGTTGTATATATATAGCAGACCTCAGTTCGAGATGTTCAAGGAGGAGGGAAGAGGTCCTCAGTCCAACAGGGATCGGCTCCGAACGGCTGAAACATGGCTGAACCTAACTCTGGCAGCTTGTCATCTGTTGTAAGTAAACATCAACTTTCTTTGTAAAAGAGTTTGCGGCCGTGCTAATTGTTTTCTTTTGCTGCTGACAAAAAGGGATCGGATCTGGAAATTGTTGATGAGCCAAAGATTGTAGGGCTGCAGCAGCACGCGGTGGAAGTTGGGGGCTCAAACAGCGGTGGATCCGGACTGTTCTCCGCTACAGATACGGTAACATATTTGTTAACCTGATGGAATGTACATCTCATGGCTGATCTATTACTTCTTTTTTGTAAACTTCTTATTTCTGTACAATCTGAATACAGGGATCAGTTATCGGACAGATTGGAGTCTCCTTGGGTGCCTCTGCTAACGACATAGCATGTTGTAGCAATGTAAGAAACAAATGGGTCTTGCAGCTAACTGGAAAGCATTTCCAACAGCTAAAACAAAAAAGCATGAATCACTTGCAGGTGCTGTTGAAAGGGATTGGAGATGGAAACGAGGGGTGCGGGGATTCAGGTGATGGTTGCGACCCAGTAGGTCCCATTCAGCCGGATTCGTCTATTGTGGCATCCCACACCAAAGGGTACAAGGTCGATGATGCTCCGTCTGATGATGTTGATGACGATGCGTCCAGCAGCCCTCCATCTAAGAAGGCTAGGGTTTCGTAATTCTACCTGGGGATTGGAAACTGCTTTTGGATGGTTTGTCATTTTGGGAATTGAGGCATGCATGCCCCAGTTGATGTTGGTACCTTTTGATTACAGAAGGATCTTAGCAGAAGAGCACTAGGGTTCGTGGTAGTGTTGTTAGATATCTAGGCAATTTTCGGTATATTTTAATTCCAAATATTAATATCAATTTCATGATATAGATGAGTGATAATGTGTGTACAAGATATGTGCATGTGTTCATGTTATTCTCACTAATAAGCATGAACAAAGAATTAAACCAGAGTAGGTTTAGTAAGTACTCCAAGGCGGGACCAGTGCCGGAGGCACCGGTTGCGCCGTTACCAGCTGGAATAGACATGCTATTCGACTCGAAGTAGCCGAACTATGTCGATGCAGGAAGATGTTCGCAGTGCAGTCCCACGAACGGTTACGCCGGGAAGTAGACGAAGTAGTCGTTCGCACGAGCGGTTACGCCGGGAAGTAGACGAAGGAGTCGTTCAGGGAGCGAGCAGTAGCGTCAAGACGCTCCCCAAAAACCTAATTGCCCGCGTCCCGTGCAGGACCTTCAGCGAGCAGAGGTTCCAGAGGCCCTGCTCTCGCTAGACCTGTGCGCGCAGTGCTAGCGGTGGGGAAGGCAGAAAGCAGCTGAGGGAGAAGGGAGAGGTCTCCTGAAGAGGAGTACCTGGATGAGTGCTTGAGATGAGTGAGGATGAGAGGAGAGGGTGCTGGTTTATATAGGCACGATATGCCTCAGGTTCAACGAACCTGGACATCATGAATGGCTTTGATGAGCGGCAGTTAATGTGCCTCAGGTTCAACGAACCTGGACGTCGTAAAGAGCCTTCAATGTCCGGTCATTAGTGACGACATTAACCCTCTGTTTTAATACTCTTTACTGCAAAACATCATTCTCATCTCAGCACATCCCGTCGCACCGCACCGCACCGCACCGCACCGCACCAGCACCTGCACGTCACGTCCGGCCGCGCACGCGCATGCGCACCGCACCGCCCGTCCGTCCGGCCGGCCGCACCGCGCCGCGCCGCGCCGCGCCGCGCCGCGCCGCGCCTCGGCCTCGGCCTCGGCCTTGGCCACGGCCCGGCCCGGTCCGGCTCGGCGAGGCGAGCGAGCGCGCGCGCGCGTGTGGTTCACCGTCCTCCTCTTACCGGCTTCACAAGTGGTGTACACGAAGTCCACCTTTTAAGTCGGTTGAGATCCTCCTCAATTCCCGGTACGGAATTAAGCATTGATTCCCTAGCATTAATAGTGGGCTTTAAATTCTTTTAATGCTTTAGAAGTAATGGGCCAAGCCCATTACTCCAACAATCCCCACCAAGAAATTCAAGCCACACTAGAAATACCCTCATTCCCTCATTGATATACCAGTATTCGACAGAGACTGTTAAGTTGAACTTCCATCTAGGACAAAGGCTACACTTATTCACAACTGTGCAATGGACTATGCCTTGAATTGCCAGTTTTGTGCAAACAAGTTTGACCAGAGCCCTACACTGGTACTAGGCTGCAAAAGCATCCCCGCGGTTTGGAGCTTATAAGTCATACTCCAGGCCCTTCATGAGTTTCTAGAGAATACCCAATTCTCATAGACCATGACCAGTGGTCAAACTCATATAGGTGTGTTCCTTTTAGATGTTCTGTAGGACAACATCTTTGTTTCAAGAAAACAACTCATTTGTTTAAAAGAAACCACCTGGCACACATTAAGGTATAGACCAACCTGCCATACAGATTAGAAGAGAAATGCACCTTATACACGGAATGAGCCCTTTTCACAAAGGTTCTCTTCTCACAGTCAGACTTTAGTTTATTTCACCATCCTAATTCACGGGATCTCCGATCACATAGGACATGTTTCCACTATAGAATGACTCACGTGGGTCTCAAGCCCAATTCCATAGATGCATTGTCTATCACATTTCGTGAAAGACCCTTTGTAAACTGATCTGCCAGATTTTTAGCCGTCTGAACATAGTCCAGGGCTATAACTCCGGAGTTTCTCAATTTTCTGACAGATTTCAACCGCCTTTTCACATGTCTAGATGACTTCATGTTATCCTTTGAACTATTCACCTTGACAATTACCGTTTGATTGTCACAGTTCATTAGGATTGCCGGTAACGGTTTTTCAACTATCGGCAAGTCCATAAGGAGCTCACAAAGCCACTCAGCCTCAACAGTGGCGGTATCTAATGCTGTGAGTTCTGCTTCCATAGTTGACCTCGTTAAGATGGTCTGCTTGCAAGACTTCCAGGAAACAGCTCCACCACCAAGTGTAAACACATATCAACTTGTGGCCTTTATCTCATCAGCATCAGAAATCCAATTTGAATCACTATACCCTTCTAGTACCCTTGGGTACCCGGTGTAGTGAATTCCATAGTTCATTGTCCCCTTCAGATAGCGCATTACTCTTTCAAGAGCCTTCCAATGATCATCTCCCGGGTTTGAAACAAACCGGCTCAGTTTGCTTACAGCAAACGAGATGTCAGGTCTTGTAGCGCTCGCTAAATACATTAATGAACCAATGATCTGAGAATATCTCAGCTGATCTCGCATTATCCTTTTGTTCTTTCTAAGAATTAAACTGGCATCATATGGTGTTGAGACAGGTTTATAGTCGCTATAACCAAAGCGACTTAACACCTTCTCCACATAGTGAGACTGTGTAAGAATCACCCCACCATTGATCTCTTTTACCAGTTTTATATTAAGGATAACATCAGCTTCTCCCAGATCCTTCATCTCAAAATTTTGAGATAAAAACTCTTTGACTTCCTTAATCACATTAAGGCTAGTGCCAAAGATCAGTATGTCATCCACATACAAGCACAAAATCACTCCTTCAGCTCCACCATAGCGATAGTACACACATCTGTCAGCTTCGTTCACAACAAAGCCGGCAGAGGTCAAAGTTCTATCAAACTTTTCATGCCACTGCTTAGGCGCTTGCTTGAGACCATATAAAGATTTTAACAACTTACAAACCATTCCTTCTTGACCCTTTGATACAAACCCATCCGGCTGATCCATATAGATCTCCTCTTCTAACTCTCCATTGAGGAAAGCCGTCTTAACGTCCATCTGATGAATGAGAAGACCATAAGAGGCTGCCAGGGAAAGTAACACTCGAATTGTGGTCAATCGGGCAACTGGTGAATAAGTGTCAAAGAAATCTTCTCCTTCTTTTTGGGTATAACCCTTGGCTACAAGCCTAGCCTTGTACTTTTCAATAGTACCATCTGGCCTAAGCTTTTTCTTGAGCACCCATTTGCATCCAACCGGTTTACATCCATAAGGACGTTCAACGACCTCCCAGGTTCCATTAGACATAATAGAATCCATCTCACTCCTTACTGCTTCCTTCCAATAGTCAGCATCAGGAGATGAATATGCCTCTTCAATGGTTCTGGGTGTATCATCTATGAGGTATACAATGAAATCATCACCAAAAGACTTTACAGTCCTTTGTCTCTTGCTCTTTCTCGGAGCATCATTGTTATCCTCCTCAGGATTTTCTACAAGTGTATGTTCATTGTGTTCTATCGGCTCAGCAGAGCCATCATCCTCGATGAACTCTTGCCTAGATGAACTTGTTTCATCTCTCATGGGAAAAATGTTTTCAAAAAATGTAGCATCTCTGGACTCCATTATAGTACCAACATGCATGTCAGGTACTCCAGATTTCACTATTAAAAATCTATATCCAACGCTGTAAATAGCATAACCTAGAAAGATACAATCCACAGTTTTAGGTCCAAGCTTACGTTTCTTGGTTATTGGCACACTCACTTTTGCCAAACAACCCCATGTACGTAAGTATGACAGTGTTGGCCTTTTCTTCTCCCATTCCTCGAATGGAGTTATCTCTTTATTCTTTGTAGGAACACGGTTTAGGACATGACATGCAGTCAATATAGCCTCACCCCACCATTCCTTGGAAAGTCCCGCTGTATCTAACATGGCGTTAACCAAATCCGTTAGAGTGCGGTTCTTTCTTTCGGCAACCCCATTTGACTGAGGTGAATAGGGAGGCGTCCTTTCATGAATAATACCATGTTCCTCGCAGAATAAAGTAAATAAATTTGAGAAATACTCGCCACCACGATCTGACCTAACTCTTTTGATCTTTCTCTCAAGTTGGTTTTCTACTTCAGCTTTATAGATTTTAAAGTAGTGTAAAGCTTCATCTTTTGACTTCAACAAATAGATGTAACAAAATCTAGTACTATCATCAATCAAAGTCATGAAATATTTTTTACCACCTTTTGTCAACACTCCATTCATTTCGCACAAATCGGAATGAATTAATTCTAAGGGTGCCAAGCTCCTTGCCTCCGCGGTCTTATGAGGCTTACGAGTTTGTTTTGATTCAACACATACATGACACTTAGAATTTTTGACAAAAGTGAACTTTGGAATTAAGCTCAAATTAGCTAAGCGCATCATACAACCAAAATTAACGTGACAAAGCCTCGAATGCCAAACATTTGTTTCATCAACATTAATAACATTGTATGCAATTTTATTACAAACATCTGACAAAGAAAGACGGAACAAGCCTCCGCTTTCATAACCTTTTCCAACAAAAGTACCAAACTTAGACAAGATACATTTATTGGACTCAAAGACTAATTTGAAACCATCTCTACACAGTAGAGAGCCGCTGAATAAATTTTGTGGGGACATGCTGCACGTTCTTCAGCTGCACGGTCTTCCCCGAAGTAAACTTCAGATTTACCGTACCAACACCAAGAACACGCGCATGTGATCCGTTCCCCATCAGCAAGGAGGAAGTCCCGCCGGTCTGGTAAGAAGAGAACAAAGAAGCATCAGCACAAACATGAATATTAGCACCAGTGTCAACCCACCACTCGGGTGAACCAAAGACTGAAAGAACAGTAGGTAATAAATTACCGTACCCCGAAGTTCCTCCAGGCTCGCTAATAACCATGTTGGCGGAGTCGTTGCCTTTGCAGTTCAGACACTTTGCAGCAAAGTGATCCGTACTAGCGCACACATAGCAAGCTCCCGTCTTCTTCTTCTTCTTAAAAGTGGTGTCTTCTTAGTCTTTGGTTGGTTCTGCGGTGGCTTTTTCTTGTTCTTGTGGGAGTTGTTCTTCTGAACAAGATTGGCACTTGAAGCACCAACAACTCCTTTCCCACGTATGTCCTTTGCTCTCGCCTTCTCCTCAACATCAAGAGTCCCTATGAGTCCATCTATTGTGAACTCCTGTCTCTTGTGTTTTAGAGAAGTAGCAAAGTCCCTCCAAGAAGGTGGCAGCTTAGAGATTATACCTCCGGCCACAAACTTATTGGGTAACACACATGGGGACTCTTTGCTGCAATTTTTGAGATCTTTTGCCAGAGTATGTATTTCATGAGCCTGTTCCACTACAGAACGGTCTTCGACCATCCTGTACTCAAGGAACTGCTCCATGATATACAACTCACTCCCGGCGTCAGATACTCCATATTGAGCCTCAAGAGCATCCCACAATGCTTTGCTAGTTGGCAGCCGGATATAAGAATCCACCAGGTTATCACCGAGAACACTAATGATCAAGCCTCGAAAGAGAATATCAGCCTCATCGAACGCACTCCCTTCCTCTGGAGAGAATTGTTCAGGCTTACCCTCTTTCACATGGATCACTCTCGATAGTGTTAACCACAGTATAAGCCGCTCTTGCCAACGTTTATAATTTGAACCATCAAAAGGTGGTGGTTTGATTGATGCAGCAAAGCTAGATACCGAAAGCCTATTAACACAATTAGGTTTTTGGATTGTTAGATATCTAGGCAATTTTCGGTATATTTTAATTCCAAATATTAATATCAATTTCATGATATAGATGAGTGATAATGTGTGTACAAGATATGTGCATGTGTTCATGTTATTCTCACTAATAAGCATGAACAAAGAATTAAACCAGAGTAGGTTTAGTAAGTACCCCAAGGCGGGACCAGTGCCGGAGGCACCGGTTGCGCCGTTACCAGCTGGAATAGACATGCTATTCGACTCGAAGTAGCCGAACTATGTCGATGCAGGAAGATGTTCGCAGTGCAGTCCCACGAACGGTTACGCCGGGAAGTAGACGAAGTAGTCGTTCGCACGAGCGGTTACGCCGGGAAGTAGACGAAGGAGTCGTTCAGGGAGCGAGCAGTCGCGTCAAGACGCTCCCCAAAAACCTAATTGCCCGCGTCCCGTGCAGGACCTTCAGCGAGCAGAGGTTCCGGAGGCCCTGCTCTCGCTAGACCTGTGCGCGCAGTGCTAGCGGTGGGGAAGGCAGAAAGCAGCTGAGGGAGAAGGGAGAGGTCTCCTGAAGAGGAGTACCTGGATGAGTGCTTGAGATGAGTGAGGATGAGAGGAGAGGGTGCTGGTTTATATAGGCACGATATGCCTCAGGTTCAACGAACCTGGACATCATGAATGGCTTTGATGAGCGGCAGTTAATGTGCCTCAGGTTCAACGAACCTGGACGTCGTAAAAAGCCTTCAATGTCTGGTCATTAGTGACGACATTAACCCTCTGTTTTAATACTTTTACTGCAAAACATCCTTCTCATCTCAGCACATCACGTCGCACCGCACCACACCGGCACCTGCACGTCACGTCCGGCCGCGCACGCGCACGCGCACCGCCCGTCCGGCCTCGCCGCGCCTCGCCACGGCCTCGCCACGGCCCGGCCCGGCCCGGCGAGGCGAGCGAGCGCGCGCGCGCGTGTGGTTCACCGTCCTCCTCTTACCGGCTTCACAAGTGGTGTACACGAAGTCCACCTTTTAAGTCGGTTGAGATCCTCCTCAATTCCCGGTACGGAATTAAGCATTGATTCCCTAGCATTAATAGTGGGCTTTAAATTCTTTTAATGCTTTAGAAGTAATGGGCCAAGCCCATTACTCCAACAAGTGTAGCCTAGGAAAGTCAGTACCCATTGGTATCCTGTAGGGGAACATGGGGGGGGGGCACATGTACCTGCTTTTTGTGGTGTAAGCACCTGTGAGGGAGTACTATTTTGGAAGGCGCGTCTGGCTGGGCTAGAAAATGCGTGTGCATTACATGTAGAAAAACTTAACCATATGTAATGATGGATCAAGAAATGTATGAATGTTACTTTTGAAGTGTTTCTCGAATATTTTATTAGGCTGTTATTTTTAAAAGAATTATAGCAGTAAAAGAAGGTGTTAGTGATACGAATTAATGATCACCTACCCCCTGAAGTGATGCTTGATGGCTGAGGTCATGCAGTCCAATAAAATAAAATACAGATTGTGCGGTCCAATTAAAAAAGACGAGTGCGTGAGGCGTTACTAATACAGACCGCCAGTACCACAAAGAATCCCCAACCCCTCCCCCCAACAAACAGAAAGGGAGGTAGGGGGTCACGGTGCACTGTAGGATGAGCGGAGCGGAGGATCGACCATCGGATCCGTGAATTAATCCGGATATTTGATCGATCCATTATGGCTCGCGTGCAAAGGTACACATTTCCATTCCCCCCCATCATTGATCCAGATTAGGGTTGGAAAAAGTTCTTGGTGGAGCCATTTCACGCGCATTCGTACATTCGTCCGCTTAATGCTTGTGCGTCTTTGTGTAGGATAGCGACAGCAGATGGATCCTGGAGGTGGATCGACTCCGACGAGCGCGGGGAGTCGTGCGGTAACCCGCAGTGCAATGAGAAGCAGAGCCATAGGCACAGCGGGTGCTAGTGGACAAGGAAGGGACCAGCCCAAATCAAGAAAGCGACTCTATGAGAAGCTGAAGCAGAAGAAGCCCACGGATTCGAGTAATGTCTGGGCTAGCAGCACAGGTGGTGGTGACGGATGCAAAACAGGTGAACCCCTAGACTTTTGCCCTTTGAAGTTCCATGGATGCTCATCGTCAGATGCTGTTCAGGAGGTAATAAGCACTTTCGACTCGAGGAAATTATCTATTTTAGACAAGGTAGGGTTGGGGGGGATTGCAGTACTTGAAACTGGGCTTCCATAACAGCAGGCATTTAGTGTTCTGGATGCTTAAGAGAACTGATGTGCATAGCATGACTGTGAAACTAGGGGATGGTTCATGTGTGAGCATGAGCATAGGTTCAGTTGGAAGAATTTTGGGGATTAGATGTATCAGGAGGGAGATAGTGACAAGTTCAAGTAAAGCATCAGAGTATGTGAAATGTCGTTTGCGTGAATGGTTTGGAACTGACGACAGCAAGGAGTACCCGGATTTAGATGATTTGCGCAAGGTGTTGTACCGCCAGTATGGTGATGATATGTCTGCGCATGATGAGGAGACTTTTATGATTGCTATAGCTGGGCTGTGTTGTGCATACCTGTTCGGGCCTCCAAACAGAACAGCCGAAGTCCCCAGAGACATATGGCAGTTCATCGCTTATCCAAATAAGTTGTTAGATTGCAACTGGGGTGGATATGTCCTGTCAGTTCTGCAGAATTGTGCCCGTACAGTGCAATTGAACATGAGGAACAATCCAAACTCAATTAAACTTGGCGGGTGTTGGCTATATCTACAGGTTAGAATGTTTTAAATTTATCCATAACTTTTATGGTGAGGAAAATCTTGTAATTAACTTTCTAGTGACGGTGCAATTGTCGGCAGCTCCTTTACATGGACAGTGTTGATCTAGAGAGCAACAACATCCCCTGGAGCTGGTGCCCCAGGGTTCGGTGGTACGGGACAAGAGTCATGCAAGAATTTAACAATCACTTTGAGAAGTGCAAAGGGTTGCAGGCTAAGGAAGCGTACCTAAACAGGAAGGTCGTTTAGTTGGATTCAGTCAGTTTGGTTTTATATATTGGCACTGCTGCTACAAATTACATTTAATCTTGTCTTGGTTTTCAATTTGCAGCGCCGTAGTGCAGATGAGCATGACAAAATGCCAATGCCCCATCTCAACGATCCTGTCAACTGTACTCGACAGCAAGGTGGTACCGACGATTGTGGTACAGGTAGTGGACAAGAGGGAGACGTGCCGGAATCGAATGTCGTACCCCCAATTAGCCTATAGGTAAATAAAGTACAGCAAGTTAATTTAGGAATTAAATTTTGAACATCCTGGAAATGTAAATGTTTTACGGGAATATTCTGATAACCAACTATGGCAGAAACTTCTTGGGAAAGTTAACAATGGCCTCAGCCGTATTAAGTCCCAGCTTGAAGCAGCACCTCAAGCTGCGCATGAAGAGAATAAGAGGAACTTTGATGAGCAGGAACAACAAATAAGCCATCTGTCGGAAGATATGCAAAAAGTGGTGGGTCAGCTTAGCGAGAGTCTTACTGAAGCCCTCAGTGCATACATATCTACACAAGAAGGTGCGAACGATAAACAGGCTTGCGACGGCATGTGTTCATTGCTTTATACTTGTTCATATAAATAGCTTGACATGTTAAGAAGAAAGGGATTTCATTAATATTATGAGGATATGTGTTTTTTTGTTTACTGGAATGAAAAAAAATATGCAGGGCAAAAACCAGCTACTGAAGAAGTACGTGCCACATCCCACAAGGCTAGGACAAGTGATACTTGTGGAAACATGAAAGATAGCCATGATTCGGGTGTACATGTACAAACCAATTTTGGAAAAAAATTAACCCGCAGCGAACGTACTAGTGAACCAATAGGTAACAATAATTCTAAAATACATTAGCATTGAGCATGTATAGAATAATTGGCATTGCGTTGAACACTAACACGCTCTTAAACTAAAAGGTCAATGGGCAGCGAAGCCTTCGATTGGGAAGCGGCATGATCCGGACAAGCCCTGTACAGAGGACGAGGATGCTGCAAAGGTTTCACCGGTGTTTGATGCTACACCAGCAACTGCAAAAAGTAAAAACAAAAAAAAACAGGATTAGATGCCAAAGCATTATGTATGTGTGCGATATGGAATATGAGCTAAGGAAGCGCTTCATTTTGATGATTCAGCTCCCAGCCCAGATGTGAAGTGCAGCATCGGGCCTAAATGCAACACTGGATGCTGGGTTGGAGACAGCATAAAATCAACCACACCATCAGCACAATCTGATGAAGGTAAGAAAACTGCAATTTAATAGTTGCCTATAAATTTCATGTACTGGCATTACAGATTCTATTGATATGAGTTTTGTTGTTGGAAAAATCATTAGGGACTGAATATAGCAAGCCCAATTTTGACGTCACACCAGAAAATAGAGGTGTGCTCCTCCTTAATTTTCAACGACCTAAACTGTAAAGAAGGTTTTTAGATTTGATTGTCTGCTTTTTTTTTTAAATATGTGAGTTGTGATTGCAAAGGTGGTGCACCAGAGTACGCTAGGACGACCAGCGATGGGGGCGATGATGTCGTACAATCTATGGCCGGCCGCGAAAGAAGTAAGGCATGCAGCAACCAAGGGTGTACGTAGCATATTATGTTATGATCGTGCAACTTAGCATTTTATGGAAACTTAAACAGCACTAATTCTTGCAGGGTCACCGAGAATTAAGAAAGGTGCAGTCAAACCGAGTGTGCAGAAAAGAAAGAGGTCTCCTGATTCATCAGTGCCGAGATAGGGGAGAATTTTGAAGAAACAAACAACAAGGAAGACTCGTGTAAAAAGTGATAGCGCTAAGTTCAGTAGCGATGACTTAGAGAAAGAATCAAGTTCTATTATACCAGTAGGGCTGCATGGGGTGACTCCAATAAAACGTCATGTCATACAGAGGCAGGTGGCTCCGTCACCATTTGACCTGAACCTCATCCCAAGAACCAGAAGTGTATCAGTGGCCCAAGAATTTTTCAGATCCTTTACAGAAGATGAGTCTGCCGATTTAAATAGGTGATCAAATCCACACATCGTTGCGTTGAAAAGTACATAAAAGAATGTCCGTACATGCAGGAATGACAAGTAACGTCCCCAAGGCATTTTTTTTGCAGAGCTTGGTTTGTGCATGACAAACCATGGACAATCAAGCTGATGGGAAGGGAACTTTGGATGGCATTTGTGAAAAGGGGCCCCATTTCAACAGAATTGTTCGACGCAATTACAAGGTTACTGCAAGAAGAAGATGCAACCATGTACAGAGATTCGAGATGTCAGGAACGGCAGTGGCGTCACCTTATACCTCCATGCTTTGGGGTACAGTTACTACACCAAAGCCCTGCATTTGCGTACAAACCTGCTATTCCTGTTTTAATTTAGAATTTACAACGTGTACAGGATTTAGTTTACAGCGTACCGGGTGACGGAATCGCCCAACAGATCAATGAGCTATTCCTGGGTGCACACCTAAATAGCAACGCTGAACATTGCCGAATGGTAAACATGTTAAACTACAGGATGCTTGACATTTCAAATACAAAATTTAACATACCATTACCTTTACGTTTTTGCAGTTAATGCTGCCAACAGCTATTTGTGGTCACTGGTCATTGTACGTGTGGGATCTGGAAAATCACAGAATTCATGTCATGGATCCGGTGCTAGGGAAGAAAAACCGGGATGCTCAGCATGCAGTACACTCGCAAGTAGTTGGAACTTTGCATGAAAAATTATTTGATTGCATAGTGGAACTTTTCAATGGGTTTAATGAGTCTCGAAGGAACTACAAGATGGCATTCTACAACTTCGCACATGCTGGCGTCGCAGCGTAAGTTGATAGAAATGATATCTGCTAACTATTAATATATTTTGAGTATTATAAATCTGTAATAACTCTTACCTAAATGTCAGTGATGAAGCAGCCTTCTATGTTTGCCATTACATAAAATGGTTTGATGGAGAAAAATTAAGATACACTGTTGATGAGGTAATCAGAAAGGAATCTTCAATTTTTCGGTGTTTTACATTTACCAAATAATGCTGACAATGTTTTCATTTTTTCACAGACCACAATTAAAAATGCGCGGATGTGTACCCTTTACAATCTCCTGCATATGGAATCCAACAAGGGGTGGACACCTGCGTATATGTCAAAGATTGCCTGAAATTAAATCGGTGGTTGGTAGTAACTTAAAGCCGTTGATAATATCTGGATGTTGCAACATCTTGGTCCAGTTTGTAGAATAATTTGTGTATCTGGGTGTAATGTGGAAGTTATGAGGATGTGGGTGTCTGAATGGAGATTACTGACTAAACCCAAGTAGTTTTTAAAACAATTATATATGTATCGTACAATGTGATGGTCTGTGAACTAATTCCACGCACACTGATGACATGTCGCTGGTGGCGAAGTTCTTTTGGCTTGTCGCACAGGGGCGGGCCCAGGATATGAGGTATGGGTATTCAAAATTTTAAAGGCTAAAGTTTTTTAAATATTTGATCACTACATTACTATCTATTTATCAAAAATTCAGGAGTATTTAACAATTGCAAGATTGCAAGAATCAATTCACAAAATATGAAAAAAAATCTTCACTTTTATTGTACTGCGGCCTGCTACAGTGTTGCCGCCTTGGTCCCTAGCTGAGTGCGAGTGCACCCGCGACTTGTGGAGACTGCCCTAGGCCGTGCATGGTCTTAGCGCGTGGGCGTGGCACTGCCAACCGCCGCGCCTGCACTGGGCTGCCAACTGCTGCACAGAGCTCAGCCTGGTCTACACGCAACTCGTTAGTGGCCCGTCGGTGTCCATCCTATGTCCGTGGCTGGCCGGAGTCCGTTGTCGCCTACCTACGCCTGGCAGTCTAGGGTTCCTTGGTAGCCGCTCAGACTCGGGCTCAGCTATGGAGATGGGAGGTTTGGGGGTGAGAAGTCTGGCCACTTAGAGCAACTCCAACAGATTGATTTTCTCTTTTTCTTTTTCCACCTTTTCTCAATATAAGGGATTGATGGTGAAAAAACTTGCTCCAACAGATTGATTTTTTATCTCTCTTTCCCCTATATTTTTTCTCAATCCCCAATAACATTTCCCCAATCCCCAATAGAAAGGGGAGACAGCCGCGTCTCCCTTTCCTCGTTGCTTCATCGTCCCGCCGTCGCCTCCCTGCCCGTTGTCGCCCGTCGCCTCCCGCCATCGCCGACGGCTGCCGGGGATCTCACAGTAGGCTGACCGGGTGGCGGGGAAGATCTCGGAGCATGCCGACGAGGTGGCGGGGGAGATCTCAGAGCACGCCGACGCGGCGGCGGAGGCCTCCGAGCATCCGCCATGAAGCCTCCACTAGCAGGCGCAACACGCGAAGCAGAGGGAGTGACCAAGCAATCAGGAACCACCGCTTTGCCTTTGCCAGCAGCGCGCGGAAACAAAGGGGGGAGCACCGCCGAGGTCATCGCCGGCTGCGGGGGTGAGCTCGGGGTAGGGGAGAGGAGGGGAGGGGATCGGGGGAGGGGAAAGAAAGAGAAGATGTGAATGACAGGTTGACCCCACGTGACAGGAGGAGGGAAAGGGGAAAGGAAAAAATCTAGCTGCTGGAGCACTTCTCCCCTATAAGTTGAAAATAGAAAAGGGGATTTCCCTATATGATGAGAGAGGGAAAAGGGAAAAATCAAGCTATTGGAGTTGCTCTTAGCTCAGTTAAGCAAAGTTTCAGTTGTTGGCCGTGAGGGCTATGTAAGTCATCTGATTGTGAGAGGGATGAGGGAGGTGGACTTGCTATTTTTTATTGGATCGGGTGAGAGAAGGAGAAATGATAGGCCTATATACAGTGAAATTTTTGTTTTTTAAACTATATATATGATATACTACACGTACAAATTTGTTTGCTAAAAATCATGGGTATTCACTTGAATACCCTTGAATTACATTGGGCCCGCCCCAGTTGTCGCACGGGTTCATTTGTGTGAGAAGAAAACTGAATTTCTTTTGACGGACTGCATGGTAAACCTGCTGCAAGGGATTCCATATGTTTTCTTTTGACGGACATGTCGCTGCTGGCGAACTGAATTTCTTTTGACGGACATGTCACTGCTGGCGAACTGAATCACAGAACTTTCTGCAAGGGATTCCACAGACCGTGCTCACGTGCTTGGCATAGTATATTTTGTTTTTTTAAAAAAAAATTGGGGCCCAGACGCATCCTGGTGCGTCCATAAATGTATACCATGGTACAAGCACAGATGGGCCAAGGCCATTCTCCACCGACACCTCAGTGAAACCGACGGCCCCCTCCCACCACTACACCACCAACCCGCCCCCCTCCCACCCGAGCAACCTCCATCCAAATCGTTCTTACTTCTCCAACCCTAAGTCAGCAAGGAAAAGTGCTGATTTTGCTCGTTTTATTGGAGAAAGCCGTTCAGGTCCGGTCGGCCGAGAAAAAGGTAACGTGAAATCTACAAGCAGATGTATTCTTTTTATTTGATTTAGGGTCTACCGTTTGACTCCCCCGGAAGCTGCAACGTTCATAACAGATCTGCATCCTAGGAAAGTAGTCTGTGTATAGCTTATGCATTTTGTTGACTTGTTCTTACACCGTTCGGAGATCACAGAATCAATGGCATGGTACGTGGTTTTCCGAGGTAGGAAGCCGGGTGTTTACCGCGACTGGCACGCTTGCAATGCGCAAGTGTCTGGCTTCAGCAACTGCTCTTTCCGCAGCTACAGATCACAAGATGAGGCATTGGCAGCTGTCGTGGTGCTGCAAACCACAGCCGGGTGGCGGAAGGCACCCGCCCTAGCCCAGAGGGTGTGAACTCGGGGGTTAGCTAGTCCCAGTTAGATCTCACTCAAGAACACGATGAACACAGCAAGATTTAGAGTGGTTCGGGCCGCCGGAGCGTAATACCCTACGTCCACTGTGCGTTGTATTGCCCTCCCACGAGAGTGAGAGAGTTTTGGAGAGCTTGTGTGTCCGGAGCGAGCGCCTCCCTTTTATATCTCAAGAGAGGTGCGTACATGGCTGTTGGGTCCCCGACAGGTGGGCCCAACAATGTAGTATAAAATAACGTACTGTTCATACATTATGGTGTCGCAGGCAAAGGAGATCTCTCTCCTGGAATCCCTTGCCTGCTCCTGGAGTCCCTCGTTCATCATGTCCAGGCGCTGTCTTGTCGGGACGAAGCCAGACGTAGCTAGTGGCGTCGCCTGCCACGTAGCTGAGCGGGCTGTGTAGCTTGCGGCGTAGGCGGCATGATGAAAAAGTGCCGTGCCATCATATCCATTTAATACTGCAGACGGGCTCTGCGCGGGTGCGGCACAGGCGGCTGCACTGTGTACCTTGGTAATACGCGGTGCACAGTGAGGCCTGACAAAGGCTGTCCCGCGTGCCGCGGCGATAGAGCACGCCTCAACCATCCGCATTAAATGCGGTGGGTGGGCGAGTCTCCTAGCGGAGGACTCGCGTACGAGCCCGCGCTCGTGCCTCCGGGACACGTGGCGGCTCCGGACCCCGACGCGGTAAGGGGGGTCCGGATGGACGCAGGAGGTCCCGGACCCCTATGGGGGGTCCGAGGCCTCGACTGTCAGCTCGGAGCTTCCCTTCCTTAGAGACACGTGGCGTCTCCGGACCCATCCCCAGGCGGGGAACGGGTCCGGGGCCGTTGGCCTGGTGAGGAAAGAGCCTGACCCGTGGGGCCTGGCTACTCCGTCCTTTGCGCGCAGTTACGGATAACTACGCGGGTCCTGCCTTGCTGCAGTAAGAGTAGGTATCCCTGCTACAGGGTACCGACAGTGGCCCCCGGGCCCACCTTGGGGGAGGTACGAACCCGCAGGTGGGGCCACTACTGCGATTTGGCTCTGCATAGCTTGAAGCTTCTTGCTGCAGGGGTCTTGACCGGCTTTGACCATCCATCGGGTTGTTTGCTGCCTCATCACATCGCAACGGCTTATTGACTCATGGCCCCCACGCATAGTGGTTCACCTAGTCACGCGCGCGACGCTCGGCATTGTTGCGGCCGGAGTAAACGGATCATTTACCACCGGCGCAGTTCCCGAAAAGCTCGGCCACGCCAACACTTAATACGCGCACGTCAGCTCAGCTTCCGCCTCGCTCCGCGTGCGCACGGGCGACGGTTCAGATCCCGTCTTTTCGCACCCTTGTTGGTTACCCGCTCACCCCGACAGGTGGGCCTGGGCCCCCATGTCATGGACTGGGCGGGTAACACCAGGCGCGGGCGTCGCTTGGGTTCCGGCGACGGTTCCGGGGTGCGCCGGTTGAGTCAGGCTTTATAATGGGGCGAACCGCATTCCGCGGTTACTTTCCCGCATTCGCCTTCTTCCTTCCAACCTTTGCGCCCTTTTGCCTTCGAGCTTTCCTTGCCCCTTTCTCCCCTACGCAGGCTGCTCCTCACTCCACCGAGCGATGGCATCGGGGTAGATCCTCAGATTGTGCTCGATCACTTCCCTGGGAATCCCGGGCATCTGTGACGGTTCCCAGGCGAACACGTCGACATTTGCCCGGAGGAAAGCGATGAGCGCGTCTTCCTATTTCTCCTCCAGGTTCCCCGCGATGCGGGTGGTCTTGGTGGAGTCCGCTCCAATTTGCACCGTCTTCACGGGAACATGGTCCGGATCGGACGATTGGACCTTGGGAGCCTTTGCAGGCGCCTTGGGTTGCGAGGTGGATGGATCCTCCTCGGAACGTGCAGCCTCCACCGCCAGAGCATGCAGTCTCTCAACTGCAGCGACAGCAGCGGTGCGGTCGCCCTGCACGGTGAGGACTCCGGCAGGGGTAGGCATCTTCAAGACCAAATACCCGCAATGAGCAATGGCCATGAAGCGGTAGAGTGCCGGTCGGCCAATGATGGCGTTGAACGGGAGGTTCACCTCCGCAACATCGAACAGAACGCTCTCTGTGCGGAAGTTCTCCTCGGTCCCAAACGTGACCGGCAATGTGATGCTCCCCAGAGGGAACACCGGGTGTGGGCCCACTCCAGAGAATGGGCGAGAGGGAGTCAGCTTGGACTCCGGGATCTGCTGCTGCTTGAACGCTGCATAGCTGATGACATTGAGGCCAGCCCCACCGTCAATCAGCACGTGATAGAGCCTTACGTTGGATATGACAGGAGCGGTGACTAGAGGTAGTACACCAGCTCCGGCCATATTCTCCGGGCAGTCGGATGGCCCGAAAGAGATGGTGGTGTTCATCCACCTCTGGTACGGCGCCGCCTTCGGGACCCCCGCCTTCACCGAAAGGACCTCCCGGCGAAGGGTTTTCACGTCCCGTCGGGAGACAAGCTCCCAGCTTCCGCCGTACATTACGTACAGCTTCTTGCGGCGGTCGCCGTTATCAGAATCGGAGTCGTCGTCGTGGTAGACGCCCTTCAACTCTCGAGCGGGGGATTGGTACCCCAGCTCCTTCTCCCCGGCGGCGGCCCCGCTGTCGGAGGCCTTCTCCTTGCCGGCCCGCTGGTGAGGAGGGGGTGAGCCGTCTTTGGAGGACTGCACACGCCTCCCACTGACCCGCTTCGCGAGCTTCTGGATCTTGCGGCAGTCAGCGGCACTCTGGCGAGCGGTGGGATGCACTGGGCATGAACCTCCGCTTCCACCTTGAGGGCGAGGGCGTTTGCCATGTGCATTCTGGCCCCCAGCCATTGCTGCCGCAGCCGGCGCCGCCGCTGGCGCTGCTGCTGCAATGACTGGTCCGCCAGATTGCGGTTCTCCGCGATTCCGGTTCTTGTTCTTCTTCTTCTTGCCACCGCCCTGAGCGGTAGCACCGGAGCCGCCAGCCTTGGCGTCTCCGTCTTGGGGGGCTGAGTGCCATGCACAGCCCTCAGCGGCCCTGGCACACTTGTCTGCCAGGGAGAAAAGCGTAGTGACGCTTTCCACCTCGTGCGTCGCCAGCTTCTCGAGCATCTTCTCGTCACGTACCCCTTGGCGGAAAACAGTGATAATAGATGCGTCTGAGATACGAGGAATGGTACCCCGTACCTTGGTGAAGCGCGAGATGAAGGCCCAGAGCGTTTCTCCGGGTTTTTGCCTCACGGCGTGAAGGTGTGCCTCCACACCATGCTGCTGGTACGCACTGGCGAAGTTCGCTATGAACCTCACACAGAGCTCTTCCCAGGACTGGATCATCCCAGGTGTGAGGTTCATGAGCCAGGTCCGGGCTGGCCCAGACAAGGCTACATGAAAGTAGCTTGCCATGACGGCGCCGTTACCACCAGCCGCTGTGATGGCGGTAACGTACACCTGCAGGAACTCCGACGGGTTAGTGGTACCGTCGTACTTTTCCGGCAGGTGGGGGCGGAACTTGGATGGCCATGCCACTGCGCAGAGGTGCTCCGCCAGCGCAGCGCAGCCCACCCCAGCAACTGGTGCGCCTGGCTGTATCCGGGCGTTCACCGGGGGCCTGGGTGCCACCACGTCCAAGTCGGCATTGAGGTTGCGGCCCTCAATGTTAAGACGGCGCTCTCGCGCCCTCTCGACGGAGATGCGGGCATCCTCTCCCGCGCGCCGGCGGTTGAGCTCCGCCCGTAGGTCTTCTGTTCGTGCACCCCTCACGGTAGGGGAGCGCACGGACGCCGACGCACCGCCCTGACGCTGGCGGTAAGGTACCACCGCGTTGCCGGGCGGAGGTCGTTGCCCAGTCCTTGCAAAACTGGGGGAGGCCTGAGCCAAGTGGAGGAGATGGTCAACGTCGTCCCGCCACTGCCTCAGGGCGTCTGGTGAGGCTGCTTCAGCCGGGGGGTTGCGAAGCAACTCCCTAGCCGCTGCCAGTGCTCCGCCGCTCGCAGCTTGTGAGGGGGCCCTTGATGGGCGCCCTGACTCTTGCCGGCGAGCAACGTGCGCCGCCGCCGACGGTGGCTGCTCCGCAGGCACAGTTGCCCCTGGAGCAGGAACACGAGGGGTGTGTGGCGTGGAAGATGCCACACCCTCCGTCATCTCTACGTCGTCCACACGAACCATGGGGACGAAGAAGAGATGAACTGCGACCAGCTAAGTGGCCCCTACCTGGCGCGCCAAATGTCGTGGTGCTGCAAACCACAGCCGGGTGGCGGAAGGCACCCGCCCTAGCCCAGAGGGTGTGAACTCGGGGGGTTAGCTAGTCCCAGTTAGATCTCACTCAAGAACATGATGAACACATCAAGATTTAGAGTGGTTCGGGCCGCCGGAGCGTAATACTCTACGTCCACTATGCGTTGTATTGCCCTCCCACGAGAGTGAGAGAGTTTTGGAGAGCTTGTGTGTCCGGAGAGCTTGTGTGTCCGGAGAGCCTGTGTGTCCGGAGCGAGCGCCTCCCTTTTATATCTCAAGGGAGGCGCGTACATGGCTGTTGGGTCCCCGACAGGTGGGCCCAACGATGTAGTATAAAATAATGTACTGTTCATACATTATGGCGTCGCAGGCAAAGGAGATCTCTCTCCTGGAATCCCTTGCCTGCTCCTAGAGTCCCTCGTTCATCATGTCCAGGCGCTGTCTTGTCGGGACGATGCCAGACGTAGCTAGTGGCGTCGCCTGCCACGTAGCTGAGCGGGCTGTGTAGCTTGCGGCGTAGGCGGCATGATGGAAAAGTGTCGTGCCGTCGTATCCATTTAATGCTGCAGTCGGGCTCTGCGCGGGTGCGGCACAGTCGGCTGCACTGTGTACCTTGGTAATACGCGGTGCACAGTGAGGCCTGACAAAGGCTGTCCCGCGTGCCGCGGCGATAGAGCACGCCTCAACCATCCGCATTAAATGCGGTGGGTGGGCGAGTCTCCTAGCAGAGGACTCGCGTACGAGCCCGCGCCCGTGCCTCCGGGACACGTGGCGGCTCCGGACCCCCACGCAGTAAGGGGGGTCCGGATGGACGCAGGAGGTCCCGGACCCCTATTGGGGGTCCGAGGCCTCGGTTGTCAGCTCGGAGCTTCCCTTCCTTAGAGACACGTGGCGTCTCCGGACCCATCCCCAGGCGAGGAACGGGTCCGGGGCCGTTGGCCTGGTGAGGAAAGAGCCTGACCCGTGGGGCCTGGCTACTTCGTCCTTTGCGCGCAGTTACGGATAACTATGCGGGTCCTGCCTTGCTGCAGTAAGAGTGGGTATCCCTGCTACAGGGTGCCGACAGCAGCGTACTATGGCTTCTGCGCGCAAGAGGGGACATCAAGGAGTCAGTTCCATGGGGGCATGAGCATAGCTGCTGCGCCACTGCATCATGGTGTCCCTGCTACAGGGGAGGAAGCAGTGGGTCCTGTGGTGGTAAACATGCCCCAGGCAGCACAAACTGAAGCGCACACAGATCTACTCCCAGTAGTACTGATCCTTGTAGCTATCGTTCTCTCTCTGTTTGGTTACATTCTCAGCTAGAGAGGATCGTCATCAAGAGTTGTATGGTTAGAATAGTGTGTGCTCGAGTTAATTGCAACAAGTGTGTGCTCAGGTTTAGTCAGCTGTAAGTCTGTTCTAGCGTGTACCTCGTGGTGGCATATCGTATACATAACGCGGCCAAGCGCGACGGACACGTCGGGTCAGCATTTTGTATGCACAGGGTACTGTTGTGTTGAGTACCCAGATCGTGTAATGCACCATATGGGTTGAACCAATCAATGGAGTAGTAATGAATGGAAAATCCGGATGCTCCCAGTTATGAAAACCACAGTGTTGTGCTCACATCCAGGACATAGCGATGCATAGGCATAAACCAAACCAAAAGATCATCCAAGTATCTGTAATCCAAAAAAGGAGACTAACTCCAAGAGATAACAGGCCATAACATATATGACGTCCAAAACAAACAAACTGCTCAAGCGTTCAGTACTCCTTCCCACCTGCATCCACCCCTACCCCCCAGAAAGCATACACCCTAGAAATATATTTATAGACAAATCTGGGGGCAAAAGACACCATTTAGGGGAAACAAGAGCTGAGATAAAATCGAAGCATCACTTGGGGAGGCAGTTCGACAACGACTTAGGCAAGCAGGCTTTGTTCTGTTCCATCATTAGTATATCAACAAATATGGAGTGCCGGATAGAATCAATGTTGTCCTGCATAAAAAATGTATAAAAATGCTGCTCACAAAAATTGTAAAATGTACAGAAGATATGGTACATCACAAATGTATGCCCGAGTTGTTACAGGCTAACCTTTTGTACTGGCATATGCATCTGAACTCCATCGAAACAGCGAGCAGAATGTAACATCACAATGCCAAAATCATCACTGCATATTACAACAAATATGTAATGGCATGGTGCATTATAAAGATAAAAACGTGGAGGAAAGGTATGTTGCAACAAAATAGTGCTTAAGCGTGCCTGCTTATATCTGCTGCAAAAAGGATTGGGTACTGCAATTTCCAATTTTCAAAAGGCTGAATCGACCATCCTTCGTAAAATGATTCCAAGCATTTCTGGAAGGCAACATGTAACGTGATGTGGATCTCTTTGTGTGTCAACGTACGGTCGACACCAAAGGCAGGATCAAGGACATGGAGCACTGAGCGTTGCATATCAAACATATAAGCACACCACACATGATCAACAAGCACAGGGACCACTATCTGCACAAGATGATTGGTACTGATCAATGTTATGAATGGATTAAACGTGTGAGCACGGAGATAATAAAGTTAGATAAGGATCATACAAGCTTGCATGTAGGAATGCAGTAGTCAACATTAGTAAACTGATTGAAAACAGTAATAATGCGTTCGGGCCCATATCCAGCAAGTGAATTCATCTGGAAATCAACAAAAAAAAGTAATATCAGGTTACCAAATAGGTACCGTAACAACCCCAAAGGTAGACGTCCAAACCAGTCCTTGAGATGAAAGTACCGCGAAGTCAGATTCAATAAAGTGTCGCCAGCGGACACGTAACCCATCGGTTTGTATAGTGGGATCGAGCTGACGGAAACGACGAAATGCAACATCAATACTATCTGAGTCAAAACCCTTTCCTTGTACATATGAATTAATAAGCTCAGCTCCAGTTAGCACCAGGTAGCGTGGCATATCATGGACAACCCATTCACTGCGACAAAAAAGTTAAAAAAAGACAAAATATACAAATTGATGAGTACAAATTACATCTGCTGGCTAGATAATGCTAAATTCGAATTGAGGACAAGGAGGAAACAAACACTATGGCCCAGATTGTTATGTTAAATGGGATTATTAATTATGACAATGAAAAATAACGCACCGTCGAACAGGTGTTTCAGATAATTCGTTGCAGCATTCAATAATGGCGCCAACAACATCCGGATCAGGCATAGCTGGTAGCAGGTCTGAGCCCCAGTCAACAGACGGCGAAGTTGTAGCTGGAGCAGCAAGCTTAACATACGGCTGAGTTATCCACTGCCCGTACAGCACCTTGTCAGTAGGGTCAATTGATCCCTCAATCACATGTACAATGTCTAGGATAATGCATTGTGCAAGATGCCTGCTGGCATCATAAGGTGACATTTCTGCAACACCACTTGATCGACGGCTTGATTGCGGCTTGGAAGGAGCTTGCTGGTTTGGAGAGATTATTCGTTCTACAGCAAAGATTTTATCCTTCGGAGTGACCTCGTTAGTACCAGCAGGTGAAGCCTCTATTCCAAGGTCAAACGATGGAGGATCGACACCAACATCTAATTGTAAGAACAAATAAAAATTAATATAAGCCAACGCTTGATCCAAAGGGCAAACAGTCACATGAGTATGGAATACAGCACTTTCACAAGAAGGCAGACTTAAATGTACCTGAAGCTGATTTCAATTTTTTGACAGGTGTGCTCTCTGCATCGGATACGCTGATAGATCTCTTGGTAGGAAGGGCACAAAATTTAGGAGCAACACCTAAAACACAAAATTATAAAACACATTGGAAATCAAAATTCCAGCAGCTGCAAATACATTGGGAAACATAATAACAAATTTAAATAGAGGTGGATTACCTCGAGCTCTCTGAGAAGACATAGTGCTTAAACAGGCATCAGGTTTCACATGTGCTACTGGTCCAGGCTTCTTATGCATCAGTTGCACTTGGGTTGGTCCACACTGATCAACTAACCAATCAACAAGATGTGCATTGCTCCTCATAATAGAAGACCGCAGGTTAAAAAGCTCCCTCATCATAAATGCATTATGGTTCTTAATATAGTCGATAAAATATGATTTCTCCTAAAAATATAATTAAAACATTATATCACATCATACAACTACTATATGACGGCATATACTACGATCATATATACGCAAAAAAACATACAAGTCCTGGATGTTGTTGTAAGTACGAAGAAAAATCTGTTGGGCTTTTGAACGAAAAAGAATCAACGCTCACAGGATGATCTACGCCAATGCTGATCTGCTGATTCATTCGAATATTTGGTACCATTGCACGCCCTTGAGGTGGCTGGACAGGAGATACGATGTGAGGAGACTGATAAGTATGCCTCAGATAAACAGACGATTCAGCAGAACGTATCTGCCATTGAAAAAAAAGTATCAAACTATATTATTCCAGTAACAAAATAAAGTTAGTAATAATATATACATCAAAGTATACGGCTTACACCGATGAAATGCTCAAAATCATGCTCTCCTCTACTAGCACACATAACTGCCATCAACCTAAGGGATTCTTGGTCAAATACTTTCAGCCGGGGGATAGTCTTATGAGGCTTATTGAGCCTGCTTAGATCAACATTGTCCAAGAACAGAATCTGTAAAAAACAAGACCAGTCAGTAACGATGCATATACTGATCAAACGAGAAAATACATGATTTATGAATTTCAAGTCCAAACCTGCAGGAAGTAATGGCAACCAGACAATGATGTAGCTCGCCCCTTGCTGATCATCTCACCACAGACTTTCTGTGCGGCATCAAGGACATGTCCATACACATATCGGCACCAGTTACACCTGTCTAATGCAGCAGGATTCTTCAACGCACCCCAGAAATCCAAATTGACTTGATCATGCTTTACACAAGGTGCAAGAAGATGGCTGATAGCAAACACAACAAAAGCAACTTTGAAACTATCTATTTCCTGGCTAGACGATTGATCATCGAGGTGCTTCTGAAGAACATACTCAATGCCCTTGATACTTCTAGGATCGGAACCCACTAACCCTATGCTAGAACGCAGCAACTCTAGTTGTTCATCAGTAACAGAAAGGGTGGATACATCAATAACCCCACTCGGAACTCCAAGAACAATCCCAACATCGGCCTCGTGTACATAGATGCGTCTAGATGGCCCAAAAATCAAGCAACTTTCCTCACAGTCCATCTTACTAAGCAACCACGCTAAGAGTTTGAGGTTAAGCTTGCTAATGCACGGTATGTCCAGGATCCCGCCAAACCCAATTTCCCTAATAATTTCTTTTTTGAACTCACTGAGCTTGGAAACCAAGTTGAAGACAGCCATTGGTGAACATCTGTTGGTGATGTTGGATGCAGAGGATGCTTCATCATCACTCGATTTGGGAGACGATGGAGTCACAGATCCTCCCCCACCGGACCTTCCGGTTGGAGCAGAAGAGGACGGCCCGCCTACACGCCTAGGGTTTGGGGAGAACTCGGGAACCCACCTTTCGTCACGCTCAACCACCATTTTCCCCTATCCTTCCCCACCAAGAACTGTCACCTAAAAAAAGGCATTGCGACATAGATTAGGGGGCAAACGGTTGACGGACAACTGTTTGTACCGTCCGGTACCACCCCAACAATACGAGAAATTCCAGCGTATCCACTCAGCTAGGCTCGCACGGTGCCAGGCGCGCACCCCACCCTCCACCCCCAGTACACGGTTCTAACAGGTGTCGGTCGATATTCCCAAGGGTTAGCATGGAAAACAAGAAAAAATGAAAACCCAAAAAAACCACAACCACATCAGATACCAGTGAACCACGACCACACATTTCTTCCAGCCGATCAATAAAAAAAATTAAGTGCATTCAAGGAGCCGAACGGTCGAGTCCATAAACAAATACTAAACCACAACACCATTCATCGATCCTTGCAAACTTGATGTCCCGTTACTGGCCACAACGCCAGACCCACAAACTAAATACGTACCAAAACAAATGCAAATACAACCTAATACACTCACATAAGACAACTTGGTGTGGATCTCGGTACATGACCGTCGGACAGGATTGAATCTCTCGCGAGTGCCGGGTCCAAAATGGAGTTTTCGGCGTGCTGGCGCTTGATTCCTGATCGCGCCAACTCGTTTCACGTGTTCACGTGGGTGGGGCTGCTGACCATTTTTTATTATTTCTCATCCAATTCCATCGCCGGATGTTAATCGGCTTTTGTTAACTAACTTCACAGCCAGCAATGCGACAACAACGTGACCTGTATATACTCCACGGAGTATGCTTGTCATGCATACATAATAGACCTCAGCCACGTATACTCTATGATTCGAACTGCCTAGTATTCACTTCTCTTTTTCTTTTTTCAATCTTTTTTGTTTACTTTCTTTATATTTTGTTTTAAAGATATTCTTTTGACAAATATTTCGTTCAAAATATGCCAAAAAGTTATCTCGATAAGTTGTATCACGAACTTATGCATCAAAGTTGCGTGAGAAGTTTGGTAAAAATTATGTTCAAGGTTAGGAGGCTGAAAATAGTTATGCGTAAAATTTATACGCATCGTGTTAAGAAATTATTCTACAAAAAGTTAGTTAGAAAAAGTTATGCGTAAAAGTTACAAGTATAGTAAAAAGTTGTGCTGCAAAATTATCATTTAATGTTATGCTAAAAAAATATCATTTAATAGTTATCTAAAAAAATTATAGTAATAATTTTTTAAAAGTAGAAAATTATGGAGAAGAAAATTTTTCCTGAAAAGAAAAATCAGCCGCTGTCTAATCATCGTTCAGACTGTTATATTTACATTTATGAGCGCTAGCACCCCTCCTGACTCGCGCTTGTGAACGGTGGACTGCGGAGCCCAAAAAGGAAATGGAATGACACGGAATCCGAAAATGGAAATTTTTGAGCCTGTCGGCGTTTGCTAGTTGGTCCTGGCGCGCGCGCTAACTAGCTATATCCGTCGAATCCTCCTAAATCCTAATCTCGTCATCTCTACTCTCTACCTGCAAGGTTTTTATAAACTAAAAAGGACTCCTCCAAATCATGTTCCATTTTGAGCCATAATAAGATCATAAACCACAACCATGTTCATGAGACGATGCCGATACAGCGTAATGCTACAGTATTAAATTAATAAAATATTGAGCCACGTGTGAAGCGAGATGCACCGCAACATACAGTGACACAGCCATATATGTTGGATCTCACCTCCACACCTCTCAGAGCACTCCTATACTGTACTAGACATTGCTGCTGGTGGATAAGGAAAGGATAAGAGTATCGACAATGGAGGAAGCAGCTGCCGGTGAAAAGCTCGACGTGGTGCTGTTCCCATGGCTGGCGTTCGGGCACCTGATCCCGTACCTGGAGCTCGCCAAGCGCCTCGCGGCGAGGGGCCACGCCGTCACGTTCGTCTCCACGCCGAGGAACGTCGCCAGGCTCCCGCCCGTGCCGGCGCAGCTGGCGCCCCGCCTGCGCCTCGTGGCGCTGCCGCCGCCGGCCGTGGAGGGCCTGCCCGAGGGCGCCGAGTCCACGGCCGACGTGCCGCCGGAGAAGAACGAGCTCATCAAGAAGGCGGTCGACGGCCTCGCCGCCCCGTTCGCGGCGTTCCTCGCGGACGCCGTCGCCCGCGGGAGGAGGCCGGACTGGATCGTCATCGACTTCTGCCACAACTGGCTCCCGGCTATAGCCGACGAGCACGGGGTGCCGTGCGCCGTGTTCCAGATCGTGCCGGCCGCCATGGTCGCGTTTTGCGGCTCGCGGTCGGCGAACGCCGCGCACCCGCGCACGACGCCGGAGGACTTCACCGTGCCGCCCAAGTGGTGCGCGTCGTTCCCTTCCGCCATTGCCTACCGCCGCCACGAGGCCGACTGGGTCGCCGGCATGTTCAACCCCAACGCGTCCGGCGTGTCCGACATGGACCGCCTGTGGGAGATAACGGAGCGCACCCGCTTCACCATCTACCGCAGCAGCGACGAGATCGACCCCGCCGGCGCCGGTGTGTTCGCCCTCCTCACCGATCTCTACCAGAAGCCGGCAATCCCCGCCGGGGTCTTGTTGCAGCCGGAACTCGATGGCCGCGACGACGACGAGTCCAGATCAGGAGCACGACCCGAGGTCCTCCAATGGCTGGACAGCCAGCCACCGAAGTCCGTCATCTACGTCGCCCTCGGGAGCGAGGCGCCGCTGACGGCCAGCGACTTGCATGAGCTCGCGCTGGGGCTGGAGGTCGCCGGCGTCCGCTTCCTGTGGGCTTTCCGTAAGCCGAGCGGCATGTCCGCACCCGGCACCGACGTCGGCGAGCTGCTGCCAACGGGGTTCGAGGATCGGACACAGGGACACGGCCTGGTGTGGACTGGGTGGGTCCCGCAGGTGCGGGTGCTAGCGCACGGCGCGGTGGGTGCGTTCCTGACTCACTGCGGCTGGGGCTCCACCATCGAGGGCCTCGTGTACGGGCACCCGCTGGTGATGTTGCCGTTCGTCGTCGACCAGGGCCTCATCGCGCGCGCGATGGCGGAGCGCCGCGTCGGCGTGGAGGTGGCGAGGGATGAGAGCGACGGTTCGTTTGGCAGGGACGACGTGGCGGCGGCGGTGCGACGCGTCATGGTAGAGGAAGAAGGGAAGGTGTTTTCAACCAATGCCAAAAAGTTGAAGCAAGTTCTTGGCGATCAGCGACGGCAGGATCAGTACATGGACGAGCTTGAAGGATACCTCACACGCTACAAGGACAACAACAGTTCCTAATGGTGTCGGCAAGGTAATTTGGCGAGAACATTATTTCCATCCGCTGTGCACGTCTGTTTCTTTCTTTTAGTAACTTACATGTCTGTATTTTTGGCATGTCGGCAGGAGTATGCTGAAAGCATGGCAGCAAAATGGGAGAGACAAAAATAAAATCGACTTTGATCAGCAAGTTGCAGAGAAATGTACTCTGGGGATGAAAACAGATCGGATACAGACGGATATCACTGATATCGTATTTGTTTTTATATTTGTGTTCGAATACGGAGTCGGATACGAATAATATTAATTTTTATCGGATAAGATTGTAATGGATATCGACATTATAAAAATGTAACTTTTGAGCATTCGGATACGGATCGGTTATGAATATTGGATACTCGGAATCGGATACGTACAGATAAAAAACCCTTCTAGACCAGATCGAATCCGAATAAGGTCGGGAAATATCCGTACCATTTACATCCTGCTCTCGTAAGAATGGCTATGTGTTTCTGGAGTAAAATGCACCGCTCGACCTTGAACTTGGCTTGTAGTGTTATTATCTAGGTTCCCAAACTTACAAAATACACATTCAAATCTTTAAACTTGTCAGTCATATTACGTGAGGTCCAAATTAGTTTCACTTTATAATTAAAAATAGTGGTTATGACTTTACGTGGCACAATTAACGAGTTCGAGGATCTGAATGTACATGTGTTGTGTGTTCTAGCTACTGCAACATTCGTACCAGCAAGGGATTCTGAGAAAGCAAACCACCACACCGCCAAGCTCCTTACCTGTTCGGCTGTTCCATGTGCGATGTGTGTAGCGTAGCGTGGTGAAGGAGTGGAGCACGTCGTGCCTAATTTAGCGCATCGCAGTATACGCCTGCGACATCGCCGCCTGCGGGAGAGTCTGTTATACTACTATAACAGTTAACAGATACTGGGCAGCAGAGTCTCACGCTGATCTAGCTGTTGCAGTGTCGAACTCGCTGGTGCCTCGTGTCCTTCGTCTTCCACCCTGACATCGATCCAGCGCATGCGTGCGTGCGAGTGCATCTCTCTCTCGGCCGTGGAGGATGCTTTCTTGGCGTCGCTGCCGACTTGCCGTGCCCCCCGCGCGCTCACCAACAGAAACTACGTGACGTGGGAGATCAGGAGGAAAGTGTACCTCTAGGCCCACGGTCTCTGGGACGCGGTCGATCCACCGGCGGATCGCCTGGCCCTCGCGGCCATCCACCGAGGCATCCGCAGGCACACCCTCTTCAAGATCGTCAGCAAGGAGACGGCGAGGGAGGCGCTCAGGACCCTGCGCCTGGGAACCGAGACCGTGATGAGGGCGAGGGCGGAGTCCCTCGCGCGCGAGCTCGAGGCGGTGACGCCGGTAAGGATGAAAAGACCCGGAGCCCGTCGACGACTTCGCTGCGCGCGTCACGGCGCCTGTCGTTGACATCCGTGCGCACGGCGGCGAGGTGCAGGAGAGCTACGTCGTCAGGAAGATCCTCCAGGCAGGGATTTTTTTACCGACCGTTCCGTTCTAACCGCCGGCGCCCGGTTCCGGCTAACCGGTCCGGTTTGACCGGTTACCGGTAAAAACCGGTTAAACTCGACTTTGAATTCAAAACCCGCAGTTATACCGATTTCGAACGGCTAACCGGCCGGTTAGACCGGTTTACCGGTCCGGTTTGACCGGTTACCGGTCGGTTTGAGTGGTAACCGGTCGGTTTGAACGGTAACTGATCAAATTCAAATTTTTTTCTTTTTTAGTTTAAATTCAAATGCCCGCAAAGTATACTAAATGAATGTTTGTATAATATGTTTTAATCTAAATGAACCCTCCAACCCTCTTTTGTACTACTTTTACATTGTATTTGTATACTTTTATATGCATATTTTTTTAACTTCAAATGCTCGCAAAGTATACTAAATGAACGAATATTTGAAAAAATTTGACACCATTAGATTCGTCGCAACTTGAAGTATTTTTAAGATTTTTTTGGGATTTTTCCATGTTTTGGAATTCAAATTTAAATTTTGAATTTGGACCGGTTTGAAACCGGCCGGAACCGGAACCGGTCCGGGCCGGTTAGACTGGTAACCGCGGTAACCGGACCGGTTCCGGCCGGTTTTTTTAACCCTGCCTCCGGGCCGCGTCTCCCAAGTTCTTCCAGACTGTTCTCGCCATTGAGGTGTTCTGAGACTTGGAGTCGATGACCGTCGAAGACCTCGTCGACCGGCTCAAAGCGTACGAGATCCGGCTGCGCGACCGTGGCGTGATGACCCATGCCGAATGGGAGGCTGAGATGAATAAGTGAGGCGAGGAAGACGGCTTCAAAGGGCGCGGTGGAAGAGTCCGCCGTGTCCCGTGGCCATGGAGGTGGCTGTGGGACTCAGTGGCTGACTGGTGGGCCCAACAGCCATCAGGCCCATCTGCCGAGACGGGGGGTGCAGCATGGACCCCAGCAAGAATTCGGGGCCGGGTCGGCACGCGCTCGCCGTCGCTTACTTCGCGCGCCCGTGAACCTGCTCGTCGTGATGATGAAGGCTGCGGGCGACGCCGCTCGCGCTCGCCGGCGCCTCGCCACTGTACCTGCGCTGGCGGTGCGCGGCGTGACCATTCGCGCTCGCCGGCACGCGGTGGCCGGGACTCATCCAACGGAGGAGACTTCACGCACCCCGAGGACTCCAACGCCTCGGGTGCGGGGCGTCACGGGTGGGAGGTAAGGATGGATCTAGACATCCGAATTCTTAGAACAAATTTAATATTTTAAAATAGATATTTTTAAAATTTTATGATAATCTTTTTTATATTATCAAGCATATTATTACACATAAGAACAAAATTTTGTATAGATTTTTTTATGTATTATTTGCTCCCTACAATTAAAAAGGTGAAAAAAGATTCGAATCCGTATCCGATCCGTATTCGAATTTTTATATCTATTATTTGAGAATATATATGATAAATTTGAGATTTAGTTTTTATGAATCTTTACAAGATCAATGTTAAATACAAGACTATGAATTTACATAGTAAATTTTATATCTTATTTATCTATAATCGAAAAAAAATGACCAAAAATCTGACATTCAAATAAACATCCGAATCCTTGTTAGTGGGAGGCGCCTGCCCCGACCGTTGCAATGGCTGATCTTGAGGTGGCGCCTGGCGTCCCGCCTCCTCCTCGGGGGCACCCCGACCTCCTCCTGAACTTCCTTGCAGGCCTGTGTCAGGGGCCGGACCTGCAGGACAGTTTCCTTCGTGGGAAAGGCCAAGACCCGATGCTGGTTGAATGTTGTGCAAGCATCACTGTTGATCTGCTTCGCCCATTGACCTTTTCTCCACCTCCCTCCCCAACGGATACTACAAGGTACCAGGGCTCTCCTTCCTACACGCCTACCTCTGCATTTTGGCATGCTAGCAAGACTGCAGGCGTTGATGAGCTCGTAGCACGTGATGGTGCGCTTTTTTCTTTTTTATATTTAAAATAAATCAAAATTTCAAAAATATGTGGCCGTTTCAGAAAATTGCGAAAATGGGTCCCTGTCGCCCATGGGGTGGGCGACAGGCCCCTGTGGCCCAGGCAACGGGCGACAGAGACCTTTCTGTATATTTTTTTTTGAATTTTTTCTTCGAACAGGTCCCTGACGGGGGACGTGGTGCAGGGGGGCCGGTCGCCCCCCCAACGGGCGACAGGGCAGGGCTGCCCTATTTAAACCCCCCTCCCCTCTCACCCCTCATCATTCTATTATCTAAAATTCCAGAAAAAAATAGAAAAAAGAAGAGAGGGGTGAGAAGAAGGAAAGTGGCGAAGCCCTGCCGAAGTGCGCATCTCTGATCTGCAGGTATTAACGTTTGACCTTTTATTGTGATTTTCTTATGAATCAGAGTAGAAGTAATCTTTATATATTGAAATATTGGATCGTAATCTTAGAATAATAGTAGCTATTGTTATTTCAGCATTTCGCCATGGCTGCCTCCAATTTTGGAGGTTTTTTCTGGACCGAAGAGAAATCTACTATAATACTTGATTTGGTGAAAGATCTTGTGCTTAGAAAGAAGGTGGATCCACTTGCGGATGGTACGATAGAGATGGTTATGGCCAAAGTATTAGGGTTTCAAGTTTGCACACTGTTTCATGGTATTACAACGCAAGATCTAAAAGGACACCTGCTAGAACGCCGTAAGGTATACATGCGTATATATGAACTTGCGAATCATACTAATGTTATTGGATTCTTAGAAAGTACTGCTAAGATATGGATGCGGCCAGAGGTGTATGAGATACACATTAAGGTAACTTTCATTCAGATCTAATATTTAAATGTATTTTTAATTCATATTTTTGAAACAATAATATTATTCTGTATTTATATGCAAGGATTTTCCTGAGGACACGGAGTTGATTAACAAATCAATACCCAATTTTCGTAAATTGGTATTAATCTTCGGTGGCCCTATGTCTCAAACTAGACGAAGGAGGTGCCGAAGATCGTCGGGTAATACAACTTTGCGTCCGCATGAACAGAGATCCGGAAGTTCATCAAGTCATACTGCACCACCTGCATCACGAACTTCTGTTAACCTCGACGACGACCAAGATGACTTCATGCCACCCAAACCATGGCCTCCAAGACCTAATCAGCAAACCAGAGGTTCGTCCAGTCGTACTCGACCACCTGCAGCACTATCTTGTGTTACCTGGGACGACGATGATGATTTCATGCCCCCCAAACCTTGGCCTCCAAGACCTGATCAGGGAACCAGAGGTTCGTCCAGTCGTAATGCACCACCTTCAGCACCATTTTGTGTTAACTGGGATGACGACGATGATGATTTTATGCCCCCAAACCTTGGCCTCCAAGATAGGATCAGAGAACCGGAGATTCGTCCAAGTTTTCAAACTCTCGTGCAGCACCACCCTATGAGAACTCGGATGACGATGTAGATGATTTCATGGCATGATCTATGATATGTGTTGTACTGAACATGGAAGTTTGCAGTTGTTGTGTATAAATAGATGTTAGTTTACGGTTTCAATGTCTATAATTCGTACGTAATGGAAAATGTGCGAGAGAACAGAGGCATATGCATGAAAAGTAGTTAATAACAACGAGAAGACAACATCGTTGGTACCATAAGACATAAACGTTCGGCCACTATGTCATTATAAAGAAACATACGAGATACAAACATAAGTCATATCTAGCCACCCCGACGGTGTCGGACCCTCTTCGCCCTCTGCTGGGCATGGGCATGGACATGGCCCTGCGAGTAGGTGTGACGATCCGGAGACCTCATTTGTTGCTGAGGACGCACAGAAGGCTGCGGTGTCTGCTGCTGAGAGTAACCAAGTGGTGCTCATCCTAGCTGTGAAGAGCCCAAGACATCGGGGTCACCTTGCTCCGCGGGTGAGAGGGAAGTGAAGTTGTCGAGATCTTCTAAGTTGAAGCCACCGCTATCTGGAACGAACGTGTCTGAGACGAACCCTGCGTAATATGTAAATGTAAACCAACATATGTTGCGTCTTAACTTTGTGAAAAAATTGAGAGTGTTATGTACCAGGTTGTGCTGAGGAGGAAGGTCCGACGCCCGCATCTGGATAGAATCCTATGCATAAAAAACTTGCACGTCAGCGTACACTATTGTAGTTCATAGTAACATGTAGAAAATGACATATGAATCATAAGCTAACCTGGGTAGGCTGGTGTCGATGGCGGCGGTCCCATCCCTGGGTACGGTCCCCCAACTGGCGCTGTCCCTCCAAACATTCCCTTCCCCTGTCGTGGGATGAAGTGGGATCCTTGTTGGCCCCAATGGCCAGTATGGCCGAAGGAAGAAGAGGGACCGAATCCTGTTTGTGTCGATTAGTAAAAGTATAGCAAAAACTGATATTATTTAAATTCAGTATCCACATTACCTGCAGTAGTGTTCCACTGACGTCCCTGATCTGGCTGAGAGGTCGGCTCGTGCGTCGTCGCCGGACACGGGAACGACGTCGAGGCCTGTGATGATCCTTGGCTCTCTTCATAGTCCACACGGCTACCAAAATCATGCAATACTGTACGCAAGTGGTCACGGTGCCTGGACCATGCCTCTCTCTGCTCAACCTGGGTCATAGGGGAACCGTGATCCACCCTCGTGAGGTAAGCAGAGTAGTCTGCCTCCATCATGTTGCAAAGTCGAAACTGCATTCATTTTAGTAATGGAAAATTTACTTGCATACTGAATAATATTATGAATTTGAATCCATTCGCAAACACTATGAAGAGACTCACCGCGCCAGCTAGTGCTTCCATGTGGTGCTTGGCGTAGCCATCCCGAAGACTCGCCTGTTGTGGTTGCGGGTTCGTGTCAGGAAAGACCAAACGAGCCCGAGTCCGAGGCAAGTACCAGGTGAGGTAAGCCCTGAAAGAGCTGTCTGTGTGTGGTCCTATCGGCTCGACCATGTTCTCATCTGCATCGTCCCATTGTTCCAACCACGGCTACATCGTGGTGAGCCAAACGGCTGAGCACGGCATGCCACTCCTCAACAACCTACAAACGTGGTAGACAAAAAATCATTAGATTCGATACAATTGAATAATACAAGTGCATTCATAATTACTTGTGGTTGTGCCGTTCGACTCGGTCCAAAGCCGTGGCCACCGGAAACTCCTGTCGCTGTCCAAACTGTCTCATGACCCTGTGCGGGCAATGCGCCTCAACCGTGATGTCGTAAACAAGGATGGCTGTAGTAAGCCACATGCCCGCATTCGCAGAGCAGTGTGGAGACAGGCCTAAAGGTGCACGTCTCGCCACCACCTCTGGGGTGTATGGCTCCCAGATAACATCCTCTGGCGTCAGCATATCCAGCTCCGACACGAACTTAGGATATGCGCGCCTAACCTGGGCATGCGCCCAAGATCTCTGCACATCGAAACATATGAAATTAATAATGAGCTTCATGTATCGAGTAACTAACCAAGACAGAAGTAGAGTTTCCGCGAATGTACCTGACGCCAGTTCCAGAGGGTACCCATCGTGGGCCAACCCTCCTCGTCGTCGCCGTACAAGATGTCGTGGTATGGCTCCTGGCTCACGATAGGGCGACCAACCGCTATCCTCTCGTACGACCAAAGCTGAAGAAGGAGTGGGCACCCCGAGAAAATAGCCTCACCATCGGTCTTGCTGCACCCGTCGCAGAGTCCACGGTAGGTGGCCACCAATACCGCCGAACCCCAGCTGTAGGGCGGTAAGTCATCCTCTGCATCCGCAATCTCTCGTGCGTACGGAAGTAGGATCCCGTCGACGGAGTTGCCATGGGTGTTGTTGAACATGATGTAACCAAACAACCATAGCAGCTACGCCTCCAGCGATCTGGTCACACTATACTCGTCCGCATCCGCATCCAACTGGGTAGGCTGCATACACAAATATGATGTACGATTTAAACTCACAATGAAACATATGAATTTTAAAAACATAGTGTAAAGATGAATCGAAATACGTACTGTAAACTGTAGCAACTAGGTCTTCGAAGGACCTGCGGCTCGCGGGTGCGGGTTGATCGGTCCTGCTACTGCCACGCGCTGTACCGGAGCAAAGCGCTCCTCCAGGTCATCCATCCACGAAGCCGGCACCACACGCGGACCTACGGCATCACCGACGATAGGGAGACCCAGTAGGTAGGCCAAGTCCTGCAGCGTCGGAGTCAACTCCCCACATGGGAGGTGGAACGTGTGAGTCTCCGGCCTCCATCTATCCACTAACGCCGCCAGGAGGGATCGGTCGAGCTTCACAATCCCACCCTCCACAAGATGGCCCAGAGTCAGTAGACCGCACTCACGTAACCTGAAATAATGGAACAAACGAAGAAAAGTGAGTACAAATATTACAAATATTATACAATAAACAATGGAACTAACATATAAAATTTAAATACATACCTTTCGACCCAATCTTGGTGTATAGAGATGACCTCTCCTGGTGGACGCGATCGTAGCACTCCAAGGGCTTGGCGCTGAACTGCTGCGGCGAAAGACCGGTGGCTCGCGTCGATAACAAGGTCTAGCAACGAGCCCATATCTGCATTAAAACATTCAAATAGGGTTGCACGATTAGTACAAAGGTAAACATACGTATAGAAACACATTCAACAATATAACACCTTATATGTTTTGGATTGTGACACCAGGCAACAGCACCGAGTCGACAGAATGAAATTACAATGACTTAAATCATGACACTGTCTGAATGTAGGAGGTGCTCCATCTGTTGGATTTCCAGAAGGACTAGCATCTACATCACCGTGAATTGCATTCTGAGGACACCTTTTGTAGTTGTGACCCAATGCTCCACATTGGCTGCAACGCTTTTGTGCCTTGCTTGCCTCGGACTCGTCCATACCATTTCTTATATGATGCGTCTGACGACGGCCTTTGCCTTTCTTAGCGGCTGGATCAGGAACATAAGTCTTAACCTCCCGGTCCGTAATAAAGGGTCCAACTATGCCAATCCCGTATATTTCATATCCCCAGGTGGATGTAGCTGCCTCCTTACTGAAATAGGGTGACACAAATACTCCGGGCTGCAACCCAGATTCTACACAAGCGGCAATGATGTGCGAACAGGGCAAATGCAATAACTTTGGCTTCATGCAGGTGCAGCGGGCAGTGCTATCTGCTCTAATTAAACTCTCTTGCACCACCCCATCTCTACGGATGCCACGACTAGTTCTATCCTTGCATAGCACCTCAAATCTATGCTCCCTTGTACCCGTCGATATGACGCGGTGCTGTCTGGCCTTTGCTATCTTGTCTTGCATATATTGTGTCACTCTTGTGCAAAACTGAATTTAGGGGTTGCTCATGTTTATGGTTGCAGCCATGTATCGCTCTCTGAAATACTTCATGCATCCATACATGATGAACTCAACAATTCTCACGAGAGGAAAGCCACGACAACATCGCATCACCATATTGAAACATTCTGCGTGGTTTGTTGTCTGGATACCGTACCGTATTCCGTTTGTATCATAAAGGAATGACCATTTCTCCTTCGGTGCACCTCGAATCCAGTGCGAAAATGGCTTCTCCAAAGAAGCCCTTGCATCTGCTGACTGGCTACTGCTGGTTCCTGCTGCCCTTGCCTTCACTTGCTCCGCAGTTAGCTGATCAAGCATCTGCCACAAAACATTAAATTTTCTCTGCTGATTCTGAGTGCACAACCTCTTGAACAAGTCCTTTAGTTCCTTGTTCTTGAAGTGGTCAAAGAAGTTTGCACCCATATGCCTAATGCACCACCTGTTTTGCACATCCGGCCATAATGGAGGCGTTGTTCCATTTCCGACTTGTAATTTCATAATTGCTTGTAGCAGATCTGCGTGCCTATCACTTATAAGGCACACATCTGGACGGGCGGCAACAACATGAATCTTCACTCGTTCGAGGAACCAATACCATCTTTCTGTGTTCTCATTCTCAACAAATGCAAAGGTGACCGGTACTATTTGGTGGTTGCAGTCTACCCTGATTGCGGTGAGTATCTGCCCTTTGTACCTTCCAGTCAGAAATGTCCCATCAATGCATAAAACTGGAAGACAATACTGAAAAGCTCTCACACATGCACCTAGGCAAAAGAAGGCTCGAAGTAGAAAGCTTTGTCCCCTCATCACGGTTGGCACGAGGTAAGTGTCATAGAAACTTCCAGGGTTTCTAGCAACAACATAGGATAACATTTGATGTAGATTATCATATGATGCCTCGTATGTGCCGAACCACATCTCGAACACCTTTTGTTTAGCCCGCCATGCCTTCAAATAACTAATGTTGTACTGGTAAGTTTGCTCAATATGTCGAACAATCATTTTTGGCTCATAATTTAGGTTGTCCATAATCAACCCATATATTTGCTTTGCAACAAAGTCGCATGATATATTGCGATGTGATACCTGAACTTCTGACAGCAAACAAGTGTGCTCTGTTACAATGGAACATTTCCAGTTTGACTTCCATCTACCCTTGAATGCGTGTACTCGGCATGGACATCCAGCATTCACACACTTCACCTCATATTCTTTACTGCCAGACTTCACGACTCTAAATTCTCGCTTCAATGATATTGCCCACATTCTCACAGCATTTTTTACGGCTTCAATGTTTAGATATGTTGCACCTTGCACCACCTCATTCCCTCTGTACTCCCACTCCTGATGTCGTACGTCTTCTATGACATGATTGCCAAAACCATGCTCCTTCCACTCTTTTGGCAATGAGTACAACTCGTCATCAGATGAGCCCTCATGTTCTTCCATCTCCATTGCGGCATGGTCTTCTGCCTCCATCTCGTCCATGATGCTATGTATCCTCTCTCCCTCATCAGTAAGGCCCTGTGGTACGATGTTTGGGTTCTCTATCTCTTCTGACTCATCTTGCTCAATATAGTTTGTCTCCCTTTGAATACTCGGAGTTGCTTGATCTGCACCATTTTGGATTTCATTTCGTATCTTCTCCCGAGTTTGAACAAGAATTGCCAGAGGCCACCCACGCTCTAGAGCTGCTTGCATGTACTTCCGCCAGTCATCAGTGCTGTGTATCATCATCAATTCCCATAAATCACCTTCTACCTCCCAATTCACAAGAGCATGGACGGTCATCACATGTGCCTCCGGATCAACACGGAATCCATGCTGTAGCCACTTATATATAGAACCAAAACTCATCTCTAGAGGTTTATCTATGGCGCTAGATGTGCACTTAAAGGCAGAAATGTCTACTCCATTTGGTCCATACAAAATGTTACAGTTACCAAAAAACACTTGAAACTGCATCTTGCTCGACATATCTGTACATCACCAAATACTTATCGAGTTATAATCTTTACTTCACTACATTATTCAATCATCCGTACAAACTAAGTACAAATTTTAACTACAACATATGAGTATTCATAACTACGTGATAACACTCAAATTCTATACTGCATATCCGAAATTCTAGTCTAAATCATAACTAATTTATAAACACGTCTCTAATAGTTCTGCAATTGTAATAATAAACGCGTAATCTTAATTTCCTAAACTAATTTACTACTACGTAACTAAGATATCCTTAAACTCCTAGTTAAATGGTTCTACTATAGCACTAATTAAATTTAATTACTCTACAATAGCAATGGAAAAAAAAATAAGTTAAATATAATTACCTGCAGATCACAAGTGCGCAATCCGGCAGGGCTTCGCCGCTTCCCTTCTCCTCACCCTTCTCTTTTTTTCTGGATTTTTGGTGGAATTTTTGGGCTCAAATGAGGAGGGAATGGGGGTGGAGGCCTTATATAGAGAGGGGGGGACCCTGTCGCCCGAGGGGAGGGCGACAGGCCCCCTGCCGCCGAGTCCCCGCGTTGCGCTGCCCAGGGACCTGTTTGTAAAAAAAATTACCAAAAGGGCCCGTCGCCCACCCCATGGGCGACAGGGGCCCATTTTCGCAATTTCCTGAAACGACCACATATTTTTGAAATTTTGATTTTTTTAATATAAAAAGGAAAAAAGGCCGTGATGGTGATACTACTGGACTTGGAACAGGCTTTGGGCCCATCAATGGCCCAGAGGTAGTGTTCGGCCCAGGAGTTCAGCTGGGTCATGATGACACCCAGATGGACCTAGTTGCTTCCCAGGTGTATGGCAACGATTTTTTCTTTTTTATATTAAAAAAAATCAAAATCTCAAAAATATATGTCCGTTTCGAAAAATTTCGAAAATATACCCCGGTCGCCCGCCCAAGAGGCGACAAGATCTGTTTGTAATTTTTTTCTTCTAATTTGCAAAGAGGTCCCTGGCCGGGGGCCCGTGGGGGCAAGGGGGGCCTGTCGCCCCCCCCCGGGCGACTGAGGGGGCCTCGCCCACAGGCGACACGGGGGGCCTGTCGCCCCCACCTCGGGTGAAGTGGGGATGTCGCCCCCACCTTGGGCGACCGGCTCCTCCCCCTATATAAGCCCTTGACCCCCATTCCCTCCTCATTTGAACCAAAAAATTCCACCAAAAATCCAAAAAAAGAGAGGGGTGAGGAGAAGGGAAACGGCGAAGCCCTGCCGGATTGCGCACTTGTGATCTGCAGGTAAGTACATTTAACTTATGTATTTTTCCATTGGTATTGTAGAGTAATTTAATTTAATTAGTGCTATAGTAGAACCATTTAAGTAGGAGTTTAATGATACTTTTGTTACGTAGTAGTAAATTAGTTTAGAAAATTAGTACTACGCGTTTATTATTACAATTGCAGTACTATTAGAGATGTGTTTATAAATTAATTACGATTTAGAATAGAATTTCGCATATGCAGTATAGAATTTGAGTGTCATCACGTAGTTATGAATACTTATATGTTGTAGTTGAAATCCATACTTAGTTTTTACGGATTATTGAATAAGGTAGTGAAGTAAAGAGTATAACTCGATAAGTATTATGTGATATACAGATATGTCGAGCAAGATGCAGTTTCAAGTATTTTTTGGTGACTACAATGTTTTGTATGGGCCAAATGGAGTAGACCTTTCTGCCTTTAAGTGCACATCTAGCGCCATAGATAATCCTCTGGAGAGGATTTTAGAGTGGTTCGGGCCGCCGGAGCGTAATACCCTACGTCCACTTGAGAGTAGTATTGCTCTAGTGTCGGTGGATGAGTCTATCCTCTGCCTTCCAGTCCTCTTTCGGACCTGAGCCTTCCTCTAGTGGGCGTCTCCCTTTTATAGAGGAAGGAGGACGCGTACAGAGGCGTCGGACCCCGACAGGTGGGCCCAACAAGGATGTATATTTTACTAGACAGTAGTGGCGCTACAGTGATGGAGAATCTCTTGCCGGATACACTTCATCATCCTGTAGACTCTCTGACCGAGGGTGGTCTTCTCATGTCTCATCGGCGAAACGCCCGTTGAGGCAGTGTAGGTTGCGGCGTAGACTGTTGGGTCTACCGTGTAGGCGTTATGATACTCTGTCGCCAAGTTGTCGTGTCTAACTGGTGTAGCAGACTGACGTGCGTGGCATGAGTGGCGCCAGCGGCTATACAGTGTACCTTGGTAACGCGCGATCAACAGTACAGCCTGGCGAAAGTCTCCTCGGGCTCTGCTGTGGCAGAGCGCACTTAACGCCTCCCGCATTGAATGCGGTAGGTGGCCAAGTCTTCCCGAGGAAGCTTGGTAGCCGCGCGCGTATCTGCGTCTGCGGACACACGGCGCCTCCGGACCCCCCAGGCGGGGTATCTGTTCCCTCCCTGCCGAGGGGTCCGGATAGTATATGGGGGTCCGGGACCCCGTGGGAGGTCCGGAGCCCCCGACTGTTTTGTCTGAGTGCTCCCTTCTCCGGGACACGTGGTGACACCGGACCCGTCCCCGAGCGGGATGCGGGTCCGAGACCGTTGGTCTGGTGAGATGGAGTCGGACCCCAGGGGTCCGGTTGCTCAGCTCCTTTGGGCGTAGTTACGGATAACTACGAGTCTTGACACAGCAAGAGGGGGTGCCCTAGTCCAGAGGTACCGACACATATAATTAAACAACAATGTTACTGTTTCGTAAATATGGATTCCAAATGACGGACGGAATTAGAACTGAATGAGAGTTACCTTAATGTGCATCTTATACACCTCTGGCCGCATCCATATCTTACAAGAACTTTGTAAGAATCCAATGATATTAGGATGATTCGCTAGTTCACATAATCTCATGTATATCTTCCGACGTTCTAGCAGGTGTCCCTTTACATCTTGCGTTGTAATATCTCGAAATAATGTGAAATTTTAAACTCTACTACTTTGGACAACACCATCTCTATCGTACCATCCGCTAATGGATCCAACTTCTTACTGATAACAAGATGGGTCATGATATCAAGTATTATACTAGATTTTTCTTCGGTCCATGAAAATCCTCCACAATTGGAGTGTAACACCCTAATTTAAATTTCAGCAATTAATAATAAATTTAATTGGTTTATTTAATTTTCTAGGATTTAATTTGCTTAGCCTTGCATTTATAATTTATTTTTGCTTCATAAAGTAATTAAAATTTATTTTAGGGCTAACTTGTTTGTTGCATTCATGCTGATGCATGGTTTTATTTTGCTTGTTTGCATAGGAGATTGAATTCAAATTCATTTGAATTCAAATAGGTTTAGTTTGGTTGAATTACAAATAGAAAAGGAAAGAAGATGAGGAAACCAAAACCCAGCCCAAACCTTCTTCCCTAGCCCAGCCCGTGCCCACACTCCCGTTCGGCCCAGCAATCAACCTAGGCAGACCACCTCCCCAGCTGGCCAGCTTCCTCTCCCCGAACGGCCCACACCCGCGGCCCAGTTCCCACCGCGCTGGCCAGCCCGCGCTGCGCGCGCCCCTCCTCCCCTTCTGGCCCACTTCGCTCGCTCGCCGCTCAGCCCAGCTCGCTCAGCCGCGACCCCCTCTCTCGCGCCCGCGGCCCAGCTTTTCGCCACGCACTCAGCCAGCTCCGCTCGCCCGTTCGGCCCACTCCGCGCGCGCGCTCCTCTCGCTGACACCGTGGCCCCGCTGGTCAGCTCCATCGTCCCCGCTTCCTCCGCGCGCGCTCACCAGCCACGCCGAGATCACGGCCGTGATCTCCGGCGATTCCCTACCGTAACCCACCTCCGAAATCATCGGGCCCCCTTCTTTAAGCACCCCGCGACCCCTGCAGCCCGTCTCCACCTCGCAGCTGCCACGCCCGAACCCTAGCAGCCGCGCCGCTCCTGCTCCGCCGAACCCCTTCACTGCGCCGCCGTGGACACGCTGTCCCGTTACACTCCGCCCCACTACGAACCGCGCAAGAGCATCGACGAGGTTCAGTGATGCTTCCCGAGTCCTTTGCCTCAACATCAGCCCAGAGTAGCGCCAGAATCGCGCCGGGACCACCCCAGGTGAGCTCGCTGCGCCGGCGCGATTGCTCGCCGCCGGTGCCGCTCCGGTCACACTGACCCCTCTACTGGCTTCGCAGGAGCCCCACTCATCGATCCGTGCCGCCCAGACGCCCGGAGGAGCCCCGCAGCGACCCGCCCCCGTGCCCAGCGCCGTGCGCCGCCGCAGGAACTCGACGCCGTCGATCCTGCGCTGCAGCTTCACTCGTTCCAGGCCTCGGTGAGCTTCGCCTTCCCTTGCTCTTTGTTTTGGACTAGAAATCGTAGCTTGTAGCTTGCTCCAGTAGGGGGAACGCCGCCGCGCCGGTGAACCGCGCTAGCTCAGGGCGCCGCCGCCATGGCGGAGGCCGCCCGCCGTGGGTAGCCACGCAGTAGTACCCCCCCCAGTGGCTCTGTAGTGTTGCGCGCTACCTCCTTGGGCAAGCCTCGCCCATAGCCGCACCCGGAGTGGCGAGAGCGCGCAGCTCCGGTGAACCCCGCCATGCAGACCCGCCGCCGCCACCGCTCTCGCCGCCCAGAGCACCCCCCCAAGCCCTGCTTAGTCCGCAGGTGGATTACGCGTGATGTGCTGATCCGCCCCGACCTAAACTCCGGCCGATTTGACCCCCGGAGGGCCGGAAACGGCGTACTCCGGCGAGCTTCCGTGCTGCGCCGCCGCGGGAGATGAACTCTGGTGACCAGTGCCGCCAATATCGAGCCCAAGCAGGTCCTGGCCGCCCGATCTTGAACCAACGCTCCAGATTAGATCATCATACCCCTTCGATCTGGATCGCCCGATCGCGATCCGATGGCCCAAAATAGAAGGTACTGCTTCGCCCTGGTCGTTTAGCTAAAGAGTCCCTGAACTCTTTTGAAATCAACCCGCGGTCCAGGCGCGTTCAAAAGTTTTTGCATCCAGGCCCTGTTTTATTCGTTTAGGCCCCTGAGTTTCCTGGTTTTTGAACCCGCCGTCCCTGGACGTGCAGTTTTGTGCGTTAGCCCTGGATCTATAGGTTAATAATGTTTAAGTCCCCGGTTTTTGCCCAGACCCTCCTGTAGCCCAGTTTTTCTCGCAGATAGGTCCCTGGATCTTGTTTTAAGCGTAGTTTTCACGTTCAAGCTCCGTTTTAGGTGTACTTTATGTCCACGCGATCGTTGTAACGCGTAGAATAGTTCTAGACCAGTTGTGTTTGCTGTTTTTATGTATTGTTATACTGTTTCTTAGCATTTGCTCTTGTTTGCATGTATGTGTATATGTGGACTTGTTTTGGCGTTGCGATCGTGAGTAGACGTTGATCCTTCGGATGAGTACGAATGCCCGGAGCAGACACCATCTTCAGAGCAGTTTGAGCAGCAGGAACAGTTTGAGGAAGGCAAGTATAACATGAACACCACCTATCACTTTTAAATACATTTTCGTACTACATTTTAATACTGTACGCCTATAAGGACTTTCCTAGCCACTTTATATCCTTTATATATATCCCTTGGGTTGCATTTTGGTTAGTTGTGCTAGGTTGCTGCGCTATAACACACTTGGTCCTTTTTAATTAATATGATTAATGGTTTATTGCAACTTAATTCTGGGAGTGGCCCTCTATGCTCCGTGCTTGAGTGGCTCACGTCTCGTTAAAATATATTTTGTTAGAAACATGGTTTAGGGGGCCAGCACAGTGCTTAGTGCTTGGTTGGCCACTCTCCATAAGGACCGGTTCATAGAGCGACAACCTGGGACAACAGCGCTACCACAAGACTGGAATGGGACGGTCTTGGCGTAATAATTAGGTCTTTTTGTTTTGGAGTAACTTACCTGTGGGGCAGGAGAGGTAAGCTTCTATGGCCCTCGTACTGAGTGGCCTCGTCTGTGCTCCGTGTCTTGACGCCCACTAGACCTGCTCCATAGTCGCCGATCCGCCCTCGCGGTTACTCCTTACCAACGAGATTCTTTGTAAAGGCCTCGTAGTGTGCTTGCTAGCCATCTCACCTAAGAAAGTGTGATGAACAACTAGCGTAGCCCACGACTTGTGGGTAAAGATGTGCAACCTCTGCAGAGTGTAAAACTGGTATACTAGCCGTGCTCACGGTCATGAGCGGCCCAGATCCTTCTTTTGATTAGTGGGGTTATCTTCCTTTGGTTAGGAGGGTTTCCCCTGGTGGTTTGGTTTGGTTTGGTTCTCAGTAGTTCATAATTAATTCTGATTAATTACTATGTAACTGGGTTATGGTAATTCATCAACTTGTAGTAAATAGCTTTAATAAAATTTTGTCAAGATTAAAAGCTAATGCAGTTGAGTCAGCCAACCTTAGAGCCTCATAGTTTGTGTGATACTTGTTGAGTACAAATTGTGTACTCACACTTGCCTTCTCTACACTTTTTCCTCTTGTCCTTCTTGGGGATACTCTACTGCTGCTCAGTTCCTGCCGACACGAGGGAGTTCACCCGGAGCTACCAGGAGTACGAGGACTTCTAGGCGTTCGTCTCCCAGTCGACGTCCCTGTGGTGCCCAGCTTCCGAGAGACTTCGTATATGTTTCACGCTTCCGCATACTCTGTATCAGACATTTTGTCATTAATGTAATAAATAACATTCGTAATCGCTATATTATATCTTTTTACGTGATATGTGCTGTGATATATTGTTCATCCTGTTGTATATATGTGTGACTTGATCCTGGCACGTATATGATTGTTCGGTTCATGTCCTTTTATAAACCGGGTGTTACATGGAGGCAGTCATTATTTTATGCTGCAATATCAATAAGGTACTGTCATAATTCTATTCTAATTCATAATTAATTTTAAAACAAGTCAGGAATAGTACTGAAATTGTAATACTAAATGAGTGTTCTAAAGCACCAAATCTAATTCAGCTAATCCGCTAATTAAATTAAATTATTATAAAATATCAATGGATTCATACGGAAGTTACCGGTAGATCACAAGTGCGAAATTCGGCAGAGCTTCACCGCTTTTCTTCTCCTCACCCCTCTCTTTTTTTCTGAATTTTTGGTGTAATTTTTGGCTCAAATGAGAAGGGAATGGAGGTCAGGGCTTATATAGGGTGGGAGACCCCCTGTCGCCCGAGGGGGCATCGCCCGTTGGGGGGGCGACAGGACCCCTCCTTCCACACACCCCCGGCTAGGGACCTCTTTGTAAATTCAAAAAAAAATTACATTAAGGTCCTACCGACCATTACCAGGGCGACAGGACCCCTGTCGCCCCTGGGGCGGGCGATCGAGGGCTATTTTTGAAATTTTTCAAAACGGACAAATATTTTTGAAATTTTATTTTTTTTTAATATAAAAAAGAAAAAGACGCGTGCACGGCATGGATATTAGTGGGCCGGCAAGTGCAGATGTGCAGCCTGCTGTTGATGAGGAGCTGCCTGCTGATGATCAGTTCCTGGAGGATATCTTCGTCGACCCCGCTTCTGCCGTGGTGCCGGCGAGCCCGCCGCGTCGGGTGATGGCAGTGGTGGCCGCAGCTCCGGAGTCGAGACGCCGCCAAAGCAACAGGCTGCTGGCACGTCCGTCTTCGGTTCCAGTTTCCCGCAGGGTGACACATCGCCTTAGGTCCTATTTAGTTCCCACCCCGTAAACGCAAAAAAAGCCGTAAACGCAAAAAAGTGCAAAGGAATCTTGCTAATTTGAAGTACTAAATGAATTCTATTTACAAAAATTTTTGCATGGTTGGGCTGTAAATCACGAGACGAATCTAATGAGCCTACTTAATCCATGATTTGCAACAGTGATGCTACAATAATCATCCGCTAATTATTGATTAATCATGGATTAATTAGCATCATTAGATTCGTCTCGCGATTTACAACCCATCTATGCAAAAAATGTTGTAAATAGACTTCATTTAGTACTTCAAATTACCTAGATTCCTTTGAAAAAAATTTTGCGTTTACACCCCCATCGGATCTAAACAGGGCCTTATTCGCCAACTAGACCTGGTGGGGTCTCAGGCGGCCGTGGGTGATGAGGCTGTCGAGAAGTACATCAAGATGTATCATGGTCCTCTGCCTAAGAAGACAGCGGCGGCGCTGGCTGCTGTGACTCGCATTGCTAGCGGCGCCGTGATGGAAGCTTCAGCAGCGCTCGCTGCTGAGACTGAGGCAGCCAGGGTGGAGGCTGCCTGAACTGAGTTTGTTTGACTCAGTTGTTCACCTATGTTTAGATGTTGATTAGTTTAGTTCCAGCAGCTCCTGGCCTTATGTTGGGCTACTTTGTTTGGGTTATGGTGTTAGTTCTGGGCTTGGTGCTGGCTTGTGGCGAAGGACTTGTTTGGGGTTTTATGGTGGTGGCCTTTGCCCTCCGTGTAGTGTTCAGGTGGTGTGGTTGTAAGCTGCTTGTCTCAAGAATGTCGCTGCTGGCAGTTTTAGTTGTTTTTCTGGTTCTAACATGAATGCCAACGACTCCAATATTGCAATTTTCAACTGGAATGTCCGTGGCCTAAATTCAGCAGTGAGGTGCGAGGAGGTGCGCAAGATGCTACAGGCTGTAAAGCCATCCATTGCGTGTTTACAAGAGACCAAATTGCAGGTCATTGATGATAGCTTAGCTTCTGATTTTCTGGGATCGGGACTGCCCTCCTACACTTATCTTCCGGCAGCTGGTGTATGTGGCGGAATTGCATTGGCATGGGACCTGGATTTCGTCACTGTCTCTGATGTTTCGCTCAAAGCTTATTCCATAACTGCCAGGATCACTATGAGGCTGTCTAATATCTCGTACATGCTAACCACTGTACGGGCCTTCACAAGATAGTGAAAAACCAGCTTTTATTGCTGAGCTGAAAGATTTGAAGCCACCGCAGGACATACCATGGCTTTGCCTTGGGGACTTCAACCTGATTTACTCCGCGCAAGACAAGAATAATCTGAACCTGAACCGGCGACTGATGAGGTTGTTCAGGCATGCTCTGGATCACTGTGAGCTCTTGGAGATTGCTCTCCAAAACCGGAAGTTTACATGGAGCAGTGAAAGGAATAATCCGACCTTGGTTCGACTGGACCGTGTGTTCTGTAACAAAGAGTGGGATCTATCATTCCCTGCTATCCATCTACAAGCTCTGTCCTCATCCGCCTCCGACCACTGTCCTCTCTTCCTGTCACAAATCCGGCAAGAATCACTGCCTGCCACCTTTAAATTTGAGCAGTTCTGGACACGGGTGCCTGGCTTCTTGGATGCGGTACTACAGCGTGCAGCTCCGGGCGGAGCAGAGCGAGAGGGAGGGAGAAGACGGGCCAGCGAGCTTCACTACCTTGGCGCGAAACTTCGTAGCGGCTTGAGGTCGACGGGAACCACGCGGAACGGCGGCGCGGCTCGGAGCTCCAAGCTCCAACAATGGCGGCGGCGCTCAGGAGCTAGGGTTTGCGAGGCGAGGCTGCGGCTTCGGTTTGAGGGGTTCAAGGGGTGCAGGCGGCGCCTTTTATAGGCCGGAGCAGGGCCACTTGGCGTGCGCGCCAAGGCGCGGAGCGGCGGCGCGGGGTGCGGACGGACTGCAGAGTCCGTGCCCGACCCGAGGTAGGGGAGAGCCCTGACGGGCGGGCCCCGCGTGGCAGAGGGAGAAAGAGGGTGAAATCGGAGCGGGCTGGGCCGGGAGAGGAAAAAAAAGAATGGGCCGGCAGTGGGACTTTGGGCCGCGGAAGAGAAAAGAAAAAGGGAGAGGGAGAAAGGAGAGATGGGCTGGGCCGAAACAAGAGAGAGGGGAAGAAAGAAAGGGTTTTCCATTTTTTGAAAACGATTCAAACACATTCATTTGAATTTAAATTTGGAGAATTTAAATTCAACTGAACCCAATCAATTAAACAAATGCAATTCAGCATGAATGCATAACCAACAAGCAACCTCATTTAATTTAGAAGGCAAACAATTATTTTATTTATACTAAATTTCCTGTAACGATAAGAAATGTTGTGAAATTTTTAAATTTATGAGAAAAACATTGATTTATTTTTAATTTTAATCACATCCTGAAATCCAAAAATTTCAGGGTGTGACAACTAGAGACTAAAACGCCCGTAGGGGCTAAACCGGAAATATCTACATGATCTCATCCGATGGCCGAGGTTCTTTCTTCGAATCGAAGTCTTCTCCGCGATGCCACCACGTGGATGAAGATCCGGTCCGCGGTTTTGAAGGGTCTGCAAAACCCGGGTAGGTGGCCGGTTTTGAGAAAACCGCCAAAACTCCACGCGCGAGAAGATTCCCGCCTCCACGCCGTGGCCCTGGACGCCGTTCCCGCCTCGGCCTCCTGACAGCCCTAGACGCCGCCCGACGCCCGTCACCTCCTCGCCCGCAACGAGGCCCTAGACGCCGTCGACGCCCGTTCCTCCGCCAGTCCCGAGACCGACGCTCGTGCCTCCACGACTTGGCGTCTTCAACCGCCGTCCGCCAGTTTGGTTTTGCGGCGCAAACCAAGAAACCCGCTTTCCGTCGGCGCTTGCGCCCTCGATCCAGGAGTGGACGCCACAGCTGCCGCCCGGCCCGAGCTCCGGTCCCGGCTGCCCTTCACCGCCGTCCACCGCATGGTCCATCGGCCACAGCACCTCCACGGCAGCTCTCCGTCGACACTCGACGCCCGTGTACCTGCAACCAAAGACCAAGAACACGATCACACCGCACGGTTGACAATTCACTCATCACAGCCAGGAGAAGGTACTCAACATTCCTCAAAAGTTGCGGCTATCTTTGTATGCAGATGATGCAGTGGTGTTTATCAATCCAATCAAGCAAGATGTGGATATGGTGATCAGAATCATGCAACGCTTCGGGGATGCGACGGGGCTGCATATTAATTTGGAAAAAAGCTCAGTTGCACCTATCCGCTGTCGGATGTCAACCTAGATGATATTCTCGCTTCTTTCTCTGGACAACGTGTTGGTTTTCCTTTAACTTATCTTGGAATTCCGATTACAATTGGTCGCCTGAGGCTGGTGCATCTTCAATCAATAAAGGATAAAGCTTTGACAAAGCTATCAGGCTGGCAATGCCGCCTCCTAAATCCAGGTGGACGACGGGTGTTGGTGAGGTCGGTTTTGAGCTCCCTGCCAGTTTATATGCTCACAGTACCGAAGCCTCCAAAAGCTTTTGTGAAGGATTTCGACAGAGTCAGACGCCGGTTTCTCTGGGCTGGAAACCAACAACTACATGGAAGCAAATGCAAAGTTCGTTGGGCGCGACTGCAGCGCCCAATCGAACGTGGGGGGGGGGGGGGGGGGGGGGGGGGGGGGGTTGGGGGCCTGGGAATCATTGATTTAGAGCTTTTCAGTCGAGCTTTGCGCCTAAGGTGGTTATGGGGTCAATGGAAGTACCCTGGGAGACCTTGGAATGGTATGGAATTGCCAATCGATGACACTGATCAAGCACTATTTACAGCAGCAACAAGGGTGACCGTAAACAATGGGAAAAGCACTATTTACAGCAGCAACAAGGGTGACCGTAAACAATGGGAAGACAGCACGGTTTTGGACGGCGAGTTGGATTGATGGCACTTCACCAGCACTACTTTTCCCAGACCTTTATAGTCACAGCAAAAGGAAAAATAGAACCGTTTTTGAAGCAATGATCAGTGGGTACGTGACGTTTCTCACGACCTCACTGTTGGCCTGATCTTTGAGTTTGTGCAACTATGGACACTTGTCGAGGAAGCCCATTTTGATCCTTCTAGTGCAGCGGAGGATACAATCACTTGGACGCGGACTGCGTCAGGTGAATACACAGCAAAATCTGCATACTTGATGCAGTTCGACGGGGGTGCGTCCTCTCTGTACCCCAAAACGGTTTGGCATGTATGGGCTCCATCAAGATGCAAATTTTTCCTATGGTTGCTTCTCCAGAATCGGGTTTGGACAGCGGATAGACTTCTCATGAGGGAATGGCCAAACTCATACTTCTGTCCATTGTGCTACCGTAATTTGGAGACTGCGCAACATCTCTTCTCGGAATGTGCAGAGTCAAGGAGGATCTAGGCAGAGGTCAGTTCATGGGTCGGTTCTCCAGGTTTGGACCCGACAAATTGGAACGCCACGGACACGTTAATGGACTGGTTCCATGGGCTGGCAGGCGACTCTAGCTCGACTTTGGCAGCAGGATCACGATCACTTGCGATTCTGATGACTTGGTCCATCTGGAAGGAACGGAATGCTCGTGTTTTCAAGAACACGGAGAAGACAGTTGCAAGGTTAGTTGAGGAAATCAAGGATGAAGCAAGACTGTGGTGCCAGGCGGGTGCAAAACGCCTAGCCGCTTTAGTTGTGAATCCAAGTAGCGAGTAATCTCTTTTGCTTTCTTTTCAGTTGGGAGCTTTTCGATGCTCCGCCTATTTAGAACCTTTTTAAATAGGTATTTCATGTAAAATGATTTCTCCTTATTAATACATGCCGGAAGCTGTCCGGGTCTTTCGAGAAAAAAAAAATAAATTAAAGGCAGGAAGTTCGACAAGTCCAAGGTTCGCTGTTACAACTGCCGAGAGTATGGTCACCTCGCCTCGGAGTGTCGGAAGCCAAAGAAGTAGGAGTGATTCGATCGAGCTGGAAACAAAATTTTCTTTTCCATGATGTTTTCATGTTTACCTTTTTTTAGTATATGTGTATGAACTTTATTGATCATCATCATCCAACTATCGAATCAAAGTATCAAATGCAAAACAATTATGTACTCGAACAAAATTATACTACTATGGAACGACCAATCTAGCGAGCAGCTTCCGCCATGTGTCTGGGGACACCATGGCCTGGCCACTATCCTTTCCGGAACTTGGACTTGAGGAGCTTGATGATCTCGGCGTCCACCTCGAAGCTCTTGGCCAGCACGGCGTCGGGTATCTCCGGCTCGGCCCCGAACAGGGACTGCGCGGCGAGCACGACGCCGGGCAGCTGGCTGTTGAACACCGTCATGGCCCTGGCCGCGCCGGCGCCGACGTTGTACTGGAAGTGCATCATCCCGCGCGGGATCACGAAGCTCTCCCCGGCCCGCACCACCTTGGAGTAGAACTTGCCCTCCGTACTGACGAACCCGACGAGCATCTCCCCGTCCTCGACGTGCACGAGCTCGGCGGAGCGCGGGTGGCTGTGCAGCGGGTTGACGCCACCGGGGGCGAGGTCCACGCGGTTGAGGGACAGGCCGAGCGTGTTGAGCCCCGGGAACGCCTCCACGTTGCCCGGCGTCACGGCGGAGCCCATCGGGTTGTCCGTGCTCGCCGCGCGCGCGTGCGCCGCGAAGAAGAAGTCGTCGGAGACCACCGTCGACGCCGGCTTGCACGGGAGGCCCGGGAACGCCGCCTCGCCGTCGCCCCGTGGCGCGGCCACGCAGAAGTCCTGGACAGGCTCGGGGTCGCCGCGGCAGGTGGCGACGAGCGTCGCCGCCGACAGGAGGAGGAGGAGCAACGACGCCGGCGGCCTCGACATGGCTCTCGAGCGAGCTCTCCGTTCGTGCCTGGTGAACGGTGATGGTGATGACGCGTAATTTGTTCACCGATTGGCAATTTGGAGCTATGCTGTTCCGGTTCCGGCTATATAGCAAAGGAAGTGTGGTGAGAGGACAAATGTCAAAGCAGTGGAAGGGGTCAAATGTTGAGCGAAGTCTTGGTGACTGGTGAGGCAGACATCCACATACACTGGTCGTGTGCGATGTTTCCAAGCACTCCAACAAGCCTTCGCTCACAAGCTCTTTCTTCACGAATCACGATCTCTATAGTCAAGTTGCGGTTGGTGTGCTGGTGATCGTCAATCTACTCTCTGGAGTGCTTTATTCTAAGAGCAACTCCAGTAGGGAGAGCAAATGGACTTCCATATGAAGATTTAGTCGATTGACATAAAAAATCAATCTCCAGCAGGGGGAGCAAATTGACTGCTATTTGGGTAGGCCTTCCAAATTTCTCCCCCCACCCCCAATTTAGTGGCCCTCTATTTGGGCTGCCAACTGTTGTAAGCCTAATTTACTTAGTCTGCTGGAGTGGAGGCACATATTTAGGTGAATAAAATTTAGAAGTGGACTTCTAAATGGACATTTGCTCACTCAAATTTAGAAGTCCTACTGAAGTTGCTCTAAGGGTCCCGTTAAATGGCAACAAGTCAGTTCATCCAAGCTGTCGGATCGCGATCCAAGCGCTCTATAATGGCTGAGGATTGGCAATCATCGCCAGCCATGACGAAGGGAGTAGGGCTTGACCCTGACGTGCAAAGTTCTGTGGTTAAAGTTGTTCGGTGGAGAGACCCGGTCATTCATGAGAGGTTTCTCCGATCCAATGGCAAGAGAGGTATGACGCGCAAAAGAGTTTTTTCCTCCAATGGCAGGTGAACCGAACCCAAGGCGCGTGGTTTGAGCGCGTGATAGCTGATAACTACCGAAGTGAACGACTAGTACAAGTCGGCAGGCACCCATTGCAGCAGGTAGCATCAAAATTCTTAACACGGAATCGTCTCGTCATTTTACCAAAGAGGCGGGCGGCCGTGTGGCTGCTGCCGACCTCGCCAAGGGCTTCCGCCTGAATGGTCAGCACCAAAACTACCCACGCACCGGTGATCTGATCACCAGATACAAACTCAGATTTGAAAGAATGGTTCAAGGATTTTATTTTCCTAGGCAAAGAATCACTCACATATATATACCAGCACAAACATATCCAAGCAACGCTAAGGAGTACAGAGAAAATAAAAATTAAGGGAACAAATACACTACAATATTTGTACAAGGACTTGCATCTCTAACCTGCACACTAGGAGCTGCTGTGAGATCTAGCCGACGACACAGATTGTGCAGAAACGGAAGCCGTCGGGCTGTTCACCTCCCTCTCCCCATTGGCAACTCGTGACTTCCCGCTGATCCTACTGATAGTCTCCTGGGCAACGTCGATGAACCAGTCGTCGCTTGGAAGGACCCTGCAGACATCAATTGAGCACGTTAGCTTCATTTCGAAGGGTCATGTCACCTGTGCCCTCGCGAGCAGGAATGCGCCTTTTGCAATGCAGCGCTGTGCTCGCTCAAGAACTTTTAGTGAGCACACAAGAAGGATGTATTGATACGAGATAAAATGATGAAAAAACAATACCTATCAGGGTCCATCCCAGTAGCAGAAAATGCTGCCATCGCCCTATCAATGATGTTCAATATGACTTGATGCACATGCCGAGACAAGAAACGCCCTTGCCCAAAAAGGATGACAAATTGCATATCCAGGTAGAACTGCAAAGGAAGGTTTACCATTGGTGGTATATAAGATGTAGAAGGGGGCGTTTACTATCATACAAAGGCCTGGGAAGCATTGAAACCTCCTTAACTGGAGGTGGGGGAAAAAAAAAACAAGTTAAGGGAGCTAACCTGCTGAAGTCCAAGTGGACCCAAAGCCCTTGGTCCCTCTTCGATCTCTTCCCAAAAGCTCTGGTCTTCTGAGAGCCAAAGCATGACTGTCTCCGTAAGTCGCATCATAAGCAATGTAGCAAACCTTTCCCTACCCACAAACATGTCTGCTGCAATGCTTGCCATCTTATTCAATTTTCCATATAATTCCTGCAATAATCTGCTGATGAGATGATGCAGAAGATGAGAGTTTCTTGGGAAAATTTGCACGGTGCAACATGCTGACAGATCAATTTCCATGACCTGCCATCACATGCCAAGAAACACAGAAATACCTGGAAAATCAGAGACGGAACCCATTCTGGATCTTCAACAGTATTATCCATATTTATGTACAAGTCTGCACTCAGATGGGAGCCACCATCATCTGTGAATATAAGATCTAGAGCATGCTGTCTGCAGAAACTATCTCTAAGTTTGTCTACCGTGCGGTGCAGCTTCCTTTTCCATTCTCGTTGCTCGGCCGCACGATTTTGTCTGTCAGGACCTCTGACTGGGTTCATAGAGTACAGCTTCATAGCTGCTCTGGGTAGCAACTCTTCAGCTAGTAAAGATGCATTAGCAAGCAATGCTAACTGCTGCTCCTCCGTCTCTGCCATTCTAACAATCTTATTCCCTAAACCTTCCAAGTTAACTTCATCATCCACTGACCCTGGAAGACCGCTTATGAGCAAGTTTACATACGAGTCAAATATTTTCAGAAGCCCATCCATCGCAGAACCACCTAGCTGTAAGCTAATCAGTGGTCCAACATCCTCAAAGAAATCCTGCATGTCAATGTTCCATTGAAATACAATAAGCGAATGCATGTGTTGATTGTCAAAAGTAAAATGGAAATAAACTATACATGTTGCATATAAAAGTGTACAAAAGCTAATTAATAATCTCTCTCATAATAATAAAGAAGCCGCAATTACAACTGCTGGAAACATTTCTTTTAAGGAATGAGCATTACCTGAACCATTGAATTGAAACGGTGAGCACTGCTTGAGAGCTTCGGCTGGAGTGCCAGACTACCAGCAGATGATCTAGAAGATGGACGTATACCAGTTGGAGGATAGGTGAGTACCCAGTCATCAGCTGCAGCTAAAGCAGCAGTACTCTCTTCAATTCTCCTCAAATTGGAATCCAATGCTTGCTCAACAGAGGGTCTGAATTGCTTCATTAGAACTGCTGAAAGTGATAGACCACGAGCTTCCAGCAACTCTGAATAACCAAGTGCTATCTTCACACATTCTGCAGCAGCTCTTAAGCCCCCACCAGCAGCACAAGAGGCTAAAGCATGCCTCTTTACAAGCAGCGAAAATGACATCGCCTGCTTAGTAGCCCAAGTAACCAATTCAGACATGTATGCTGGTTCGTCACCAAAGACCTCGGCAGAGTCGCTGAGAGCCTGAGCTAAAACACGAAAAACTTGCTGTGCAAGAGAAGCAGTGTATGCCCCACCATATGATGTGCTAGATGGTTGTATTGTTTGCATGTTTAATTGAAGCCTTTGATTGTGTGCGCTGAGTAACAAACTATGAGCACGAGGTCCATCACCAAGCCTCTTGAGGGCAGAAGCTGCAGCGCGAAGCTCAACACCACAAGTAGAAGACTGGCAAGCAGCTTCAGCTAGCTGATCGGCCAATTTCTGACGATTTTCAGATATAGCCCTCTTTAAAGCCAGAATGTCAGCCGTACTAAGAGTCCCCTTCTTTTTAGCATCAGCAGCAATTTGTTCTGCTTCATCCAGGGCATCCAGTGCTTCATCGACTCTTCTTTCGGCTAGCAAAACATCAAGCATGTCAGGGAAATCTGTAGACCATTTCCATATTTCTGATGGTTCCTGATCTTCAACACTGGATATGTCTTGCTCAGCAGAACCTTCAAGCCCTGTACTCAACGAATCTATCTGAACTCCTTCGGATAGACCATGAATTAAAGCTGATTGTGTACTTAGCAAATTTCTAACAGATAACAGCTCCCCTTCAAGGTCTGATATCTCCTTTGATGTTCTGTACCAGGAGACTAGTTTCAGAAATGCATTCCAAGTTCATGAATCAGACAGAGGAGAAAGTAGCAATTATGTGAAAAACATTATATCTTATGTTAAATATCTAACTATAATTTGCATGCCCCGAATTTCATGGTCCCTAATGAAAACTTTTGGTTGTGAAGATAAAAGGAAAATTAGTTGATGGCCTTTTATTATCAATTATTTGCTGGAGCGTGCTACTTAACAAATACTAACACAAAACATTATCAATGGAAAGTTGGAGCATCCATAATCCAAAGGTGGTAAAGCAACAAATGTGCAGCAGAGAGCTTGCATTATCATATAAAGAAGTGTTGTTCAGAACAGTTCTAAGCAATTTATTGGTAATTGCCACCAATATAAAATTTCATTTAGGTGATTTAAGCATTCGTGTCCACACCTGATGAATGCAGCATAATTTGCATAAACACTTCTGCGCATCTCTTCAGCAGAAGCCTTCTTTAGATCTTGCAGATAAGAACACAGGCGTCTTATTTCCTGCCATAAATTTAGAATATCAGCACTGTTTCACTTCTTCAAGAATATTGTTAATCATGCTCACTGCTAAAATGCAATACAGACGAATCAGAGATTTTTTATAAAAATATAAATAAAAAGCCTCTGATTTCCACTTCTCAGCCAAAATTGACATCAATCTCCTACTTCCAAATGAATCAGTTGAACTTAGCACGCAAATATCTACATATTCAATGTCCTAGCCACGCAAGAACCGTCCAAATATACACAACAAAAGGAAAGCTTCCCTTTTTTCAGAAACCTTCACAATCATCACAGTAACATTTTAATAGCCAAGGGCAACAACACCCCCAGCAACTAGCAATCAAATTCTCTTCTGGTTGTCAAAGCTTGAGCATGGACCAATGTGGCCCATAAAAAAACACAGAGCTCTCCTTCATATTCTCAAAAAAAAAAAAGGCAACAGCAGCGTTCTGGCTAGGACAGTGTGCCTCCCAGAATGAGCTATCTAGGATTCTAGTGTCAACTATCTGAACAAGATAAATCTACTCTTAAAAATACTGCAGGGTTCAAAGTTTTGTTTGTTTCTTAAACAAAAAGGTTTGTCATGATAAATTTCCTTGACAGGGCCACCACAATTCCAGTCGACTTTTCATTTAAGATTTACGAAGATATGATTAGAAACACTCTGCTCGTGCCTACATATAACGTAAAAGTAGCGTCCCTACGCTCTCTGCGCGAGTGCTCTGCTTCCTCCGTGCTCCAGCAAAAGGTGCCAAACCAAAATTATATCATGCAAACTTATTCTGACGCATTTAGTCTCCGCGGTGCAGTAGTAATTTTGTCAGAAATTCGCATAATTTAGCCTAAACCCAGAGAGAGTCATACTCACACTCGCCAAAAATTCTCTATATATACTCCCTCCATTCAGTTTTGATAGATATATTTCCATATGACACAATGACCAAGGGCACCACAAGTGTGCTTATCAATCTAATAAATGCCACAGACTTTTTTTGTTGGTCATCCAATGTTTTAACTAGGAACTCCTTGTAACTAGTGCTATTTATTACCAATACCCATGCTAATAGTAAATATAGCTATCATTTTTGAACATTTAAGTTTTTGAAATATAGCTATCAAAAGTGAATAGAGGGAGTAATAACTAAATCGTAATTATTACGCCCAAGTCGCACCTGTCTCAGAAACGCGTAGAGACCACTGAACCCCGTATCCCTCGGGCTTGCGAGCGAGCAAAAAAGACGCGTAGGATGAAATTCCTCACCTTCTCGTCCATGGTGCGGCACTTGGACTGCACGTAGGCGTCTGGGTCGAAGTTGTCGGTCTTGAAAATCTTGAGCTTGTCCGCCAGCTGCACCCCGCCGTCGCTGCCCCCCGCGCCGACCGCCGCGTTCACCGGGAACACACCGGAGTGGCCGGCGGGCCGCGACCTCGACGACTTGGCGGACGCCATCAGCCGAGAGAAACCCTACTCCCAGGGCCCAGGGCTTGCTCCCCTCCCCGCCTCCTTTAAGGAGATCTAGAAGCTTCTAGAAGTGGGTTTCTCGCTCGCCTTGGGGGGTTCAGCTTGGGCGCTCGGCCATTTCCGTGTCTCGATTGGCGTGTGCTGAGAATTTCGGGACGGAAGGAATGGCGACTCTTGTTGCCGCGTTGGACGGTTGCCAAAGGTGGAAAGGTAGCCTCAGGCAGAGCTCTTATTCCAGGGAGAAAGGGCTAAAGATGAACGAATTTGGATTGTATCGATGAATTTCACTGAAACTTAATTTTGACAGCTGGAATAATCTGGCACGTATTTAAAGGAGAAATAGCTGTGCTCGGAGCATGAACCTAAGGTTGACACGCCTTGGTTTAGTCAATGTAGACAGGTAGCTATAAAAGGTTTTTAAGACAAAGCATGGATCCGGCGACCCAAATCCATTTTGCATCGCGTACAGTATTTTGGGTACTAAAAAACACGGTCCCACGGAGCACCCAAACCGACAACACATTTTGCGTACGAGCCTCACCAGAACGCAAATATGCGTCCTCCTCTCCCCACAACGCAATTTCACCTCCGCTTCCGCGGCCTCCGCCACCCGCACCGGCCGCGTCCTCCTCCACCACGAGGCGAATCGAACTAGCGGGCGAGCTCAAGTCCGCGAAAATGGCGGGCGGAGGTGGTCGACGGGAGCCCAGCACGACGGAGGAGAAGGACCCGTGAGGGCTGGAATGGGTTCGTGGTGTCATGGGGAAGGCGTGGCCGTGAGGAATTGACCGGGGATGGCCAGGATGTGCCAGGATGGCCGTGGGGAAGGCGTGGCCGTGAGGGCTGGAATGGGTTCGTGTTGCGGCCGCCGTCGACGACCCCTGCTCACCGTCCGCCTCCTCCACGCGCAGGGCCCGCTGCCGCCGGTGGCCTCGTCCGGCAAGCTCAGGGTCAGCAACGGCTCTAGCGCTCCAATCGCTGGCATGGGCAGGCAGTGGGAGTCGCTGATGCAGGAGCTCCCCGCGGAGCTGGTGTAACACCCCTGACCATTGGGCCCCGCCTGTCATCTTCTCCTTCACTCTCGAAGCACCGAGACGCTCCCGTGTTCAAGTCGTCCACGGCACCGCTCGCTCACGCTCGCGCCGCGCGTCCTCGCCCATATCCGCGTGGCCTCTGGCTCGCTCGTTCGTTTGCCTCTACGTGCACGCGTTCGCCCTCCGCCCGATCTAGCGCGCACCGCCGCCCATGCCGCCGTCACTGCGCGCCGCCCCCGGAACGCGGCGGCACTGCGCACCGCTCCGCCCCGTTCGTCGCCCGCTCGCATGCCGCGGGCCGTGCCCGTGCGGTACCGGGCCGCGCCTCCGCGCGCCGACACCGCCCGGCCCTGCCGGTCCTCGCCCCCGCGTCCCAGCGCCGCGACAGCGCCCGACCGCCACGAGCCGAGCTCGCCACCGCCCCGCCATGGCTGCCGCCTGGCCCTGCACGCCGCGCCCCACCTCTGGCCTTCCTCCACCCAAGCCGGCCACCGAAATAGCTTCTCCACCTCCCACTGAACCTCCCCGGCCCGGCTGCCCCCCCCCCCCAAAACCTCGCCGGAGTACCCCCGCCGTCGTGCGCCACCACGGCCGGCCGCCGGAGCTCGTAGAGCCGCCGCCTCCGGCCATCCCAACCCGCGCCAAGGCTACCCCGAGGTAGAGCACGACCTACTCTAGCCTCTCCACCCCTCCCTCGCCGCCGGTGAGCCTCACCCTCGCCAGGAAACGGCAGCGCCGCCCTCTCTGTCCCCTCCCCTGTTTCAATCCGGCCAGGGGCATTTCTGCAAATCCCCAAATCTTTATAGGGGTCTAACTGCAAAATTTCATTTTCTTTTTAGTTTTAAAAACAGTGAACTTCTAAATACAATTAAAAATCATAGAAAAATCAGAAAAATGCAAACTAAATTTTGTTAGGTTTCTTAAATCAAGATCTACAGAGAAAAAATACTCATGCATGTGAAATGTCAATTTTGCCCTTGCTAAAATTTTGGGTTGTGTTTAATCTAGTTTATTTTGTATCTATTGTTCTGTTTGTCTAAAAATCCTAAAAATTTTGTGGTAGCCTACTCTTTGCATGTGTATTTCACTGGAAAATTTTCAGGTGCATAGGCTAGGTGCATGTTTGTGGATCTATTATTGTTGGATTTCCATCCTTGGGCTAAAATAAATGTTTTCGGTCACCGATAAATGTTGATAAATTTTTGTTACACTCTTTACCAATATCTTATCATGCCAGTTAATTTTTGTTACTAAAACATGGCTGCAAGTTAGGTTTTTGTATTTGTTTAGTTCCCAGCTATAGCTTTCTTTTTCCAAAAGCATTGCTAAGCAATTCCTTTCTGCATGTTTCAATCCATCAAGTTATGTCATTTCTAGGTGAAGTATATTAACTCTTGTTTGACTAGACATGTTTGGCAAACTCTTTATTGGTGAGTGCTTGCAATGATTTGAGTTAAGTTAACTTGTATGTCATGTTGGGGTTAAATTTAATTACCTCCTGTTATCAATAAATGCTGGAAAATCATGGTTGCTTGTTAATTCCAACAATTTAAGTTAGTCATGTATAAGTTATGTTAACCTATTGAGAACTAGTTCATGGGTTGCTTTTATTTAATTTACTTTTGTGACTTGCTGGTTAAATAAATTATCCTAATTGTTCTTTCTTGTTTTATATCTTTGCTTAGCCTTTTCTAAGCAAGCTACTAATGCTTTTTAGTAGGAAACACTTCAGGCTAAAATTTTTTAATGAACTCTCGTGTTGTAGCACCAACCCAGTTTGCCTTTTGAGTGTGTATGCGGTGCTTGCTCGATAAATGATTGCCCAGTCATGTCTTTCCTTTAATCGCATTGCATTTGCATCGTTGCATATCATCTAGGTACACTAGATGCGCGACGCGTGGAACTAAAGGACAAAATTGAAGCCGAGCTAGAAGATGGTGTACTGGTGGGCCGATCCAGAAGATGGAAGTACCGACTTTAGTCATGCTTGGGCCAGAGATGCTATCAAGTTGGAGCAACTAAAGGCCCGGCCCAAGGTCTTGTTTCTACTAACACTGACTTTGTGTCAAACATAGTCAAGCCCCAGAGTATAACCCTAATTTAAGTATTCAATGTTTATTTAAATATTTGTGCATTTAAGTTTTATGAGTTGTATGAAATCCTAGTATGCATGTTTTCCCTAGGTACCTGTGAGTCCGTACTAGTGTGCAGGTATCGTTAGCAATGCTTTGCTAAGTAGGATCTCGGTAAAAGTCGAGTGATTACTGTCACTCGCGAGTTTTAGGATCTTGATTCCTTAGCTATGGCTTTGAAATGTGTTGATGAGTAAAGAGAAATGGAGACCGGGCGGAGATGAGTTGGATTTGGATATGAAAGGAATGGAAAGTAGCCTCCGCCTGTGTCAATTGAGGACCGTACCGTTGGTGGCTGTGCTAACCAAGTTTGAACAGTACTAACCACATGCCGGAAGTAGGAGGTAGTCGAAACCGGTAAGGTAATTACCTGATTTGCACCGGTACTTTGAATCGCGACCCGCTACTCTGGGAGTGGAATGATGGCGAGTGTTCGATAGTATGTCACCTCCGGGTTCTCCGGGAGTTCGCTGTGAGGGACCCTTCACCCGGGTTTTGGCAGGTGTGATTCAGACGTCGGGGTAAAGAGGGGAACGGTTGACGTGTGTGACCCGACGGGGTTTACGCGTGTCGTGTGAGTTAGGTCCACCTTGCAAGGTTAAATCAGATCGATTCGCCGTCTCTCTCGGTTAAGAGAACCTTGGTCACTTCGTCACATCGTAGTAAAGGATGAAATGAGAATGGGTTGAAGACGTTTGAATGGTTTTAATAGAGATTTAATGTGATCAACCAGGTGTGCTCTATATGTTCAGGCTAATCTAGTTGTTACTGGTCAAACGAAATGTAGCTAAAATATTGAAAGTACGGATCCAGCATTAGTAGCTTTTCAGCAAAACAAACCCAGAGCCAAAAGCCTGCATGTCTAGGAGTCGGCTAAGTATATACCATAGTCGGGTAAGCCTTGCTGAGTATTAGTATACTCAAAGTTTGTTGTTACCCTAGGTAGCTGCTGCTGGTTGGAGCTAACCAGGGTTTACATCGATGGGCTCGATGTGACGTCCTCACGTCAGCGTAGTTATCGTTGTTTTTCTAAACTAAACTACTTTTAAATTTCCGCTGCATTTTGAACTCTGATATTTTACGTAAACTTGTTTGTAAGTTCTGCTTGTAAATTAACTTTGAGAACTTTTGTCTGCTTGTAATCATCTGTGCTCGTCCTCGTGCGAGACTTCCAGTGTTTTTCGATCCTTAAACCGACAGACGTCCGGATTACACCGTTTTAAGTGCACAGTAACTTGATTAACCATTAAGATGATAGTTAGCGCACTTAAACCGGTTTAATTTGGACGGTTCTGTCACAGCTGGTGGCCATCACCGGCGGCGGAGCCTGGCCGGGTCAGGACTCGCGATGAGGATGCGTCGGCTGTTGGAGAAGCTTCGTTTTGGGTCGCAGACCTTTTTACTGGCCGTGTTTGGTTACCAGTCACATCAAAATTACACAAAAAGACGAATGTCCGCATGGAGTACTAAATGAAGTCTATTTGCAAAACTTTTTCAGGGATGGGTGTAACTTTTTGAGACGAATCTAATGAGTCAAGTTTCACCATGATTGGCTACATTAATGCTACAATAACTGCCCCTAATCATTCTCTAATCATGCGGTCAAATGCCTTATTAGCTACAACACATGCTACGGTACCATAATTGTGGAGATTATTTTGTAATTAGACTTCATGAAAACTTTTTCACACCTAACCAAACATGGCCACTGTACGCTGCCCAAACCAGGCAATGCATCTCGCGTTTGGGTCGCGATTGTTGGAGACAGTCTAAGGCAGTTTTTCAATTTTTCATGTGGTGGCCATTCGTACTTTTTTTCTTTTCCTTCGGTGGCATATTCTTTTTTTTAAAAAAAAGCTGCAACTACTCTAAAAAATTGTCTTTGCCTTGTCATATATTCCTTTATTGCTCTGAGTTGTACAATCAGATGCTCTTTGTGAATATCTCTTTTTTATATATGTATCTCGTTACCTTTTTGTTGGAGACTTGGGGGATAAAAAGTTATATAGTTTATTTGCAATTCTAGCGATAAGTATCTTGTAATAGGTTTGTTAAAACCGAATGTGGAACTTTTAATTCCATATTACACCTTGTTCAGTGATGGAGAAAATAATGGCGTGTTGGCGGTTTATGTGTTGAGCCATGTCGGAGGATTCCATATTACACGAGGATTTAGAGTGGTTCGGGCCGCCGGAGCGTAATACCCTACGTCCATTTTGTGTTGTATTGTCGGAGCCTAGAGTATGCTCTCTGAGCCCGAGAGGGAGGATGTGTTCTTGGACATGTGTCTCCGTGAACTTGTCTTTCTACCGTGCGTGCTCTCCTTTTATATGCCTAAGGGGAGCACGTACACAGAGCGGGGCCCCGACAGGTGGCCCGGCGATGTATTATAAACTACACTTTGTCCTTCAATACCTCAGATCCGGAGATCTTGTCGTCGGCCTCCGTGCGTAGCTTCTGACCAGGGATGGTCTTGAGCTGTCCTGTAGGAGTAGAGTCTAGCCTCTGCAGCTGCGCGTCGAGGTCATGATGAAGCGCCGAACTACTGTCTCAGTCCGCTGTAGCAGCGTGCACTGTTGCTCCAGTTAGTAGCTGATCATCATGACTCGTCGCCCACGCGCGCGGCGCTGAGACACTGTTGCGTGCCTCGGTAACAGACGAGCCGCCTTGGAAACAGGCGGGCTTACCGTGTTGTCATGTCACGCCTGTCCAACCTGTGAGAGGGCATCCGATGCCCTGCTCTGGCAGCGCACTGCTCAACTACCAGCATTTAATGCGGCAGGAGGGCTGGCTTCAGGCAGAAGACTCGCGCATGTGGGACACGTGGCGGCACCGGACCCAGGGGTCGGCGGCCGCGCCCACAGGGGGACGTGACGGCTCCGAACCCCTACCCGAGCGGGGAGCGGAGGTCCGGAGGTCCGCGCCTGTGGGGCACGTGGTGGCACCGGACCCGGGGGTCGGCGGCCGCGCCCACAGGGGCACGTGACGGCTCCAGACCCCTGCCCGAGCGGGGAGCGGAGGTCCCGAGGCTTGCGCTTGGCTGGCTTGATGACTCAGGCCTCCTGGAGGTCCGGCTTCCACTTGTAGAGGCCCAGGTCCGGCCCGCGGAGATTCAGGACATGTCTGCAGGGGTCCAGACTCGTGGTCCGTGGTTGCCGCTCCTGAGCGCCTTCGTCCTTGTCTTGTAGGAGAAGGTACCCCTGTCTGAGTGTACCGACAAGCCATGCAAACTAGGAAAAAAAATATAACCACATTTCATTTTTGCACAAATATCACATGCCCATGTTAAGTAGAGCACCAAACGAAACAGATGGAGTTTCTTTAGCATAAACAATCCAGGTATAATTTCTATTACATGTGCCCCAAATGTTGCTTACAGAAGATGACATGAAAACTGTTTCAAACAAGAAGATGAACTAAAATTTGCAAACCAAACTTGCAGTAAGGCAAATCGATCAGATTCAGACAGACAGCTCGACAATCTCCGCCCACCACATTTAAATCCCAGGCTGGAAGGCAGCACAGCCCAACAGCGGGGAATACAAAGCTGCGTCGCTAGGGCACAGTCAGCAGCACATCCCGACGCCTCATCACAAAAGCTAAAAAGAAAAGAAAAAAAAGAGTACGCGTGTCTTTTGCTGCTCGTCGCTTTATCCCTCTCCGGCTTCCTTCTCCTCCGATCATCCGTAGTATAATAGTGTATCTCCCCTGCCTGCTATGAATGCCGATCAACTGCGTCGTCGCGCCCGGCGCCCATCACGCGAGGACGGAGACGAATGCGACCAGCGCCGACGCGAGGTAGACGACGACCGCGCCCGGCTTGCTCCCGGCGCCGGCCCCGCCCGCCGGCGACGAGCTCGTGGCGCTCTTCCCGCCCGCGGCACCTGCGGGCAACACGTACAATACATGAGTTCCAGCAGATCAGTACATACAGTACACTGTACACGTACACTCCTGTTTTAATTTGGCTGTAGCTTCTCTCATATGCAGCTCATTTCTTGAGGACGGACATGCCGCGGGGCATGCCGCATGCCGGTACATCCGCACGACCGTTGGCTGGTCACTAGTACGTGTATGTTCCAATGTTTTAAATCGTTGGCTAAGACATTTAGCGGCAGGGATGCCGTTACGGTGTTTAGCGGGCTATGACCGACATTTAACAAACTATAGTCGGTTTTAACAGACTAAATACCATAGCGGCTGCCTTTTCTAAAAACTATAGTGATTCATAGCGAAAACTATAGCCGGCTATTTAAAACTTTGATACGTTCCCAACCGTGCGTGCACGCGTACGGTGCGGTTGGGTCGGACCGCCACTGGTGGCATTCAACTCTCGTGTCACTTCAGGCTTGAATGCTCTCGCGATCGACCGGTTGCGGCGTTCCCTGTAGCTTTCGTTGTCGACTCGGCGTTCCCAGCACCCCGCTTACGTACACAGGAACAGAAAGCGGAGGAAGTTTCGGACAGGGGTCGCTGGGTCAGGACCACGGATCAAGGGCAAGGCCAGGAACGTACGATGGGTCAATGGCCATGCCTCTGCAGGCATCAAGATGCAAGTGGATGATGATCCAGGTACCAACTGAAGAACGCGATCCGGCAGCCACGCCATGTGCTCTTAATTCTCATGTGGTTTTTGTACTAGCGATACATGTGGTTCAAAAAGGTCACGGGACTGTAGCTTTGTCTAGGATAAAATGGAAAATAATTGAAGAAGAAAGATAATAGGAGTAGTTTTTTTATTATTATTAACGTACCGGTTGCAGCGGCGGGTATGGTGGCGGTGCCGTTCTGGGACTCGTGCTTCCTCGCGTACTCCTTGAAGATCTCCGCCTCGGGGGCGTCCGGCGACATCCCAAGAATCTCTGCAGGATGAGAGGGGCATCCAAACATTAGCAACTTAACGACGACATTATCAACGCATCGTGCCAATTTTGGTCGTCAACGATGGACGACAGCACGAAGTTTTCCAAAAGTTACCCAGAATCTCTCCAAGTTCTGAAGTTTGTACTAGTTATTAGGTTCGTTCTAGCTACCGGAGTCCGGAGCCAGACCAACTGTGCTGCGCACACGGACAGCAGCCTACTCTGGCCACTCCTGCGGCCGCAGCTGGATCAGCACTAATGTTGCCGTACGTCCCCTAGCTTGCCCACCATCCAGTGACGTCGTGCACGACCGAGTACGTGCGGCGCCGTGCACCTGCACGGCTAGCTAGTCTGGACGCTTTGTGCCGCCGGTGCAAACGCACTGCACAGATTCACTAGCAGCTCGTGGAGGTGGAGGTGTACTAGCTTCTTTCATCAAGAAGAAGAAGAAGATGATGATGAAGATAGGGGTGTGGTACTAGCTAGCTAGGACACGACGACGTACTTGGGCAGTCGGAGAAGGTCGCGGGGTAGTTGCAGAGGGAGGGCAGGTCCATGGCGCGGGTGACGTTGATCTTGAAGCCCAACGCCGGCTCGTCGCGGTCCTTGACCAGCACGCACATGCACTTCTTGCTGGCGGCCACCACCTGCTTGAGCCCCGCGCAGCAGTCGCGCGTCGGCGCCACCGCCGTCGCCTTGTCCTGCACGAACGTCAGGCACGTCGCCAGGCCCATCAGCTGGTTCGCGCACTCCGCTCGGTCCGCCGCGAAGTCCCCGCTCGCCACGCCCGCCAGCACCGCCGCGGCAAGCGCCGCCGCCAGCGCCGCCGCCGCCGCCCGGGATGACGACCCCCTGCCGCCGCGTGCCAAGGCCATGATGGCTCGCTGCTGACACGTACGATCGATCGGCGCGCGTCGACCTGAAGTTGCAGTTGTGTGTGCTTGTGCGTGAGAGAGCTAGCAGAGGAGCTGAGAGAGGAAGTGGGCGATACGGCATGGGCGTGTGCTTGGGGCAGGATATATAGGCATCGCGGCCGCGGCCGGCGAGGTCAGCGAGATCAGCGAGCTAGCAAGCTCGGCGGGTTCGTTCACCGGCCGGTTGTTCGCTAGTGGGGGCGTGATCCAGTGGCGTGGGCTGAGCGCGAGACACGACTGCTAGTATGATTGGTAGCCGGGTGCGTGGCCCGTCCCGCGTGCTTGCCATTGATGAAGGTTGGTTGGGAGATCGCGTTGCGTGCGCGCGCAGTCCGTGGTGTCCCAATGCAAGTGCGTGCTGTGCGTACAAGAGAGAGCGGCAGAGCCTGACACACACTGACCGCGCCCGGCCGGATGCCGCCGGAAGCGGTGGTGGTCACGAGCTCCAGCCCAGGGTTTCACTTCCCGTCCGGGATCCGCCGGAAACCGGAAAAATTTCCCGTTCCCGGAACTATCCGGGATTGGAAACCGCTAGAATTTCCCGAAAAATTTCGCCAAACTTTAAAAATTTTTAAAAAATTTGTATGAACGGTAACCGCTGCATCCCGAGTGGGAACCGACGTTTCCCGACCGGTTTCCGTTGATTTTGACCGGGAAATGCCGTCGGCCGAGGGGAAAATTAAAAATTTTGGCAACATTTCCCCGTAATTTTGTAAATAGCATTGCACAAAGTATATATCAAGCATTTATGTATCATTGACAGGGAGATAAACATATAAATAGAAGTTCATATACATATAAATGTTGTGTTCGCATGAGTAGTCCATAAATCACAACAATAGTCCATCCAAACTTCATATCCATAGTCCATACAAATCATCAAATACACATCATGTTATTTGTATGTATCATGTGGAATAATGTGTACTATGGAGCATGGACTTTGGTTATGTATTTGATGATTTGTATGAACTAGTGTGTATGAACTTCTATTTATATACATTATCTCTGTGTCAATGATATACAATTGCTCGATGTATATTTTGTGCAATGCTTTTTACAAAATTAGGGGGAAATGCTGTTAAAAAATTTTATTTTCACCGCAGCCGACGACATTTTTCGGTCAAATTCAACGGTGCTATATGACTTGTATTTGTAAGGCGCTATATGTGTAAAACATATGCTGTGACATGTCTATATATGTGTGTGACATGTATATATGTATCTTATATATGTTTGTGCCATGTCATGTATTCAATTTGCACTGAAATGCTGCCAAAATTTTCATTGTTCGTACTAACTATGCAATGCTATGTCCATTATATACATTAAAACATTATATATGTCTTCAAAATATCTTACGACATGTCAATTGTTCAAATGGAGTCATTTCTTTGTAAAATTTGGCTTCACTGCACCTGTTTTTTTAATTCCCGGCAGCTGTGACCGGTTTCCCGGTCAAAAAACACCGGTTCCCGGTCGGGAAAACCGGTTTCCCAATTTTTGAATTTGAAGTGTCATCCCGTCCGGTTTCTGGCGGTTTTCACCGGGAACCGGCCGGTTTCCCGTTCCCGGACTCAGGCGGGAAAGCGCTTCCCGACGGAAACGTAAACCCTGCTCCAGCCTTCCAGATTGGGAATGTGCCGGCCGACGCCGGCATGCCGCGGCTGAGTGAGCGCGGACGATTGGATTGCCATTGGCTGGTGTGCTGGTGTGTCAGCCGGCAGCGGCCGCGGCCGCTGCCAGAGCTAGAAGCTACAGTAGCCTAGAACGTGGCACACTGGCAAGTGAACGCCGGGTGGGAGGCGAACGAGCCAGTGGCTCAGTGGTAGCACTCGCAGTGGCGAGGTTGCCCACCCACGTTCGAACCCGTCGGGGCGTCCTGGGTGTCGCACGGGGATTTAATTCCCAGAGGGGTAGTGGGGCTTGGGTGTGCGTGTGTGTGGGTGCATGTGTGCGTGTGTGAGCCCCCAGGCACGTCCCAGATTTTTCGGCAGCCCACCTGCGTTTGAGCGTGCAGTCGACGTTGGTGCCCATATGAGTTCTTAAATGATTTCCCAGTGCTTCTGGGTGCTTAAAAAAACGCCGGGTGGGGCGCACGGTACATACACGTTACAAGATTACGCCTAGACATTAAAAGATACTAGTCGTATTAATAATGTGTTAGGGAGTAGTCCTAGCAATTTAATGATTACTACAAGATTACTAGTCCTTGCAATTTAATCAGCAATTTAATCATTAAAGCTCGTCGTGGCCGTACGTACGTGCCGAGTAGCTGATGTTCTCTGTACGTACGTGGTACGTACAAGAATGCTGGTTGCTGAACGGGCAGAGCAGCTAGCACGTCGTCATCTCAGCTGGTCGCGGACTTGATCACAGTAAGCGGCGGAGCTGCTTGGAGCTCGGGCTGGAACGAACAAACCAAAGCACGGCAATGATTGGAGAACACGGAACAGTTACGTTCCAAAAAGGGTGGAGCTTGACTCCATTTGGTGTGTCACGCATGGAACCTGGACACCAGATCAGAGGCTGAGTCCGTATAGTACCATGCATGCAGACATTGCGTCCAGTCCTGGTCACCCTGTTCCCATGCCCCAGAACGCAGTACTGATTCAGTACTACTAGCACAGTAGCACGCACGGCAAGCGCCGGCTCCTCCCTCGCCAACGCCGTCGCCGGCCAGCAGCTTGGAGCGGTTGGCGCTGCTGGTGATTGGTGAACACTGTGCTCGAGTCGTGGTACCGTGTCGGGCTCCTGGTCATGGGCCGGACGACCAATCATTAATTTTGATCTAGTTTTACGCCTTGATTACCAATAACTAGATAGATCGACTTGCTCATTGATGGCGCCCATCCGCCCACCCGTCCCTCCGGCTAGGATTCATTGGCACTGGCAGCTCGCCGCTCTGCTGCAACCTGCAGCCCCCAAATTTCAGGACTACGGATCGGAGGAGCGTGCAACTCGTGACGGATATGGCACGACCGCATGCACGAGCAGGACTGCAGGAGCAGTGCAGCCTACTATACTGGTAGCTTGCTAATTGCTACACTACCCATAGCTCACCGTCCCGTCCATGGCCGTTGCCTTTCCTGGGATCGAATCCCATGGGCCATGGGCCATGGCGACTGGCGATCGAGTCCCGCTTGAACTTTCGTTGAACGCTGTGCGCTGGTCGATCGAGCGCACAGGCACATGCTACGCGCGGTCGCGCTCTGGTTGCTTTGAGAATGCTCCAGTGGATAGACAGCGTCGCTCGTAAATGGCGGTGCAATTGCTGATCTCGACACGTTCTTCATAAGCTAGTAAGCCTCTACATCATCATCCGCACGCCGTGTCATGATCGCCGAAAGGGAAGACTTTGAATGCGTATAGGTGCTGATGATGAGGTGCGTGTCACGAGGAAAGCGGTTGCACGCAACCTATCAACAGCACTCGAATGGGTTTTCATAATTTGCACGAAGAGATTGGTTTACACCTGATATATTCTCTTTTCTATTTCCTTGACAGGCACCCAACGGTCGATGTTACCAGAGGTGCCGCACAGGACCAATCTCAATAATATTTTTGTTGGGAAAAAAAAAGTTGTCGCCACTGGATCGTGGGTGACTAACATCTTGTTTGGGTCCAAGGGTCCAAGTGCTAATAAAAGTGTAAATTTTTAGCATTAGTGTATCCAAACAGAAATGGTAATAGAATGTTAGCCAAAACTTAATAATTTTAACAAAAGTACGAGTGCTAATAGATGCTAGTAAAGTTTAGCATTCAATTTTAGCTCCTCCAAATACTAGTCTCTAACTTAACTGTCTAACTGAACATGCTTAAATATTTCGGTTATGCGGCTCAATCAAACGAGCATTCCAAAGTTCAGGTGTCCCTTTCTGATCGAGCAAGAGCTTAATTTGACGAGTAGTCGCACTGCTAATAAATACATGCAGCAGTCGGCCAGCCTCTCCCTTGCCGTTCGGAAGTTGAGCTGCACTGAATGCACGCCCTCTGAACAGCCACGCTTGCGTAAACAAACTGACCAAAATGGTTGCGTGGCCCTGTCAAACGAGGCGCCCTCGAGCTCAAGTCGTTAGGCGGAAATAGCCATGGAAGCTGCTTAGCTGCAGTGGATGCGCACCCAACTGTCCACAGCGCTAGCCATGGAGTGGAAGCCGCACTGATTGTGCAACTGCACTGAAAGCGAGAACCGAGCATGGGCAGGCAAGAAGGACGAGAGGATCAGGAGGAGATCGCCGCTGCCTGAACGAACCCTCAAGGCACTCCCGCGCCACGGTTTCGTTGGTCCTTGCTCAGTTGCTCCAACGCCCAGGGAACGAAAGGGCCCGGCCGTTAACACTTCACCCACCCAGCCCAGCCCCTGCAGCTGCGTCTGCGTGCCTTATCGATCCATGCAGTGCAGGTGCCGTGAGAAAATTCCTCCCTTGTACTGAATCCTGACCGTGCAGAGGGGAACGCTGCCATCCGAAATTCCAATTGGTGCAGAGGGGAACGCTGCCATCCGAAATTCCAATTCCACCGCCGCGATGTGTTTGTGGCTGCAGGTGCGTCCACGCAGACGCAGGCGCCGTCGCCGCGCATGCAGCAGGGGGGTGATGGGCGGGCGTCGCGGCGTGTCGCTGTAACGGCGGTTGGCGCGCCAGGCGCCGCGCTGCCGGCCTTGCCGCCGCTGCGCGCCTCGTGCTTGTTTGCGGGGATCGGTGCTCGCGTTGTTTCTGTCCGCCTGTCCCTATGCCTGGGAGAAGACTAGAAGGAGAAGAACAAGTTGCTATCGGCGCATTGAAAAGGCTCATGAATGCTCGGTCCATCACGCTACGATGGCAACTACATCTTGATGGGTCTGATTCGCCTGGAATTCTTGTGGATCCTGCGCAACGGTTTTCAGATACGTTTCTTGATGGGTCTGATTCACCTGGAAGGCTGGAAACCGTGTATCCATGGTTGCCAAGTGACCGATGAAACATGAACTGGCTGGTGAGAGCAGTTTTACAGGCTGCATGTGTCTCTGACGGCACCTTGTCTGTTACGGCACAAGAAGAATCAACCGCGATAAGCTCGTTTTACACGAGGTAGATGTAGTGTCGATTGTTAACGGTTAACTAATCCAACTTGGACAAACTGAAAACCAAACAATAGATATGCCAGCTACAGGATTGAAGTGGATGTGTAGAGCACTAAACTCCAGGGTACAACAATCACTGTCAGATGCATGGATCATCAGAAAGGGCAAAGATCACTACAGTTGCCTATTCTCTGCAAAATTGAGCACTAGTGTCTTGCAACCCTATTTCACCTATCATGACATCTTCGCGGCAACAGCTTTGCTCAGGTCCGAGCCTTCATAGTTGAGGAGCTTGTGCAGCGGGAGAACAAGTGGTGCCAGCGACGCCAGCAAGATGCAGAGTAGTGCTGCGATTCCAACCCACCACGCAAAAACTGGGATCCCAAGCACAAGTTCATCGCAAACTGCACAAAAATTCAAATATCCAGATTTAATCGAGTTGTTTAGGCAGTTGCATGGTTGCATCATAAAAGCCCATATAAACAAAAGCATGAGAAGACCACCCATCTGTGTCATTTTCAGAACGCAAATATGGTACTTGATAGATGGAAGCTCTTACAGAAATCTCTAAAGGCAATCATAAAGAGGACAGTAGACAATTTGCCATCAGAATTAAAGAATACGTGCAAGAGCAATTCATTCATCCATCAGACAGGTGCAGCACAAGCTTACTGATTGATTCTAGCCTGAAATTTTACTGGGAACAAACGACCAAGGTTGCAAGGATGTGTACTGGCAAAGTGCAAGAACTTGTTCTTAGATATTTTATAATGACTGCTAATAATGTGGAATTGAAAACAAGCGGATGCCGGATGCTTGGTATTTTATTAAATGAGAACAGGAGAAATTCACAATAATTCAGTTAGAACACCCAACCACTCGATCATAAAGAACCCATCAGTAGAGTAGTAGGACTAGGACCAATGAGAGATTGCGATCAATGAATTAGGGAAGCCCAGAAACAAAAGTAGAAGCTGTTGGGTAGTACTGTAGTATTAAGTCAGTGTACTGATGAACTCTGCCTTTTCTTAGCTAAGTAGGAAGAAACTTAGCTTTCCAAATTTAAGTCATGCATCAAGCATCCAAGCCTAATATGATTCCAAATAATCTTTGCAAAGCTTCAGTTCCAGGATAAACAGTGTAATTACAAGCATAGAGCACTGATGAAGCAACTTAGGAAATGCATGATGCTGTTCAAACCACTAATTATTCCCATGGATTTGAGCAGGAATAACCAAATTACAGAGCCTGATTCATCCAATACTATCTTCAGGAGAAAAATGATGCATATTTTTCAGCTCATACACATACACATGATAAACGTTCTAACAGGTTTTGACTAATCCCATCGTCATTCCTAAAAGATGTCTGAAATGAATTACAGTGAAACGCTAATGCCATACCGATGTTAAAAAGAGCGAGTTCTCTCTCTGGCACATTTGGTTTCGCCACCACACCCTCAGGCTCCACAGTGACAAGAACATAAACCTGAAATCAATCACATACTGCTATCAAAAATCACCACGTCAACGCATAGGCATGCCATTGAGATTCTTTTTTAGATAAGGATGCCATTGAGATTCTGCAGGCAAGAAACAAATCAGCTCACTGGTTGATGACTGATCAACACTAACCGGGTTGCTACCCTCAGCCTTGAAAATTATCTTCTCCGTGTTGAGCAGCTTTCTGTTCTTGCTGCTCCAGTCCGCATCGTCAGGATCGTCCACAAGCCGAATCGAAAAGCTGGACGGTATCTACAGACACAGGCCCAAACACAGCCATCAAAGACACGAAGATTCTGCAATCTCGTTTCTCTCTCACGTGAAGGGCACAGATCATACGGAGGCCGGGTAGGAGATCTTGACTTCGTACCACGCGGACGGACGCAGCCCGTCGACCCTGTAGACCCGCCGGCCGTGGCGCAGCGGCATCGTCTCCCCCACCAGCTCCTTGCCGACTCTAAGCACCCTCGTCGATTCCTCCGCGCTGCAGGGGAACGCAAGGGTGCGGTCAGGAGGGAGCGTGACAGGAAGCGGAGCGAGCGGATCAAGGCGTGCGGGGGGACGCGGGGCTGACCTGTGCGCAGCGGAGGAGAGCAGCAGCAGCGCCGGTACGAGGAGGAGGACGACCCAGCCGCGGCATGGCGAGGCGAGCGGCCGCCGCGGAGATGGCATGCCGATGACTCTATGCGATGACGGCCGTCGGAGATGAGGCGGACGGAGAGATGCGCCGGCACTCGGGAGAGGAGTGGACGGCGGCCTTGAGGAGGCTAAATGGGCCTTCAAAGTTGGAAACAGGCTCTTATTGGGTCCATGTTACGAGCAGTCCAATTTATGAGGTTGGGCCTTTTCCTACAAACCCTATGTTCGCTGCAGCCAGCCAACAGTATTTTCTCTAACACCAAATCAGCACCAGCCAGCAGCCACCAGCCAACCAACAATGCTTTTCTCTCACAACAAATCAGCACCATCCACCAGGCACGGCACAGCACAGCGAGCGAACAGAGTGAAATTTTATTGGACCGACATACTTGGCGCCTGTGATCTGTTTGCGGCTTTGCACGCGAACAGTGGCGGAACCAGCATTCATATTTTCCTCCGCGCAAAAAAAAAAGCATTCATATTTTCCAACATGCAAATCGGTACAAGTAAAAAAATGCAAATGGGCACAATCCAATAGGCAATACGGTATAGAAGTACAAAATATGCATACAAACATAAACTAACTAAAACCACGGTACACATAGCACAAATATTTTTAGAAACTTGCACATAATAAGTCCCAACACTAGCAATAGCAGATAACATCCAATTTACACGTCAGACAAAAATGCAAAAATTGAAAAGAGAGGTGAAATTAGAGCTCACCAATGAATGGGATGACAGAGACGAAGACGGCGAATTGAACGGCGCCCTGGCCGCAGCGATTTTCGAACAAAACCCTAGCTCTGGTCGTCCGGCAGCCGCTTGGCACTCCGAGGCGAGGCCGCGAGGGAGAGCAGGAGCAGGGAAGCAACAATCGATGCGGGCGAAAGAGGTGCAGCAGGAAGGGGCCGCGGAGGCCGGAGGGTGAGCTCGGGGCGGTGACGCTTCAGCGCCCGAGAAGATGAGGCGTGGTGGCAAATGTTAGGAGTCGCTCGGACTACTGGCAGTCAAATCATCGCACAAGGTCCAATAATTATTTTTTTGTTTCGAAACAAATTTTTTTATTTCCGAACAAATTTTTTGTATTGCTAGAACAATTAAAAATTTAACAAATTTTTTGTATTACTAGAATAATTAAAAATTATTCTAAAATAAAATAAATTTATTCTAAAACAAATTTGACTATGGACTAATTTATTAGACTAATTATATTCAAAAATATAAAATCTGGAGTGGATGACAACTCTGCTGTGACCAGCAGCTCCGGCGCGGTGGGCAGCAGGGTCGCGAACTCGCGATCCGCCTCTCGGCCAGGTTAAAGGGAGCAGATATATTTTGGGCCACTGGTGGGCTATTGCTCGTTTCTTGAGTTTGGCCCATACCACAATTTTCTTTTGGGCCAAATCCAGGGTAGATCCGCCGCCCTGACTAGACGGTCCTCTGAAAAGAAACAAAGAGTGATGACTGCAGTCTGCAGGATTCTCTCCCTCTCAAAAAAAAAACAGCTGCATTTTTTTTTGTTTGGAACTGGAGATTAACAATTCATCAAACAGTTCATCATTCAATAGAAGAGGAGTTGGGTAGAGTCGCAAGATAGCAGCATATCGCAAATCGGCAAATGTAATGGCCACAAAGGAGAAGTGGCGAACTGGGGAGCTCAAGTTGTCTGTGCCTCCACTAGCGAGGAGCCGCGGGGAGCAGAGTCTCGTCTCGGCCACTGGTGGGTGCAAGTTGCGCGTCTCTTTTGCTGCGAGAGAGAAAAAGGTAGGCGCTTCCTTTCCGGTGTTGCTGCCCCCGTTGGCCGCCAGTCAGTGAGCCAGATACGGAGGAGAGGAGGAAAAAAGTTGCTTTCGGCGCCCGCGTTTGAATCCTTTGCGCCACGGCATTCCGAGCGAACAAGCTAGACCCATGGGACGGGCCAGCCGAAGGATGTCAAGCATGTTGCAGAAGAATCCCAAACGAGTCAAAGAAATGCTGGCGCCTTGCCAAGCTATCTACAGTATCTGGTCAACGGATCTCGAAGCAATTAACTCGTGCAGTACCAAAATAAAAAGAGGGCACGTTGCAGCGCTGCAAGTCTTCTCACCCCAAAATCGTCACGCATTTTCCGCCTCATGCACGGGTGCACGGGCGACGCGTGACTGCGTGAGTAGAATGAAGAGCTCGGACCTGGCACGTTGCCGTAGGCCTCCGTTTCGCCCTGGCCTCTCCCAAATTCCTCCACAATTTTCTGCGGCCACATGGAGGAGAGAAGAGAAACTCGGCGCATGGGATGGGACACAAACAGCGAACAGTTCCTCGACCGAGTGACTCATTCACTTATTGATCAGTTGATCACCACTTTTGGGAAAAACAAGAATATCTCAATCCATCTGTACTCCCATGTTTTTCTCCCATGATTTACTGAGAACACAAATGATAAAGAGGTTCGCTTGATTCTGGCCACGTCGATCTTTTCCTTTCTTTGTTGCACTACTACAAAACAGACCTTTGTTCCAGGCCATTTGTCCCGGCTGTCTTTGGACCCGAGACAATATGTGGCTTTTGTTCCGAGTCCAACGACAAGCCGGGCCAGCGGGGAGACAGAGGTCTTTTATCCCGGTTGTAGGCACCAACCGGGACAAAAAAAGAAGCTTTTTGTCTCGGGTGGTGGCTCCAACCGAGACAAAGTACCCCGTGGCCTTTTTGTCCCGGGCGGAGCCACCACCCGGGACAAAAGGGAGCCTTTTTGTCGCGGGTGGAGCCAGCGCCCGGGACAAAAAGCGACCGACGTCTCCCTCCCTGCCGATATTTTCTAAGTCGCTGGCTCCTCCTCTCATTTCTCTCCCTCTCCTCTCTCTCTGCCTTATCTTCTTCCTCCCGCCCCCCTTCCTCAGGGGCCTTCTCTCCTCCCTCCCTCCGGCCCTCAGCTCCCTCCCCGGTGTGAGTGGGGCTGGCGAGCCGCAGCCAGGGCGCGAGCACCGGCAGGGGTGGCTCGGGCCCGTTGGAGCGCCTCCAACCCGGTGGCGTCGCAGGGGGCTGCTCGGCCCGGCGGGGGCTGCTCGGCTCGGCGGGGACGGTCGCCAGCGCCGGTCTGCGCCGCGGCCAGGCCCCGGTGGCGGGCACAAGCTCGGCCCGGCGGGGGCGGTTGCCGGCGCGTCCAGGCCCGGCGGGGGCGCGCGGTTGCCAGTGCGTCCAGGCCAGGCGGGTCGGCTTGGGTCCACGCCCCAGCCAGGCCCTCGCGGTGGCAGTAGCTCAGCCCGGTCATGGCGGGCGCTGGCGGGGATGGCGCCGCCAGATCCAGGCGGGCGGCTCTGTTGTTCTTGTTTTCTTTTTTTTGTCAAATATATATATGTGAACGGATTAATTTGTGAAAAAATCGTTTGTAGTTGTGATAATTGATTTTGTGAATGATTGATTTGTGATTGTAATTGATTTTGAGATTGATTTTGAATTTGGAGAAACTGGCTCCCGTACGCTGGAGCTAGTGACCTAATTTTTTTGTTCGCGAAATTAGCATTTGTCCCGGTTCGATAGCTTCCGGGACAAAAGAGATGAACGTATTTATCCCGGACAGCAAATCCCGGTTGAGGAACCGGGATAAAAAGCAGTTGTACACCGGGACAAAAGCCCTATTCTGTAGTAGTGTTGACAGCATAATTATTAGTACACGTAACACGTTTAGGAAGGAGCATCTCTATCGCTATTGTAGTATTTGCAGTTGCATGTTGACTTATTCTCTTATTGCATGACTCTTTTTGTTTGTGGTAGCCAGTGGTAATTCTGGGAGGGAGGAGCGAGCTTTAGAATTTGATGGAGAAACTATTATATACATCAACGAATGAAGACAAAGAAACCAAAGCAGGTTTCTGGCAAGAGCATAAGCATAAATATGTTTGATGATTTGGTCCTTGAGAAAATATATGCATTTTATTTGCCACTGCCATGTTTCTGAGCGAACTTTGGATCGAGCGAAGTGAAAAATGCAAAAAACATAGGCTCAATTTACGTCGCAAGCATATCAAGGCATTGGTCATCTTCGCCACCTGCATAAGTAGTACAAAGCCAAGTAATCTATAGAATCCCTAAATCTCACTTCAAACAATCAAGATCGAAAATATGAGAAACAATAATACCTTAATTACTTTTGGAATCTCATCTCATGCTATTGCTTTTTCAGTTGCAAGCCCAAAAGAATATGAGATAGTTATTGAGTGTTTGTATATAGTACAGTTTTCGCCGCTTAACCGCTTTCCCAGCATTCATTCCTCCTAGCCGCTGTTCACACTGCTCCGGCAGCCCTCGTCGCCCTCCGTGTTGGGCTTCCGTGGACTCTAGTGGTAAAGCTCATGCCGAGTTGCCGACGCCGCTGCTATCTCACCGGTCGTCAACACCATTTGCCTACGACCGAGCACATAGCCTCGGCGCTAGCCCAACCACAGGTCGTAGTGGCAGTGTCTCTGTTATGAAGGTGTCGGTGTTTCGACCCGGGGTCCGGATCCCAACTATTAAATGTTGCGTGTTTTCTCATTTCAGATATTGATGCAAGAGGCAACACAGTAACACACGAGTTTATTCTGGTTCCGGCCACGGGGCCGTACATCCAGCAAGAGGGTGTGCGAGCGCACTGTATTATCTTGCACCCGGAGTGCTTGTAGTGGGGGTACAAACGAGGCGAGAGAGAGAGGGAAGCTCCCAAGTCTCTGCTAGAAGTGGAGTTAAGCGTGGCAAATTGCGGTGTTGGGGCTAGAAACGAGTGTGTGCTCTGTGGGCGGTGTGATGCCTAGAGAGCCTACCGACCTAGGTGGCGATGGTAGCTAACGTCTCCCTTAAAGGAAGCCCGCCTCTCCTTTTATAGTCACAAGGAGGGAGGGTGTACATGCACAGGGGAGCGTGGAAGTCGTCATTTTCCCCCGAATCGCGGGGGTGCAGTGGTCGAATACTGTAGGAAGTACACTGTGGGGGTATGGCGTCGGGCGTAGTGGTCGTCTTGGGCATCGTCCTTGACCTCGCGGAGATCGCGCCGGCGTCCTGCCAACCTCAGCAGGCGGCGTGGTCGTCGCTGTAGGGTGTACAGTCCTTCAGATGTGGCGTGGTGGCGTTCCGTGGGCCCTGCAGGTTAGGGTCTTGCGTGTACCAACGGTAGTGGGGCGCGTGGCGGTCCCGGACCCCCTGGACGGAGTGCTGTCGTATGCACTAAGGAGGTCCGGGAGTCACGTGGAGGTCCCGGACCCCTCGAGGGGGAGGTCCAGGCCTCCGGCTGCTAGTGCTGGGCACCCCTCTCCGAGGGGGCGCGGGGCGACACCGGACCCCTCCCCGAGCAGGAGGCGGGTCCGGGGCCATACGTGTGATGAGGTGGAGTCCGAACGGCCGGAGTTGGCAGAATAGTAATGGGAACAGTGTCGAGCCCGTCTCGTCCCGCGTCGTAGGTTCCACAGTGCTGCCACAGTGTCCGGGATGGTGGAGCAGTGACCGGAGTTGGCGGATGGGACTCCGGTCACATCCACTGTGGGGAATGGCGGTCTGACGCCGTCTGTGCTAAGCGCTGTGGAGGAGTGGTTAGCACTTAATGCCTCCGTACGACGGGCAAGTGAGCGGCAGGGCCATTTGTCCTTTACGCCGAGGGGTGGCCTCGAGCGAGGCGGAGGTGAGTTGCCCGCTCGAGGGTAGGTTCGCTGCCCTCGAGTGAGGCGGAGATGCTGCGCCCGCTCGAGGGTAGATTCGCTACCCTCGAGCGAGGCGGAGATGCGGGGCGCAGTCGGGGGTCTTGGTGGGAGCCCTCGAGCGAGGCGGAGATCGCCCCGCGGGTCCGAGGGGGGATGCGAATGGGCCGCATGCTGGGCTTCTTTGAGTCCTTTCCTTTCTTCCTAGTTGGAAGGAGGCCGTGGGCCTTCGTGGGCCCAGTTGCCTAACGCGTGTTTTGCGTTTTTAGGATGATCTTAGTACCCCGATTAGGGTGTCCCTAATCGTGGTACCCGACAGTAGCCCCCGAGGCTTTGGTCGAATCAAGGGATTCGGCCAAAGGGTGTTTCGGCGATTTCCCTCTTGACGTGATCAGTCGGTGCTGTGCACCCGCCAGACGCACCTGGGTGCCAGCCCAGCGGGTGTGACAATTCGTCGGTCGGGGTAGTGCGCCTGCGGGGAGAGTACTTCGAGGTGCGTGCCTTTTTTGGTTTGTTTCGGAGACGAGACGCGTCCGCGTGCTGAGTGGGCCAGGGCGACGATGGTGCCTGCTGCTCCGCAGCTGGCGCCTTCGTCGCACTGGCCCGCGCTCAGGGCCTGGGCCCCGCTTTCCCTGGTCGCCTTGCGACGCGCCGTTCGAGGGCAGCCGGTCTGGGCCGATGCTGTGCCGCTTAGCGTTCAGGGGCCCGGCTTTATTTTGTTGCGTCGCGTTTCGGCACGGTAACCGAGGGCATCTTTTGCTCGTGGAGTGACGCGCCGTCACGGGCTGCTCAATCCTTCGCCCTCCGACAGGCTTTGAAGCTTGGTGCCCGACGCAGCTATAAATAGGAGTCGTGGGACTCCTCTTCCTCTCCAACTTCCCTGTCTTTCTTCTAGCATTGCGTAAGTCTTGTAATGTTTTCTTTTGCCTTTCGTGGCCGGCCCCCAGATGGGGCGGCCTGGCTTATTTAGGCTCTGGTGCTAATAGAATGCTTGTGAGCGGCGGGGGAAAGCCGGAGAGGGCGTGCGCACCATCCCTTAGCTTCAGTGGGATCAGCAGAAGAGCATTGGGCCCCTGGGGTCCTGCTTCTGTGATGTCCCCTAGCCTGAATGGGGATGGAGACGCCTGACCATGGTACTGGTGCCAGGTTTGGTGGCTGTTCTTCGCATCGTCTCCCCCGGCAACAAGGTTGCTCTCGGGGAGACGGTGTGGAGGGTGCTGTCCGCCAGCTCGACCCCCCGCATAGTCTTCGGTGGAGGAGATGCTAGAAGAAAGCTTGCGAGGAGAGCATCCCGCTGGACCCGTGTGGTCTGGGGGCTGTTCCTCGCATCCCTAGCAGCCTGGGCGTCGCGTCAGCCAGAGGCTTGGTGCTTTTCTTCGTCGCTCGATGCTCCCCAAGACAAGGAAAATTGCCATGCAGGTGGCAACGTGTTTGTACCTTTCGACGGTTTCGCGCCTGTAGCCCTTTGCAATCTTTATTTGCATCGAGCAATAAAGTCCATTTCTCCTTCATGGGGAGGATGACCAAGGGTATAGGGGAATTGAGAGGGTTTTAGCCCTCGAATTATGAGTGAAGTTTCCTCCGTGGGGGCGCGTCAGCACACCCGCGGGTGTAGCCCCTGAGGCCTTGGAGGAGTGTTTGTACTCGTCCAAGGACTATAAACGTCGCCCCGCTGGGTTGCTTTACTGGGGTGGCCATCCAACGTCTTTTTCAACCGGCATCGGCACTCTTTCAGCCGCCCTCGGCATTCTCAGTGCTGGTACAGCGACTTGGAGTTCAGCTTAACCATCAGGCAGGCGCGCGTTAATAGTGGGGTATTTGGTTAGACACGCGGAACTTCACAATAGATGGTTATCCATTTATTCGAGGGTGTGGCCTAAGCCGTGGTGTGTGAGGAGCCCCCGAGCCCAGGGCCCTCGTGAAGGCGTCCAGGGGAACCCTCGACTTTGATTACGACCCTCGTCGCCCTTTCGCATGGAGGAGGGGTGAAGCGCACCATGCTACCCATGCCCGGGCCGCGAGCTATGGCTGCTTCTGTGAGCTATTAGCGGGTAGTTCAAGCGGACATCCGTGCCCCGTTCGATAAGGGTCGGCTCGTGGTCCCTGGACACATCACATAAAGCGCTTGCGAAGGTTCGCTAGGCAGGGCTCGGACCCGTTCGATAGGGTCCGAGGGTTCGATGCTCTCCCTCGATGGGATCCCCCTACTAGGCACCCTCGACTGGCCTTGAACACTGCGTAGGATATCTCGAACTCCGCGTTCGAGGGTAGCTTGTACGGCACATCCATGTAGTCCCTGACTCTGGCGATCTGGGGCGCCTGTCGAACCCTTGACGGGCCAGGCTTCGAACCCCTAATTAGTAAGGCCTCGGAATGCGATTCCTTCGAGAGTAAAGAGCCCCCGGGATGAGTATTCCGTCACGATTTGCGAACGGCGCGGAGTCGCGGGTTACGCGAGTGGGTTTTTCGCCGGTCGTGGACGACGTGGCCTGGTTCGTGCGGTGCGGTACGGGCGCGCCTTTTCAAGCGTCTACCTCGGGCAGGCGAAGCGGCGTGGGCGGCGACTGACGGATGGAACAGCGCAACAGTCGCGCCACGCCCGTCGATTACCGCGCCGTAATTATTGCCGAGTGTGCACGTGGGAGACTCCGCGGTCATGGGACCCATCCGTCAGCGACAGCCAAATCTACCGCATTCAATGCGGTAGACTCTGGCCGTGGCGGCGGACCCATCCGCTGCGGTGAATAAAAGCGAGGAGAAGGGGTTGTTTTGGGCTCACCTGGCCATTTGCCTTCGCCTCCTCTGCCTTCTTCGCGCTCTCCTGCCTTCTGAGCACGTAGCCGAGAGCGAGAGGAAGTGGAGGAAGGAAAGCAAGAGCACACCTTAGCCATCGCAGAGCTCGCCTCCCCGCGTCCCCCTTGGTCTGAAGCAATGGCAGACATCCAGAAGCCGTTGCCGTGGGGGAGATCCACCACCACCGAGGCGGTTTTGTAGCGGCTAGTCGAGGACAGGCTGCTCCCGCTGAACCTCGACTCAGGGGCGCCGGCGTGGATCTCCCCGCGGCCGGAGGAGACAGAGCCGAATCCCCCCCGCGGGCTACGTCGTGAGCCTCGCGAGGCTCCATGAGTGGGTATTCGGCGTTCCTGTCGGGCGATTCATGCGGGCGTTGTGCGACCTTTATGGAGCGAAGCTGCATAACTTCAGCCCCAACTCCATCTCGCAGGCGGCGGTCTTCGTCGCCGTCTGCGATGGATATTTAGGGATCGAGGCGCACTGGGATCTGTGGATCAACCTCTTCCGCGGCGAGCACTTCGTCGAACACGTGCGGAATCAAGCGAAGAGGTACGCGCGCGCAGGCGGCCTGACGCTCCACTTGCGCCCAAGCCAGAAAAATTTGTACATCTCCAACAAGATGACAACAAATAACGCCGGGTGGAGCCGAGGGTGGTTCTATCTGCGCAACTTCAGCAGCAAGCTCCCGGCGTTCACCAACAGGGTGCTCCGGGAGAGGCCCGAGAAGTGGGACTGGGGGGTATCGCCCCCAGCGCAACAAGCCAAGCTCAAGGTCCTCACCGACGCGCTGGAGCGCATGGATCGAAGGGGGTTGACGGCAGCTGCCGTCATCGCGAATTTCCACCGGCAGAGGGTGATCCCTCTCATGGAGAGGGTCCTTCCGATCTTCAAGCTCACCCCCGGGACCCGGGCCTCGGGCTCGAGGATGTCGGTCGAGCTGCTCTCTCGAGACATCGCTGCCCGGAGGGCGAGGAGCGCGGTGGCGGAGTTCCCCAATGACCCCGAAGATCTTTGGAGGATCAAGATGCGCCCCGAGCCGGGGTACATTTCTCTGGTGAGTCTCGATTCCGGATTCATTGTTGTCTTGTGCTGTTCTTTTCCCCGCCTCCTGACTTCGACTTGGTTGTGTTTTGCAGGGGTTGAAGTGCCACCCCTCGAGGCCTCCGGTCCCGGAAGAACGCCAAATCAACCGCCTTAACGCAGAGAAGGTGAAGAGGCGGAAAGACGCAGCGGAGGCGACGGCCGAGAGGAAGAGGAAGAGGAAGGAGAGGCACGACAAGGCGTGCAAGATTGCATGCGCGGAGGGGAAACCACGGCCCGCCACGCCCGAATCCACGGACGACGAGGAGGAGGCCTCGGATGCCGAGGCTCACCCCTCGGGCGACGACGAGGCGGCGGCAGCGGCGAGTGCGAGTTCCCTGCCGGTCTATCAGGGGGATGGCGGCGGGGCGCCAGTGATGGCGGAGCGGAGATCGCCCACGCCAGCGGCGGGTTGAGGGTCACCCTCGCCGGCGGTGGGTGGAGAATCGTCTGCACCCGCGACAGAGCGGAGGTCGCCCCGGCCAGTGACAGATGAGGGGGTCCCCGCGCCCACGATGTCAACGGGTGGCGATGGGTCCGCGGCGAGCGCGGAGGCGTCCGCGCAGATGGCCTCGAGGCCTCAGCCTGCTCTGAAGGGCGACACCCTCGGATCAGGCGTCAAGGGGCGTCGGTGTGCCGCGGGCCCGAAGGAGCGGCACGGGCAAGCGCAGCATGAGTGCCCGGTAAGTGTCTCTGGTTCTATTTGTCGTGTTTATTTGATCATTCCCCCAATCCTGCTAACCTTAACCTTCCGTCCCCAATTTCTAGCTCTGGGGCCGCTGCCAAGGACGCAGCCCCGCTTGCACCGGTCAAAGCCCTCAAGACCGGGGCACGCGCCACGCCGCACACAGAGCCGCAGCCTCTGCCCATCGTAGATATCGTGGCGGAGGCCGCGAAGCTGCGGGCGGCGATGGCTCGAGGGACTCAAGCGGCGCAACAGGCTCTAGCGCGGGGGTACGGGGGTGACGCTGGCCAGAGCGGAGCCGAAACAACCGCTCCGGTCGACGCCGCGGGAGATGCCGGCCGGGGCAGCGCAGATGATGCCGTCCGGCCGGTCGTCGAGGAAGGATCTAGTGGGGGTGCGTAGGAGCACCCCGCTGGCCAGGCGGAGGTGGAGACCCTCGTCCCCGAGCCCCCGAGGGCTGGGGTCGAGGGAGTCGCAGAGGAGTCGGCGCAGAGGGCGCCGATGGTGGAGGAAACCCGCGTCTTGGTGCCCGGAGAGGCCCAGGACGGGGGTGTTATTGCGGTAACGGCGGCACCGACGGTGACGGCGCAGGCGGCAACGGACATCGCAATCCCGGTGGTGCAGCTGCCGGACAGTAGCGGGGAATACGGGGATTCGAGAGACATCGACCCTGCTGCTGCGGCGAGCGCCGCCGACAAGATCGCCGAGTTCACGTTGGCCTTCGCAGAGGTGCTCGACGAGGGGGCATCGGGGGCCCCATCATGTGGCAATCGTTCAGTCCGTGGTCCCCCCGGAGGTCCTCCGCAATGAGCAAGAGGAGGATGCCATCTGGCAGGCGTAGTACGAGGCAGGTTCTCAGATTCAGAACCTCCTCGAACGCGCCCTGGAGCTCCATCGAACGACGGATTACCAGATAAGCCAGGTAAGCAGCCCCTCCTCGAGAATCGTTCATATTTTTGGCCCTGATTTTGCTTATTTTACCCACGTCTTTCCTTTCGCAGCGGCTGAAGGATATCTCGCGCAGAAAGAGCGCTGAGATGACCCGGCTGCACTCCCAAATAGGCTGGCTTGGGCAACACAACGTCGAGTTGGTGCTCAAGAACATCGAGGCCAACACCAGGATGACGGATCTGGGGGCGCGCCAGCGGGCGCTGGAGGAGGAGTTAGCGCGGGTTACCGGCGAGCGTGACGTCCAGAGTGTCGCAGCGGAGCAGAAGGCTCGGGAAGTCGAGGAGCAGACTGCCGAGCTGCAATACCTTAGGACGGCGCTTGAGCAGAAGGAGACCGAGCTTCTCCAGAAAGAGGTGACCGTCGTCACGCTCTCCGGGACCCACCGGGAAAAGGGCAAAGCCCTCGAGGAGAAGGAGGTGGCCATCAAGAACGTGGAGGCCGCCCTCAAGGAGAAAGAAAACCCCTTGTCCTCACTCGAGGAGGCCGCCCGAGTCCAGAGGGAGGAGGCACAAAAGAGCATCGTGGGTAAGTACTCGAATTTTCGCTGTGGTTGGGTTTTATTTTTTCGCAGCTAATCTTGATTCCTTTGATCAGAGCTAAGGCAGAGGGTGGCGGACGAGGCCGCAGCAAAAGAGGCGGTAGGCACCGCACTCATAGCGGTTCAAACAGAGTACGCTGACCTCGAGCGGACCGCCGTGAGCGTGTGCCGAGAGCTCGAGGGGGAGGGCGCTGTATCTGGTAGCTCCGTGATCAGCCGCCTGCGAGCGCTAGGTGGCCGGATCTCTGAGCACGCCAAAAGCACCTTCCGTCTCGGTGTCCTTCGCGCCCTTGCCGTGGCCTCGACGCACTACCTCATGGACCTGAAGAAAGTGTCATCGGGGTACGTGGTTCCAGACGACGCCGACGCGGATGCCGCGTCAGCCATCATGGATGACGCCGACGCAGCCGCCGAGGAGTTCGCCGTGGCGCTCGCCAAGAAGCTCGAAGCCGACATGGCGACAACCCCTCGATAGCTGAGTTCGACGCTGTTGTGGATACACCGAGGGGGGATGATAACCTGTAGATAGGCTGGGCGTCGAAGCCAATGTAATAGATTAGTATTCGTTGTAATCGCACTTTGTAATCGCATCTATGAATATAGAAATTCGTTTTCGTTAAATCGACTGTGTGGCCCATCGAGGCCTTTTGCATTCGAGCCTTTGTTTTCTTTACTTTATTTCCGTGTTCTCGTATGCGACTTAGATGAACTTCTGCGAGGAGTTTCGCGTTCATAAGCAACGTAGGCGTGGGGTGGTGAGAGGGTGCCGTATCCCGGAGGCCTAGGCGACCCCACGACTCGGCCGGCCCCGTACCATAGTTGCTTACGCCTCGTGTCCGTTTTTTCCAAGTATACGAGAAGCTTAGAGATGAGACGGAAATATTTCGAAAAAAATGTTGGCGACTTTTGGGGACGTTCGGGGGTTCCCCCCGTATTAGCCCCCGAGGGAGGCTTGGCTTTGCCGAGGGTAATGCCAGGCGTACCTCAGTGTTCGTGCGCATCCGAGCCCTCGAGGGTTCGGAAGGTTCCCAAAAATAAACAAGTAAAGTGTACTTCTTTATTATTTCGGGAAATCGAAAATGCGAGTACAAACGATATACAAATAGCTCGGAATTCTAAGGATAGAAGCGACGTAGCTGCTGTATATTCCAAGCGTTGGTGAGGACTTCGCCTTTGTCGTTCGCCAGCTTGTACGTGCCTGGTTTGAGCACCTCGGCGATTATGTACGGGCCCTCCCATGGCGGTGAGAGCTTGTGGCGGCCCCTGCTGTCCTGTTGAAGCCTCAGCACCAAGTCCCCTTTGTTGAGGTCTCGGCGCCGGACTCTCTGCGCTTGATATTTTCGTAAAGACTGCTGGTAGCGCGCAGAGTGTAGGAGTGCCACGTCTCGAGCCTCGTCCACTTGATCCAACGAGTCCTCGCAGGCTCGCTGGTTCTGCTGCTCTTGGTATGCCTTGAGCCTTGGCGACCCGTACTCCAAGTCCGTGGGGAGTATGACCTCGGTGCCATAGACGAGGAAGAACGGGGTAAAGCCCGTGGCTCTGCTTGGGGTCGTTCTCAGGGTCCAAATGACCGAGGGTAGCTCCGTGAGCCACCTCCGGCCGAATTTATTCAACTTTTTGAAGATTCTTGGCTTCAGTCCTTGGAGGATCATGCCATTAGCACGCTCCACTTGGCCGTTCGTCTGTGGGTGTGCCACAGCCGACCAGTCCACACGTATGTGGAAATTGTCGCAGAACGCCAAGAACTTCTTGCCTGTGAACTGGGTGCCGTTGTCGGTGATGATCAAATTCGGGACCCCGAACCTGAAGACGATGTCGGTGAAGAATAGAACCGCCTGCTCGGATTTGATCTTGCCGATGGGTCGAGCCTCGATCCATTTGGAGAATTTGTCGACGGCCACCACCAAGTGGGTGAAGCCCCCAGGCGCCTTCTGCAGCGGACTGACGAGGTCCAGTCCCCACACAGGGAAAGGCCTTGTGATGGGGATGGTCTGCAGAACGTGCGCGGGGAGGTGCGTTTTCCGAGCGTAAAATTGGCAACCCTCGTAGGTCCGCACGACGTCGGTGGTGTCGACAACTGCAGTGGGCCAGTAAAAACCTTGCCGAAACGCGTTACCCATGAGGGTACGTGGCGCGGCATGGTGGCCGCAGACGCCAGCGTGGATGTCGTGGATCAGCTCCTTGCCCTCGGGGATGGGGATGCATCGCTGCAAGACTCCCGAGGGACTGCGCTTGTATAGCTCGTTGTCGATCAGGATGAAAGACTTGGCCCGCCTAGCGAGGCGCCGCGCCTGAATGCGGTTCGAGGGTAGGACCCCTCGAATCATCCAGTCAAGGTACTGGGTGCACCAATCTTTTGAGGTGGGGGCCTCGTCGATCTCCATTGCCTCGGCCTCGTCCGCGGAGGTCGCGAAGTCAATGTCCATGGGCTCGACCTCGTCCGCCGGGGGGTTCCCGCCGGAGGGCCCGGTGGACGAGGGGCCTGGTTCCGTCGAATCTTTGAATTCGATGGAGGGCTTGGTGATGTCGCGAGCGAAGATGTTCGTGGGGACAGTGGTCCGCCCCGACACAATCTTGGCTAATTCGTCGGCGTCCTCGTTGTACTTGCGCGGGACGTGATTGAGTTCTAGGCCATCGAATTTGTCTTCGAGGTGGCGCACAGCTTTGCAGTATGCCTCCATCTTCGGGTCGTGGCAGCTAGTATCCTTCATCACTTGGTCGATGACGAGTTGAGAGGCACCGCGCACGTCGAGGCATTTGACGCCGAGCTCGATGGCGATGCAGAGGCCACTGAGGAGGGCCTCGTACTCCGCCAAGTTGTTTGACGCAGGGAAGTGCAGGCGTATCACGTACCGCATGTGGTCTCCGAGGGGTGAGATGAAAAGGAGGCCGGCACCGGCGCCAGTTTTCATCACCGACCCGTCGAAGAACATGGTCCAGCATTCGGCTTGGATTTGTGGTGGGGGTAGCTGAATGTCCGTCCATTCAGCCACGAAGTCGGCCAAGATTTGGGACTTGATCACTTTGCGGGGGGCGTAGGTGAGAGTTTCTCCCATCAGCTCCACAGACCATTTAGCAATTCTACTCTCGGCTTCCCTGTTGCGGACTATCTCTCCCAAAGGGAAAGACGAGACCACGGTGACGGGATGGGCCTCGAAGTAGTGGCGCAGCTTGCGCCGAGCCAAAACCACTGCGCAGAGCAGCTTCTGAATCTGTGGATAGCGTGTCTTAGTTTCAGACAACACCTCGCTGATGTAGTACACCGGCCGTTGGACGGGCAGAGCATGGCCCTCCTCTTGTCTTTCGACAACGATCACCGCGCTGACCACTTGGGTCGTCGCAGCTACGTACAGATAGAGGGGCTCGCCGTCCGTGGGTGGTGTGAGAATGGGGGCGTGAGTAAGTGATGCCTTCAGCCTGTCGAGGGCTTCTTGGGCTTCGGGGGTCCACGTGAAGCGCTCGGTTTTCCTCAAGAGTCGATACAGGGGTAAGCCTTTCTTGCCGAGGCGCGTGATGAACCGGCTGAGGGACGCTAGGCATCCCATGACCCTCTGTATCTCCTTTAGGTCTCGGATTGGTCCCATTCGAGCGATGGCCGAGACTTTCTCAGGGTTGGGTTCGATGCCCCGCTGGGAGACAATGAAGCCCAAGAGCATGCCTCGAGGCACCCCGAACACGCACTTCTCGGGGTTGAGTTTTACCCCTTTGGCCCGTAGGCAACCGAATGTGATCCTGATATCAGTAACCAGGTCGTCAGCCTTCCTAGATTTTACAACGATATCGTCGACATATGCCTCTACGTTCCGCCCGAGATGGTCTCCGAAAACATGGAGCATACACCGCTGATATGTAGCTCCGGCATTTCTGAGGCCAAAGGGCATCGTAACATAGCAGTACATGCCGAATGGTGTGATAAAAGAGGTCGCGAGCTGGTCGGACTCTTTCATTTTGATTTGGTGATAGCCGGAATAAGCATCAAGAAAGGATAAAAGTTCACATCCCGCAGTTGAATCTACGATCTGATCAATACGTGGCAAAGGAAAGGGAACCTTCGGACATGCTTTATTTAAGCTAGTGTAATCTACACACATCCTCTAGTTTCCGTTCTTTTTCTTCACTAATACAGAATTAGCTAGCCACTCGGGATGGAACACCTCCTTGACGAACCCGGCCACCAGAAGTTTCTGCAATTCCTCGCCGATCGACCGGTGCTTGAGCTCGTCGAAGCGTCACAGGCGCTGCTTCACCGGTTTGGAGTTGGGTCGGACATCAAGGGAGTGCTCGGCGACCTCCCTCGGTATGCCAGGCATGTCCGAGGGGCTCCATGCGAAAATGTCTGCGTTGGTGCGGAGAAAGTCGACGAGCACTACTTCCTATTTGCTGTCGAGGGTGGCGCTGATCTGCAACGCCTTGTCGTCGGGGTGCCTCGGGTCGAGGGGCATCTTCTTGATACCCTCGGCGGGTTCTAAGCTTCCCGCGTGTCGGTGCGTGGAGTCCAAGGCCTCGCTTGCCTTTTTGTTGAGGTTGGCTGCGAGGGCCTCGTCCTCCGCTTGAGCCTCCGCGTGCTCAACGCACTCGACGTCGCACTCATAGGCATGCTCGAACGAAGAGCCGACGGTGATGACGCCCTTCGGACCCGGCATCTTCAGCTTGAGGTAGGTGTAGTTGGGGATGGTCATGAACTTGACTTAACAGGGACGACCAAGAATGGCATGATAAGATCGCCGAAACCCCACCACCTCAAAGGTGAGTACTTCCTTGCGGAAGTTGGCTGCCGTGCCGAAGCAGACAGGCAGATCGATCTGGCCGAGGGGTTGGACGCGCTTCCCCGGTGCAACGCCATGAAATGGCGACTTGCTGGGGAGAAACTTGTTCAATCCAATCCCCATGAGCTCCAAGATATGGGCGTACATGATGTTTAGGCTGCTGCCTCTGTCCATGAGCACCTTGGAGAAGCGGGTGTTGCCGATGATGGGGTCGACAACGAGCGGGTGCCGTCCCGGATGCGGGACGTAGTCGGGGTGGTCCTCGTGGCCAAAGGAAATGGTATCCTTCGACCAGTTGAGGTAGGATGGCGTGGCCTTGGTGACAGAGAAGACTTCCCAGCGCTCACGCTTGCGCTGCCGAGAGGTCATGTTCGTCGTTGGTCCTCCAAAGATGAAGAAGGCGTTCTCCACCGGGGGGAACTCGTCATCTCCACCTTTGTCGCCGGTATCCTTTTTCTTGTCCTCGTCGTGATGCGCGACGCGGTTGTAATACCTCTTGAGCATCTCGCACTGCTCGAGGGTATGATTGACCGAGCCCTGGTGGTAAGGACACGGCTTCTTAAGCATGTCGTCGAACAGGCCACCACCGCCTCGAGGGGGTCCTCGAGGTCCTTTGCGGTCCGGGGCGGCAGCGAAGGCCTCCTCGGAGTCCTCTGCCTGCCCCAATCCGCGCTGGTTTGGTGGGACTGGCTTCTTTCCCTTCCTCCCCCGCTTTTGTTTCTTGAAGGGGGCGTTGGGCTTGGCGTTGCTGCCCTCTGCGGGCGCATCTTCCTTGCGCTTGTTCGGCTTATCGTCGAAAATGGCACCAACAGCTTCCTCGCCGGCGGCGTAGTTGGTGGCGACGTCGAACAACTCGTTGGTGTTGGCAGGTCGGCTTCTCGCCAGCTCGTGCACCAGGTTCCTGCACGTCGTACCCTCGAGGAAGGCGTTGATGACCTCGACGTGGGTGACGCTGGGGAGCTCGGTGCATTGCTTGGAAAAGCGCCGCACGTAGTCGCGCAGGGACTCATTGGGCTTCTAGCGACACCCTTTGAGGTCCCAGGAGTTCCCAGGGCGCACGTATGTGCCCTGGAAGTTGCCCACGAAGATCTTGACTAAGTCGGCCCAGTCGTGGATCTGGTCTGCGGGCAAGTGCTCGAGCCACGTTCGTGTGGCGTCAGCAAGGTGAAGAGGAAGGTTGCGGATGATGACCGCGTCGTCTGTCGCACCACCCAGCTGGCATGCTAGGCGATAGTCATTGAGCCAGACCGCAGGATCTGTCTCGCCCGAGTACTTGACGAGGGTGGTGGGCTGTCGAAAGCGCGGGGGAAAAGATGCAGTACGGATCTCCCGGCTGAACACCCGGGTGCCCGGAGGCTCCGGTGACTCGCCCCTGTCATGCTCGGGGTCGAAACGTCCACCCCGTCGAGGGGTGTATTTCCTGCCGCCGACGATGTAGCGGGCGTCGCCGTCGTCGGCGTGCCCGCGCGTGTCGTGGAGTCGCTCCCTTGCGGGTGCCTTTCTGATGCGGTTGTGCACCGAGGGTGCCTTCGCACCGGGCGCTATGGCTGCCTTGCCCTTCCCTGCTGGTGGAGTGTGCACCGAAGCCTCGTGGTCCTGACGTGCAGTCCCACCGAGCTGCTCCGGGGCTTTCGAGCGCATACGAGACGCAGAGCTTTCGGCCTGCTGCACGGCAGCTTGCTCGATGAGCGCCTGTGCCTCGCGACGCAGGTTGCGACCCGAAGGCGTCGACGGCTCGGGCATGGCTTGGAGTAGGTAGGCCGCAGTGACGATCTTTTCGCCGGCTGTCTTCAGTTCCGGAGGTTTGTCGACGTTGTCGTCGGCCAGGATGCGCTCCCGGGCAACGCGCGCCGCCGCCTGGACATGTGCACCACGCGCGGTGCACTGCTGCTCCAGTGCGGTGCACAGCTCCTGTGTCTGCCGGCGTTGCTCGTCGAGCTTGGCTTGAAGCTCTTTGAGTTGTGGCAGCTATGCTTATCGTGCCGCCGAGCTTGACGAAGAAGAAGGGGCCGCATGTGGCACCACCGGTTGGTTCGCCTGTGGGTCTGCCCAGCCGTCCCCGTCGTCGCCCAAGGCGTTGTCGTTTTGCTCGTCCGCAAGATCGGCCATGAAGCCCTCCCGAGTGGGATTGTACTCCCCCTCACTGGAGTCTTCAGAGCAGGTGAGGCAATAAGCCGTCGCGAGCTGGAACAAGCGGAAAGCGTCGGGGTCATGGACCCCGGAGTAGTCCTCGGCCTCATCGGCTGTGAAGTTGTTCATGAAGAAGTTGATGTCGTCGGCGATCAAACTCGCTGTTTCAGGGTAGGATTCGTCAGGAGACGACGCGATGAGGTTGCGGATCGACAGAAGATGATGACCCGGCAGATCCTCAACTCGGTGAAGTTAGTGCTTGTCGGTACCCTGTAACAGGGATACCCACTTCTACTGCAGCAAGGCAGGACCCGCGTAGTCATCCGTAACTACGCGGTAAAGGGCGGAGTAGCCGGGGCCCATAGGACAGGCTCTTACCTCACCGGGCCAACGGCCCTGGATCCGCTCCCCGCTCTGGGACGGGTCCGGAGACGCCACGTGTCCCCGAGGAAGGGAAGCTCCGAGCCAGCCGCCGAGATCCCGGACCTCTCATAGGGGTCCGGAACCTCCTCACGCCCGTCCGGACCTCCCACGCGCGTAGAGCCAACATACCACGTGTTCCGTGGGCGCGGGCGTGAGTCTTCCACTGGAAGACTCGCCCACCCACCGCATTCAATGCGGGGGGTTGAGGCGTGCTCTGCCACCGCGGCTCGCGGGGTAGACCTTGTCAGACCTCACTGTAGACTGCGTTTTACCGAGGTACACAGTGCAGCCGCATGCGCCGCACCCGCGCAGAGCCGTCTGCCGCATTAATTGGATACGACGGCACGGCTCAATTTCATCATGCCTCCTACGCCGCAAGCTACGCAGCTCGTTCAGCTATGTGACAGGCGACGCCGCTTGCTACGCCTGGCGCCGTCCCGACAAGACAGCACCTGGACACGCTGAACAGGGGATTCCAGGAGCAGGCAAGGAGATCCAGGATAGAGATCTCCTTCGCCTGCGACGCCATAATGTATGAGCAGTACTTTATTTTGTACTACATCGATGTGCCCATCTGTGGGGGCCCAACGACCATGTATGTGCCTCCCTTGAGATATAAAAGGGAGGCACTCGCTGTGCACAACAGGCACGCTAGAGCACACTCAGACACACACTGGACTCAGCTCCAGGTTGATCCAGACTCAAGCAATACAACACTCAGTGGACGTAGGGTATTACGCTCCGGCGGCCCGAACCACTCTAACTGGCTGTGTTCATCGTGTTCTTGAGCGAGATCGAACTAGTCGCTAGCTAACCCCCGAGTACTCACCCTCTGGGCTTAGGCGGGTGCATTCCGCCACCCGGCTGTGGTTCGCCACACCACGACAGTGCTGATTGAAGAGGCGTAGGTGGCAGCGTTGCACATCCCGAAGGGAAAGGGCGACGGCGAGGTCGAGCCCCCCCTGGGAGGCACTGGTGCTGCAGCAGATGATGATGCCGGCGCAGACGACGCCGAGGCTCGTGATGACGAAGCGGTGGCCCCGTTGGCCGCGATGCTGAGTTGTGACATGCCAGCCTCAACCCACGTGGGGGAGCTGTGGCGTGCCGCATGGCGCCGCTCCGCGCGTGCTTGTCGCGAATGCTGGCCCGAGCGCGCGTTGCGCCGGGCTGGTGAAGTCGGAGTGATGGGGCTGCGTCTGGGCGAGAGGAGCTCCATGAGGTAACCGTTGCCGGTTGCTCTGAACTCGAGACTCCCGAACCAGATCACGTATCCCACTGGGAGCGGATCCGAAACGCCCATGGGATATAGGTTGGATCTGCCCGCCATCCCTGGAGATCAAATGGGAACAAGAGAGAAAAATGTCACGCAGCGCCCCCCTACCTGGCACGCCAACTGTCGGTGTCCCGAACTGGGGGTCCGGATCCCAACTAGTAAATGCTGCGTGTTTCCTCGTCCCAGATGTTGATGCAAGAGGCAACACAGTAACGCACGGGTTTATCCTGGTTCCGGCCACGGGGCCGTACGTCCAGCAAGAGGGTGTGCGAGGGCACTGTATTATCTGGCACCCGGAGTGCTTGTAGTGGGGGGTACAAGCGAGGCGAGAGAGGGAGGGAAGCTCCCAAGTCTCTGCTAGAAGTGGAGTTAAGCGTGGCGAATTGCGGTGTTGGGGCTAGAAACGAGTGTGTGCTCTGTGAGTGGTGTGATGCCTAGAGAGCCGACCGACCTAGGTGGCGATGGTAGCTAACGTCCCCCTTAAAGGAAGCCCGCCTCTCCTTTTAGAGTCACAAGGAGGGATGGTGTACATGCGCAGGGGAGCGTGGAAGTCGTCGTTTTCCCCCAAATCGCGGGGGTGCAGTGGTCGAATACTGTAGGAAGTACACTGTGGGGTATGGCGTCGGGCGTGGTGGTCGTCTTGGGCATCGTCCTTGACCTCGCGGAGATCGCGCCGGCGTCCTGCCAACCTCAGCAGACGGCGTGGTCGTCGCTGTAGGGTGTACAGTCCTCCAGATGTGGCGTGGTGGCGTTCCGTGGGCCCTGCAGGTCAGGGTCTTGCGTGTACCAGCGGTAGTGGGGCGCGTGGCAGTCCCGGACCCCCTGGATGGAGTGCTGTCGTATGCACTAAGGAGGTCCGGGAGTCACGTGGAGGTCCCGGACCCCTCGAGGGGGAGGTCCAGGCCTCCGGCTGCTAGTGCTGGGCACCCCTCTCCGAGGGGGCTCGGGGCGACACCGGACCCCTCCCCGAGCAGGAGGGGGGTCCGGGGCCATAGTGTGATGAGGTGGAGTCCGAACGACCGGAGTTGGTAGAATAGTAATGGGAACAGTGCCGAGCCCGTCTCGTCCCGCGTCGCAGGTTCCACAGTGCTGCCACAGTGTCCGGGATGGCGGAGCAGTGGCCGGAGTTGGCGGATGGGACTCCGGTCACAGCCACTGTGGGAAATGGCGGTCTGACGCCGTCTGTGCTGAGCGCTGTGGAGGAGTGGTTGGCACTTAATGCCTCCGTACGACGGGCAGGTGAGCGGCAGAGCCGTTTGTCCCTTACGCCGAGGGGTGGCCTCAAGCGAGGCGGAGGTGAGTTGCCCACTCGAGGGTAGGTTCGCTGCCCTCGAGCGAGGCGGAGATGTTTCGCCCGTTCGAGGGTAGATTAGCTACCCTCGAGCGAGGCGGAGATGCGGGACGCAGTCGGGGGTCTCGGTGGGAGCCCTCGAGCGAGGCGGAGATCGCCCCACGGGTCCGAGGGGTGATGCGAATGGGCCGCATGCTGGGCTTTTTTGAGTCCTTTCCTTTCTTCCTAGTTGGAAGGAGGCCGTGGGCCTTCGTGGGCCCAGTTGCCTAACGCGTGTTTTGCGTTTTTAGGATGATCTTAGTACCCCGATTAGGGTGTCCCTAATCGTGGTACCCGACAGTAGCCCCCGAGGCTTTGGTCGAATCAAGGGATTCGGCCAAAGGGTGTTTCGGCGATTTCCCTCTTGACGTGATCAGTCGGTGCTGTGCACCCGCCAGACGCACCTGGGTGCCAGCCCAGCGGGTGTGACAATTCGTCGGTCGGGGTAGTGCGCCTGCGGGGAGAGTACTTCGAGGTGCGTGCCTTTTTTGGTTTGTTTCGGAGACGAGACGCGTCCGCGTGCTGAGTGGGCCAGGGCGACGATGGTGCCTGCTGCTCCGCAGCTGGCGCCTTCGTCGCACTGGCCCGCGCTCAGGGCCTGGGCCCCGCTTTCCCTGGTCGCCTTGCGACGCGCCGTTCGAGGGCAGCCGGTCTGGGCCGATGCTGTGCCGCTTAGCGTTCAGGGGCCCGGCTTTATTTTGTTGCGTCGCGTTTCGGCACGGTAACCGAGGGCATCTTTTGCTCGTGGAGTGACGCGCCGTCACGGGCTGCTCAATCCTTCGCCCTCCGACAGGCTTTGAAGCTTGGTGCCCGACGCAGCTATAAATAGGAGTCGTGGGACTCCTCTTCCTCTCCAACTTCCCTGTCTTTCTTCTAGCATTGCGTAAGTCTTGTAATGTTTTCTTTTGCCTTTCGTGGCCGGCCCCCAGATGGGGCGGCCTGGCTTATTTAGGCTCTGGTGCTAATAGAATGCTTGTGAGCGGCGGGGGAAAGCCGGAGAGGGCGTGCGCACCATCCCTTAGCTTCAGTGGGATCAGCAGAAGAGCATTGGGCCCCTGGGGTCCTGCTTCTGTGATGTCCCCTAGCCTGAATGGGGATGGAGACGCCTGACCATGGTACTGGTGCCAGGTTTGGTGGCTGTTCTTCGCATCGTCTCCCCCGGCAACAAGGTTGCTCTCGGGGAGACGGTGTGGAGGGTGCTGTCCGCCAGCTCGACCCCCCGCATAGTCTTCGGTGGAGGAGATGCTAGAAGAAAGCTTGCGAGGAGAGCATCCCGCTGGACCCGTGTGGTCTGGGGGCTGTTCCTCGCATCCCTAGCAGCCTGGGCGTCGCGTCAGCCAGAGGCTTGGTGCTTTTCTTCGTCGCTCGATGCTCCCCAAGACAAGGAAAATTGCCATGCAGGTGGCAACGTGTTTGTACCTTTCGACGGTTTCGCGCCTGTAGCCCTTTGCAATCTTTATTTGCATCGAGCAATAAAGTCCATTTCTCCTTCATGGGGAGGATGACCAAGGGTATAGGGGAATTGAGAGGGTTTTAGCCCTCGAATTATGAGTGAAGTTTCCTCCGTGGGGGCGCGTCAGCACACCCGCGGGTGTAGCCCCTGAGGCCTTGGAGGAGTGTTTGTACTCGTCCAAGGACTATAAACGTCGCCCCGCTGGGTTGCTTTACTGGGGTGGCCATCCAACGTCTTTTTCAACCGGCATCGGCACTCTTTCAGCCGCCCTCGGCATTCTCAGTGCTGGTACAGCGACTTGGAGTTCAGCTTAACCATCAGGCAGGCGCGCGTTAATAGTGGGGTATTTGGTTAGACACGCGGAACTTCACAATAGATGGTTATCCATTTATTCGAGGGTGTGGCCTAAGCCGTGGTGTGTGAGGAGCCCCCGAGCCCAGGGCCCTCGTGAAGGCGTCCAGGGGAACCCTCGACTTTGATTACGACCCTCGTCGCCCTTTCGCATGGAGGAGGGGTGAAGCGCACCATGCTACCCATGCCCGGGCCGCGAGCTATGGCTGCTTCTGTGAGCTATTAGCGGGTAGTTCAAGCGGACATCCGTGCCCCGTTCGATAAGGGTCGGCTCGTGGTCCCTGGACACATCACATAAAGCGCTTGCGAAGGTTCGCTAGGCAGGGCTCGGACCCGTTCGATAGGGTCCGAGGGTTCGATGCTCTCCCTCGATGGGATCCCCCTACTAGGCACCCTCGACTGGCCTTGAACACTGCGTAGGATATCTCGAACTCCGCGTTCGAGGGTAGCTTGTACGGCACATCCATGTAGTCCCTGACTCTGGCGATCTGGGGCGCCTGTCGAACCCTTGACGGGCCAGGCTTCGAACCCCTAATTAGTAAGGCCTCGGAATGCGATTCCTTCGAGAGTAAAGAGCCCCCGGGATGAGTATTCCGTCACGATTTGCGAACGGCGCGGAGTCGCGGGTTACGCGAGTGGGTTTTTCGCCGGTCGTGGACGACGTGGCCTGGTTCGTGCGGTGCGGTACGGGCGCGCCTTTTCAAGCGTCTACCTCGGGCAGGCGAAGCGGCGTGGGCGGCGACTGACGGATGGAACAGCGCAACAGTCGCGCCACGCCCGTCGATTACCGCGCCGTAATTATTGCCGAGTGTGCACGTGGGAGACTCCGCGGTCATGGGACCCATCCGTCAGCGACAGCCAAATCTACCGCATTCAATGCGGTAGACTCTGGCCGTGGCGGCGGACCCATCCGCTGCGGTGAATAAAAGCGAGGAGAAGGGGTTGTTTTGGGCTCACCTGGCCATTTGCCTTCGCCTCCTCTGCCTTCTTCGCGCTCTCCTGCCTTCTGAGCACGTAGCCGAGAGCGAGAGGAAGTGGAGGAAGGAAAGCAAGAGCACACCTTAGCCATCGCAGAGCTCGCCTCCCCGCGTCCCCCTTGGTCTGAAGCAATGGCAGACATCCAGAAGCCGTTGCCGTGGGGGAGATCCACCACCACCGAGGCGGTTTTGTAGCGGCTAGTCGAGGACAGGCTGCTCCCGCTGAACCTCGACTCAGGGGCGCCGGCGTGGATCTCCCCGCGGCCGGAGGAGACAGAGCCGAATCCCCCCCGCGGGCTACGTCGTGAGCCTCGCGAGGCTCCATGAGTGGGTATTCGGCGTTCCTGTCGGGCGATTCATGCGGGCGTTGTGCGACCTTTATGGAGCGAAGCTGCATAACTTCAGCCCCAACTCCATCTCGCAGGCGGCGGTCTTCGTCGCCGTCTGCGATGGATATTTAGGGATCGAGGCGCACTGGGATCTGTGGATCAACCTCTTCCGCGGCGAGCACTTCGTCGAACACGTGCGGAATCAAGCGAAGAGGTACGCGCGCGCAGGCGGCCTGATGCTCCACTTGCGCCCAAGCCAGAAAAATTTGTACATCTCCAACAAGATGACAACAAATAACGCCGGGTGGAGCCGAGGGTGGTTCTATCTGCGCAACTTCAGCAGCAAGCTCCCGGCGTTCACCAACAGGGTGCTCCGGGAGAGGCCCGAGAAGTGGGACTGGGGGGTATCGCCCCCAGCGCAACAAGCCAAGCTCAAGGTCCTCACCGACGCGCTGGAGCGCATGGATCGAAGGGGGTTGACGGCAGCTGCCGTCATCGCGAATTTCCACCGGCAGAGGGTGATCCCTCTCATGGAGAGGGTCCTTCCGATCTTCAAGCTCACCCCCGGGACCCGGGCCTCGGGCTCGAGGATGTCGGTCGAGCTGCTCTCTCGAGACATCGCTGCCCGGAGGGCGAGGAGCGCGGTGGCGGAGTTCCCCAATGACCCCGAAGATCTTTGGAGGATCAAGATGCGCCCCGAGCCGGGGTACATTTCTCTGGTGAGTCTCGATTCCGGATTCATTGTTGTCTTGTGCTGTTCTTTTCCCCGCCTCCTGACTTCGACTTGGTTGTGTTTTGCAGGGGTTGAAGTGCCACCCCTCGAGGCCTCCGGTCCCGGAAGAACGCCAAATCAACCGCCTTAACGCAGAGAAGGTGAAGAGGCGGAAAGACGCAGCGGAGGCGACGGCCGAGAGGAAGAGGAAGAGGAAGGAGAGGCACGACAAGGCGTGCAAGATTGCATGCGCGGAGGGGAAACCACGGCCCGCCACGCCCGAATCCACGGACGACGAGGAGGAGGCCTCGGATGCCGAGGCTCACCCCTCGGGCGACGACGAGGCGGCGGCAGCGGCGAGTGCGAGTTCCCTGCCGGTCTATCAGGGGGATGGCGGCGGGGCGCCAGTGATGGCGGAGCGGAGATCGCCCACGCCAGCGGCGGGTTGAGGGTCACCCTCGCCGGCGGTGGGTGGAGAATCGTCTGCACCCGCGACAGAGCGGAGGTCGCCCCGGCCAGTGACAGATGAGGGGGTCCCCGCGCCCACGATGTCAACGGGTGGCGATGGGTCCGCGGCGAGCGCGGAGGCGTCCGCGCAGATGGCCTCGAGGCCTCAGCCTGCTCTGAAGGGCGACACCCTCGGATCAGGCGTCAAGGGGCGTCGGTGTGCCGCGGGCCCGAAGGAGCGGCACGGGCAAGCGCAGCATGAGTGCCCGGTAAGTGTCTCTGGTTCTATTTGTCGTGTTTATTTGATCATTCCCCCAATCCTGCTAACCTTAACCTTCCGTCCCCAATTTCTAGCTCTGGGGCCGCTGCCAAGGACGCAGCCCCGCTTGCACCGGTCAAAGCCCTCAAGACCGGGGCACGCGCCACGCCGCACACAGAGCCGCAGCCTCTGCCCATCGTAGATATCGTGGCGGAGGCCGCGAAGCTGCGGGCGGCGATGGCTCGAGGGACTCAAGCGGCGCAACAGGCTCTAGCGCGGGGGTACGGGGGTGACGCTGGCCAGAGCGGAGCCGAAACAACCGCTCCGGTCGACGCCGCGGGAGATGCCGGCCGGGGCAGCGCAGATGATGCCGTCCGGCCGGTCGTCGAGGAAGGATCTAGTGGGGGTGCGTAGGAGCACCCCGCTGGCCAGGCGGAGGTGGAGACCCTCGTCCCCGAGCCCCCGAGGGCTGGGGTCGAGGGAGTCGCAGAGGAGTCGGCGCAGAGGGCGCCGATGGTGGAGGAAACCCGCGTCTTGGTGCCCGGAGAGGCCCAGGACGGGGGTGTTATTGCGGTAACGGCGGCACCGACGGTGACGGCGCAGGCGGCAACGGACATCGCAATCCCGGTGGTGCAGCTGCCGGACAGTAGCGGGGAATACGGGGATTCGAGAGACATCGACCCTGCTGCTGCGGCGAGCGCCGCCGACAAGATCGCCGAGTTCACGTTGGCCTTCGCAGAGGTGCTCGACGAGGGGGCATCGGGGGCCCCATCATGTGGCAATCGTTCAGTCCGTGGTCCCCCCGGAGGTCCTCCGCAATGAGCAAGAGGAGGATGCCATCTGGCAGGCGTAGTACGAGGCAGGTTCTCAGATTCAGAACCTCCTCGAACGCGCCCTGGAGCTCCATCGAATGACGGATTACCAGATCAGCCAGGTAAGCAGCCCCTCCTCGAGAATCGTTCATATTTTTGGCCCTGATTTTGCTTATTTTACCCACGTCTTTCCTTTCGCAGCGGCTGAAGGATATCTCGCGCAGAAAGAGCGCTGAGATGACCCGGCTGCACTCCCAAATAGGCTGGCTTGGGCAACACAACGTCGAGTTGGTGCTCAAGAACATCGAGGCCAACACCAGGATGACGGATCTGGGGGCGCGCCAGCGGGCGCTGGAGGAGGAGTTAGCGCGGGTTACCGGCGAGCGTGACGTCCAGAGTGTCGCAGCGGAGCAGAAGGCTCGGGAAGTCGAGGAGCAGACTGCCGAGCTGCAATACCTTAGGACGGCGCTTGAGCAGAAGGAGACCGAGCTTCTCCAGAAAGAGGTGACCGTCGTCACGCTCTCCGGGACCCACCGGGAAAAGGGCAAAGCCCTCGAGGAGAAGGAGGTGGCCATCAAGAACGTGGAGGCCGCCCTCAAGGAGAAAGAAGGTCTGAGCTCGCCATCGTCGTCGTTGTAGCAGGGGACGCGGTTGCCCTATGGCTGCGGCTGCAAGGAGTGAAGCGGCGACGTCTGTCGAACCTGCGGAGCAAAGAGGACAAGGTCCTACAATTCAGGCCGTCGTCCATGCGACACCTCATCGTGGCGCACGTTCGCTCAGGCGGCACCGGCCGCTGCTGCCCCTTGCCCGACGCACCGCTGGTTCCTGCTTCGCGGTGCTCGCCAACTCTCGATGAGCCTCAACGCTGCTTCCCACCGCGCCGGGGCGCTGGGTCCCGTTGGGGTGCCGCTGCTAGTCGTCGCGGCCCGCTTGCCTGCCGCTGCCAGTATCGCGTCACCGGTTGTGCAGGCCCCGGTGCCCCGTTCGTCCGTCACACCGCTGTGGCCCCTACTGCAGCCGCGCCCGCCGCCACGGGCCCCGGTGCTGCGTCCGGCTGTAGTGCCACTGCCACGCCCCGGTGGCCCTGCCCAGCCGCGGCCCTTGCGGAGCCGCGCCGGCCACGCTTGGCCGCTGCCATGCCCGGTCCCACTTGTAGGAGAACGGAGAGAGGGTGTGGCCCAGCCGGCCGCGCATGGCCACCGCTGCGCCTGCCCCCCCTTGCAGGGGAACGGAGCACGGCCTCGCCGCCGCTCTCGGCCTCGGCCTGCGCAGTGCCCGCCACCGCTGTGCCCGGCCGCGCCCGCCCGCTGCCGCATCTCGCGCGGGCCCGCAGCGCCGTCGGATGCGCCCGCCACCAAAGAGGCGAGAGGGAAGAGGATAACAGAGGGGAGGAGAGAGGGGACCCAGACCACGAGTTGGTTTCATCAAACCTTGAGGGCCTTTTTGCAAAATGGACAAGTCCTGGAGGACCTACACAGTCCATCTCTCGATCCGACGGCAGAGAAGATAGCAGTAGACGTGGCTCATCATGCGATCGAATTTGGCCCTTTGGCAGGGTCAGCTTTCATCTATTAAAGATTTCAGGGTTTTCCATCATCGGAGAGAGATAAGATGTTAGCATAAAAAGTATGCTTAAAATGCATAGATTAATAATAAATTCCCAAACAAAAAGAAAATACAGACATGCGCACGATGTCAGAGGAACAGCCACACTACGCCTGGATACCACAGAATCAAAAGACTATTCCGCCGGATCGTCCCGACCAAAACAAACGACCAAATCATAGTGTCAGATAAGCAAACAATGCAAATCCACCGGACCGTGTCAGCTAAAATATTTTAGCCTAAGCATCCGGAGCGTACTCCAAGGCTATTTGCCCATCACACGCGTCTCATTCGTTTGGCCGGTCTCAAATTTTTATTGATCGCAGCGCGGGCCCGCCTAGAAATTCCATTGGTCCACACAGTGCCCCACCGCACGGGATCCCTCGCCCACCCGGCGCAGCGGTCACGGCCGGCACGCGCCGCTTTAATCCACGTGGATCCCAGCATCCCCACCTGAAGCCCCGAGTACCCGTACCTGCAAGGACCCAGCCCATGGTTGGAGCACCCCTTCCCCTTCGTCCTCACGCCCCGCGCCCACGCCCCGGGGCACGGGTCACGTAGCCCATGCACCGTGCCCACGAGGTCCACGCCCGCCGACCCCGAATTCTCCACTGGTTTTATTCTGCAACGCACGGCTTTTTAATGGGGGAAGCTCCAAATTACATTCGCCAAGAGGGGGATTAGCGAGTAAAGTACGCGGGTTTATATGTGATCGAAGCCGTCTGTTTTCCTTCCCTTCCCCTTCGCTGGCTCGGCCGCCTCCGCCGCTGCCTCGCTGCCTCCGCGCCCACCACAGAGCCCGAGAGCCGAGCCGCACGCGCGGGCGCGGCAGCTTCGCGCACCTCGTCCTCCCGCCCCCCGCGCGCGCGCGAGCTCCTCCTCCGCCTAGGGTTAGGGTTCGCGCTGCGGCCTGCGGGGGGAGGGCCGCGGGCGCCGGGCGCAATGCGGAGGCCGCCTGGGGCCGGCGCGCCGTGCCGCCGCCGCGCGATCCAGGGGTTCGTGGCGCTCTTCCTCGCCTACGCGCTCTTCGTGCTGCTCCTCGAGTCGCCGCTCGTGTCCACGTCGCTGCCCGGGGCGGGGGCCTCCGCCGCGGCGTCGCGGAAGCTCCACCTCGACGGCGCGTGGGAGGGAGGGCGCGCCGCGCCGGCGCGGCCCTCGAAGCACCCCCACCGGGAGACCCTCTCGGCGGACGGGGGGCGCGGGCGAGCGCGCTGGTTGTCGGGGTTCGTCTCCGGCCTCGAGCTCCGCCACCTCAACTCCACCCGCTCCGGCTCGCTGCGCAAGGTCGCCGCCGAGGCGGCGGAGTCAGGGGCCCGCGTTTTCGCCGACCTGCAGACTCTCGCGACGAACCTGACGTCCTCGCGGGATTCGCCAGACGAGGAGCAGAGGAACAAGTGTCCGCACTCGATCGTCCTCAGCGGCGACGAGTTCCGGGAGAGGGGGCGGACGGTGGAGCTGCCATGCGGGCTGACGCTGGGTTCGTATATCACGGTGGCCGCGACGCCGCACGAGGCGCACCCTGAGCGGGATCCTAAGATCACGCTGCTCAAGGAGGGGGAAGAGCCGATCATGGTGTCGCAGTTCATGATGGAGCTGCAGGGGCTCAAGACGGTGGACGGCGAGGATCCTCCCAGAATTCTCCACTTCAATCCCCGCCTCCGCGGCGACTGGAGTGGCAAGCCGGTGATCGAGCAGAACACCTGCTACCGCATGCAGTGGGGCACTCCCCTTCGCTGCGAGGGCTGGAGGTCCCGTGCTGACGAGGAGACTGGTCTGCACACACCACTGTCACCAGATAAAATATTGTTTAGTTATCGATTAAACTGTCTCAAGGATTTGGTTTTGATTTGAATTGTTCTGCAGTTGATGGATTGGTGAAGTGTGAGAAGTGGATTCGGGATGATGAAGGCCGGTCGGAGGAGTCAAAAACATCATGGTGGCTGAACCGGCTCATTGGGCGCACAAAGACTGTCTCAATTGATTGGCCATACCCATTCGTGGAGGACCACCTGTTTGTTCTTACACTCACCGCTGGATTGGAAGGTTACCATGTGAATGTTGATGGACGTCATGTGACATCATTTCCATACCGCACTGTGAGTGGCTCAAACTTGTCTATGAAGTGGGGAATGGAATGAAATATTGATGGTGGTGTTTGACACTGTTGTTAACTTTTGTCTCTGTTGGTGCTGGCAGGGATTTGTGCTTGAGGATGCTACTGGCTTATCATTGAATGGGGACCTTGATGTGCAATCAGTGTTTGCAGGGTCTTTGCCCACTACACATCCTAGCTTTTCTCCACAGAAGCACCTAGAGATGTTACCCAGTTGGCAGGCCCCTCCCCTCCCAGACGAACCAGTTGAGATTTTCATTGGTATCCTGTCAGCGGGCAACCATTTTGCTGAGCGTATGGCTGCAAGAAAAACATGGATGTCTGCTGCCCAGAAGTCATCGAATGTTGTGGCCCGGTTTTTTGTTGCCCTGGTAAAACTTGAAGAACAAACTAAAGTACTCTGTTTCAGTTTTGGTATATAATTGAGCTCAGTAATTTTCTTTTCTACAGCATGGAAGAAATGAAATTAATGTGGAGCTGAAAAAGGAGGCTGAGTTTTTTGGGGACATTGTTATTGTGCCATTCATGGACAGCTACGATTTGGTCGTTCTGAAGACGATTGCCATATGCAAGTATGGGGTAAGTCTAAGAGCTTTCTTTCAAAATTTGCTACTATGAAGTCGCTGCAAGACACTTTCTCACTATAATGAACTTGTCCTGTCAGGTCCATGTTGTATCTGCTAGATACATAATGAAGTGTGATGATGATACTTTTGTTAGACTTGAATTAGTAATGGCTGAAGTGAAGAAAATCCGGAACGGTGAAAGTCTCTATATAGGGAACATGAATTATCACCACAAGCCATTGCGCGATGGGAAATGGGCTGTTACATATGAGGTAAACTTGATATTTGATTCCATAATAGCCTCATATGCCATTTTCCCTTTCATCGATTGAAGATGTCTGGGTCACTACCCTTAGCGAACCATTTGATACAGGGTATTTGGTCCATCTGGGTATTAAACGACATTAGCAATCGAACTTGTTTCCCATAGTGGTGTAAATTTTTCATGAAACCTTGTGAGTGGTTAAAAGGTTGATTCATGGTACCTTGATGTCAAATTTGCTGAATCTTTCTCCTGTTTGAAGAAATCAAATAAGGATTCTATTACTTAAAAACATAGGACATAACTGAATGAGAATGGTGCTATGCTACATGAGTCGATGTTGCTCATTACTAGCTGGATTAACTATTAAATTAGCTCCATAAGTCAAAACTGCAACATATTATCATTCCCCATGGAACTAAAGCACTTCTGTCAAATTGTTTCCTGTAAATGTCTTTGTGCTGCTGGCATCTAATTTTTCTATTTTTTTTGTCTGAACAGCCCTGTGGGTTGACTTTTGTCTTACATGCACCAAGCAAATTGTAGGCTTGAATCTTCTGAAACTTCAAAATGAATTTACAGTTTGGATCTGTAATCAGAAGCATGTTTCCTTGATAAAATACAAAATTATTATCTTGTATTGCAAACACCAAAACTTATGTTGCAGAGATTGGCTTGTATGCATATAACAAGGTTCAAAAAAACATTACTAAACGTCGTTTAATGAAGATTAAATGCTAAACGGAGGCCTAATCTATGTTTAACCTTCCTAGGCGCTAGTCAATAGGCTAGCGTCTGCCTAGCGCCTAGTGTTTGCTTGAACATTGGCGTATATTTAATCAATAATCATTTAAAAGATCATTTTTGTTACTGCATGTAGCCTCTGCTCATATCCACCCAGTGTTGATATACACGCTAATTATATGACAGTTATGTAATATTTTATTGACTTGGTCGTATCTCCATTCAATGTAATAAAAAATGAAACATGAGCATGCCTACATTTAATCTTTGTAGGTAAAAGCTTACAAAAAATCGATGTAGTTGTTTGTTTCTTTCACTATTACACTACTACAGATGGCTTTATTGCTTTGTTGAACCAGTATGTACAAAGATAGATATCTTAACCTCAAATGTGATTGTGAAACATTTGATCTCGTAGTAAGAGTCACTTTAGTATTATACTTGTACTAGTAATACAACCCTTCAGATATGCAATCAGGCTGAGCTTAGTTATCAATTAGCAAAGCAGTATCCTCTACCTCACTTGACTGCGCGGACTCAGTATGTCAGTGGAAAAAATCGATGGAATGCCCTGAAGTTCCGCATTGAAATTGAGTGCATGCATTTTCTTATCTATGATTATCTTCTGTGCTTTACAGGAATGGCCAGAAGAGGATTATCCAATCTATGCAAATGGTCCTGGATATGTTATATCTTCTGATATTGCAGATGCCGTTCTCTCAGAATTTTTAAACCATAAATTAAGGGTAAGCTCAGTTGATTGCTTCCGGTATGCATTTTATGACACTAATAGTGGCCCATATGGTAGCTGGTTTTCAGCAATTTGCATGCTTAAGAACAACTGTGGACCTGTCTGATCATATTTCCCTCCAAAAGTTCATAAACAACTACCAACTGATTACCTTGCCACTAGATAGCTGGACCATGGGTTTGTAAGCAAATAGGCAGGACATAATGGTTCTGGCAAGAATCTAAATTTCATTTCTTGCTATGCAGCTTTTCAAAATGGAGGATGTAAGCATGGGCATGTGGGTTGAGCGGTTCAACAGCACCAGACCTGTTAAATACGTCCACAGCATCAAATTTTGTCAATTTGGATGCATAGATGATTATTACACTGCACACTACCAATCGCCGAGGCAGATGTTATGTTTGTGGGACAAGCTTCTGGCTGGTAAAGCTCAATGTTGCAATATGAGATAGCAATAGTGGTGGATGTGTTGCTACTTGAGCATTTCTGTGGTGGTAGCGCCCATCAATATTCGTGGATAAGTTGATACCCTGGAAGACCCCAACATTCAAGAATATTAGCTGACGGTAAATTAAGCCCACCAGATGACTAACAAATGGCCATTTAGTGGTTTTTTTTTGGTATAGCTGACCAGGTTGTGTTTCAGCTGGAAACAAGGGAATGGACACAACAGCCTGTAACGCCTTTAGCCTCTGGTGCTCGTTTTAATCCCAACATATAGACGAAGTTCTGTGGACAGTATGAGCGCTGCTATAGGACTTCATTTGTAAAGGTGAAGGGTAGGAATCTTAGTCAAGTTTACTGGCTTACTACTGCTTTTGGTACGATTGGCTGTGGTTGCAATCATAAACAACCCAGCTGGTACAGTTGAGCGATCTTGGTAGTGTACACGAATTTTGCTGTGCATTCTCTTTAACATGGTCCTAAATTATGACTTGATTTAGCAGGTGGATTTTGACATTATCTCGCCGTTCACGACTTATGGTCTGTTTGGTGGAGTTAAAGTTGAGTGCTAAATTTTAGCACCTATTAGCACTCATACATTTGCTAAAGTTTTAAATCTTAACTAAGCTTTAGCTGACCCTATTAGCACTCTTGATAAGACATACCAGTGCTAGTGTTTGGATACACTAGTGTTAAAGTTAACACTTTCACTGATTAGCACTTGAATCCAAACAGACCTTAGGCTATACGATGTTTTTCAGCAACTATTTCGTTCGATGTTAGTTTTATGCAATGTCAGCATACGTGCCGACTTACTTGGAAGGAAATATCCATTTCCCTATGAATTTTTCCATTCTGGACGTGTAAATTTATTCTTTACAGAATTTAAAGCAAACTAGCACAGTGCTTTGCGTTGCTATGGGACCACTAATTTTTTGATGGAAACTCTACCGTGACTGCGCGAGGTATTAATTGTCTGTTTTCAATTGGGATTCGGATTGATTTGTCTGAATTCTGATTAGGATTTCAATTGATTTATTTGAATTTCGATTGATAAATCGTGGAATCATTGCTCGTTTTAGAAATAGTAGAGGTAGATATAGAGATTCCGGGATATACGTGTGCGATATACGAAACTCTAGTTTCATTATTAATGCACAAATTCTAGCGACATACTCCAAGCTTGAAGAGCGCTACAGGCCCAATCCTAAGGCTAACGCTACAGGCCTAATCCATTGAAGCCTGCGGCGTCGAAAGTTTAGACTTCAGCCCACACGGGAAAGTGATACCGCCGCGAGAAGAGTTGTACTAGTAGCAGAGCACCCCAAACCGGCTACGGCAGCCGCCGCGCCGACCCGCCGTCGCGCCCCTGCTTCTCTTCCCCCGCGTCGCTTCCACCCTAATCCCCACCGGCCACCGCCTCGATGAGCCGCCGTGATTACCAGTGGCCTCGCCCCGGCCACGGATACGACCGTCGCGCCGCCGCCGCCGCGCAGTGGTATGGTGCCGCCTCGACGTCCTTCCCCAACCCCGGCGCGGCGCCGATGCATGGGATTAACCCCTACGCCTTCGCCCCTAACCCCCTGTTCGCGGCGAACCCCTTCAACAACTTGGTCGGTGACCTCCTCCTCCAGAACCCCGCTGCCCTAGCTTCCTACCACCAGCAGCAGCAGTTGCAGCAGGCGCATCACTTCCCCTCCCCTCCCTACCACCAAACCCCTACCTCCAACATCCAGCACCGCCCGACTAAACCCGCCGCATCCGCCTCACCTGCGCCAGCGCCCCCCCAGCCACAGCAGCAGCAGCAGCAGCAGCAACAGCCGCGCCAGCAGGCTGCTCTCGATCGAGCACAAGTGGCGGCGAAGAATGCTCAGGAGGAGCTCGTGAAGAACGGGGAGGGTGTCACGGGTTGGAAAGTGGCGCAGGCGGTGCTGGTGGCGCTCAAGGTCGATTCGTGGGGCTCCCTCGGCATCCAGCTCCAGGACGTGCCTCTCCTACGAGACCTCTTCATCATAGAGGGCAAGGTCAGTGCTCAATACCTGTAGTTGCAATCGAATACCTTGTGCCATATTTTAAGCCATTACAACTCTTGGTGCAAAAATTAAGCTGTGTGGTACATGACCAAAGATAGCATTGTCTTGGATTACAGCTAAAATAGCATGTACAGACTAGAATTGTAAGCGACTTACAGTTTAAATTTAGGGGGTAGTCAGCTACTTTCATCTGATCAACTATACTGAATAATTGGACAAGAGTAGTTTGATGTTTGCTCTTTTTCACTTGAAGTGTGAGGGATTTTTTTTTCCGCATGCAATTGCAAAGCTTGCTGAGCTCCTATTAGTCTCAACTCACAAGTAAATATTATTTAGTCTGTTGATTCTGGTATTTACTTTTGATGACCATTACTTGTATTTGTCAGGTGAATGCATTCATCCATTGCTACGTTGCTGCAAGAAAAATTGTAACGATTTCTGATCTAGAGGTTGAGATATGCAAGAATGAGGGAGTTGGGCAGTTTGAAGAGGGGAGCTGGGACTGGGGCCTTTCCTTCAGCACCCACTTGTTGCACATTATTTTTCAGTGCCATCTGATTTGTCTAAGGTGCCTAAGCTTAGTAGCGAGGAGATTATCAGTTTCCTGCTGAAATTTGTGGACAAATCTAAGAAGAAAATCACAGTGGAAGATTTCTTGGATCATCTTTCCGAGCAAAAATCAGTCTCTGGAAAGGAAAAACTTGGCGTGCGGGTACAGAGCTTGGGGTATGTACCTGTTTAGAAATCAGAGTTATTGATGTACCTATTATCTTCCGCATGTGATTCCCATATTAGTTTTAGTGTGTTTTGTGTACTCTGAAATAAAAATGCCTTCTTTTGGCCTCTTTGTCATTTCATGTTATCACCAGAACATTCTACTTTCACTAATTTAGGGAGGTTTTGTAGGTTGCATATTTCCTTGCTCCAGCAGGCCAGGCAAACTGAAGTGTCTACTGTTAAGCTTCTAGGAAATAAGAGTGGGTCTGGTCATAGCAGTCAAGAGAAGTATTTGTCGAAAAATACAAATTTCCATACTCACAAGAAGGCGTTGGACAAGAGGTTCAATTCTCTAACTAATCGTATAAAGCAGTTACCTGGGATCAATAAACATATCCATTTTGATTCAACTGATGATGAAACTGATGGCGATACTAGTTCTGAGGATGATAAAAATGATGACAATGAGGGTAAGAATGGATGTTCTGTTGATAAAAATGATGGTGACAAGCGTGTAAATAGCTGTCCATATCCTTCAAAAACCGAAAAAATGGAAAGGCTTGGTTTGAAATCTGAAAGTAAGAAGAAAAGGCCAGCTCTAGTAAGAAGAAAGGAAAGACAGCGTGAACAAAAGGCGAATCTAAGAGAAAAAAGGAAGTTCGAAGAAAACGCGAGTCCTAGCTCCTCGTGCAAGCAGCCTAAGAAGCAGCAAAAGTTGCAAAAGCATGAAGCTTCACCGAATTGTTTCCTGAGCATAGGTAAGCTGGAGAATTTTATAACAACATGGAAGGAAACATGTCGTGAGCATCCAGTTCAGCAGGTATGTTTAGTACTCGTAATTAAGTCAATGTTTTCTTTAAATAATTGCAAAGTTAAGTAAACTCGTACATGTATCGCTAATGAGGAAACGAGCATACATCATCCTTTTTTTTCTGAACTTATCTGAAAAATTGATTGTTTAACAGCAGACATGCTCAGTCTGGACGTATCCTATTTCTAAACTAATATCTTCGTACCTGTCACTGATGCAGGTTTTGGAAATGATAGCAAATTACTATGGAGGATCACCAACGGAGAAAAAGAAAATAATAAATTTCTGTTCACAGTACCCAGGCATTGGCCTTCTCAATGTTGCTGTGAGTTGATTTCCCTCCTTTATTCGTCTGACTTGAACATCGCAAACATATACTGTATTTAGTGTCCACTATATGGGTATCATATTTTGAAAATGAACTTTTACCTGTATTTCCTCCATGATATCAATAGAGATGATAATGATCTGGTAGGCCTGATAATGGTTGAGTCATCTTACACGATTTGGAGGCACATTTTTTTATTATCCCATTTTCGTTTCTCGTGCCCCCATGCCCGCACCATTGTGCTACCTTTATCTATGAAAAAGTCGTTCAACCATGATTTGGTTTAAAATAGTGTGTGGTCTGTGATGGATATGTTTGACTTGGCATCTAAGCGATTGTCTGATTGATCTTACAATTCAGGAAAACTTAAAATGTTTGTGTGTTTAGCAAGGTTTTAAAAAACGCTAGACGCTAGGTGAACGCTAGCCTATGGTTTAGAGTTTTTTGTGATTAAACGTAGATTAAACGTCTTTTGTGATTAAACGACACTGTGATTAAACGCAACGCTAGGCCAAAGTTTAGAGTTTAATCAAGATTAAACGTAGTTTTAAAACGTTTTTTGAAACAGGTCTGTTTAGGTGTTACCACGTTTCAAACCATGGGTAGTAATGCATATTCCGTGAATGATGCCTAAATAGGCATACTGTAGTAATTCTAGGTAGGGAGTGATTTGTTGACTATGCATATTCCGTACGTGATGCCTAAATAGGCAAAACTATAGTAATTCTAGTTAGGGAGTGATTCGTTGACTATGCATATTTAGTGTTACCATTTTGAGATCTTTAAACTTTACTGCAACATGGACATGCAGGTTAAATCGATGGGATGTGGTCTGCTGGATAGTATTTACGATGTGATACAACTTTCTAGTGAGAATAACATGTCTTCAAGCCCTCTTCATATCACCACCACAGAGGTTATGGAAATTGAGCCTCCGAGTAAAGAAAATACTAGTTGTATTGGTAATGGAACCAATAATAGGAGTGAAGACAATGGGACTGGACATAGTGCGTACCCTCACTCCCTCTCATTTGAGCTGCAGTTGGCACTCAATTTTTGCTGAACTGCTTGCTACAAACAAATAGCCCCTTTTCATATTTCCGTTTGTTCATGCAGGTGTTTCTATTGATGATGTCATCAGGAGGATTACAGAATATATTGAATGCCACAGTAAAGTCTCTGGTGATGTGGCTTTGCAAGTGAGGGCACTTCATGATTGTGAAACGTGGGTAACTACTCAATTTTCAGTGGATCAATTTAGTGCTCTTGGGCATGGGACATTCCTTCAATTTTTGGATAAACATTGTCATCACTTCCCCACTACTTTGAGTAGTTTCTTGAAGGGGGGTAATTGTGATTCTTCATCTCTGGAAGTTTCTGTACTACAGCAGCAAGTTCAAGTTCTACTCTGTCAAGCTGAGAGTAATTGGATGGAAGACGGTGACTTTTCAGATGATAGTTTAGTTATGATTCTTAAAAGGCAATTTCCAACAATTAGCTTTGAGGTCGTGCAAGACAAATCTGGGGAAGGACTTCCTGGCTATATTAAGAGGCAGGGAAAAAACATACAAACAAATAGTTTAAAATTCTCCATCTCATTGTTGGAGAAACGGTGGTCTGGAACTTTGCCAGGTAGACATGAAAATGTTGATGGGCTAATGAGCGATGTTGCTGAACAATATTATTATGGTGGAACAGTATGCTCACGAGAGGCAATTAATTGTTTACTGAGGGCTCCTATGTTGTCTGATCTGCATATTTGGTCCCATTGGGATCTGCTATTTGCTCCTACACTGGGCTCCTTTCTACATTGGTTGCTGACTGCTGGCCCTATTCAAGAGCTATCATGCATTGTGACTGCAGATGGTAGGTTTATTAGAGTGGATCCATCAGCCACAGTCGATCAATTCTTGGAAGCCATTATTCAACGCTCACCATTTCAAGTGGCAGTGAAACTGCTTTCGCTGCTATACATTTATGATGGTTCTACGAACACCCCAATGGCATTGCTAAAATGTTATGCACAGCGAGCAATAAAGCTTATAGTAGACAACAACCATGATTTGATGAACGCTAATCCTGAGAACCCTCAGGTGTCTTCTGCAAATAGTATCAAATCTCTCAGCTTGCCAAACTTTGATGATGTAGTTCGTTTGATTGCAAAATTTGTACTTGACTGTCTTGGTCATTTACCCTCGGAGTTCCGTAGTCTTGCAGCAGACATACTATTGGCAGGACTTCGGGTTGTTACCAAGAACTGCTATTCAGTCATGTTGCATGAAGCCACTGAAGATTGGCAACTTTGCATGCTTCATGATATAGGCTTGTCACTTGGAATTGCAGAATGGGTTGAAGATTGCCGTATGTTGTGTTTAACTGAAGAAGTTCATGAGCAGACAGAAACGCATTCTTCTGCAAAGCTTACATCAGCTGCATCTGAGGTTGAAAGTTCTAACATGCTGATTTCTATTGATGTTGATATGATGGATGAGAGAAGAAAATTGTTACCCGGCACAAACGATCAAGTTGGTATAGATAATAAAGACAATAAGGTGTTTAATCATGTTGGAACCAAGGAAAATATTGCAGAATTACATACTAACATATCTTCCATGATGGAAGAATCAAATCATGAGGAAGCGTCTCTTGTTATTGAATCTATACGCCGTGAAGAGTTTGGTCTTGATCAGGCACTAAGTTACGCTGAGAATAGCTTGTTGAAGAAGCAGCATGCTCGACTTGGCAGAGCATTGCATTGCCTTTCACAAGAACTATATTCCCAGGATTCTCATCTACTTCTTGAGCTAGTAAGCTTGAACTATGCACTTCCTTTTTTCACTTGAATTTGTCGTGTGCTTCCAAGGAATGCATTAAAATTTGAGGGAATATTTATTTACTGGCCTTATCCTAATATACATCAGGTACAGAATGCTGACGATAATGCATATCCTGAGGATGTTGAACCAACATTAGCATTCATTCTCCAGGAGAATGGTATTGTTGTTCTAAACAATGAGAGGGGCTTCTCTGCTGAGAACATTAGAGCACTTTGTGATATTGGTAACTCGACAAAGAAAGGATCAAACCGAGGTTATATTGGAAATAAAGGCATTGGATTTAAATCAGTTTTCCGGGTAGGTTGCAGAAAAAAATCACCAAGTTTTTATATTGTCCTTAGTTTCATGGATATTTTCTCATTACTGATCCTTTGTTGGTACTTGTTCTTGTAACTTGTGTGACGTTTTGAATTATCTGGGGTAATGATACCATTTTAATTTTGTCTATTTTTGTAGGTAACTGATGCTCCGGAGATCCATTCAGGTGGTTTCCATGTGAAATTTGATATCACTGATGGCCAGATTGGTTTTGTGTTGCCAACTGCAGTTCCACCTTTCAATACCACTTCTTTTAGTAGAATGTTATCCATTGAAGATGGCAAGGATGCCTGTTCCTTGTGGAACACTTGCATCTTACTTCCTTTCAGATCAAAATTTAGGGAGGGCACTGGTATGTGCTCCATTGTGTCTATGTTTTCAGATCTACACCCATCTCTTCTGTTGTTCCTTCACCGACTAAAATGTATCAAGTTTAAGAATTTGCTTGATGACACACTTCTGATTATGAGAAGGGAGGCTCTTGGTGATGGCATTGTGAGAATCTCTCATGGAATTGAGACAATGAGTTGGTTGGTGGTCAGCAAGAGGTTAAAAGGTACCATTGTGCGCCATGATGTGTGCTCCACAGAGATAGCTGTGGCATTTACTTTGCAGGAGACTGAGGAAGGAGATTATGAACCTTACTTGAAGCAGCAACCTGTGTTTGCTTTTCTTCCTCTAAGGAATTATGGCCTTAAATTCATTCTTCAAGGAGATTTTGTTCTACCTTCTTCCAGAGAGGAAGTGGACGCGGACAGTGCATGGAATCAGTGGTTGTTGTCTGAATTCCCCTCTTTGTTTGTCAGTGCCCAAGAAACCTTTTGTGCTCTTCCCTGTTTTCAGAGGTGCCCTGGAAAAGCTGTCACAGCCTTCTTGAGTTTTATTCCTCTAGCGGGAGAAGTTCATGGATTCTTCAGCCACCTCCCTCACTTGATCCTTTCCAAGTTGCGTCTGACCCGCTGCATGTTTCTGGATGGCTCTACTTTGCAATGGGTCTTTCCGTGCAATACACTTAGAGGTTGGGATGAACAAACAAAAATGCTATTGTCCGATGGCTTACTTCATGAACATCTTGGTCTTGGTTACCTCTCAAAGGATATTGTTATGTCTGATAATTTATCAAGGGCCCTAGGTATTCATGACTATGGACCACAGATTTTGATAGATGTCATCTCATCTATTTGCCGAATTGATGGTTGTATTGAATCATTGGGTCTGGAATGGCTATGTGCATGGTTTGCTACCCTTTATTTGATGTTGCTTTCTCATTCTTCTCGAAATGTTTCCTTAACAAGAAGCCTTGAAGATGATCTGTTGAATACAGTTAGGAAATTACCATGCATCCCACTTTCAGACGGTTCATTTAGCTCTGTTGCAGATGGTCCTATATGGTTGCCATATGATATTGTCAATTCAATTCCTGAATGCAGAAATAGCATTCAGAATTTTCCAGTTCTGTATAATAATCTTCGAACTGTAAGTCCTCATCTTCTATCTGCATCCTGCAAAAATAAATACCTCCTTGAAGAAGTCAGAACAAATGATCTGGTAGACATTCTGCAAAAGATTGGGGTGCGAAAGTTGTCTGGGCATGACATTATTAAAAACCACATCATGGATTCCTTGCGCAATGGTTTTGATTCTAATACAGCTGATAAAATAGTTAGAGAGTATGTGAGCTTTATTATGGTTCATCTTCAATCTTCTTGCACCAGCTGTAACTTTGAAAAAGAAGAGATAGTGTCAGAACTACGGAAGATGCCTATCTTCCTTACAAATCATGGATACAAGTGCCCAGCTGATGAACCAATTCACTTCAGTAAAGATTATGGAAATTCTGTGAATGTTGGCAGGCTGCTTCAGAATGTGGAAATTAATTGGATTGAACTTGATAGTTGCTATTTGGTGCATCATGGTTCAAAATCATCACCGTTTGAACTGGAAAAATGGAGGCGATTTTTTGAGGAGATGGGTGTGACTGATTTTGTGCAGGTATTGAAAGTTGAGAAAAAATCATCTCTAGTTGATTCTTTTCTAGCGGGAGACCATTCTCTATCTGATGTATCTGCAAAACCCAGTACCTTGTATGACTGGGAGTCACCAGAATTATCTAGTATTTTATCAATATTTTCTTCGAAAAGATGCCGGGAAAATTGTGTATATCTTCTGGAGGTTCTTGACCGATTCTGGGATGATCATTATAGTGCTAAAGCTAGGAGCCTCACAAATGCCACACATTGTAGTGAAAACAGAACAGTTGAATCGTCATTTTTGAAGTGTATTCAAAGCTTCAAATGGGTAGCATCAAGCATGGATGAGGATCTTCATTATGCAACAGATTTATTCTATGATTGCGATAATGTCCGCTCTCTTTTTGGCAGTGTGGCACCATATGCTGCACCACAGGTTGGTAATTTATCCATACAAAATTGTTCTGGGATTTACCAGGCACCTCACCATAATCCTTTGTGGAGCAGGTTTCTAGCAGTTCACTTAGGAAGGACATTGGATTCAAAACAGAGGTATCCTACTGTGATGCGTTGATGGTCCTTAAGTCTTGGATGACATCACAGGCTCCCTTTAGTGCAAGGTAATAGGTTTCTCCAACTTGATTATATTTTGAGTCAGAAACATTTATGTTATTTGCAAGGTACAAAGCATAACCACTTAAATTCTTTTATCCTTTTACCCTTTTGTTTGTTAATATATGGGTTAACCTCCTTTTCTTCAGTATGAGCCAGATGTGCAAACTCTACACATTCTTGTCAGAAGGTGTGGCGGACTCGAAGATTGACATTAAACAGGATTTCCTGTCATCCCCCTCTATATTTACACCACTACAACGTCCTCGGTCAAGTGAGGTTATTCCTGGGAAGTTCTTGCCACCAAAAGATCTCTACTGGCATGACCCAACAGGATGTTCTGAAATAACAGAGGAATTTGTTGCGACGAAAAGGAGAAGCATGTTCCCGAGAAGAATGTTGTCTGCAGCCTATCCAAGCCTTTGTGAATTCTTTACTGAGGCATGTGGTGTGCCAAAGGTGCCAACAACATCCAATTATGTTGAGATGCTTATACGGCTGTCAACTGCTGCATTGCCTTCACAAGCAGCCAACCATGTAAGTTGCTTTAGTGCATGGTTATATTTTGTAGCTTAGTTAACAGTAGATGCTTCCAGCTAATTATGATTTTTATCATTCTGAACTGAAGATACAACAAAGTTTTGTCAGCTGTATATTGTACGGTTATCTCATTTAACTTATTGCCTCTTGTTTTTCATGTTGTATACAGGTCTTTCGTGTATTTGTGAGATGGGCTAATGATCTGCATTCTAAAAGTGACAAGACTGATGATATATTGCACTTGAAAGAATCTCTTCAGAAATTAGAAACAACAATATTACCCACCACAGTTGATAAATGGGTCTCTCTGCATTCTTCCTTTGGCCTTGTTTGCTGGGTAGATGATGATGAGTTGAAGCATCAGTTTAAAAATTCTAGTGATGTGAACTTCATACAATTTGGGGACCTTTCCTTAGAGGATAGGCAAATTCTGAATGGAAGAGTTGCTGCTTTGATGAAAAGCTTAGGTATTCAAGCACTCTCTAAGGTAATAGACATCTTTTGGTATTCGTAAGTATTCAATTTTTAGTCTTCTCATGCAAGAGTGTCAGTGTTAACTGTTAACAAGGTCATTGTAAAGTTACGAAAGGTAAAATGGAAAAGAGAAACCCCAACAAAATTCAATATGTGCAATAACTTGGTGAAAGCCATTCTTCAAAGGCAATCTCTATAAAAGAAGTCATTAGGGCCCAAGTGGTTATTTCATGCACTTAAATATTTTGTACCATACAATCTTCATTTATAACTATAAGGGGTATTCACAATAACGAGTGAGAATGGAGAATTGTGGAGTTCGGAACTTTTTTACCTAATTTATCTTGGTTCTTTTATCGTTGGGTTGAAAGAGATGAATATGGCAGAATTACAGCAGTGGTTTAATACGAGTTTATGCTGTAATTTTGACAATATCAGTTCATCATACATTCATACCAGCCCTTATAGCGCTTTATTTGGATGAAGGTAGATCGCTAACCATTTATGAATTATGAGTTGTACCAATCCATTCACTGTCAGCAGAAAGCTCTACTCCCGGGTTCTGTCACAGTGCAAATATACCAATATTAAAAGCTTTCAGTTATAACAGAATGATGTAACCATGTTACTCGGTAAATTAAGAGTGTGCTTATATTACTAGATATGCAACCGCATAAGTGTAAATTTCTTCTATATTTATGTAATTGAACTAAATATATTGGAAATTACATATTGAAGTAAATTTGCTTATCACTCTTTCTACCTTTACATAGGTTGTGTATCGAGAAGCAATATTTTATGGTACAGCAGAAAACAGAGAAAAAGTTTTGATAATTTGTTGGCTTTTGCCATATATGCAACGGTACATCTATAAGATGCATAGAGATACTTATATCAGCTGCTTCCAGCAAAATGAGATCATGAAGCTCCGCAATCTGCAAGTAGTTGTTGTTGACAAGTTATTCCACAAGTATGTGCTGAAGGGACTTGAGGGTTCTTCTAAGAAAAGATTCAAATGCCATTGCCTTTTGCAGGTAGTATCTATTGTTCAATTCTGCCATTATCAAGTTTTTTCTGCTTAGTCTATAATTTCCTAATCAAATTATACAAAGTTTTTTTTTTAAAAAAAGATGCTCTATTCCAAACTGGCCCTTAGATGTAAACCATTTTGACTAAAGTGCACCCAGGGTCTTCAAACTTCTTTTTGTTCTTATATAGGGTCCATGAACTCAAGTGAGCATCTGGATCCTTAAAATGCCATAATTGGACCTAGAGTGATTAGAGGAATCCACTTGAAAAGTTTAAGAATCTAGGTGCTCGCTTTGTTACTTTTATGGACCTAGATGAGAATTTGAGAAAAGTGTAAGGACCCTGAGTGTATTTTAATCTCTACCGTCATTGATCTTCCTGTCTGTCTTCTGCATATGAGCTTCATACCTCTTGTTTGTTAATGCATGATGATGTACTTAACATAATGCATGATTTACTCAACATCTGAAGCTTTGCTCTGCTTAATTCCTCCGTCTTATTTTATTTGACATGTTACTGGTTTGCAGGGAAATACGCTGTATGCTACACAAGATGCTGATTCACATTCAGTGTTTTTGGAACTCTCTAGGATTTTCTTTGATGGATCCCCTGATCTGCATTTTGCAAATTTTCTACACATGATAAAAACCATGGCAGAATCTGGCATGTCCGCTGAGCAAATAGAGTCTTTTATCATTAATAATCAGAATGTACCCGAGTTACCTGAGCACGAAGCGGTCTGGTCCTTCTCTTTATTGTCTGCCACCAACCAAGGTGCAGACAACCAAGAAGTTGATCCCCAGGGGGTTGAATTCCAATCTCCATGTGAATTCAATGCTCCCAATCATCAGAAGGCACCAGTAAGGATGTCAAGTTGGCCCCTTAATCATTGGAGAACAGCACCTGCCTTCAAAACACCTCTCATAAGGCATCAAGCATGCATGCAAGAGGCAATGGTGAATGATGCTGGGCCTTCATCAGACTTAAGCATGCCTACCCTGTGTGGACACACCGAAGACACTTTACTTTCGGTTGATCTTGACGGGGATTGGATCATAGAAGAGAATGCAAGGGCCGAAACTATATTACTTGCAGATAGTACAGACACAATCCTCGATGAGCCTCAGATGGTGATGTCTGTTGACTCTTCTAATGGACCTGCTTATTTGGACATGGAGGCTGGAAGTTCAAGCCCAACAGTTCATGTTGAGCTAACAAATTTCAACGACAAGCTGGCCAATCTTGTAGAAGAGAGGAATAGGCTGACTCCAGATGCAAGCCATTTGAAAACAGGGAGACTTGGTGAAGCAGTGGTCCACAAATATTTTGCTGAGCAGCTAGGATCCAACAATGTGAGGTGGGTGAATGAAAAAATTGAAACAGGACTGCCTTATGATATTGTTATCACACACAGTGAAGGTTTCACGGAGTATGTGGAGGTTAAGACAACAGTGTCTTCAAGAAAAGATTGGTTCGACGTCACACCAAGAGAATGGCAGTTTGCGTTGGAGAAAGGTGATCTGTTTAGCATTGCTCGTGTTATTCTGTCAAGTACGAAGAAAGCAAGCATCGAGATGTTAAAAAATCCGCACAAGCTTTGTAAGCAGAAAGCATTGCGTCTTGGTCTCCTGATATCCAGATAACATTGCTTCTTGGCCAGTTTTGTTGAAGCTGACTTTTCCGCAGATTGAAATGACTGTTCCGAGTCTTCAGTATAGGGGACTGGGTCGAGCCTCGGTCTACAGTAGGCTCTCCTCTTCTCCATTGACCATGTCATCTGCTTTTGTAACCCGATCTGAAATTTGGGTGCACAATGTGTCAGATTTTGTTCTTGTTCTTTTTTTTCTTGCATTGTTTCAAAGGTGGATAGTTTAACTAGACGTGAAATTGTACAGAAATTGATGTAGTCTGATGCTACCATGTACTGTTAGCTAGTAATACTATGATTCACAATTCCGAACGCTCCCGCCAATTGAACCTCCCGAATTCTGGCTACTACATTTCTGTCGAAGCTACAATGGTGACGTTCGCAGTGGCAACCTGCTCTCTTCAAAATGGAAAGAGGAACAACCACTGCCTCAATTTTGAACAAACTGAACCGTAACTAATTGACAGGCTCGTGATGAGTGCAGAATTGTAGGAGTTTATCCGCCTTACCCGTCCGCTCAGTATAGTGGTCGTCCTTCCGCTGTTTTTCGTCTTCGGAGTTCTGGCCAGCCTCCGCCGGGCTACCGTCCAAGTCCAACTACAGGGTCGCCGGGACACTGTGCATGCAATAGGCCAATAGCCAATAATCTGTGCGGGAAAACCATCGAGCCCTGGATGATCCGGCTGGGCCGTCCACGCCGGTGGCAGCACGCGAGACAGTTCCGGGCTCGTCAAGCCTAACCAAACCAACTAGTACCATCATCCATCGACCCATCATCCCCTTCCACACGCCGCGCCGCGACCTAGCGCGTGCGCACCGGTCTAGCGCCTCGCGTGGACAATGGCGTGCGCGTTGGGTCACAGTCGCACTAGAGTCGGTCGCTGCTGTTCCTTCGCCGCGTCGTCCTAATTAGCTTGGCAACCTGCCAATCTCTCCGCTCCGCGTGCGCCAGCAAACCTGTTTGTACCCAACCCTACCGCAGCTACTGTCACAGGCAGCCACGCTACGCAGTTGGACAAGTTTCCTCGGCTTCCTCCAGATAGGGAACTCGTCAGGTCGGCGCTCCGGCCTGCATGTCGTGCCGGCTTTCAGGATCGCCGGCACACTGACCAAGCCAAAATTGGGTAAAGCAGAGCCGTTGCCCCGCTTGGGCTGCAGTTGAAGCCGTGGCGTCGTCGTCGGGTCGAGATCACTCACGGCCGCCGCGTGCGTTCCTTCCTGCCCCACACCACCACAACGGTCCGGTCTTTAAACACCCACACGCCACGTCAACGCCCAGTCGCCCTCGCCCTCGCCCCCCACGATAAAGGCCGCGGGGACAAAGCCCGCGTGCGCCTCCCCAAACGGCTACCTGAGCGACTCGGCTTCTCCTCCTCCACGGCTCCCCGCTCGCTCGCCATGCCGCCGAAGCGCGCGTGCCGCCTCGCGCTGCTGGCCGCGGCGGCGGCGTACCTGCTCTTCCTCCTCCTCTTCGAGCTCCCCTCCTTCTCCGTCTCCACCGCGGCTCCCCGCGGTGGAGACGCCGCCGCCACGCCCACGCACCGCGCCCGCCGCCGCGAGCTCGAGGCGGCGGCGGCCTCCGGGCTCCGTTCGCCCTCCCCGCTCCGCCCGCACAAGAGCGCCTTCCCGCGCCGCGCCCCGCTCGCCGTCTCGTCCGTCCGCTTCCACCGCCCCAACTCCTCCTCCTCCTTCGACGTCTCCGCCTCCGCTGCCTTCACCGCCGCGCGTCCCCGCCTCGCGCACCTCCTCTCCTATTCAGATTACGCCTCGCCGTCCTCCTCCTCCCCTTCGCCGTCCCCTTCCACCGCCGCCCCGGCCTCCTCCTGCCCCGCGACGGTCTCGGCGCCCGGGGACCGACTCGCGAGCGGCGGCGCGGGAGCGGTGGCGGTGGAGCTGCCGTGCGGGATGGCGGTGGGGTCGCGCGTCACGGTGGTGGCGCGGCCGCGGGCGGCGCGGGCCGAGGGTGAGCCGAGGATCGCGGAGCGGAGGGAGGGGGGCGCGCCGGTCATGGTGTCGCAGTTCATGGTCGAGCTCCTGGGCACCAAGGCGGTGCAGGGGGAGGAGCCGCCCAGGGTGCTGCACTTCAACCCCAGGATCCGCGGGGACTTCAGCGGCCGCCCCGTCATCGAGCTCAACACGTGCTACCGGATGCAGTGGGCGCAGCCGCAGCGGTGCGAGGGGTTCGCGTCACGGCCGGACGAGGATACTGGTGAGCTCGATTGCTTTGCTTTCTTCAGTTTTGTGCACTACCGCTTCGTTCGGTAGGACATTAGGTTTGCTTGTTAGAAAGAATAATGTCTGAATTTGTTAGTTGTTTCCTCAATTCATCAACCAAAAGATAAAGGATTTCTTTATCCTCACGAATGTAGCTCGAAAAGTTGCCTTTGTAAATTGGCTTGAAGCTTAAGTTATGGTATTGACCTTTCAGTTGACGGGGAATTGAAGTGTGAGAAATGGATACGGGATGATTACAGCAGCTCAGAAGAGTCAAAGATGAAATCGTGGTTGAGCCGTTTGATTGGTAGGCCGGGCATCGATTGGCCATACCCATTTGCAGAGGGCAAGCAATTTGTTCTGACCATAATAGCTGGTCTGGAAGGCTACCACGTCAATGTTGATGGCCGGCATATCACATCGTTCCCTTACCGCACTGTGAGTAGTCATGGTACCTTGTACAGGCTGCGAAATTGTTCCAGTGCTGTCTCAAGATTTAAGTTACTAATGGTGGTTAATTGTTTGCTCGGCAGGGTTACAATCTGGAGGATGCAACTGAATTGTCTTTGAAAGGAGACCTTGATGTTGAGTCCGTCTTCGTTGCTCATTTGCCCAGTTCACCTCCTAGTTTCTCTCCACAGAGTTATCTCGAGATGTCTGAACAGTGGAAGGCTTCACCCTTACCAACTGAACCTGTGGAGCTTTTTATTGGCATCCTTTCAGCTGCTAACCATTTTTCTGAGCGTATGGCAGTTCGGAAGTCATGGATGATTTCTACCAGGAGATCATCTAATGTTGTTGCTCGCTTCTTTGTGGCTCTGGTAAGTTTGGCAAATGAATTGTTAGGGTAACATTTTTCCATGTGAAATCTAATAAAAGAAAAATGCTCCGCAGAATGGAAAAAAGGAGGTAAATGAAGAGCTGAAAAGGGAGGCAGAGTACTTTGGGGACATAGTTATAGTGCCATTCATGGATAACTATGACCTTGTTGTTCTGAAAACCATTTCCATTGTCGAGTATGGGGTGCGTAATTTAAATCTCTGGATGAATTTATCCTGCTTGTTCTATGAGCTTTAATTTCATTTGCATAAAAATTCCCATGACATTGCAATAATTTTTCAGGTGAGGGTTGTTCCTGCAAAGCACATAATGAAATGCGACGATGATACATTTGTCAGAATTGAATCTGTTTTAGATCAAGTAAAGAAGGTCCAAAGTGGGAAGAGCATGTATGTAGGAAATATAAACTACTACCACAGGCCTTTACGGTCTGGGAAATGGTCTGTCACATATGAGGTGAGACTCTATTTTCTATAGAGTTAAAGAATATTCGTATTTCAGTGTGCTGCCCCTTCAAAATGCTAGAAAACCCTTTTAGGTGGTCTTCCTTATGCTAGGTTGCTGAATTAGCATGAATTCAGCATGTTAATTGTTGGATCATCAGGAATGAGCCCTTCCTTAGTCTCATTAATATCGTTATTATATGGTTTATCCTTTTCAAATACCATGAATATATTAAGGAATTGAAAGTAGCACCTTTGGCACAACATAATATACGGCATAGCTACATAATCTGTTGCGGTGACACTATATGTTCCATGAAACCTTAAATTGTTGGCTTCATTTTGTCTTACCCCATGTTGATGCTACATAAATTTGATCTAGTTTTTCTGTTTCTAACAGGAATGGCCAGAGCAAGTATATCCTCCTTATGCTAATGGACCTGGCTACGTGATTTCATCAGATATTGCTCAATACATTTTATCTGAGTTTGATAACAAGGCATTAAGAGTAAGTACAGCAGTTATACCCTCTTTCTATCTCTTGCCATTGGGTACAGCAATAGTGCTTTGTCATTTTCTGAATAATGGAGTATGCAATGTGTGATTTCTAATGGCTACGTTTTTTTTCTTACACAGCTATTCAAGATGGAAGATGTCAGTATGGGCATGTGGGTTGAGAAGTTCAATACCACTCGTCAGCCTGTAGAGTATTTGCATGATGTCAGGTTCTACCAACCTGGTTGCTTTGATGGTTACTTCACCGCGCACTACCAATCCCCACAGCACATGATTTGTTTGTGGAGAAAGTTGCAAGCTGGAAGCGCTCAGTGCTGCAATGTGAGATGACAACGGCTAACACATCACTGGAGAACAGATTGATCATTGTGCGCTTCAGTCTGAACAGCCTGTTTGGGATCATCGAGAGACAGACAGCCCAAGGATGAGTTTGAGGCATAACTCTCTGAACTTTTGTCAGTTGTCACCATTTATTCGTTCATTCTTTTGGTCCGTGGTTGATTCAGCTGCTGATGCTAACACTGGAGATCCATTTTCCTAAAACTGTTTCTGTACATGTCAAATTTATTTGACCTAGCTACGATAAGAGCCTGATTGTTATTTATGTAATTGTTGTATACCCACCATTTGTGTATATACCATCTTGTGTGTTGACGGCTACGAGAATTTCTAGCTTTCGGCTGATGAGGTGTTTTTGGTTTAAACTTGTGCTTGCATTCTCTCTTCACCTCGACGCAGAAATAATGCATTATCCGTTTGTTCTTCCCCTACAGTTATCGGGGCGTTTTCCTGGTCCATCATGCTCATCGACCACAAGATACTCTTGGCGGCATCAAACAGGCAGCATGTTGGCCAGCACTTCTAGAAGGTCGATGCACTTTCCTGTTCACGCCGACCTGCTCTGCTTTCCCAAACCTGACGAAACCGAGTGCACTAGTTTCTTTTTTTTATAGGCTGTGTTTAGTTCCGCGAAAAGTTTCCAAAATTTTTTACTGACGGAAATCACATCAAATTTTACGATACATGCATGAAGTATTAAATGTAGTTAAAAAATATAACTAATTGCACAATTTGGTTGTAAATGACGAGACGAATCTTTTGAGACTAATTACTCCATAGTTGGACAATAGTTGCCAAATCAAACTGAAATGTGCTACAACAACTTTTTCGCAAACTTTTCGCGAACTAAACACACCCATATACTAAGAGTGCACTAGTTTCTGACGAAACTGAATCTTACATGAACAGAAGGCTGAATATTCAGAATGCTGAACTATTGACAGCAGGCACGGCATCAAACGACCAGGCTGAATATTCACAACAGCTGGCTCTTTCTCCGACTGGTCGTTTGATCTCCTCGCGAGTTTTGCGGAGGGTTTGTTTGTACAGGGTTCCGACTACGGACCCCCAACAGGCAACAGCTAGCCAGTAGATTGAGATCCACGCCATTGTTGTTTGCACGCCGTCCGACTATGATCACTAGTACGTGATTTCCATCCAACTACGTATTTATAAACAGTGGCCGCAAGCGCCTTGCGCCACGCACATTCACCTGCGATCTCCATCTCCCCTCCCCTGTCCTCTCCGCCTCTCTCGCCACCAGAACTCGAGAGCGCGAGAAACCAGCTCCATCGACATGGCCGCGGCCGACGACGCGTCGTCCGTCGCGCTCCTGCGCGGCCTGCGCTCCGGCGCCGTCGACTCCACCTTTGTCCACCGCGTCGACGTCTGCTCCGCCGCCCCGGCGGACCTCGTCGCGAACCTGGAGCCGGTGCCGGGAACCAACCTCGCCGGAGACGACGGGTACAGCAGCGTATGGTACTTCTACTGCCTCAAGCGTTACAAGAACGCCCAAGGCAAACCGAGCGGACACAGGCAGCGCGCCATCGCCGGCGGCGACGCGTGCTGGCACTCGGAGACGCGCCCGAAGCCCGTCAAGGGTCTGGCCGGCGCCACGCTCTGCAACCTGTCCTACGGCCGCAAGGAGGGCTCGAGCAGATCGTTCAACCGTTTGGGATGGTGCATGACTGAATACGATGAAGAAGGCGGCGATGGCCACGTCCTGTGCAAGGTTTATCGCTCGTCGTCCTCCCTTGCCAAGGGGAAGCTGAAGACGTCGTCAACATCCACCAACCCCACCTCGTCCGAGCAGGCCTCTTCTGCCTCCAAGAGAAAGGCGACGGCCGACCACCCTCAGGCGCGGCCGAGCAAGATCAGCCACGCGCAGGCCTGCGCCACCACCAGTAGCTACGCCTGCGTCGACCAGGACTTCTATCAGCATGTGGATCATCAACTGCAGGAGCCCTTGCTTACTGACGACCAGATCACGATGCCAGTGGGCATAGATTACGAGTCCCTGTTCCTAGCTGAGGAGGAGCAGGAGCAGGTTCAGCAGCAGAACACCATGGTTACAGCCGAGGTGGATCAGTTTCAGCAGAACACACTGGTGACCACAGCCGAGGAGCAGCAGCTTCAGCTGAACACCATGGACGGCTTGTTGGGCGACCAGGGGTACCACGATTACGGTAGCTGCTCCGCGAACACCCGGTTCACCATGGACCAGTCTCTGGAGAACATTCAGTTCACCATGGAGGAGTTGATGGGCGGCCCGGACCACGGCGAGTACGGTGGCTGCTCCCCAAACACCCAGTTCACCATGGACGAGATGTTCAGCAGATGCTGCGGCCCGCCGACAGCAGTGGCACCAATGGATGCTGGCTTCTTTGACGGCCTCGCCTTCTGATTCTGATGTGTAGTGTAGCACTAGCTATAACTAGCTGCTGCCTGAGTGCTTTGCTTGCTGCAAGCAAGTTGCGGCCGTTGCTGTTGTAAGACATTAGAGCAATTTAACATATTGATCTTCCCATTTCTCCTTTTTCACTATATAGAGAAATTCCCTTTCTTAATTTCAACATATATGGAAGAAGTAATCCAGCAGATTGATTTTCTCCTCTTTCTATATGGAAAGGGAGATGTGATGTCTCCCCTTTCTATTGGGGATTGGAGAAAAATTATTGGGGATTGAAAAAAAAATAAAGGGGAAAGGGAGATGGAAAACCAATCTGCTGGAGTAGATTTTTTCAACATCAATTCCCTATATTGAGAAAAAGTGAAAAGAGGAAAGGGGAAGATCAACCTGTTGGAGTTGCTCTAAGACTGACTCGATGTTGCTGTTATTTTCGGGGGAGTGCCCGTAGTCATTGCCCCGGGGACGTAGGTCAAATTGGCCGAACCTCGTTAACAAATATCGTGTCTCGTTCTGTTTGCTTACGTGGCACTTTCATATATTTATTTACGTTCATGGTTATTATCGTGTTCATTAATCTGAGGCGACTGATGTGTTTGTATATTGGTGGTATTCTAACATGGATTTATAATGTGCATATCGCCACAATCTAGAATTTAATTGTTCTGCAGTTGGTCTTTAATTTGTCAATTCATATCATCTGCTCTGTTTTTCTTTTTACAGTTGGTTTCTAATTTTCTACCAATTCGTAGTCTCTGCAGTTGTCAAAAATTGCAACAAAAAAAAAACTGTGAATGGAGTTCTAGTTTGATCCTTGCGTCGCAAAGATAATAATAGGACTGGATTTCCTCCGTTTCATAATCTTCTTAAGAATCTCTGTCCGATGTCTGAAGAAAGAAAGCGCTCGTGCTCAGGCAGCAGCCCGACCATAGACTGCAAGTAGATGAAGAACAGATACAGCTATATCAGTAGTAGAAGAATCCGCTCGCAAGTTGAAATTTGGAAACATATATGATATATCTTTCTTTAAAGACCTAAAACGGGGGGGGGGGGGGGGGGGGGGGGTCATCCGGAATATCCCGGCCATCGGATCGCTCGTGGATGTCTCGGATTATCTAGAAGGCTCGGCAATTTTATAAAAAAAACCCTCAAACTTTGTCAAAATTAATAAATAGTCCAGCCCACGCTCAGTTAATTTTATAGAAGGAAAAAGTTTAATTTACTCCTCTCAACTATAGCCAAAGTCTGAATAACCCCCATAAACTATTATTTGGTTTAATTTACCCCATAAACTATGTCATTTAGTTTATTTTACCCCATAATATAATTTATCTTTTTTGTTTCTCCTTATACAAGTTGAATTTTAATTTCAAATTTTACAGAGTAGTAGTGGACATCATAATGCATATTTTAAAAAAAGTTTTATAATTTTCCACCATTAGTTTTCATATAATTTTGAACTCCAATGACTAATTTATTATTAAATATCCTAACCAATCAAAATAATGATAAAAAAAATTATGATTTATTTTTCTAACATGTGTTATGGTGTGTACTACCACGTTGTAAAATTTCAAGTTAAAACTCCACCTATACATAGAGAAATGAAAAAGACAAATTACAGAGTGGGTAATTTGAATCAAATGGAATAGTTTGAGGGGTAAAATGAACCAAACAATAGTTTAGAGGGTTATCCAGACTTTGGTTATAACTGAGGGGAGTAATTTAGACTTTTTTCTTTATAGAAACCCCTTTGAACTTTGTAGAAATAGCATTTGCTCAAGCCACCTCGCAAACAGTTTTACAGCAACCCCCTCGAGCTTTATAGAAATACAATTTGAACCACGTCATCGGGAATTTCTCGGCCGTCGGATCGCGCATGGATGGCTCGGATTATCCATGAGGCTCGGTAATTTTATAAAAAACCCTTGAACTTTATTAAAATTAATATGTAGTCCAGCCCACACTCAGTTAATTTTATAGAAACCCCCTTGAGCTTCGCTGAAATAGTATTTGCTCAAGCCACCTCTCAAATAGTTTTACGGTAACCCCCTCGAGCTTCATATAAATATAATTTTAATCAAACCAACTCCCAGGCAGTTTTATGGAAACCACCGCTAACTTTGAATGAATGCCAGCAGGTCTGCCAATTTTACAAAACTCCCCCAAACTTTATCAAAATTAAACTGTAGTCCAACCACTCCGACGACAATTTACTGCCCCCCGTGCTTTTCATAAATACCATTTATTGAAGCCACCTCTCCGGCAATTTTACGACAACTCTCTCGATCCAGCCACCTCTCATGTAATTTTATGACAACCAACCCGCGATTCATGCATTTTTTTACAAACCCAATCTCTACAGCAATTAATCCACGCTCCATAGACTTTTACGAAAAAGGCCCTAAACTTCCTAAAAATGTACCCACAACCCGAAACATTGCAAAAAAGACCCCCCATATTCATGACGATCAACCCATGGCCCCTGCATTCTAACTAAATAATAATACCCTAAAGTTTCTATAAATTAATCCATAGCCTAAAATTTCGCGAAAAACATTCCCAGCTTTCGTACCAATCACTGGGCTACAGGTCATGGCGTGGCAACGTCGCGCTAGTCTTTTAGTTGAGTTACTATATTTGTATATGTCAACGTTTTTTCTTCAGTACTCCTAGTTCTCTGCCTAGAGTCTAGACCATGCTGTGTACTGTATAACTTATGTATAGCGATCGAGCAATATAAACTCAAGGCTATTAATTCAGATATTCCTTGTACAATCTCAGAACCACCGGACCTGTGAACTTCATTCATCAGAGCCACAGATACACAAGAAGTTTTCAGATAAATCAGACTGAACTTAGGTTGAAGATTTGTACTAGCGAGGTGGGAGCAGATATTTCAAGTCCTCATGGTCGCAGTCTCGCAGATGATGTCCTGCTCTGCTACGCGAATACTCCTAGGAGGTGGCGTATTCGTATCCGATACGTGTCGGATACGGATACGCCCCGGATACTCCTCGGATACGTTTCTAGCTGTATCTTGAAAAAACGGATACGTATTTGCTTGGATACGCATATCCGATACTTTTGGGCCAGATGGGATACAGCCCAAAGCCGTAATCAGCCCACCCAAATGCTGTTTTGGTAGTAAGAGATGATACAAAATGATGAACTTGCTGCAATAGAACTAGATGAGCAGCAACTGAAGAACCCCTTGTTGAATCAGTTGTGCTTTTAGAGAAGGCTAGTTATAGAGGTAATGTTATATGGACATGCAAGTATTACACATCTGAGTATATGGGAAGTTACTCAAGAGTAAAATCTCACTTGCTGAATATCTATGTGATATTTATATATAATTATTAATTATCCTAGCCGTATCCCCGTATCAGTGTTTTTTGGGAAAGTGCGTATCCGCGTATCCGATACCTATCGTATCTGATACCCGTACCAGTATCCGTGTAACAACATAGATGTCCTGCTTGTAAGTTGACCTCTTCAACCGTTCGACGTGGTCATCTCTGCCGCGTTCTCTAAACTTGCGCGCGGCGGGCGGCCTCGCCGCCGTTCTGTTCAGTGCCGGCCGATTCAGACAATGCCGCAGAGCTTTCGCCACCTGGTCTGACGATCATATATATCTGCTGCAGATGAGACCTTGAAGTTGAAGCAACGTCGTAGCAGCTAGCTAGTCCCCGACAGGGAAATCAAGCTGACCAAGCCAAAATGGCGATTCCGGCGGCCCGGGCGCCCGGCCCGCACCGCACGGACGAGCAACGGGTGTTTTACGGAGAGGTTGCAGTCCAGCTCGGTGCAGGGGGCCTGGTGCTGTGGTGGTGCGCACGGTGGCACGGGTGGCCGGCTGTGTGAAGTGAACTGTGCTAGTAGCTGCCAAGTGCCGAACTGTGGCAGAACCGCTTAAATTATCCCGGCTCAAGTGCGTAAACCATCACCATAAAGGCAACATTAGCTTAAACGCACTTGAAACGGAACAATTTTTGGTCTGTCGGGTAACGTCCCGATACAACCACCGATTCTCGGATCGAACAAGCATATCTCGCACGAAGGCGAGTCCAGAGATATTACAACCACAATTTTACAACACAGGCATATTAAAGATTACAAACCGGTTCAAAAGATTATTACAAAACCAACTTAAGTAAAACAGTTATACAAAACAAAAGTGTAGACTCAGAGTTTAAACAGCGGAAGATAAAACACGATAACTACAACACGTCGCAAAAGTATACCAAGCTAGCCCAAGCATGGTATTACTCGTCACAGTCATTGCCGGCCGAAGACGTATCCCATTCTACGGACCAGCCAGGAGGCAAAGCGCAAGGATAGGTCAAGCTAGCGATCTGATCCTCAAAACTCATACCTGAAAAAGGATTTCAACAGCAAGGCTGAGTATTCTAATACTCAGCAAGACTTAACCGACAACGGGTATAAGTAGCCCACCTTAGCTAGACTATGCAGGGCTTTGTAAGACTCTGGTTTTTCCTTTGCTGAAAAGCAATAAAGAGTAGGTCCTTACTTTCAAGTTTTAGCTTCAAGATTCTAGTTGATTAACCATTCTATGTAAGCATCTACTAACCAAACATGGTGGAACTTCTAAGCAAGCATCAAGATTAATAAGAATATTGTTGCTCTTATTACTCTGTGTGGCAAAGAGATCAAGCAGTCTCATTTCATCGTGAGAGGCGGACGATTCTGAATCGAAATTCAACCTTGCAAGGGTAACCTAGCACACACGTCTGGAATACCGTCGGGTCATTCCCAAACAACCGTTAACCTTTCTTTCCGGCTTGTGGATAGTGCCACTCTCCCCGACTACAGGGCTCCAAGGCCGAACCTTGTCCCTAGAAGTCGTAGTGTTGCGCAACATAAAATAAAACCTATCCCTACTGAGAGAGTGGGAGGTATATCCACTCCCCGGTCCAATCGGCTACTAGGCTTGCCGCGTACCATATTTACGGCATGTGACTAGTACTTTCAAAAACTTAACCAGCACTACCACACACCGCGACCTTAGCAAGTTCATCAACACAGACGGGGTCTCACATAGGACATGATATCGAACACAACCCCGTCCGTCGTCCTTATATTGTTAACAGAAAGTAAACAAGCAATTCCTATAAAGCTCGCGAGTGACAGGCAATCACTCGACTTTTACCGCTCCTATAAGCTTAGCAGATAGTCGAACTCAGGTCTAGTGTTCAGTACATAGGTTCCTAGGATCATGCATCTAGGGTTTCAATTCAAATCCTAAGAACTGTAAATGCACAAGTAAGTAATAACAGTAAATGATAATAATTTGAAATATAGGTTATGTCCGGGGCTTGCCTTCTCGGTAATTGCTAACTATTTCAGCGCTAGGCTCTTCCGAACTTTGGTTCGGGGCTTCAGTTAGTTCCGCAGTGTTCACTTGAGCTTCGAGATCACCTCCGTCAGACTCCGGAATCAACTCGTACGTCCCGTCTGACAAAGTAGTCGTATCTATATGTAATGCAAGAACAACATTATAAACAAACATGGGCAATCGTTTATAGAGTAGTTAAATAACAAATTTAACTACACAAGGCATCATGATCAAAAGCACAAAAGAAGTTAACTAACTTCATAAAAAGAGTGGTGGCGATTTCCTATACAAATAAGTCATAGTTTGTAAATAAATCAACAAATCAAAGTACAAACAGTAATAAAATCTACCAAAATTACTCTAAACAGAACATGAATAAAATAATCTACCCTACAAAAATCATGTCAAGAAATGTAATCATTTAATCACAGTAAATCATTTACTCAGATAACATCTAGAACAAGCAAGAATTACACAGGTCAAACTAAAGAAGATCAGAAGCTCAAAATTTAACATGAGATCTAAACAGGGATGATCTAGCTGCTGTGAATTTTTCATGATTTTATCTGCACGGAATTAATTCAGAAAAATTAAACTAAACAGACATCAGTTTAGCAAGATTTAATTTTTGCTCCTGTTCTAGACATGAACTAAAGCTCAAACTTCCTGGACAAGCTAACATACTCCAGAAGAACACTCATGAATATTTTCATGATTTATTAAGAACAGAAACTATTTACCATGAATAAAGTCTATTAAACAAAGATTAAATCAAATAAATAGCTACAACAAAGAACTGATCATGAAATTTTTATAGCAAAGCTAGTGTAACATGAGTAAACTACCACCAAAATTTCAAAGCAAAACAAGCTTTCAAGCATCAGATAAGAAAAAGATTAAAGAACAAGTAGTTATACACCTAGTAACACAAAACAACATCTACAGCAAAAACTTGCAACTAAGGCCTAACATATTATGGTTCTACTGCATAGAGCTCTTCAAGAGGACTCTAAAACATCCAGATTTGCTATTTTACAAATTTTCTACGAATTTATACTGAATTTCAAAGTTTACAGCAAATCCTAGCAAACAAGTCCCTGAAGGCACTATTCATATGTGTCTTGGGTTTGCAGACAGCCCCCTGGGCTTCTTCGAATTCAAAACCGAAGGCCCTTGGCTGGGTCAGAGAGAAGGGCGACGGTTGACCGGCCAAAACCGGCGAAGGGAGGCGTCGGCGGCGTAAAGGGAGAGGTCAGGGAGCTAGAGGGGACCACGGCGCACCAGTAGATGCCCGAAATCGAGGTCGGGGTGGCCTGGGGTGGCGGCGCGACGCGAGCAGGCGGTCGGCGGCGGAGGAGAACAGCGGAGGCGGCGCTCTGGTGAGGGATTGGCGGGAAGAAAGGGTGGGCGAGCTGCGCGGGGGCGAGGCGGTGCTAGCTAGGGGGTCAGAGAGGGCGGAGGAGCGGCGGTGAGGCGGCTCCGCGGCGGCGTCAAGCTTGCCGGAGTACGGGATGGAGCGGCGGCGGCGTTCTATAGCGTGGTAGCGAGGAGAGAGCAAAAGGAGAGGAATAGGTCGCTGGGGTCTTTAAGGTGCCCGTGCGCGCGCTGGAAAAGGTCCTGGGGCTCGGCGGTGAGCTCGCCACGGCGGCGTCGCGGTGGCGGCCGCGAGGAGGTTCTGGGCGCGTGGCACGGGCTGGAGAGGGCCAGCGCGAAGCCAAAGAGCGGTGGAGAAGGTCCGCGCGACGCGTGGGCGACGGAGCACGACGACTTAATGGCCGGGAAGGCCGGGAAGCCTCTCCACGGCGCCGGCGTCGGCGCCGTCGGTGGGCGGCGGCGAAACAGAGCAGGGGTGGGGAAGAAGGGGATAAGGGCGATTTTGCAATTTCCAAAAGTTCCAGGGACTAAATTGTAAACCAGTGATAACTTTTAAACCAAAGCTCAAATGGAAAAGTGCCCAACATGAAAGTTGTTCAAAATCTCAAGATCTACAACTTTGATGTTGTGCAAAAATTTATTTGACCAAAGATTCAAGAGCTAAAATTAAAATCATTGAAGGGATTTTGAAATCTAGGAAATTTGTCTTTTTCAACGTAAATTCACTTACAAACATAGACTTACAAGCAAAAATTGATGCCATGCAATAAATGCACTGAAATTTTGCACAAACACCCTCCACAAAAGCTATAATCAGAAATAACTATATAAAGGACCTTGCATAAAATCATAATTACACATATACCCTTTCATAATTACAAAAAGATCCTTTTTAAGTAATTCTAGCACATGATGCATAGCAAACCTACCCAATTACTGTGCAGACACTTAATTAATTACTGTGTAAACACCCGGGGTGTTACAGCCTTCCCCCCTAACAGGAATCTCGTCCCGAGATTACAGGAAGAAAAGGGTGCAAAGAATTGGTACCTGGATTGGTCCTAAGAAAGTCGGGAAAGTTTCTTTGAAGAAAATTTTCAGTTTCCCAAGTAGCTTCTTCTACAGTATGCTGATTCCACTGGATCTTGTACATTTTAACTTTCTCCCTTCTAGTACTTCTTTCTTTGGTGTCAAGAATCTTGATCGGATACTCCGTATAAGATAGATCGGATTCAATTTCGATATCTTGTGGTTCAAGGATTTCAGTAGGTACCCTGGTGCACTTCCGAAGTTGTGAGACATGGAAGACATCATGAACGGCGGCCAACTGAGATGAAAGTCGAAGTCGGTAGGCAACGGGTCCATAAGTTTCGATAATTTCAAATGGTCCAATGTATCGGGGTGCTAATTTTCCTTTTAAGCCAAAGCGTTGAACACCTTTAGTAGGAGATACTCGCAAATATACAAAGTCTCCTACCTCGAATTGTAAAGGATCTCTCCTTTTGTCTGCATAACTTTTCTGTCTTGATTGAGCTGCTTTAAGATTTACCTGGATAATTCTGACTTGCTCCTCTGCCTCCGAAACTAAATCTGGCCCAAAAATTTTGCGTTCCCCAGCTTGTGACCAATTCAAAGGAGTTCGACACCTTCGACCGTATAATGCTTCAAATGGGGCCATTTGCAAGCTAGATTGATAACTGTTATTGTATGAAAACTCTGCCAGTGCTAAGCACTTAACCCAATTCTTGCCATATTGAATAACACATGCCCTCAACATGTCTTCAAGGATTTGATTGATTCGTTCAGTTTGCCCATCTGTTTGTGGATGATAAGCCGAACTACGAATCAATTTTGTTCCAAGGGATTCCTGCATTTGCTCCCAGAAACGTGCTATAAACTGAGGCCCACGATCAGAAATAATCGTCTTTGGAATGCCATGTAAACGAACAATCTGGTCGAGATAAATCTCTGCGTACTTCTTGGCAGAATAAGTGGTGTGTACTGGAATAAAATGAGCGGTCTTGGTGAGTCTATCAACGATTACCCAAACAGAATCATGCCTATGAGGAGTAATGGGTAAACCAACGATAAAATCCATACTGATGTCCTCCCATTTCCAGGATGGAATAGATAAAGGTTGGAGAGTACCAGCTACTTTCAAATGACTAGCTTTAACTCTTTGACAGACATCACACTCAGAAACATATCTGGCGATCTCTCTTTTCATTCGAGTCCACCAGAAATTTTGTTTGAGATCATGGTACATCTTGGTACCACCGGGATGAATCGAAAACTTCGATAGATGTGCTTCATCAAGGATTTGCTTTCTAAGCTGATGATCCTTAGGTACCACCAGTCGGGATTCGAACCATAGAACTCCCCTATGATCCACTCTGAAACATTTATACTTTGCTTCTCCCTGTGATAACTTTTCCTTGATAACCTTGATACCCTCATCATGTAATTGTCCCATGATGATGCTATCATGAAGTGTAGGCTCAAGGGATATATGGTTCAAACTTCCTTGAGGTACCATTTCTAGGTTTAACTTCATCATTTCCTGGCATAGAGTTTCATTGAATGGTTCTACAGATAGGCAATGGCATTGTGACTTGCGGCTGAGTGCATCCGCAACCACATTAGCCTTTCCTGGATGATAATGCACTTCTAGATCATAATCCTTTATCAACTCCAGCCAGCGTCTCTGTCTCATGTTGAGATCCGCTTGAGTGAAGATATATTTGAGACTCTTATGGTCAGTGTAAATATTACAGTGAGTTCCCATAAGATGATGTCTCCACATCTTAAGAGCGTGAATAACCGCTGCTAATTCCAGATCATGGGTCGGATAATTCTTCTCATGATCCCGGAGAGCTCTTGATGCATAAGAAATAACCCGGTTGTCCTGCATAAGCACACAACCAAGTCCCGTACCCGACGCATCACAATAGACATCAAAAGGTTTAGTACTGTCCGGTGTAGACAATACTGGAGCGGTAGTCAATCTTGCTTTAAGAGTTTGGAAAGCTTCTTCACACTTATCATTCCAAACAAACTTTACTCCCTTCTTCAATAACTCCGTCATAGGCTTGGCTATTCTGGAGAAATCAGTAATGAATCGACGATAATATCCAGCTAAACCAAGAAAACTGCGAATTTGATGAACTGAAATAGGAGATTCCCAATCCATCACTTCTTGTACTTTAGTTGGATCAACAGATATACCATCACTGGAGATAGTGTGACCTAAGAATTTCACACTGTCCAACCAAAATTCACACTTGGAGAATTTGGCATAAAGATGATGATCTCGTAATCGTTGGAGAACGATACGCAAATGTTCAGCATGATCTTCTTCATTCTTGGAGTAGATTAAGATATCGTCAATGAAAACCACGACGAATTTATCCAGCTCCGGCATGAAGACTGAATTCATCAAGTACATAAAATATGCTGGGGCGTTGGTAAGACCAAAAGACATAACCAAATATTCATATAGTCCATATCTGGTAGAGAAAGCAGTCTTTGGAATATCACAAGGCTTGATCTTTATTTGATGGTAGCCAGAACGAAGATCAATCTTAGAGAAAACCTTAGCTCCAGCTAACTGATCAAACAGAATATCAATGCGGGGAAGAGGATACTTGTTTTTAATAGTGACCGCATTGAGTGGTCGATAATCAACACATAGCCTCAAACTATCGTCTTTCTTCTTCACAAACAAGGCTGGACATCCCCAGGGTGAAGAACTTGGACGTATAAAACCTTTGTCAAGAAGGTCTTGGAGTTGGACTTTCAATTCTGCTAATTCATTTGGAGGCATTCGGTACGACCTCTTAGAAATAGGGGCGGTACCGGGTTGAAGTTCGATAACAAACTCGATGTCCCTATCAGGAGGCATTCCAGGTAAATCATCTGGAAATACATCCGCATACTCCCACACAATAGGGATATCTTCAAGTTTAATTCCTTTTGCGGCATAAGCACAAGAGTTAATATACTCTCGTTGGGGTAGATAGAGTATGGTGGCTCCTTGATGTGGTGAATCTATCTCGATAGCTCGGGAAGAGATATCTAGTAGTACTTTATGTGTAGTCATCCAATTCACACCTAGAATAACATCCATGCCTTCTAAATTCAGCAAGATCAAGTCTGTCTTTATCAATTTGCTACCCAGCTTAATTGGCACACATCTAGTGATTTGATTGGAAGCTATCTTCCCACCAGGGGTTGTTATCATAAAAGATCCCTTAGTATGACAAAAATCCAATCCTAATCTTGCTCCAAATTTGGCACTTATAAAACTATGCGTTGCACCAGAATCAAATAATATGACTGCGGGTTTATTGTGGATAGAGAAAGTACCCGTCATTACTGGTGCTCCTGCTGGAAGGTCTGCAAGAGTAGTGAAATTAACTCGCCCTTGCCGGACTTGCACTATTTGCCTCTTGCCCTTGCCCTTGTTGTTGTTGTTGTTGTTGTTGTTGTTCTGATTAGAGTTTTGCCCTGGATTGTTTCTTCTGGGTTGTGGACAATTCTTGGCAAAATGAGAAGCACTGCCACAGTTGAAACATCGATTATTACTATTCCCACTATTGAACTGTGGGGCATTCGGCCTTGGGCTAAACTGCTGTTGTTGCTGTTGCTGAGGCACTGGAGGTCTGAATCCTCCCTGTTGCTGAGGCGGCCTAAAGACAAACCTACCCACTGGGGCATTTCTTTGTGGAGGCCTAGGTGGAGTATTTTGCACCAGGCGATACCTCGGTGGCTGAGCACTCGAGGGTCCCGTTGGTGCCTTCCGCTTTTTCTCAGCACGATGTGCAGCAATACAATCTTCCTGTGTAATGGCCATATTCACCAGCTCATTATAGGTATGGGGCTGAACCAAGTTTAAACGTTCCTTGAGCTTAGTATTGAGGCCACGACGGAAACGATCACGTTTCTTGGCATCAGTATCAGCATGATGGCCCGCATATTGGCACAGATGATTGAAGGTCTGTGCATATTGAAGAACAGTGCGGGTTCCCTGATCTAGAGCCAAGAATTCATTCAACTTTCTCTCCATCAGTCCATCCGGAATATGATGTGATCTGAATGCAGTTCTGAATTCCTCCCAAGATATGATATGTTCAGCAGGCTGCATTTCACAATAATTATCCCACCATATACGGGCAGGACCGCGAAGCTGTTGGGCGGCAAAGGGGGCCTTGTTTGCATCAATACATGGTACCGCTAACAAAGCAAACTTGGAATTGATTGTACGAAGCCAAGCATCGGCATCCAATGGGTCATCAGCTTTGCTGAAAAGTGGAGGTTGGGTACCAAAGAATTCCTGGTAACCCGCTGGTTGTGCCTCCCGTCCTCCATACTGTTGGCGTGGCTGATTTTGTTGCCCTTGGACTAGCTGGCGAAGCAACTCTGTTTGCATGGCCATTAACTCGGCCAGATTTGATGGGGGTGGCGGTGGTTGCTGAGATCCACTGCCAGTTTCACAACCAAAGCCATCAGGAGTTCCGCGTGTATGACCAACCATCTGTAATCATGGAAGACATCCATTAGATACATATTTCTCGCTTCCAAAATCAATGGTACGTATAATGATCATACATTTGGATAAAACAAAATCAGCAAAAATGTGACTAGATGCGGTGTAGCACAATGTGCACAACACATAAATGTGCAACCCACAAAAATTCAAAACTGGTCAGCGGCTAGATAGCTTCATGCTTCATCGTATAGAGACTCCATGCTGAGAGCAAAGAGTAAAGAAAATAACCTATCAATTCGCTCTTCATCGCTATGTACTATGTTGCTAAACAACAGAGATCATAGAAGGGGTTGGACTAAAATTTAGTCTCACAGATTCAACATGCTAACATTTGATGAGCACATATGTCACAAAATTTGCAACCTCTTGTATTCATCAAACGGCGTGAAGATGCACAAATAAAGAGATTTGCTAAGTAGAAAGATTATGATTTCCAAACTGGTAGTCGCTACTTATATTACATCAAAGCAGCCTTGTTTTTACAACCTAACATCGCTTAACCTTACCACATATAATACAGCAAGTGGTACTCCTCCCTAAGGCTATTTTACAATAACATCTTCCCTATATACATATGTTACAACAAGAGAACACAACTATCTAGGACAAGTCTAAGACGCCTAGAAGTCGTCGAGGTTGCCCACAGAAGAGGCGCTGCCGGAAGAAGAGTCGTCCGGCTGAGGGTTAGGCTCAGCAAGTGCGTGCTCTGAATCTAAGTCAGATACTCCCTCAATCTCCTCTGGGTCCTCCTCTGCTGCTGCCGGCTCAGCTGGGGCATCTAGTTGCTCCTGGAGCATACCAACATGTGCTAAAGCATCAGCCCAATCTGCTTGCAGCTCATTCACCTGCGCCTGAAGAAAACCGATAACTGTGTTGCGCTGCTCTATCTCAGCACCATACTCCATAGCCTGATGCTCAAACTGTGCAATAGCAGTGTCCCTCCCAGCAACGGCATCCTGAAGTCCCCCAATCTGAATATCCTTCAGACGAAGGCCTCGCTGAAAACTCTGGGCCAAGTCTATCACCTGGTCCATGTGTCGCTGCTGAAGTATCTGGTAGTGAGACTGGGCATTCATATATCTAACTACTGCCTCGATAGTCTCATCCGCTACATCACCAATCAAGTGCCCAAAGTGTGTGACCCTGAACAGCCACTCTGCATTGCCAGCACTAACTGCTGGAAACAACCCAATAGGATATGCTGCTACCTCCTCGGGATGGTGCTCACAAAAAGTGGTGATAGCGTTGAGAGCTGCTTTCTCAAACGCATCCACAAGACGATACCCAATCACCTCGATCTCAATCGGTGGCCACTCCAAGGTGGGGTGCTGAGGAATGGTCATCTTAACTCTGTTCTTCTTAATTCCATCCTCCGAGAACTGGCGTCCCGTGTACTGGGGTGGATCTGGGTAGTGGAAGATACGAAGTGAATCCCAAAGAATCCTCGGAAAACCCTCCCAGTACAGACAATCGGTATGAGCATTTCCCTCCTCATCCCAAAAGATCTGGGAACAAGTCGCCATCTGAATCAAAAAGGATTCAAATGTGAGTAATACAATTATCTCAAGACTTCTCAAATAAAGCTTTAAGAAGACTGCGGTAAAACAAATGTGATTCTAATTCACAAGATGATATGATTCCAACTCAAAGAATAATAAACCACAATTGGTACTGGTTCATCATTTGAGATTCTAAGGAATGAAAAGATCCCTATAACAACAAGATGGGGCTTAGGAGGAAGGCATGACTCGAAACCATATTTTTCATCTAAGGAAACCTAAGCATCGTAACAAGCATGCTACTAAAATCAGAGTTTCACTCACTCATGTTTTAAGCACACTAACACTTATCTTATAAGGATTCATACTAGAAATTCCTTAAAAAGCTTATGTAGCAACTTCAACTATCATGAACCAATCAAACATCAACCAGATATGTATGCACGTCCTGACCGTCCTCACAAGATAAACAATTGCCAACTATCGTTGGGCTTACGTGGTTAGCACGGTGGTATACATAAATACGGCTCTCCCTATATAGCTAGTCGATACATTCTAACCGTTCTTAGCTTATCGAATCGCGGTTAGTGTACCTGCATAAGATTGACAGAACATATATATATATCCAATGAACCTTTCATGCCAGCAATCATGAAAGCGTTCTCAAACATTACCGCTCACTATAGAAGCGGCAGCCATACAATTTCCGCCGTATGGCCAACGTTAGCATACGCTACTCAGAGGCGTATTCACAAATTTCTTTACTCCCAATATAGTCGACCGAGGTCGGTATATTGGCAGCAGCTCAAGTAGGTCACTGCTTGAGCGCAGCGTTCGGTTCGCATCACCGACGGGAAGGTCAGACTCCCTCAGCTGACTGAGCACACTTTACTTCCAATATAGTCAACTAATCGTTGGTATATTGGGAGCACCTCAAGTAAGCCACTGCTTGAGGGCAGCGTTCGGCTCGCATCACCGACGGGAAGGTCAGACTCTCTCAGCTGACTGAGGATCCTTACCATCTTACCTCACGTAGGTGCGTCGTTACAATAATAAGAGTTGCTTGTGAGTATGGTTTGACAAAATGTAAAGTGCTGGAAGTCAGATAACATAAACCATACAGAAATAACCACCTAGTAATTCCCATAAATTCCCTAGGACTTTACGTTCTAAGCACAACTCTTAACGAATCCAATGTAGTTTTCCGAAATTCTTTATGGTTCCAATTTTATATGGAAATCGATTTTTAAGGTTCCAACACCTCTGGTATATGCTTGTAGCTCTGATGCCAGCTGTGGCAGAACCGCTTAAATTATCCCGGCTCAAGTGCGTAAACCATCACCATAAAGGCAACATTAGCTTAAACGCACTTGAAACGGAACAATTTTTGGTCTGTCGGGTAACGTCCCGATACAACCACCGATTCTCGGATCGAACAAGCATATCTCGCACGAAGGCGAGTCCAGAGATATTACAACCACAATTTTACAACACAGGCATATTAAAGATTACAAACCGGTTCAAAAGATTATTACAAAACCAACTTAAGTAAAACAGTTATACAAAACAAAAGTGTAGACTCAGAGTTTAAACAGCGGAAGATAAAACACGATAACTACAACACGTCGCAAAAGTATACCAAGCTAGCCCAAGCATGGTATTACTCGTCACAGTCATTGCCGGCCGAAGACGTATCCCATTCTACGGACCAGCCAGGAGGCAAAGCGCAAGGATAGGTCAAGCTAGCGATCTGATCCTCAAAACTCATACCTGAAAAAGGATTTCAACAGCAAGGCTGAGTATTCTAATACTCAGCAAGACTTAACCGACAACGGGTATAAGTAGCCCACCTTAGCTAGACTATGCAGGGCTTTGTAAGACTCTGGTTTTTCCTTTGCTGAAAAGCAATAAAGAGTAGGTCCTTACTTTCAAGTTTTAGCTTCAAGATTCTAGTTGATTAACCATTCTATGTAAGCATCTACTAACCAAACATGGTGGAACTTCTAAGCAAGCATCAAGATTAATAAGAATATTGTTGCTCTTATTACTCTGTGTGGCAAAGAGATCAAGCAGTCTCATTTCATCGTGAGAGGCGGACGATTCTGAATCGAAATTCAACCTTGCAAGGGTAACCTAGCACACACGTCTGGAATACCGTCGGGTCATTCCCAAACAACCGTTAACCTTTCTTTCCGGCTTGTGGATAGTGCCACTCTCCCCGACTACAGGGCTCCAAGGCCGAACCTTGTCCCTAGAAGTCGTAGTGTTGCGCAACATAAAATAAAACCTATCCCTACTGAGAGAGTGGGAGGTATATCCACTCCCCGGTCCAATCGGCTACTAGGCTTGCCGCGTACCATATTTACGGCATGTGACTAGTACTTTCAAAAACTTAACCAGCACTACCACACACCGCGACCTTAGCAAGTTCATCAACACAGACGGGGTCTCACATAGGACATGATATCGAACACAACCCCGTCCGTCGTCCTTATATTGTTAACAGAAAGTAAACAAGCAATTCCTATAAAGCTCGCGAGTGACAGGCAATCACTCGACTTTTACCGCTCCTATAAGCTTAGCAGATAGTCGAACTCAGGTCTAGTGTTCAGTACATAGGTTCCTAGGATCATGCATCTAGGGTTTCAATTCAAATCCTAAGAACTGTAAATGCACAAGTAAGTAATAACAGTAAATGATAATAATTTGAAATATAGGTTATGTCCGGGGCTTGCCTTCTCGGTAATTGCTAACTATTTCAGCGCTAGGCTCTTCCGAACTTTGGTTCGGGGCTTCAGTTAGTTCCGCAGTGTTCACTTGAGCTTCGAGATCACCTCCGTCAGACTCCGGAATCAACTCGTACGTCCCGTCTGACAAAGTAGTCGTATCTATATGTAATGCAAGAACAACATTATAAACAAACATGGGCAATCGTTTATAGAGTAGTTAAATAACAAATTTAACTACACAAGGCATCATGATCAAAAGCACAAAAGAAGTTAACTAACTTCATAAAAAGAGTGGTGGCGATTTCCTATACAAATAAGTCATAGTTTGTAAATAAATCAACAAATCAAAGTACAAACAGTAATAAAATCTACCAAAATTACTCTAAACAGAACATGAATAAAATAATCTACCCTACAAAAATCATGTCAAGAAATGTAATCATTTAATCACAGTAAATCATTTACTCAGATAACATCTAGAACAAGCAAGAATTACACAGGTCAAACTAAAGAAGATCAGAAGCTCAAAATTTAACATGAGATCTAAACAGGGATGATCTAGCTGCTGTGAATTTTTCATGATTTTATCTGCACGGAATTAATTCAGAAAAATTAAACTAAACAGACATCAGTTTAGCAAGATTTAATTTTTGCTCCTGTTCTAGACATGAACTAAAGCTCAAACTTCCTGGACAAGCTAACATACTCCAGAAGAACACTCATGAATATTTTCATGATTTATTAAGAACAGAAACTATTTACCATGAATAAAGTCTATTAAACAAAGATTAAATCAAATAAATAGCTACAACAAAGAACTGATCATGAAATTTTTATAGCAAAGCTAGTGTAACATGAGTAAACTACCACCAAAATTTCAAAGCAAAACAAGCTTTCAAGCATCAGATAAGAAAAAGATTAAAGAACAAGTAGTTATACACCTAGTAACACAAAACAACATCTACAGCAAAAACTTGCAACTAAGGCCTAACATATTATGGTTCTACTGCATAGAGCTCTTCAAGAGGACTCTAAAACATCCAGATTTGCTATTTTACAAATTTTCTACGAATTTATACTGAATTTCAAAGTTTACAGCAAATCCTAGCAAACAAGTCCCTGAAGGCACTATTCATATGTGTCTTGGGTTTGCAGACAGCCCCCTGGGCTTCTTCGAATTCAAAACCGAAGGCCCTTGGCTGGGTCAGAGAGAAGGGCGACGGTTGACCGGCCAAAACCGGCGAAGGGAGGCGTCGGCGGCGTAAAGGGAGAGGTCAGGGAGCTAGAGGGGACCACGGCGCACCAGTAGATGCCCGAAATCGAGGTCGGGGTGGCCTGGGGTGGCGGCGCGACGCGAGCAGGCGGTCGGCGGCGGAGGAGAACAGCGGAGGCGGCGCTCTGGTGAGGGATTGGCGGGAAGAAAGGGTGGGCGAGCTGCGCGGGGGCGAGGCGGTGCTAGCTAGGGGGTCAGAGAGGGCGGAGGAGCGGCGGTGAGGCGGCTCCGCGGCGGCGTCAAGCTTGCCGGAGTACGGGATGGAGCGGCGGCGGCGTTCTATAGCGTGGTAGCGAGGAGAGAGCAAAAGAAGGAGAGGAATAGGTCGCTGGGGTCTTTAAGGTGCCCGTGCGCGCGCTGGAAAAGGTCCTGGGGCTCGGCGGTGAGCTCGCCACGGCGGCGTCGCGGTGGCGGCCGCGAGGAGGTTCTGGGCGCGTGGCACGGGCTGGAGAGGGCCAGCGCGAAGCCAAAGAGCGGTGGAGAAGGTCCGCGCGACGCGTGGGCGACGGAGCACGACGACTTAATGGCCGGGAAGGCCGGGAAGCCTCTCCACGGCGCCGGCGTCGGCGCCGTCGGTGGGCGGCGGCGAAACAGAGCAGGGGTGGGGAAGAAGGGGATAAGGGCGATTTTGCAATTTCCAAAAGTTCCAGGGACTAAATTGTAAATCAGTGATAACTTTTAAACCAAAGCTCAAATGGAAAAGTGCCCAACATGAAAGTTGTTCAAAATCTCAAGATCTACAACTTTGATGTTGTGCAAAAATTTATTTGACCAAAGATTCAAGAGCTAAAATTAAAATCATTGAAGGGATTTTGAAATCTAGGAAATTTGTCTTTTTCAACGTAAATTCACTTACAAACATAGACTTACAAGCAAAAATTGATGCCATGCAATAAATGCACTGAAATTTTGCACAAACACCCTCCACAAAAGCTATAATCAGAAATAACTATATAAAGGACCTTGCATAAAATCATAATTACACATATACCCTTTCATAATTACAAAAAGATCCTTTTTAAGTAATTCTAGCACATGATGCATAGCAAACCTACCCAATTACTGTGCAGACACTTAATTAATTACTGTGTAAACACCCGGGGTGTTACACGAACCACATGTGAGTACTCAAAGTGAACGGTTTTATTAGTACTCCTGCAAAACATTCGACGTACTTGCCAAAGCAATGCAAGCTCCAGGACCAAACGGAGCTAGAGCACGGACATGCCTGCAGGAAAGAGAAACCGAGGTTAAAACTCAGCTATGAGGTTCTCTGTAACGATTAAAGAAAGTAAGCGTGTGTGCGCGCGCGCCTTGAACAGAATCAGAAAAGACGTAGGCCCGTCTAGCAGGGTTCCGACTACTTCTAAAACGGTTCCGTATGTGTTTTTTATGATGGAACTAAAACCGTTTTGAAAAATATTTTGGTGAAACAGCAATGTGAAGGTAAAACCAGTCAAAACCACATTTTGTGGCTGATGGAACTAAAACCGTTTTGAAAAATATTTCGATGAAACAGCAATGTGAAGGTAAAACCAGTCAAAACCACGTTTTGTGGCTCCATCCCGCCACTAGAAGCTAAAATGAGCTTCGTGGACGGCTTCACGCCTGAAGCCGGTCTAAAAATATTTGTTTGGCATAACTTAAGTGAAGCTCCCTGTCGGGTATCATAATTAGGTGCACCCTAATCAGGGGACTAAAATTACCCTAAAAACGCAAACACATGTTAGACAACCGGGCCCACGAAAGCCTACAGCCTCCTTCCAATCTGAGAGAAAGGAAAAGACTCATAAAAGCCCAATACACAGTACGGCCCATCCGCACCCCCTCGAACCCGCGGGGCAATCTCTGTCTTGCTCGAGGCCACCCCGTCGAGGCCCTCGACCGCGCCCCGCGTCTCCGCCTCGCTCGAGGGTAGCGAGCCTACCCTCGGGGGAGCGGAGCGTCTCCGCCTCGCTCGAGGGTAGTGAGCCTGCCCTCGAGGGAGCAGATCGACTCCGCCTCGCTCGAGGCCACCCCTCGACGGGAAGGACAAACGGTCCTTCCGCTCACCCACCCGCCGTACGGAGGCATTAAATGCCAACCACTCCTCCACAGCGCCCGGGTCAGACGGCGTCAGGCCGCCATTCCCCACAGTGGCTGTGACCGGAGTCCCGTCCGCCAACTCCGGTCACTGCTCCGCCATTCCGGACACTGTGGCGATACTGTGGGAACCTGCGACGCAGTGCAAGACATGCTCGGCACTGCTCCAGCCACTGTGCTGCCAACTCCCCATACCTCCTTCAAACTTTCCCCTCCGCGGAGCCCTCGAACGGCATGAGCACGACCCTCGGAAGCGGCTCCGGCCTTGACCAGGACAAGACCCTGGCCTGCAGGACCCTCGGAACGTCGCCACGCCACGCCTGGAGGACGGTACCCTCTACAGCAACGACCACGCCGCCCGCTGGAGCTACAAGGACGCCGGCGCGATCTCCGCAAGGCCAATGACGATGCCCAGGACGACTGCCACGTCAGACGCCGTACATCACAATATACTTTCCACAGTGCTCGACCACTGCGCCCCCGCGATTCGGGGAGAAGACGACGACTTCCACGATCTCCTGTGCATTTACACCGCCCCTCCTTGTGTCTATAAAAGGAGGAGGCGGGCTTTACCTTGGGGGTCGGTCCATCTGGTAGAAAACAACACTCAGCACTGCTCACAGAGCCCAAACGCTCTTCTGAGTCCTGATATCGGCACTCGCCTCAATCAACTCCTCCTCTAGCAGAGACCTGTGAGCTTCCCTCCCTCTCTCGCCTCGCTTGTACCCCCCTACTATAGGCACCCCCGGTGCAAGACAGTACAGTGCTCCCGCACACCTCTTTGCTGGATGTACGGCCCCACGGCCGGAACCAGGATAAACCTGTGCGTGACTGTGTTGCCTCTTGCATCAACATCTGGGACGAGGAACATGCAGCATCATCACTAGTTGGGTCCGGACCGCCGGGTTAGGACGCCGACAGTTGGCGTGCCAGGTAGGGGCACGCCGTGTGACGTTTCTCTTTTGTTCCTATTTGATCTCCAGGGATGGCGAGCAGATCCGACCCATTTCCCATGGGCGCCTCGAATCCGCTCCCAGCGGGATACGTGATTTGGTTCAGGAGTCTTGAGTTCAGGGCAACCGGCAACAGTTACCTCATGGAGCTCCTCTCGCCTAGACACAACCCTGACGCTCCGACTTCACCAGCCCGGTACAACAGGCGTTCGGGCCAGCGCTCGCGACAAGCGCGCATGGAGCGGCGCAGGGCGGCACGCCTCAGCTCCCCCACGTGGGTTGACGTTGGCATGTCGCAGCTCAGCGTCGCGGCCGACGGAGCCACCACTTCGTCATCACGTGCTCCGGCGTCATCTGCGCCGGCACCATCATCGACTGCAGCCCCAGTGCCTCCCAGGGAGGGCGTGACTGCGCCGTCGCCCTTTCCCTTCAGGATGTGCAACGCTGCCACTTATGCTTCTTCATCCAGCACCAACTTCACCAAGTATGAGGATCTGCCGGGTCATCACCTCCTCTCGATCCGCAACCTCATCGTGTCATCTCCTGACAACTCCTACCCCGAGACGGCGGGTTCGATCGCCGACGACATCAGCTTCTTCATGGAAAACTTCACGGCCGAGGAGGCCGAGGACTACTCCGGGGTCCGCGACCCCGACGCTTTCTGCTCGTTTCGGCTCGCAGCGGCTTACTGCCTCACCTACTCCGAGGACTCCAGCGAGGGGGATTACGATCCCACTCGGGAGTGCTTCATGGTCCAGCTCGCGAACGGGCAAAACGACAGCGCTTCGGGCAATGACGGGAACGGCGGGGCAGACGCGCAGGCAAACCAAGTAGTGGTGCTTGTCGCAACCCCTTCTTCTTCGTCAAGCTCGGCGGCGCGGCAGGCACAGCTGGCGCAACTTAAGGAGCTTCAAGCCAGGCTCGACGAACAGCACCGGCAGATGCAGGAGCTGCGCACTGCCCTCGAACAGCAGCGCACCGCGCGGACCCAGGCGGCGGCACGCGTTGCCCGAGAGCGGATCCTAGCCGACAGCAACGTCGACAGACCACCGGAACTGAAAACGACCGGCGAGAAACTCGTCGTTGCGGCCTATCTTACTCCAAGCAATGCCCGAGCCATCAATGACTTCGGGTCGCAACCTGCGCCACGAGGCACAGGTGCTCATCGAGCAGGCTGCTGTGCAGCAGGCCGAGAGCTCTGCGTCTCGCATGCGCTCGATAGTCCCGAAGACCGGAGGTGCAGCACACCAGGGCCGCGAGGCCACGGCACACTCTCCCCCGGAAGGAAAGGGCAAGGCAACCGTAGCAGACGGTGCGAAGGCACCGTCGGTGCACGACCGCATCGGAAGGACTCCCACAAGGGAGCGACTCCACGACACGCGCGGACACGCCGGCGACGGCGACGCCCGCAACATCATCAACAACAGGAAGTACACCCCTCGATGGGGTGGTCGCTTCCACCCCGAGCACGATAGGGGTGAGTCTCCGGAGCCTCTAGGCACCCGGGTGTTCAGCTGGGAGATTCGTACCGCTCCCTTTTCCCCGCGCTTTCGACAGCCCACCACCCTCGTCAAGTACTCGGGAGAGACCGATCCCGCGGTCTGGCTCAACGACTATCGCCTAGCATGCCAGCTGGGCAGTGCGACGGACGGCGCGGTCATCATCCGCAACCTCCCCTTTCACCTCGCTGATGCCATACGAACGTGGCTCGAGCACTTGCCCGCGGACCAGATCCACGACTGGGCCGACCTAGTCAAGATCTTCGTGGGCAACTTCCAGGGAACTTACGTGCGCCCTGGGAACTCCTGGGACCTCAAAGGGTGTCGGCAGAAGCCCAAGGAGTCCCTACGCGACTACGTGCGGCGCTTCTCCAAGCAATGCACCGAGCTCCCCAGCGTCACCCACGTCAAGGTCATCAACGCCTTCCCCGATGGCACGACGTGCAGGAACCTGGTGCACGAGCTTGCGCGAAGCCGTCCCGCCAGCACCAACGAGTTGTTCGATGCTGCCACCAACTACGCCGCAGGCGAGGAGGCAGTTGGTGCCATCTTTGACGACAAGGCGAACAAGCGCAAGAAAGATGCGCCCGCAGAGGGCGGCAGCGCCAAGACCAACGCCCCCGCCAAGAAACAAAAGCGGGGGAAGAAAGGAAAGAAGCTGGCCCCACCGAACTAGCGCGGACAGGGACAGGTGGAGGACTCTGACGAAGCCTTCGACGCTGCCCCGGACCGCAAACGACCTCGAGTAGTGTGAGATGCTCCGGAAGTACTACAATCGCATCGCGCATCGCGACGAGGACTAGAAGAATGATGCTGGCGACAAAGGTGGAGACGACGAGTTCACCCCGGTGGAGAACGCCTTCTTCATCTTCGGGGGGCCGACGACAAACATGACCTCTCGGCAGCGCAAGCATGAGCGCCGGGAAGTCTTCTCCGTCACCAATGCCATGCCATCCTACCTTGACTGGTCGGAGGACACCATTTCCTTCGGCCGCGAGGACCACCCTGACTACGTCCCGCACTCGGGACGGTACCCGCTTGTTGTCGACCCCATCATCGGCAACACCCGCTTCTCCAAGGTGCTCATGGACGGAGGCAGCAACCTCAACATTATGTACGCCCACACCTTGGAGCTCATGGGGATCGGATTGAACAAGCTCCACCGTAGCAATTCGCCATTCCATGGCGTTGCACCGGGGAAGCGAGTCCAACCCCTCGGCCATATCGACCTACCCGTCTGCTTCGGCACGGCAGCCAACTTCCGCAAGAAAGTGCTCATCTTCGAGGTGGTGGGGTTTCGGGGAGCCTGCCACGCCATCCTTGGTCGTCCCTGCTACGCCAAGTTCATGACCATCCCCAACTACACCTACCTCAAGCTGAAGATGCCGGGTCCAAAGGGTGTCATCACCGTCGGCTCCTCGTTCGAGCACGCCTACGAGTGAGACGTCGAGTGCGTCGTGCACGCGGAGGCTCAAGCAGAGGACGAGGCCCTCGCAGCCACCCTCAACAAGATGGCAAGCGAGGCCTTGGACTCCACACACCGGCACGCGGGCAGCTTCGAACCCGCCGAAGGTATCAAGAAGGTGCCCCTCAACCTGAATCACCCCGACAACAAGGTGTTGCAGGTCAGCGCCAGCCTCGACAGCAAATAGGAAGTGGTGCTCATCGACTTTCTCCGCGCCAACACAGACATCTTTGCGTGGAGCCCCTCAGACATGCCTGGCATACCGAGGGAGGTCGCCGAGCACTCCCTTGACATCCGACCCAACTCCAAGCCGGTGAAGCAGCGCCTGCGACGCTTCGACGAGCTCAAGCGCCGGGCGATCAGCGAGGAGCTGCAGAAACTTCTGGTGGCCAGATTCATCAAGGAGGTATTCCATCCCGAGTGGCTAGCTAATCCTGTATTAGTAAAGAAAAAGAATAGAAATTGGAGGATGTGCGTAGACTACACTAGTTTAAATAAAGCAAGTCCGAAGGTTCCCTTTCCTTTGCCGCATATTGATCAAATCGTTGATTCAACTGCGGGATGCGAACTTTTATCCTTTCTTGATGCTTATTCCGGTTACCACCAAATCAAAATGAAAGAGTCCGACCAGCTCGCGACCTCTTTTATCACACCTTTCGGCATGTACTGCTACGTCACGATGACTTTTGGCCTCAGAAACACCGAAGCTACATATCAGCGGTGTATGCTCCACGTATTCGGGGACCATATCGGGCGGAACCTAGAGGCATATGTCGACGACATCATTGTAAAATCCAGGAAGGCGGACGACCTGGTCGCCGATCTCAGGATCGCGTTCGATTGCCTAAGGGCTAAGGGGGTAAAACTCAACCCCGAGAAGTGCGTGTTCGGAGTCCCTCGAGGCATGCTCTTGGGTTTCATTGTCTCCCAGCGGGGCATTGAACCCAACCCTAAGAAAGTCTCAGCCATCACTCGGATGGGACCGATCCAGGACCTAAAGGGGGTACAGAGGGTCATAGGATGCCTAGCGTCCCTTAGCCGATTGATCTCGCACCTCGGCGAGAAAGGCTTCCCTCTGTATCGGCTCCTAAGGAAGTCTGAACGCTTCTCGTGGACCCCCGAGGCTCAAGAAGCCCTCGACAGGCTGAAGGCATCGCTCACTCATGCCCCCATTCTCACACCACCCATAGACGGTGAGCCCCTCTACCTGTACGTAGCTGCGACGACCCAAGTGGTCAGCGCGGTGATCGTTGTCGAAAGACAAGAGGAGGGCCATGCTCTACCTGTCCAACGGCCGGTGTACTACATCAGCGAAGTGTTGTCCGAATCCAAGACATGCTATCTGCAGATCCAGAAGCTGCGATACGCGGTGGTCTTGGCTCGGCGCAAGCTGCGCCACTACTTCGAGGCCCATCTCGTCACCGTGGTCTCGTCTTTCCCTCTAGGAGAGATAGTCCGCAACAAGGAAACCGAGGGTAGGATTGCCAAGTGGTCCGTGGAGCTGATGGGAGAAACTCTCACCTATGCCCCTCGCAAGGCGATCAAGTCCCAAATCTTGGTCGACTTCGTCGCTGAGTAGACGGACACTCAGCTGCCCCCACCACAAATCCAAGCTGAATGCTGGATCATGTACTTCGACGGGTCGGTGATGAAAAACGGCGCCGACGCCGGCCTCCTCTTCATCTCACCCCTCGGAGAGCACATGCGCTACGTAATACGCCTACACTTCCCTGCGTCCAACAACATGGCGGAGTACGAGGCCCTCCTGAGTGGCCTCCGCATCGCCATCGAGCTCGGCGTCAAGCGCCTCGACGTACGGGGTGATTCTCAGCTCGTCATCGACCAAGTGATGAAAGAGTCTAGCTATCATGACCCAAAGATGGAGGCATACTACAGTGCAGTACGCTGCCTCGAAGACAAATTCGACGGCCTAGAACTCAACCACGTCCCGCGCAAGTACAACGATGATGCCAATGAATTAGCCAAGATCGCGTCTGGGCGGACCACCGTCCCCCCGAACATCTTTGCTCGCGACAACGCCAAGCCCTCCGTCGATTTCAAGGATCCGGCGAAACCAGGCCCCTCGAACGCCGAGCCCCCCGGCGGGAACCCTCGGCGGACGAGGCCGATCCCATGGACATTGACTTCGAGACCTCCTCCATGGACGAGGCCAAAGCAATGGATATCGACGAGGCTCCACTTTCGCATGACTGGCGTGACCAGTACCTCGACTGGATTAACCGAGGAGTGCTACCCTCGGACCGAGCACAGGCGTGACGCGTCTCTAGGCGAGCCAAGTCTTTCGTCGTGATCGACAGAGAACTGCACAAGTGCAGTCCCTCGGGCGTCTTGCAACGCTGCATCTCGACCCCCGAGGGCAAGGAGCTGATCTGGGACATCCACGCTAGCATCTGCGGTCACCACGCCGCGCCACGCACCCTCGTGGGTAACGCATTTCGGCAAGGCTTTTACTGGCCCACCGCGGTCGCTGACGCCACCGACGTCGTGCGGACCTGTGAAGGTTGCCAGTTCTACGCTCGAAAGACGCACCTCCCAGCCCACGCTCTACAGACCATCCCCATCATGTGGCCGTTTGCAGTGTGGAGATTGGACCTTGTTGGCCCGCTGCAGAAGGCGCCCGGGGGCTTCACCCACTTGTTGGTGGCAATCGACAAATTCTCCAAGTGGATCGAGGCTCGACCCATCGGCAAGATCAGATCCGAGCAGGTTGTTCTGTTCTTTACTGACATTGTCTTCAGGTTCGGGGTCCCGAACTCGATCATCACCGACAACGGCACCCAGTTCATGGGCAAGAAATGTGGCAGAACCACCTGAATTGTCCTGGCTCAAGTGCGCCGGCCATCACCATAAAGGTAACACCGACTCGAACGCAGTTTAAACGGAACAATTCTTGGTCTGTCGGGTAATGTCCCGATACAACCACCGGATCTCGGATCGAACAAGCATACCCCGCACGAAGGCGAGTCCAGAGATATTAAAACCATATATTTTACAACACAGGCACCGTAGTTATTACAACAAGTTCAAAGTATTATTACGGGTCCAAACTCAGTAAAACGTTATACAAAACATAAGTTTAAAGTTCAGAGTTAAGCAGCGGAAAGAAAACACGACGGCTACAACACGTCGCAAAAGTATACCAAGCTAGCCCAAGCAAGGTATCACTCGTCGAGGTCATTGCCGGCCGGAGGCGAATCCCACTCTACGGACCAGCCAGGGGGCAAACAGCAGGGCTAAGTGTAAGGATCGATGGACCAAGAGGGGGTGAATTGGACCTTTTTCAAATTTCTAAAACAAAATAAAGCAACCTTAACCTATGCAATGTTAGTAAGGCTCAATTCACCAACCGGCTAACTAAGCAACCTACACAAGCTATAAAGGAAACAACAAGATATAAAGCTAAGCAAGGTAGAGCTAAGTTATGATCTCTAGGGTCAAGCACATGAATAAATTGCATGAAAGTAAGTGTTTGAAAGTAAAGAGTTGGCAAGAGACGATCGGATTTTTTCCCGTGCTGTCGATGTGTTGGCACACACCCCTAATCCACGTTGTGACACTCAAAGTCTTGTCACCTCCCATGTCAGCAAGACAAGGGTGCTCACTAAGAGTCTCTGTTCACCATCCCGGCGTGGTGGAGCTCAAGCCACGTACAATCTTCTTCGGGCTCCCACAATCTACTTGGCAAGCTCCGCAAGAAGCACCTCAATCACCAAGATCGCTTAGGTGATGCCAATCACTAAGAGTAACAAGCTAGGGAATCACTTGAGCAAGAACCGATCACAAAGAATGGATGCACACAAGCTTCTCTCTACTCAAGTCCTTAGCCTTGCTTCTTGGATGATTGAATGATCAAATGAGTGGAATGTGAAGCTCAAGGTGGCTCTCAACAAGAGAATGAGTGTATGAGTGTTGCCTGGTGTCAAGAGACTTCAAAATGACCCATCGGAGGGGTATATATAGGCAGCTCACGCGAATAGAGCCGTTGGAGAAAAGCTGCCAGAAAAAGTACTCAACGCCGGTTAATCCGACGGCCCTCCAAAAGTCATCGTCGGTTCAACCGATGAATGTAAACTGCCCATTTGAAATACTAGCCGTTATAGCTCGGACAATTTAACCGACGTATCATCGGTTTAACCGGTGAGTGTAGTTGTCCACTGATCAACTGAAAAACCAACTCTCTGGACAACTGCACCGACGCTAACTCAAATCCTTCGTCGGTTTAACCGGTGAGTGTAAGCCTGAAAACCCCTGAAAAACGACTCTCTGGACAACTGAACCGACGTTAATATTAAACATCGTCGGTTAATCCGGTGAACACTGTGTCCAGACTTCAGCAACTGTGTTTAACCGACGTATAAAAAATTGATGTCGTCGGTTAAACCGGTGATAAGACATTTTCTTGATTTTGCTTTTTCTAATCTGAGTCCTGAATGAAATCCAAATATTCTTGAGATATGAGCTGAATAGCACTTGTTTGAGCTTCCAAGAACCTGAGTGACCAATGTGTGCATCCATTTTTTTTGATTGACCATGTCCATGCTCAAGTTACTTGGCCTTAACCCCTCTTAATAGTGCGACCTCTACAAAACTATAAAACCTATACTAACCTAAGTGTCCTTCTCAACCTTGCGACACTTAGGACTAGAAGGATCCTTAGTCTTGTTATATACTTGAGTTGAATACCGAGATCGTCTTTTTGAATAAAGAAATTTAGGGGCCTATTTAACATATGATCCAATGAGCGATAAGATTTCATTAAGCTGCACAAACTCATTAGTCATAATAATGGTTGTCATTAATCACCGAAACATACCTTGAGGGCCTAGATGCTTTCACCAAGTCAGACTAGCGGTCTGGTCCTCAAAACTCATACCTGAAACAGGATTCAATAGCAAGGCTGAGTATGCTAATACTCAGCAAGACTTAACCGTCAATGGATATACTTAGCCCACTTAGCTAGACTATGCAGGGTTCTGTAAGGCTCTGGTTTTTCTTTTGCTGAAAAGCAATAAAGAGTAGGTCCTTAATTTCACATTTTAGCTTTCAATATTCTAGTTGATTAACCATTCTAAGTAAGCAACTATTTCTAATTAACCATGGTAGAACTTTAGTCAAACATCAAGATTGATCATAATAACATTGCTCTTATTACTCTGTGTGGTAAAGGGATCAAATAGTCTCAATATCCGTGAGAGACAGACGATTCGAATCGGATTTCCAACCTTGCAAGGTAAACCTAACACACACGTTTGGAACATCGTCGGGTCGTTCCCAAACAACCGTTGACCTTTCATTCCGGCTTGTGGATAGGGTCACTCTCCCCGACTACATGGCACCAACTTCCTCCCTGTACCTGTGGTGTTGCGCAACATAAACATAAATAAAACCTATCTCTAAGAGAGAGTGAAAGGTATATCCACTCACCGGTCCGATCAACTACTAGGCTTACCGCGTACCATATTTACGGCATGTGGCTAGTACGTTCAAACACTTAACCACCGCTACCACACACCGCGACCTTAGCAGAATTCATTAATACAGACGGGGTCTCACCCAAGGTCATGATATCGAACATGACCCCATCCGACATCCTTATAGTGATTGCAGAAAGTAAACAAGCAACTCCTATTAAGCTCGCGAATGACAGTCAATCACTCGACTTTTACCGGTCCTATAAGCATAGCAATTACTCGAACTCAAGTCTAGTGTTTAGTACATAGGTTCCTAGGATCATGCATATAGGGTTTCAATTCAAATCCTAAGAACTGTAACTGCACAAGTAAGTAGTATATAAAGTGTATAATTTGAAATACTGGGTTTATGTCCGGGGCTTGCCTTCGCGGTAGTCACTAGCTAACTCAGCCTTGGGCTCTTCCGGACTTTGGTCCGGGTCTTCAATCAGTGTAGTGGCGTTCAACTGGGCTTCTTGATTACCTCCTTCGGACTCCGGGATCAGCTCGTACGTCCCGTCCGCTAGAACAGTCGTATCTATATGTGATGCAAGAAACGATATTACAATCATACACACTTCACAATAAAGGTGCAGTCTACGAATTAGCAAGCATAACTTAGCATATGGGCAATCGTTTATAGAGTAGTTAATTAACATGTCTTACTACACGAAACAACATGACTAACCTCACAAGACAACTTAATTATCTTCCCAAAGTAAGTTTTAGTTAATACACATAGCATGTAAATCATAGTTTGCTAAAAAAATAAGTAACTCAGCACACAAACAACATTTAAACTCAGAAAAATTACTTCAAACAGGAATTACAGAGAGAAATCTATCCTGTAAATTTCATGCCATTTCATGCAGCCAATTATTCAGAATAAAACATTTACTCTGACAACACCTAGAACAAGATTAAATTCTACACAACAAACTATAAACCTTATGAAGCTCAAAATATCTCAGAACAGGATTAATATTATTATGAATGTCCTATAAATTTTTGAAAATTTATCTAGGCATAAAACAGAAGTAATAAGTTTGAAAATAAATTAAACCACATATGGCAAAACTAATTAGTACAGAAAGTTCTATAATATTTCTGGATTCTAAATTTTACAGACATGAACATATGACCAAAATAGAGTTCCACAAAAATTCTCAGATTTTTCTAAACAAAGAAACTATTTATCACAATTAAAGCCTACTTAACAAGCATTAAATCAAATATGAAGCTAAACAGATCTAAAATTTCCCAAACTTACGCAACAGCAAGGTTTTAGTAACCAGTATGTATGGAAAAAATTTCACACTCAGAACTTTAATAATTCTACCAACAACAATATATTAGCAAAACTAGTAGATTTAGGAATCTTGAAACTTTAACCTAGTTAATAATGTCAAAAAGAGTTCAAATTTTTACCATACATTAATAACACTGCAACACACATTCTAGCCAAAAACCACATGAATTTACTAAGTAAAACTCCTAGAACAATTAAAGCCTATTTATTATATTCTTTTTCTTTGATTAACATGCAGACCAAAACTGAAGATGTGTATGTAATAAAACTAGTAGGTCTTGTAACAAGGATTCCAAAACATTTGTATTTGTATTTTTTTGATTTTTCTACAAATTTCTAGGCATTTTTAAAGTTCATCCTAGAAACAAAAGGAAAAGGATTAAAAACTTGCAGATAGGCCCCTAGAAGTTTTTGAATCCTAGCAGATAGGCCCTTGGCCACAGTCAGAGCAGAGGGGGGTGTTGACTGGCCGATTCCGGCGAGGCTCGTCACCGGCGGCGTGGGTGAAGGGTCCAGAGAGGTTCACCAGGTCAGGGTGCACCTGTGAGTGGGCTTGGGAGGCCGCGGGGATGGTCGGAACAGTGTTGTCGGCGGTGGAGCAGTTCGCGGCGGCGAGGGTGCTCCGGCGGTCGAGGGTGGGAGAGGAGTGGCCGGGGAGCTGCGCGAGAGCGATGCGGAGTTAGGGGTGGGGTCTGCGCGGGCGGAGGAGGTCTGGAATGGCGGGTCAACGGTGAGCTCGAGCTCGCCAGCGTTCGGGTGGCCGGTGGCGGCGTTCTGGCGTTCTGGGGTTTTGGGTTGCGGGGCTGCCACTGGTGCTGAAGAGCGCGAGAGATGGGGAGCCTGGTCTCTTCCCCGATCTGGCCACGGCGACGGTGAGGTGGCGGCCGCGAAGCTCGACTGGGGTGGCGTGGCGAGGGGAAGAGGGATCCAGCGCGGGGTGGAGTGGGGCGAGGAGGTTGCGGGGGTGCCGCGTGTGGCGGTGGAGCAGCAGGAGGTGGCCTGCGGCCCTCCTCAGCGGCGGGCGGCGCCGCTCTGCGCCGGCGGCAGAGGAAGCAGAGAGGGAGAGAGGTGGAAGAAGAGAGCTGGACTATTTTGCAATTTCTGAAAAGTTCAGGGGTCCTACTATAAAATAAAAATAACTCCTAAACTAGGGCTCAAATGAAAAAGTGTCCAACACGGAATTTATTCAAATTTTTAGGATCTACAACTTTGGTGTTGTGCAAAAATTGATTTGACCAAAGGTTAAAGAGTTATTTTGAAAACATAAAAAGGATTTTGAATTTAATGGACTTTTGTCTTTTCCAAAGCAAATTCACCTTAAATTCAGACTGAAAAGTAAAATTCCCTGCCAAGCAATGATTATACTAAATTTTACAAATAAACCCTCCACAAAAGTAATATTTGTCCATCCTATTCAAATTAAACTATAGGAAGGTCCTTGCATTAAATCATATTTACACATTTAGCCTTATATTTTTAAAATAAGACCCTTGTTCAAGCAAAGTAAGCACATGATGCATAGAATAATTGCAGTTCTACTGTGCAAACACCTAGGGTGTCATAAGAAATTCTTGGCGTTCTTTGACAGCTACCACATACGCGTGGACTGGTCGGCTGTGGCGCACCCACAAACGAATGGGCAAGTGGAGCGTGCCAATGGCATGATCATCCAAGGCCTTAAGCCAAGGATCTTCAACAAGCTGAACAAGTTTGGCCGGAGGTGGCTCACAGAGCTGCCCTCGGTTATCTGGAGCCTGAGGACGACCCCAAGCAGAGCCACGGGCTTTACCCCATTCTTCCTCGTCTATGGCGCCGAGGCCATGCTCCCCACGGACTTGGAGTACGGGTCACCGAGGCTCAAGGCCTATCAAGAGCAGCAGAACCAGCAAGCCCGCGAGGACTCGCTGGATCAAGTGGACGAGGCTCGAGACGTGGCGCTCCTACACTCTGCGTGTTATCAGCAGTCCCTGCGAAGATACCAAGCGCAAAGAGTTCGACGCCGAGACCTCAACAAGGGCGACCTGGTGCTGAGGTTTCCACAGGACAACAGGGGACGCCACAAACTTTCACCACCGAGGGAAGGCCCATATATCATCGCCGAGGTGCTCAAGCCCGGCACTTACAAGCTGGCGAACGAAAACGGCAAAGTCTTCACCAATGCTTGGAACATATAGCAGCTACGTCGCTTCTATCCTTAGAATTCCAATCTATTTGCACATAGTTTGTACTCGTATTTAAGATTTACCAAAACAATAATGGAGTATGCTTTATTTGTTTATTTTTTGGGAACCTCCCGGACCCTCGGGGGCTCGGATACGCACGAACACTGAGGTACGCCTGGCTTTACCCTCGGCAAAGCCAAGCCTCCCTCGAGGGCTACTACGGGGGAACCCCTGAACGTTCCCAAAAATCGCCAACGTTTTTTCGAAACATTTCCATATCTAAGCTTCTCGTATACTTAGAAAGCTAAACGCAAGGCGTAAATGACTAAGGAATAGGATCGGCCGAGCCGCGGGACCGCCTACGCCTCCGGGATACGGCATCCCCACTCACCTCCCTACGCCTAAGTCATTTGTGAACGCGAACTTCCTCGTTGAAAGCTATCTAAGACGCATACGAGAACACGAAAGTCAAGTAGGAGAAAGCGAAGGCTCGAGCGCACAAGGCCTCGATGGGCCACACTGTCGATTTACGATAACGAATTACTTAATCCAGAAGTACAATTACGACGAGTACTAACTTATTACAAGGGCTCTGAGGCCCAAACTTCTTACAGGTTATCATCCCCCCTTTGCGGGTCTTCAACAGCATCGAATTCGGCTATGGGGGGATGTCAGCTTCAAGCTTCGCGGCCAGGAAGGTGGCAAACCCCGCGACGGTGGCGTCGGCGTCGTTCATGATGGCCGACGCAGTGTCCGGGCTAGTGTCGTTTGGGACCACGTACCCCGACGACACTCTCTGGAGGTCCAGGATGTAGTGCGTCGAGGCCACGGCGAGGGCTCACAGGACACCGAGGCGGAAGGTGCTTTTGGCGTGCTCGGCAATCCGGCCACCTAACGCTCACAGGCGGCTGATCAATGAGCTACCAGACACGGCGCCGTCCCCTCGAGCTCCTGGCACACGATCACAGCGGTCCGCTCCAGTTCAGCGTATTCAGCCAGCGCCGCCATGAGCGCGGTGTTGACAGCCTCCTTCGACGCAGTCTCGTTCGCCACTTTCCGCCTCAGCTCTAAACAGAGGAACCAAGATACGGTGTGATAAATTAGAATCAAACAACAGTGAAAACTCGAGTACTTACCCGTGATTAACCTTTGCACCTCTTCCTGCTGGATCCGTGCGGCTTCCTGGTGCGCGGACAGGGAGTCTCCCTTCTTCGTGAGGGCGGTCTCGGCGTTACGCACTACCGTTTCCTTCTCCTCGAGGGCTTTGTTCTTCTCCTCGAGGGTCCCGGTCAGCGTAGCGACAGTCGCCTTCTTGCGTTGGAGCTCGGCCTCCTTGCCTTGGATCTCGGCCTCCTTGCGCTGGAGTGCGGCCTCCTTCTGCTCGTGCGCCGTCCTAACACGCTGCAGCTCGGTAGTCTGTGCCTCGGCCTCCTGAGCTTTCAGCTCCGTTGCAGCCCTCTGGATTTTGCGCTCGCCGGCGGTCCGCGCCAGCTCCTCCTCTAGCGCCCCCGGCGTGGACGACCTTTGCCCCGTCGTGGGCGTGGACGACCTCCCGCCGGCCGTCGGTGTGGGCGACCTCCGCCCCGCCCCTGCGGGGGGCGGATCCATCAATGACACTGATGTGAGCCTCGCCTCACCCATCATCACCGGCACATCCCTGTCACCAGCCCCTCGATAGACCGACGCGCCTGTCGCCACCTCGTCGGCGTCCGAGGATTCCTCCTCCTCGGTGGACTCGGGCGTCGCAGGCCGCGGCTTTCCCTCCGCTCGTGCGATCTTGCACTCCTTCTCATGCTTTTCCTTCCTCTTCCTCTTCCTGGCGGCGGCCGCCTCCGCCGCATCCTTCTGCTTCTTCATCGCCTCTCCGTGCAGGCAGTTGACTTCGCGTTCCTCTGGGACCGGAGGCTTCGAGGTGTAGCCCTTGCGGCTCACCCCCTGCAAACGCATCCAAGTCAGGATCAAGGGGTGGGGAGAGGAGTAGCACAAATCGACAACGAATTTAATCTTGAACTCACCACAGAAAGGTACCCCGTCTCGGGGCGCATCTTGATCTCCCAGAGATCGTTTGGGTTGTCGGGGAACTCCGCCACCGCATTCTTCGCCCTCCGGGCAGTGACGTCATGGGGGAGCAACACGTACAACGTCCTCGAGCCCGCGCTCGGGGCCTCGGGGGTGAGGTCGAAAATCGGCCGGCTCCACTCCGTGAGAGGGATCACCCTCTGCCGATGAAAGTTTGCGATGATGGCCGCCGCTGTCAACCCCTTCCTCGCCAGATGCCGAATTGCGTTGGTAAGCACCTCGAGCCTGGTCTGATGCGGTGGGGGCGATACCCCCAGTCCCACTTCTCCGGCCTCTCCCGGAGCACCTTGTTGGTGAACGCCGGGAGCCGGTTGCCGAAGTTGCGCAGGTAAAACCACCCTCGGGTCCAACCGGCGTTGTTCGTCGTCATCCTGTTGGGGATGTACAAATTCTTCCGGCTTGGGCGCAAGTGGAGCATCAGACCACCGGCGCGGGTGAACCTCTTCGGCTGGCCCCGCACGTTCTCGATATAGAGCTCGCCGCGGAACAAATGGATCCACAGATCCCAGTGCGCTTCGATCCCTAGATACCCCTCGCAGACGGCGACGAAGACCGCCGCCTGCGAGATGGAGTTGGGGCTGAAGTTGTGCAGCTCTACTCCGTAGTATTCGCACAACGCCCGCATGAATCTACCGACGGGGACGCCAAATCCTCGCTCGTGGAGCCGCACGAGGCTCACGACGTAGCCGTCGGGGGGATTCGGCTCGGTCACCTCCGGCCGCGGGGGAATCCACGCCGGACGCTCCGAGTTGATGTTCACCGGCAGCAGCCTGTCGGCGACCAGCTGCTCCAAGACCGCCGCGGTGGCGGTGGACCTCCCCCACAACAACGGCTCCTGGACATCCGACATCGCTTCGAACTGCCGGGGGACGCGAGGAAGCAAGCTCTACGATGGCTAAGGTGCGCTCTCGCTCTCTCCTTCTTCCTCCTCTCGCTCTCGGCTCTGGGCTCAGGATGCAGGGGAGGCGGAGAAGGCAGGGGAGATGAAGGCAAAGTGGCCAGGTGAGCCCAAACAATCCCCTTTTCCCGCTTTTATCCATCAAGACGGGCGGATTCGCCGCCGCAGCCCGAATCCACTGCATTGAATGCAGTAGATTCTGCTGTCACCGACAACTGGGCCCCACGACCGCGGAGTCTCCCACGTAGCACTATTCCATCCGTCAGTCGTCGCCCACGCCTCTTTGCCTACCCGAGGCAGCCGCCTGAAAAGGCGCGCCCCGCACCGCGCTACGCGTACTGGGCCACATAGCCCACGACTAGTGGGAGACTGGCGCACGCAACCAGCGACTCCACACCGTTTAGACAAACCGTTACAGAATATTCCCCTCGGGGATTCCTTACCGTCGAAGGAAATCAATTTTGAGGCCTTACTGATCAGGGGTTCGAAGCCTGGCCCGTCGAGGGTTCGACAGGTGCCCCAGGTCACCAGAGTCAGGGAATGCATGGATGTGTCGTACAAGCTACCCTCGAACGCAGAGTTCGAGACATCCTATGCAGTGTTCGAGGCCGGTCGAGGGTGCTTAGCAGGGAGATCCCATCGAAGGAGAGCATTGAGCCCTCGGACCCTATCGAACGGGTCCGAGCCCCGCTTAGCGAACCTTTACGAGCGCTTTATGTGACGTGTCCACGGACCACGAGCTGACCCTTATCGAATGGGGCACGGACGTCCACTTGAACCACCCGATAACAGCTCACTGAAGCAATCATAGCTCGCGGCCCTGGCATGGGTAGCATGGTGCGCTTCACCCCTCCTCCCTGCGGAAGGGCGACGAGGGTCGTAATAAAAGTTGAGGGTCCCCTGAACGCCTTCATGCAGGCCAGGGCTCGGGGGCTCCTCGCACACCGCGGCTCAGGCCGCACCCTCGAATGGATCGACAATCGTCGATTGTAAAGCTCCACGTGTTTAGTCAAAACCCCCAATCTTAACGCGCGCCCGCCAGATGGTTCAACAGGACCCCGAGTCGCTGCGCCAGCACGAAAAACGCCGAGGCCGGCTGAAAGGAACGCCGATGCCGGCTGAAAAGGAAGCTGAGCAGCCTCCCAAGTAAAGCAACCACGCAGGACGACGTCTATAGCCCTTGGACGAGTGCAAACACTCCTCCAAGGCATCGAGGGCTACACCCGCGGGTGCGCTGATGCGTCCCCACGGAGAAAACTTCACACATTCGAGGATCAAAATCCTCTGCAGGCCTGCTCGAACGCCCTCAGCAGCACGACGTCGACGTGCCCAGCGGCGGCACCATGGTGCTCGAGGCGACTATGATTTGCATGGGCAACTCGAAAGCAAGATGGGCTTAAAGCAGAAGATTGAGGAAGGCTTGTAAATCGGCTCCTGCGTGAGCATATGTGCCACATTGGCCGTGTATCCTTAGATTTAGTTTAAATTTAGAGATAGAGTCCAATCGGGACAAGATTAGTTTAGATTGTTTCCCAAGTCTCCGGACTATAAATATGTATCCTTTGTTATTCATGAAGGAGAGCGTCATCATGTCTCACAAACAACAACAATTCTCGGCGCATCGCCACCCCTGATCCTAGGGTTTCATCCAAGTAAGTGCCATGCTGCCCTGATCGCTTCCTGCGATCAGGGCAGCGTAGTTCTTGCTCTTACCTTGGTATTACTCGTACTGAAGCGTTTTTGATGGCGAGTAATACTAGTTATCCTGATGTTCGTAGCATGGCTTTTTGTAGATCTTTTATGCCTTATTGCTTATCATCTACGAATATCACGTTGTTTCTGTGCTGTCACGTTCCAATCTCATGCTAGTTGTGGCAGAACCGCTTAAATTATCCCGGCTCAAGTGCGTAAACCATCACCATAAAGGCAACATTAGCTTAAACGCACTTGAAACGGAACAATTTTTGGTCTGTCGGGTAACGTCCCGATACAACCACCGATTCTCGGATCGAACAAGCATATCTCGCACGAAGGCGAGTCCAGAGATATTACAACCACAATTTTACAACACAGGCATATTAAAGATTACAAACCGGTTCAAAAGATTATTACAAAACCAACTTAAGTAAAACAGTTATACAAAACAAAAGTGTAGACTCAGAGTTTAAACAGCGGAAGATAAAACACGATAACTACAACACGTCGCAAAAGTATACCAAGCTAGCCCAAGCATGGTATTACTCGTCACAGTCATTGCCGGCCGAAGACGTATCCCATTCTACGGACCAGCCAGGAGGCAAAGCGCAAGGATAGGTCAAGCTAGCGATCTGATCCTCAAAACTCATACCTGAAAAAGGATTTCAACAGCAAGGCTGAGTATTCTAATACTCAGCAAGACTTAACCGACAACGGGTATAAGTAGCCCACCTTAGCTAGACTATGCAGGGCTTTGTAAGACTCTGGTTTTTCCTTTGCTGAAAAGCAATAAAGAGTAGGTCCTTACTTTCAAGTTTTAGCTTCAAGATTCTAGTTGATTAACCATTCTATGTAAGCATCTACTAACCAAACATGGTGGAACTTCTAAGCAAGCATCAAGATTAATAAGAATATTGTTGCTCTTATTACTCTGTGTGGCAAAGAGATCAAGCAGTCTCATTTCATCGTGAGAGGCGGACGATTCTGAATCGAAATTCAACCTTGCAAGGGTAACCTAGCACACACGTCTGGAATACCGTCGGGTCATTCCCAAACAACCGTTAACCTTTCTTTCCGGCTTGTGGATAGTGCCACTCTCCCCGACTACAGGGCTCCAAGGCCGAACCTTGTCCCTAGAAGTCGTAGTGTTGCGCAACATAAAATAAAACCTATCCCTACTGAGAGAGTGGGAGGTATATCCACTCCCCGGTCCAATCGGCTACTAGGCTTGCCGCGTACCATATTTACGGCATGTGACTAGTACTTTCAAAAACTTAACCAGCACTACCACACACCGCGACCTTAGCAAGTTCATCAACACAGACGGGGTCTCACATAGGACATGATATCGAACACAACCCCGTCCGTCGTCCTTATATTGTTAACAGAAAGTAAACAAGCAATTCCTATAAAGCTCGCGAGTGACAGGCAATCACTCGACTTTTACCGCTCCTATAAGCTTAGCAGATAGTCGAACTCAGGTCTAGTGTTCAGTACATAGGTTCCTAGGATCATGCATCTAGGGTTTCAATTCAAATCCTAAGAACTGTAAATGCACAAGTAAGTAATAACAGTAAATGATAATAATTTGAAATATAGGTTATGTCCGGGGCTTGCCTTCTCGGTAATTGCTAACTATTTCAGCGCTAGGCTCTTCCGAACTTTGGTTCGGGGCTTCAGTTAGTTCCGCAGTGTTCACTTGAGCTTCGAGATCACCTCCGTCAGACTCCGGAATCAACTCGTACGTCCCGTCTGACAAAGTAGTCGTATCTATATGTAATGCAAGAACAACATTATAAACAAACATGGGCAATCGTTTATAGAGTAGTTAAATAACAAATTTAACTACACAAGGCATCATGATCAAAAGCACAAAAGAAGTTAACTAACTTCATAAAAAGAGTGGTGGCGATTTCCTATACAAATAAGTCATAGTTTGTAAATAAATCAACAAATCAAAGTACAAACAGTAATAAAATCTACCAAAATTACTCTAAACAGAACATGAATAAAATAATCTACCCTACAAAAATCATGTCAAGAAATGTAATCATTTAATCACAGTAAATCATTTACTCAGATAACATCTAGAACAAGCAAGAATTACACAGGTCAAACTAAAGAAGATCAGAAGCTCAAAATTTAACATGAGATCTAAACAGGGATGATCTAGCTGCTGTGAATTTTTCATGATTTTATCTGCACGGAATTAATTCAGAAAAATTAAACTAAACAGACATCAGTTTAGCAAGATTTAATTTTTGCTCCTGTTCTAGACATGAACTAAAGCTCAAACTTCCTGGACAAGCTAACATACTCCAGAAGAACACTCATGAATATTTTCATGATTTATTAAGAACAGAAACTATTTACCATGAATAAAGTCTATTAAACAAAGATTAAATCAAATAAATAGCTACAACAAAGAACTGATCATGAAATTTTTATAGCAAAGCTAGTGTAACATGAGTAAACTACCACCAAAATTTCAAAGCAAAACAAGCTTTCAAGCATCAGATAAGAAAAAGATTAAAGAACAAGTAGTTATACACCTAGTAACACAAAACAACATCTACAGCAAAAACTTGCAACTAAGGCCTAACATATTATGGTTCTACTGCATAGAGCTCTTCAAGAGGACTCTAAAACATCCAGATTTGCTATTTTACAAATTTTCTACGAATTTATACTGAATTTCAAAGTTTACAGCAAATCCTAGCAAACAAGTCCCTGAAGGCACTATTCATATGTGTCTTGGGTTTGCAGACAGCCCCCTGGGCTTCTTCGAATTCAAAACCGAAGGCCCTTGGCTGGGTCAGAGAGAAGGGCGACGGTTGACCGGCCAAAACCGGCGAAGGGAGGCGTCGGCGGCGTAAAGGGAGAGGTCAGGGAGCTAGAGGGGACCACGGCGCACCAGTAGATGCCCGAAATCGAGGTCGGGGTGGCCTGGGGTGGCGGCGCGACGCGAGCAGGCGGTCGGCGGCGGAGGAGAACAGCGGAGGCGGCGCTCTGGTGAGGGATTGGCGGGAAGAAAGGGTGGGCGAGCTGCGCGGGGGCGAGGCGGTGCTAGCTAGGGGGTCAGAGAGGGCGGAGGAGCGGCGGTGAGGCGGCTCCGCGGCGGCGTCAAGCTTGCCGGAGTACGGGATGGAGCGGCGGCGGCGTTCTATAGCGTGGTAGCGAGGAGAGAGCAAAAGAAGGAGAGGAATAGGTCGCTGGGGTCTTTAAGGTGCCCGTGCGCGCGCTGGAAAAGGTCCTGGGGCTCGGCGGTGAGCTCGCCACGGCGGCGTCGCGGTGGCGGCCGCGAGGAGGTTCTGGGCGCGTGGCACGGGCTGGAGAGGGCCAGCGCGAAGCCAAAGAGCGGTGGAGAAGGTCCGCGCGACGCGTGGGCGACGGAGCACGACGACTTAATGGCCGGGAAGGCCGGGAAGCCTCTCCACGGCGCCGGCGTCGGCGCCGTCGGTGGGCGGCGGCGAAACAGAGCAGGGGTGGGGAAGAAGGGGATAAGGGCGATTTTGCAATTTCCAAAAGTTCCAGGGACTAAATTGTAAACCAGTGATAACTTTTAAACCAAAGCTCAAATGGAAAAGTGCCCAACATGAAAGTTGTTCAAAATCTCAAGATCTACAACTTTGATGTTGTGCAAAAATTTATTTGACCAAAGATTCAAGAGCTAAAATTAAAATCATTGAAGGGATTTTGAAATCTAGGAAATTTGTCTTTTTCAACGTAAATTCACTTACAAACATAGACTTACAAGCAAAAATTGATGCCATGCAATAAATGCACTGAAATTTTGCACAAACACCCTCCACAAAAGCTATAATCAGAAATAACTATATAAAGGACCTTGCATAAAATCATAATTACACATATACCCTTTCATAATTACAAAAAGATCCTTTTTAAGTAATTCTAGCACATGATGCATAGCAAACCTACCCAATTACTGTGCAGACACTTAATTAATTACTGTGTAAACACCCGGGGTGTTACACGCGAATTGTAACAGATCAGCCCATTGGGCCAGTGGGCCAAAAATGAATAGTGCTGGGCCGAGGTTACTGTAGCAGACGGGGGTACTGTAGCTCGGGCACTGTAGCTGGATTGGGCCGGACCCAACCTCGGGTACTGTAGCTCGGGTACTGTAGCACGCCTGGTACTGTAGCCCCGGGGTACTGTTCATCGCGGAACACTGTAGCTCGGAACGATGATCCCATACTGAAAGTTGAGAACGGAACAGACCAGCTTAAATAGCCGGTCGCGGGAAGCTAATTAATTCTGGATCGATCCTTTTTGCGCGAAGCGAGGACGAAAGCGCAAGTGGATTAATTAGTAGGTGTGGTTTACTCAACTTGAAGAGTAGATCTTAGCCGTTATCCCGGGCCGGGTCGTTACAGTGGTATCAGAGCCGACTCTCGCGGTTTCACGGGTAGGTGTGGGTCACGGGCCCAGCATGTACACGGGCGTGTGCGGGTCAGTGCGCGCGGGCATCGAGGATGCGCCGTTAGCACTGGACGCACAGACGTGTACATGTGTTGATTGGCACTAGGACATACAGTCGTGAGCCAAGAGAGGAGATCCTGTTCCTGTCCCGTATGGGTAAGCTGGTTCGATGATTCGACGAGGACGTCGAATCCTAAAGGGTGGGTGATTGTAACAGATCAGCCCATTGGGCCAGTGGGCCAAAAATGAATAGTGCTGGGCCGAGGTTACTGTAGCAGACGGGGGTACTGTAGCTCGGGCACTGTAGCTGGATTGGGCCGGACCCAACCTCGGGTACTGTAGCTCGGGTACTGTAGCACGCCTGGTACTGTAGCCCCGGGGTACTGTTCATCGCGGAACACTGTAGCTCGGAACGATGATCCCATACTGAAAGTTGAGAACGGAACAGACCAGCTTAAATAGCCGGTCGCGGGAAGCTAATTAATTCCGGATCGATCCTTTTTGCGCGAAGCGAGGACGAAAGCGCAAGTGGATTAATTAGTAGGTGTGGTTTACTCAACTTGAAGAGTAGATCTTAGCCGTTATCCCGGGCCGGGTCGTTACACTAGTTCTTGTCGCATAGAATTAGTCGCACAGAAGCAACACTCTGCTTCTTTTATGTTTAGTGGATCTGATCTGTTATGGTTTGCTCTTATCTTAGGAGTTGGCGTAATACCTGCTAGGTTAGGCCTTGCAAACGGATTGGACGATCCGGTGGTGTAGTAGATGCTTTATCTTGACCTTGATAGGGATTGTTCCGGGAATCGGCTCTTGCTAGTTCTTAGGCCTCTGTTTTGGGTTATGGTCTAGTTGTCTGTTATGTTCATTAGGCCTAGTCACGTGTAGGATGTTCCGATCTAGCAGTGAAGCTTTTACCATCGTGGATTAGATTAGCTAGATTTAACTAAAGCAGCTTTACAATTATTCGCTTTATTCATCGACATCTGGATGGTTACAGATCCAATCTAACACCGGGACTCGATCGGCTCTTTAAAGCCGATGCAAGAGTCGTCCCGGGGAGCCGACCACAGCTCGGACTTACGTTTACACGTGTCTTTGTATGCAGGAAACTGTTCGGAGCACGTCTACACCCTCCTGATCGGGTATAGGTCAGGTGGCACGCCCGGTTTTCCACAAAACCTCCGGGCGCGTGACGGAATTGCGGGCCGTCGGCGAGGGAGCAGTGCCTGCCAGCGCCCCAGCAACCTCCCGGCTCTTCGTGTTGCCCGTCGCTGCTCGCCGGTGGGTTTCGACTGACAACACATTCTGGCACGCCCGGTGGGACAACTCTTCTCGACAACAACGTCCGCTGCAACAATGACCGGAGCTCAAGATCAAGAACCTGCCCCCAAGCCTGTCACGTATGAAGAGCTCTCTCCTGAACACAAGAAGAAGTATGATGAGATCAAAGCTCTGCTGGAAGCCGATCTCATCGGCTCTTTTGAGAGGACCCGCAACCATGGCATCAGGTGGAAGGGGTTCTCGCCTGAAGGCGCTCTCGACAACGTGGACCTGTCTGTGCCATCAGAGGAGCGCACCAGGGCCCTGCGTCAGGAGATGAACTACATGGTGGCCCATGCACTTCATCGGCACTCTCAGAGCTTGATGAACGAGCTTGAGCGCATGGCGCACCGCGTCATCCAGGAGATAATCAAGAACCAGTACTCTCCATCGGGGCCAACCCTGGGGAGTCACACAGAGGAAGCTACGCTGCATTCTAGACCGGTGCTGCCGTTCTCATTCGCAGCTCCCAGACCACAGAGCTCACCGATCTACGTCGTCCACAAGATCGGCGGTGATCCTGGAGAAGGCCAATTCCTCACCGAGCCACCCAAGGAGATCCCGCACGGCTACACGTGCGCCTACATCCCAGACTGTGTCAGTCCAGCACGCTCGGTGCAGATGGTGAACCCAGGAGCTTCTGGAGCAGACGTAGAGAAACAAGCGTGGCTGGCAAAGTACGCTACTGGGCCGAGTGCTGAGCCATCGGCCCCAGGAGTTCTTAGTGTGGAGCAGGTCAGTGCAATACTGAGAGACCAGTTCGGCATCCTGCCCAAGAGGAAAGCGATCGGCTATTCCAAGCCGTATCCAAGCGACTATGACTTGATCCCACTGCCACCCAAATATCGGCTTCCTGAGTTCACCAAGTTCAACGGGTCAGAAGGAGCCAGCTCCATCGATCATGTGAGCCGATACTTAACGCAGCTTGGGATGATTTCAGTGTCGGATCCATTGAGGGTCCGGTTCTTCGGCCAATCCCTTACAGGCCCAGCTTTTGGATGGTATGCATCACTGGCTCCAGATTCGATCCGAACTTGGAGGCAGCTCGAAGATCAATTTCATACCCAGTACCACTCGGAGGCTGCTGAAGCTGGAATTGCCGACCTCGCTCAAGTCAGGCAGAAGTGAGGAAAGACTGTGTCAGAATACATACAGCGCTTCAGGGAGGTCAAGAACCGATGCTATTCGTCGCGCATCACAGAAAAGGAGGCAGTCGATCTGGCTGTCCTGGGACTCGCTAAACCGATCAAGGATGCGGCTTTTCAGTTGGAGTTCACGTCTCTGACGCACCTGGTGCAGAAGCTTACAGCATACGAGCATTACCATCCTGAGCTGTACCAGGACAAGTTCAAGCGCCATGTAAACATGGCACAAGCTGAAGAATCTGACGACTCTGGCGAGGAGCAAGAAGTAGCCGTGGCAGAGTGGACCCGGGGGGCAAACCCTGTCCCGTGTAAGTGGGTCAAACAGCAGGGACTTGTGAAGGGCTTCGACTTCGATGTGACGAAAGCAGAGCAGATATTTGATTTGCTCCTCAAGGAAAAGCAGCTGAAGCTCCCAGAGAACCACAAGCTACTGACGCCACAAGAGTTGCAGGGGAGGCTGTACTGCAAATGGCACCACTCGTTCACTCATGCCACGGGTGAATGCAAGGAGCTGCGTCGACAGATCCAATCGGCTATCGAACAAGGCCGATTAATCCTGGCTCAACACACAATGAAGGTTGACATGAAGCCCTTCCCACAGGTTAATGTTGTGGAGCTATCAGACTTTGGATCCGAGGGCCATGATCTAGCATTCCAGATCAACATGGTGGGACCTGTGCGCCGCCATGACAAGCAGAAGAGAGAGGCCGCTTCTGGCAAACGGCCGCAGGATGAACGCGAGTTGGAGCAGCAACATGTGACTGAAGAGCAAATATGTCATATCCGCAACCAGCTCCCAGCTTCTAATCGGCTCCTGGAGAAATACCAGTACCAGTACACGCTGCGCCGCCGACGCGAATCGGAAGAAGACGAGTACGAGCACCGCACGGGAAGGACGTTGGGAAGGCGCCAGGCTATAAGCGACCATTGGCATTGCCCGTTCTTCAGGTATTGCTGGAACTCCGGCATGAGCCGATTGCCTACTATAGATGATTGCTTGGAGTTCAGGCCTCGAGGGCGCCACCAGGATGAGACATCGGTGTTCTGGCGCTTGGGACCCAGAACACCTCAAGACAATCATGTGAGGTGACCATCCAGGGGTGATTCTGAGCCAGAAGAAGAAGACAGGTGCCATCGCCCATGGTGGTGTCCTGACGGGCTGAATCGCGCGCAGAAACGCAGAGTACAGCGTTTGCGCAACCTGGAAGAGGCAGAAGCCAAGTACCTCGACGTGCTGAGGAAGGCGCGTCCGGATCTCGCGGAGCAAATCAGGCGACCGCGAAGGGAGGAGAGGCGCTCTCCAAGGAAGGAGTGGCGCCCCAAGCAGGCAAAAGCCGATGAGAGGCCATCGGCTGACGTGAATATGGTGTTCGTGCTCCCATCGGAGTTTCGGGCACCCCAACCGGAAGAATTGGCTATCGCGCAGCTGGATCTCGGCCCACGGCCAATCATCTTCGAGAAGCCCAAGGAGAAAAGCTACAAGCACCTGAAGGGATTGTATCTCAAGGGCCTCATCAACGGCAAGCCTATGAACAGGATGTTGGTCGACACTGGCGCTGCAGTTAACTTGATGTCGTACTCTGTGCTGCGCCGATTGGGTCGTTCTTCTGCAGATCTGATCAAGACCAACGTGATGCTCAATGACTTCAACGGACAACCATCAGAAGCAATGGGGGTTCTTAACATGGAGCTGACAGTTGGCCGCAAGACGATCCCGACTTCGTTCTTCATCGTCAACAGCAAGAGTACATATACGGTATTGCTTGGGAGGGATTGGATCCACGCCAACTGCTGTATCCCTTCCACAATGCATCAGTATCTCGTTCAATGGGATGGCGATGAAGAGGAGGTAGTCCAGGTAGATGATTCCAGCGAGGTTTCCCTCGCAGACATGAACGCGTGGGATGCGGAAGGACAAGAGCCGATCTCAGGGATCGCCCTGGAAGACTGTGATCGGATCGAGGCGACAAAAAATGGACTGAGGCTGGTCTTATCCACTGGCCTCACAGAGTAAATGCATTCTGGCATGCCACGGGATGTAATAGAAATAGAGAGGCCGGTCCCGGCGACCGGCCCCAAAAAATAGGAAAATCCTGTTTAGGTTCGGAATTGGTACATCATGTACACACAATGGCCTGCTCTGGCAGTTGGCCACTCATCGACTATTTGATTTCGAATGATAATGGAAGTGTAGAAGCGGCCAGCCCACGCGGTTGGCCAAATAATTTTTCTTGTCATCTCCCTGTGTTTGCCGCTGATCTTGTAGACAATGAAGACTCACCTGCGTTCGCAGCTGGTTTTTCAGACGACGGTAAACTAGGATACGGGTTCACGTCAGCTGACGATTTGGAAGAAGTTGACATTGGTCCTGGGGATAAGCCACGGCCGACATTTATCAGTAAGAAGTTGGATCCGGTCTTGCGTGAGGAGATGATTGCATTACTGAAAGAGTATCGGGACTGTTTTGCATGGGACTACACTAAAATGCCCGGTCTGGATAGAAGCATCGTCGAGAATCGGCTCCCGCTCAAGAAGGGATTTCGGACATTTCAGCAACCAGCACGTCAGATGAAGGCCGAAGTCCTAGAGGAAGTCAAGAAAGAAATAGAGAAGATGTTGGATGCTGGGTTCATCAGGCCGTGCTGGTATGCAGAATGGATCTCCAGTGTGGTGCCGGTGCAAAAGAAGGATGACCGATGGCGTGTCTGCGTCGATTTTAGAGATCTCAACAGAGCAACTCCGAAGGATGAATACCCGATGCCTGTTGTAGAGACATTGATCAACGCCGCTGCTGGCCACAAAATGATGAGTTTCATGGACGGTAATGCCGGTTACAACCAGATCTTCATGGCCCCGGAAGACGTGAACAAGACCGCGTTTAGAGTGCCAGGCGCAGTTGGCTTGTTCAAGTACTTGGTTATGACCTTTGGACTGAAGAATGCCGGTGCAACGTACCAACGTGCCATGAATTATATTTTTCATGATCTCATCGGCAGATTGGTAGAAATCTACATTGACGATGTTGTGGTCAAGTCCAAATCGGCTGGGGGGCATCTAGAAGATCTGCGCCAAGTTTTAGAATGGACTCAAAGGTTTGGGCTCAAAATGAACCCAAAGAAGTGTGCCTTCGGCGTATCGGCCGGTCAATTTTTGGGATTCCTGGTGTATGAACGGGGAATCGAGATCGGCCTAAAGAGTCAAGAAGCTGTGAAGATGATGAAACCACCTACTACGAAGAAAGAATTGCAGAAGCTCATCGGTAAAATTATCTTTGTCAGACGGTTTATCTCCAATCTTTCTGGGCGTATCGAGCCGTTCATGGGTTTGGTGAAAATCAAATCCGATGATGAGTTTTGCTGGGGGGCAGAACAGCAGCAAGCTTTTGACGAAATCAAAGAGTATTTGTCAAAGCCTCCAGTGTTGGTTCCTCCTCAGCATGATAGGTCGTTTTATGCGTACCTATCCGTGGGTGACACTTCTATTGCTTCGGTGTTGGTTCAGAAGCATGACGACCAGGAGAGGGTGGTTTTCTACCTCAGCAGACGCAGGTTAGACGCCGAGACCAGGTACCCTGAAATCGAGAAGCTTTGCCTTTGCTTATATTTTACATGTACAAAGTTTCGTCATATTTTGCTCTCGGCGAAAACAATTGTTATATGCAAATCGGATGTCATAAAGCACATGTTGTCGGCTCCTGTCCTGAAAGGCCGACTTGGAAAATGGATATTTGCATTGTCAGAATTCGATATCCGATATCAGCCTGCAAAATCAGTCAAGGGACAAGCACTGGTGGATCTTGTTGCGGACAGGATCAGCACTGATATTGCTGCGGTATTTATTTGTGCTTGGGCTATGTTCTTTGATGGATCTGCTTGTGATGATGGGTGCAGTGTGGGAATTCTGTTGGTCTCGCCTCGTGGGGCGACATATTCCTTTTCCATCAGAATGACTGCCCCATGCATCAATAATTTGGTGGAATATGAAGCCGTTCGCAAAGGGATGGAACTACTCCTTGAAGCTGGAGCAGAAGCGGTGGAAATTTTTGGGGATTCAAAGTTGGTGATTTCTCAGCTCACGGAGGAATATAGATGTGAGAGCGAGGCTCTTTTCCCAATATGGGTGCAATGCCGTGAGTTGATGCCACGATTTAGGTACATCAATTTCCACTGGATATGCAGGACTCTGAACAATGAAGTCAATGATTTGGCACAGATGGCTTCCGGGTACAGAGAAGCAGCCGATGGAGTCGACGTGGAGGTTCAGTTTCTTGAACCCGGAGACTGGAGAGTCGATATCTTCAATTACTTGAAGGATTCGGCACGGGGGGCACTTAGAAGGATAAGACTCAAGGCCATGAAGTATGTTCTGATAGGGGATGACATGTTCTATAGGACCTTGGAAGGACTACTGCTCAAATGTCTGGGGCCTTCAGAGTCAAATCGGCTCTTGCATGAGGTTCATGAGGGAGCCTGCGGTACACACCAATCGGCTCATAAGATGAAATGGCTGATTAGGCGATCGGGTTATTACTGGCCCACTATGCTTGAAGATTGTTTCAAATATTACAAGGGATGTCAAGCATGTCAGAGGTTTGGCAAAATTCAGATAGTGCCAGCATGAATGATGAATCATATCATCAAACCCTGGCCATTCAGAGGTTGAGGCATGGACATGATTGGACAGATCAACCCGTCGTCTAGCAAGGGTCACCAATGGGTCTTAGCTGCCATAGATTATTTCACAAAGTGGGTTGAAGCAGTGCCCATGAGATCAGTAACATCGAGAGATGTGATCAGCTTTGTCAAAGAACACATCATCCACAGATTTGGGATCCCTCAGACCATTACGACCGATGGAGGATCGGTCTTTATATCAGAGGAGTTCAGAAAGTTTGCCGATGACATGGGGATTAAGCTGATCAGATTATCCCCATATTATGCCCAAGCCAATGGACAGGCTGAAGCATCCAACCAGAGCCTTATCAAGCTCATAAAGAAAAAGATCGATGAATATCCTAGGCGTTGGCATGAGGTGTTATCAGAAGCTTTGTGGGCATATCGTATTTCGTGTCATGGGTCCACCAAGACGTCGCCGTACCATCTAGTCTACGGCCAGGACGCTGTGCTACCATGGGAAATCACGGCTGGATCAAGGCGTGTTGAGTTTCATAATGATCTATCTGCCGAACAGTATGCAGCCTTGATGAACGATAATGTGGAGGACCTGACAGAGCTAAGGCTTTGGTCGCTGGAAAAAATCAAAGAGAACAAAGCTAAAGTTGCCCGTGCATACAACAAGAAGGTCAAGCCTAAGGATTTCCGAGTTGGAGATTTGGTTTGGGAGGCAGTATTGCCATTGGGAACTAAAGACAAAAAGTTTGGTAAATGGTCTCCAACTTGGCATGGGCCGTACAAGGTTGATCAGGTTTTGCCTGGGAACGCATACATGCTCGAGGAGTTGGACGGTGTCAAGTTTCCTGTTGCTGTCAATGGTCAGCATCTCAAGAGGTATTTCCCGAGCATGTGGGAAGGCGAGTAATGAAAGCCGATGACATCCATCTGGCTATATCACGATAGGCCAACACGTTGAGTTGGCCGCACAAAAAAAAAGAATCATGAAAGGCCAACACGTTGAGTTGGCCAGGAATAAAAAATCATGACAGGCCAACACTTTGAGTTGGCTAGTGAAATATATGAAAAGCGAACAGCCGATGTGTGACCATCGACTTAAGATGTTTTTAAAGAACAGTTACAAGTCTCAAGTTAACAGGCAGTACTAATTCTCTCTTGAGCCTATCTACTAGTTCAGGAGCTCTTCTATGGCATGGATGGCTTCAGTTCGGACAGTGTCTGCTCGTGCTATAATTGCTTTGTCATCCTTGTCATCGCCTGTGACTATCTGCCGACTCAAGGTGCTGATTTCTGCAAACTCTGCTTGTATCTGCTTGGCTATTTCCTGGGTTTCTTGCTTGGAGTTTGCGATGGAGGTTTCCTCGGCCTGGATGAGTTCTTTGGTGGTGCGGACCTTTTCTTCGAGTTCCGCCAGTTCTTTCTTCAGGAGGTCGAGTCGGTTCATGTTGGCAGACACGTCAGCTTTGATATCTAGAGTTGCCTTCTTCTGGTTGAGGGCCTTTCACTTTTGGGTAATGTCAGCTTTCAGAGAAGCTTGAGAGCGACGTGCTTCCATCCTTTGTTGTGCTTTACTGACTTCTATCCGAAAGAATGGGAGGTTGCTGGCTGACCAGAGCTTGATTTGCAACGGTTCTGGAAGTTGAGGTTCTATTTGCTCAAAGATGTTCTTTATTTTGCTGGAATCGTCAACCAGAGCGGTGATTGGAGCAGATAGGAGATCCCTGATGAGTCGAAGCTGATGTGTCAAGTTAGCCGATTGCTGTAGAGATGATGTTTCTGCTCCAGGGACAATCAGACCTATTGATGCTGGGTCGAAGGAAAGCAAACCTGAAATGTCAAAGCTCTACGGACATCTCTGGAATTAGTACAATATGCATTTATGAAGTTATCGGCTGGTTCAGAATTGGTTTTGTAATGTCACCTGTTCTGGAGAAGAAGTGTTGGTCGGTTCGGGAGCAATCGTCCTATCAGAGCTGGTGTTAGCGTCAAGAGCATCGACTGTATCTGCTTGTTCTTCGTTTGTATCCATCAGTGCATCAGGAGTTGTAGCCGTCTCATGTTGATTCAGGCCTTCTGCATTGGAGGTTTCTTCAGCTGCATCCTGGAAATAGAATTATAATCAACCAAGGTACATATGTATGATATAAGTTCTTGAATGATGAGTTACCTGGTTGGTGTTGGACTCTGATGGACTTGGAGGGGATAGTACTGGTTTCTTGATGACACGCCTTGTGATCATCTTCCTTTTCTTGGTCAAGACTCGGGGGGCAATGTTTGCAGAAGTTTGTCTTCGCTTGGAAGCCGACTGGAGTAAGTCTGGCTGAACAGTCATTATCACTTTCTTCATTGGTGGTGATCCTTTGCAAAAGAGTACATTAGGAGCAGTTGGAAGGAAGTGAAATGGCTCCCCAGTGCTGGTCATGGGTTCTGGACCATCTTGTTGCTGCTGACAGGATGAGCAGGTTCAGCCAAGAAAAGGGAATAGAGGACTTAGGAGAAATGAAGTGCATAAATTCAGTACCTCTTCCTCGAGGATTACATATTCAGGATCGATTTGCTGCAGTCGAGGACTTAGAGCCTTTCTGAAGACATGAGTTTTCCACATGTTCCACCAAGTATCAAAGCCGATTGATGAGGAGGTGAAAGACAAATCGGCTGGTATTGGAATGTGGAGATTGTCAAACATGCTGTAGCATCTCGAGCTGGTGAGACCATCAGGCAGATCGGCTCTGCTCTCCACCAAGTGGTGAATATGGAAGTGGGGAGGGACCTGTCCTAGGCCAAACTGCCAAGCTGCTATGACTGGTTGGTAAAATTCATAGCCTGGCTTGATAGTTCTGTTAGAAGTGCTGATGCCAACAGGAAGGAGGCTAGGTCGGATCATCAAAGAATATAGATGCCGAGTGCTGTCGTCATCGGCAAAGCTATCTAATCTGAAGGCAGTTGGGTTTTCGAAGGATTCAGATTCAGTAAATGGGAAATATAGGGGATTATCTAGTCCTTTGTAGAAGACTTTTAACCAGTTTGCTGCATCTGCTGAATTTAGTTTACTGCCAGGAAGACTGAATAAAGCTTGGCCATAACTAGTACATCTAATTGGTTTGCCATTCTCATCGGGAAAGGAGTTCTTGGTCAGGTGTTGGAAGTTGGGAATATGATGTTGAAAGTACAGTTGTGCCCACAATTGAATAAACCACCAAGGGCCTCCGGTTCTCAGTTTCTTATGGTTGAGCAAGTTAGATGTCATCAGATGGAGATATCTGTATGTTTCTCCGAGGAAGAGTTTGCCTAGGCCAGTGTGATTACCATGGGCCAAGTGATAGGCCAAAGGGAGATAGTTCTTAGTTGGAGCTAAAGAAGGGCCACAGAAGATGAAGTGCTCTAGCCAAAGATTTAAGAAGGCTGTGTGTTCCTTCTCAGTCACTGGACCTTTTATTTTCATGTGCTGAATCATATAAGTACCCCAGTTTGTGCAGTTAACCTTGGAAGAAAGCTTGAAGGGGACTTCTGCCATTTTGTGAGCAGCAGGATTAGGAGAGCTAATGTCTAGTCCAGTGATCATGGTAACATCCAGCAAAGTAGGGGTCATGGGTCCATGACCAAAGAGGAAACAATTCAGAGCATCAGACCAGAAATAGCCGATGGTTTTCAGAAGATTTTCATCTTTGTCAAGGGGTGACAGTGATAGACTAAGTGCATCGGCTATGTTCAAATCCTGCCATAAGGGCATGTGAGCTTTTGCTACTCTGCTGTACCATGTAATCCAGCTCTCAGGTGAATTATGCCAGGCTCTTAAGCAGTCGGCCCAGAGGTTCAGATCGATGTTTTGACTCACAAAAGGAATCCTATTTGCTTCACAAGAGATCAAATCTATGGGGTTTTCATGGGTTTGTGGGCCAAGACAGAAAGATTTTGGATTTGAGGGATGCGGCAAAAGGATGTCTGACACCTGAAGTTCAGAAGTTCAGAAATATGCGTATGGTGTCATGTTTCAGAGTTTCAGTTTCAGAAACTTGGTAAGCTAAAGAAAACTAAAGGATTAGGCCGAATATTACCTTCAGGCCGTGGATTGCCGCATCATTGATTGCAGAGTTTGTCGTCCGAGCTGCAGAATCTGCCATAATACAGATATGTCGACTTAGGATTTGCTTGCTGTGGGTTCTGATTCGAATTCTGGCTACTTGAAGAGTTCTTGCTCGGATTTGTAGAGCTTGGTTTTCGGATTGCACTCGAATTTGAGGGTTCGTCGAGTTCGGTTCAGACTGGAAGTATTATTCTTCCGCAGATTGCTTCTAGTTTGAATTTCGTCGGCTCTTGGATATTTATGGAAGCCTAATGCGTTGCCATCGGCTTTTTTGGAAGGTAAACAAAGACGCGAAATCAGGGAAACTCGATTTCATTAAAGGAAAGTTCATTACAAGGAAAGCCGATTTTACAAAGGAATCAATCCTTCGGCTTTGGGATCCTACTCCTACGATACTACTACTACTGTTCGTAGGTACCTAGTACCTACGACGCTTGGGGCTTCGGGCGCATCGCCACCCCTGATCCTAGGGTTTCATCCAAGTAAGTGCCATGCTGCCCTGATCGCTTCCTGCGATCAGGGCAGCGTAGTTCTTGCTCTTACCTTGGTATTACTCGTACTGAAGCGTTTTTTATGGCGAGTAATACTAGTTATCCTGATGTTTGTAGCATGGCTTTTTGTAGATCTTTTATGCCTTATTGCTTGTCATCTACGAATATCACGTTGTTTCTGTGCTGTCTCGTTCCAATCTCATGCTAGTTCTTGTCGCATAGAATTAGTCGCACAGAAGCAACACTCTGCTTCTTTTATGTTTAGTGGATCTGATCTGTTATGGTTTGCTCTTATCTTAGGAGTTAGCGTAATATCTGCTAGGTTAGGCCTTGCAAACGGATTGGATGATCCGGTGGTGTAGTAGATGCTTTATCTTGACCTTGATAGGGATTGTTCCGGGAATCGGCTCTTGCTAGTTCTTAGGCCTCTGTTTTGGGTTATGGTCTAGTTGTTTGTTATGTTCATTAGGCCTAGTCACGTGTAGGATGTTCCGATCTAGCAGTGAAGCTTTTACCATCGTGGATTAGATTAGCTAGATTTAACTGAAGCAGCTTTACAATTATTTGCTTTATTCATCGACATCTGGATGGTTACAGATCCAATCTGACACCGGGACTCGATCGGCTCTTTAAAGCCGATGCAAGAGTCGTCCCGGGGAGCCGACCACGGGTCGGACTTATGTTTACACGTGTCTTTGTATGCAGGAAACTGTTCGGAGCACGTCTACACCCTCCTGATCGGGTATAGGTCAGGTGGCACACCCGGTTTTCCACAAAACCTCCGGGCGCGTGACGGAATTGCGGGCTGTCGACGAGGGAGCAGTGCCTGCCAGCGCCCCAGCAACCTCCCGGCTCTTCGTGTTGCCCGTCGCTGCTCGCTGGTGGGTTTCGACTGACAACACCACCTCACTGCTTCTCCAGCGACAAACCCCGACCCTGGATCAGGCTCCTCCAACAATGCTCCCCGGAGCACCGTTGCGCCCCCGCCGGGCAAACCGAGACCACGCGGTCAGTACCCGAGTCACACCCTCGGAGGGTTAAGCCTCTGCAGGGCTGATGCTCACCTTTACACCCTCGGTCATCCTCTCCGCAAAGAAGAGGGAGACTTCATTGCTCTTTACAAACAAAGATTACAAAGGGTTACCGGCTCGAAGCCGTCGAAAAGTACAAACGCATTGCCACCTATGTGGCAATTTTCCCTGTCTTGGGGAGGAGCGAGCGCCGATGAAAAGCACCAAGTCCTTGGCCGACATTACGACCAGGCTGCTCAGGATTGCGAGGAACAGCCCCTAGACCGCATGAGTCCGAAGGGATGCCCTTCTCGCAAACTTTATTCTAGCTTCTCCTCCACCGAAAACCTTGAGGGGGGCCAAGCTGGTGGACAACACCCTCTGCACCACCTCCCCGAGAGCGACATTGTCGCCAAGGGGCACGATGTGAAGAACTGCCACCAAACCTGGCGCCGACGCCATGGTCAGGCGTCTCAACGACCCTTCAGGCTGAGGGACATCGCAGAAGCAGGGCCCCACAGGCCCAATGTTCTTCCGCTAATCCCACTGAAGCCGAGGAACGGTGAGCACGCCCTCTCCAGCTTTCCCCTACCGCTCGCAAACATTCTTCTAGCATCAAATGCTAAAGAAGCCAGGCCACCCCGCCCGAGGAACGGCCGTGAAAGGCAAAGTGACACATTACGAGACTTAGACGAAGCCAGAAGTAAGAGCAGGGAAGTTGGAGAGGAAATGGAGTCCCACGACCCCTATTTATAGCTGCGTCGGGCGTCAAGCCTTAAGCCTGTCGCAGGGGGAAGGCTTGGACCGCTCATGATGGTGCGGCACCCCACGAGCGAAAGATGTCCTCGGTTACCGTGCCGAGATGTGACCAGACAGGGCAAAGCCGAGCCCCTGGACGCTGAGCAGCGCAGCATCGGCGCTGGCCGACTGCCCTCGACCAACGTGTCGCAAGGCAACCAGGGAAAGCAGGGCTGAGGCCCTGAACGCGGGACAGCGCGGCATTAGCACCGGCCGCAGAGCAGCAGGCGCCATCATGACCCTGGCCTGCTCAGCACACTGACGCGTCTCATCACCAAAACAAGACAAGAAGGGGCATGCGCCTCGGAGTACTTTTTCTACAGGCGCACTACCCCGACCGACGAGTTGTCATGTCCACCAGGCAAGCGACCGGACGTGCCCGGCGGGAACGCGACAAGGGGAAAATTGCCAAATACCCTTTGGCCGAATCCCCTGACTCGACCAAAAGCTCGGGGGCTATTATCGGGTACCATGATTAGGGGCACTCTAATCAGGGGACTAAAATTACACTAAAAACGCAAACACATGTTAGGCAACCGGGCCCACAAAGGCCTACAGCCTCCTTCCAATCTGGAAGAAAGGAAAGGACTCAAAGAAGCCCAATATGCGGCCCACATACATAGTACGGCCCATCCGCACCCCCCTCGAACCCGCGGGGCAATCTCTGTCTCGCTCGAGGACTCCCCGTCGAGGCCCTCGACCGCGCCCCGCGTCTCCGCCTCGCTCGAGGGTAGCGAGCCTACCCTCGGGGGAGCAGAGCGTCTCCGCCTCGCTCGAGGGTAGCGAGCCTGCCCTCGAGAGAGCAGATCGACTCCGGCTCTCTCGAGGCCACCCCTCGACGGGAAGGACAAACGGCCCTTCCGATCACCCGCCCGCCGTACGGAGGCATTAAATGCCAATCACTCCTCCACAGCGCCCGGGTCAGACGGTGTCAGGCCGCCATTCCCCACAGTGGCTGTGACCGGAGTCCCGTCCGCCAACTCCGGTCACTGCTCCGCCATTCCGGACGCTGTGGCGATACTGTGGGAACCTGCGACGCAGTGCAAGACATGCTCGGCACTGCTCCAACCACTGTGCTGCCAACTCCCCATACCTCTTTCAAACTTTCCCCTCCGTGGAGCCCTCGAACGGCATGGGCACAACCCTCGGAAGCGGCTCCGGCCTTGATCAGGACAAGACCCTGGCCTGCAGGACCCTCGGAACGTCGCCACACCACGCCTGGAGGACGTTACCCTCTACAGCAACGACCACGCCGCCCGCTGGAGCTACAAGGAAGCCAGCGTGATCTCCGCAAGGCCAATAACGACGCCCAGGACGACTGCCACGTCAGACGCCATACCCCACAGTATAATTTCCACAGTGCTCGACCACTGCGCCCCCGCGATTTGGGGAGAAGATGACGACTTTCACGATCTCCTGTGCATGTACACCGCCGCTCCTTGTGTTTATAAAAGAAGGAGGCAGGCTTTACCTTGGGGGTCGGTCCATCCGGTAGAAAACAACACTCAGCACTGCTCACAGAACCCAAACGCTCTTCTCAGCCCCGATATCGGCACTCGCCTCAATCAACTCCTCCTCTAGCAGAGACCTAGGAGCTTCCCTCCCTCTCTCGCCTCGCTTGTACCCCCTACTACAGACACCCCCGGTGTAAGACACTACAGTGCCCCCGCACACCCCTTTGCTGGATGTACGGCCCCACGGCCGGAACCAGGATAAACCCGTGCGTGACTGTGTTGCATCTTGCATCAACATTTGGGACGAGGAACACACAGCATCATCACTAGTCGGGTCCGGACCGCCGGGTCAGGATGCCGACACTCCCTATGAAACTATTCAAGAAGATGTGCTAAAAGGGTTTAAGAAAACTCTATTGTAAGCCCATTGCGAAGAAACTGGGGATGTTTGGTTTTCTATGGCTTATTTTAAGCTCTATCACATTAAATATTTCGATGATAATTGAAAAGATTAAACATAAGCTAATTGTAAAACTAATTGTATGAGTCTAGAGCAGGTTATTCACGAGACGAATATATTAAACCTAACTAATCTATAATTACCGAAAAGGTCTTTTTAGATTCGCAAAAAAAATCTAGAGATTATGGAATTTATTTTATCATTAGTTTCTATTTAGTACTTCTAGTTAGCATCAAATATTCGATATAAGTGACTGAGCTTAAAATAAATCTTAGGGAACCAAACACCCCCAAATCACATGCGGGCCTGCTTTGCGCCTTGCCTTTGGAACGAGATGGGACAAGCTTAGTTTTTTATTTTTTGAAATGGGGACAAGCTTGGTTTTCAAGCTCGAAACGTTGGTTCGAGAAGAATCGCATTCCGCTCCGTACCCTATTCTGTATGTCTGTCGTGTGCCGATCCGTGTCACCTTGTACTCAGTGGCTCGGCACGGCACCCTCCACGCGACGCGGCCCCCGCAGGTGGAGTCCACCACCCCCAAGTCGGTCAGCACGTGCCGCGCGCCTGCTCGCACGCACTCCGGCTCCGGCGCGGCGCGGCGCGGCGCGGGGTCGGCACGCGGCCCTCGTGACGCGCCGGGCCAGAGGCGAAATCCGAACCCAACCGGACCCCAACAGACGAGGCAGCCGCGAGGACCGACCGAAACCACCACCCGCTCCTTTCCACGCGTCACGAGCTCAGGGCCGCAGCCACCGTGGCAGGGGGCCCGCGGCGGCGCGCGCCCACAGAAACCTCCCCTCCGTCTCCACGGCAGGCCTGGGTTTCCACCCTCAAATTCTTTAAAAAAAATAAATATATGCATGGAGTACAAATCAAATTTATTTGCGAAATTTTTTAATGAATATGTGTAATTTTTTGAGACGAATTTAATGAGACAAGTTCCATCATGATTGGCTACAGTGATGCTACAGCAACCACCTCTAATCATCTTCTAATCATCCGGTCAAATGACTTATTAGCTACAGCACATGCCATAGTACAATGATTGTGAAAATTATTTTATAATTAAACTTTATTTAATACCTCTAATTAGTGTTTAAAGAAATAAAAAAATAAAATTTTAACCCCTAACCAAACAAGGGCGCAGCAGCGGTTGAATTCCACTCCACTCTCGGCCCAGGCCCCCGCGCGCGTCCACGCCATTCCCGTGGGCGCCGCGGGCGTCCCGGCGCCGCCCGAATCCCGCGCAGACCGTGCCCGCTGTCGCCGGCTGTTAAAATACTACCGGGAAACTGACAACGCGGCCGCGTCCGCCGTGCTCCTCCCGCTCCCGTCCCCATGGCGCCGCCGCCCGCCCTGCTCCTGCTCCTTGTCGCCCTCGCGCTCTGCCCGAGCCCGGCCCTCTCCGACGCCCACGGCATCGGCGGCGGCGGCTTCTACGACCCGGCGCGCGTCACCCAGCTCTCCTGGCGGCCCAGGTGAGGCGCCTTTTTTTTTTCTTCCTTCCTCTGCGCTGCTTGGCTGCGGCGGCCAGTGGTTTTGCGATCCCCGCGTCTGACTGGCAGGCGGGGCTTGTCCGATCTCGCAGGGCGTTCCTCTACAGCGGCTTCCTCTCCGACGGCGAGTGCGACCACCTCGTCAATCTGGTGAGTTGCCCGCACCCTGCCACTTCGTGGATTCTCTTCTAGGTAGCGCCATTTGTTCGGAGGCGAGGCGCTCACGGAGTTTTTCAACTTTTTTCCCCCTCATGTTGCGTTGTGGGGGTTTAGGCGAAGGGGAACATGGAGAAGTCGATGGTGGCGGACAACGACTCCGGGAAGAGCGTCATGAGCCAGGTGCGCACCAGCTCCGGCACCTTCTTGGTCAAGCACGAGGTAAAAGCTTGTGACTACTCCTTTTACTCTGAGAAGAACAGAGTAACTATATCTGAATGAAAAGATTATTCTGGCATCCGTATGGTCATATGTCTTTCTAGTTTCTAATGCGATCTATGGAATGGCCATTTAAACATCGTGTGTACGGCTAGAACTGCAGTTTGGCTCTATTCCCTTCTGTCTAGTACTCCTTTTCTCGAATGCCTTCTGACTATTCCCTTGATGGGTGATTCATGCCATTTTGCATACTGTTTGAGCCAAACAGCTTGTAATGAGAATGCTGATGCACTTCTTTTCTTTGACCCATTGAAGGATGAAATTGTATCTGCAATTGAGAAGCGTGTAGCTGCTTGGACATTTCTTCCTGAAGGTGATTCCGCATTGGCTTCATTGGCCTGTCAGAACTAGATGGACATTCTCTTAACATCTACTTTGTTTCTGATTTCAGAAAATGCTGAATCAATTCAAGTTCTGCGTTACGAAATTGGCCAAAAGTATGATGCCCACTTCGATTATTTTCATGACAAAAACAACCTGAAGCGTGGTGGTCATCGAATTGCCACTGTACTTATGTACCTGACAGATGTCAAGAAGGGTGGAGAGACTGTATTTCCAAATGCTGAGGTATGCACTTAGTTATGAGATCACTCCTGTCTTTTGAAAATAGAGTTCTGACTTCTGCGATTGCTTCAATTAGTTATTTTTGCAATTAGAGCGTCTTCAACAGGAACTTATAATCATCTGGCACGTTGCTTTCAGGGAGGCCATTTACAGTACAAGGATGAAACTTGGTCAGATTGTGCAAGATCTGGTCTGGCAGGTATCCTTCAGACTCTTACACGCCATAAGTGGTGTTTTTCCTTGCTGGCCTGATTTTGAAGTAGCCACAAACACGTTTTGCATCTGCATTGTCCTAAAACAAGATTGTGCTCTGCTCCTGCAGTGAAGCCGAAAAAAGGAGACGCGCTACTGTTCTTCAGTCTTCATGTCAATGCAACAACTGATACAAGTAGTCTTCATGGGAGCTGTCCAGTAATTGAGGGTGAGAAATGGTCTGCCACGAAATGGATTCACGTCCGATCATTCGATAATCCTCCAGATGTAAGGACAGATGTGCCATGTTCCGATGACAACGAGCTCTGCCGTAAATGGGCTGCTATTGGGGAGTGTTACAAGAACCCAACATACATGGTGGGCACCAAGGATACTCTCGGATTTTGCCGCAAAAGCTGTGGACTCTGTGATGCTTGAACCGCCAACAATCTGAACGTGCTGTGGGGTGTTAGATCGGCCGCTATTGTTTGCATCCCTACTCGGTTTTTTCTGGTACTGACTTGTAAATAACAAGTGAAGCAGGTCGGTTGAGTAGTATAAGAGTTACGTTTACACCTTTGCATGGTACCTGCAAATTGACCTCACAAATCACAACATCTTGACATAGAAGCAACGGAATTTTTTGTTTTTGTCAGGTTTAAGGCTGCGTGATCTCGTTGTGCTACTTAGTAAGTGTTGTGTTAACGGTATTACTGGCCATATGGCCTGATGGATCCTCCAAATGCTACTTGATCAATGTTCTGTATGAGTTGGTCTGAATTCTTCTTCTACTTCTTCTTCTTTTGAACTAGGCGTATGGCGATGCGCGGGTTAGTATTGAAAATTCAAAAATTTGCATGTCGTTGTATCCTTACTTAAAGGTTATACTATTTTGTTTACCATACATCATCCTATTCATTATCGTAAATTGTGTCTTATTGTTGATTAAAACAATTCAACTATGATCTACCTATAATAATAATTTGATTTGTTGAGCTTTAATAATATTATGCAGATAATTATTCTTATTTTCATTTTATTTTGATTGATTGTTGTTAGCTTTAGTTTTTATTAATAGTATATATTTGTAATTGATACATAGCTAAATGATATTTTATATTTAATTTTTCATAATGGCATTGGTGGGTGATTTTTAATTAGCCATATGGGTATTTTAGGCTAATTTTTATCGTAATGGCAGTGATGGGTAATTTTTATTTTTCTATTTTCTGTGATTAATGTGGAAATTTTTAGGTCTTAAGAGCGAACGTGGAGACTATTTATTGATCAAATAATAAGATAATAGATCGCTGAATTCTAAACTTTTGGCTCTCCAAAGTTCAGGCACCAGATGAAGATTCTCTCATTGCACTGAACTGCGTCCCGGCGCAGTAGAGCTCGCCGGCCATGGGCCGAGCCGCATTCTCGGCCACGGGGCCGGCGGCGAAGCCGAGCCACGAGTCCCACAAAGTAATTCGAGGCCACCTCGATCTCGGCCGCCTAATCTGGACCGTACAGTCATTCGTGGCGTGGCCTAAAATTGGATATCGAGTTAAACGACAATAATTATTGGACTTGTTTGATGCGCGCTAGAATCCTAATGCTAGAAGAGAATTTTTCCCGCATGAAGGACTGAATGAAGTCTATTTGCAAAAAAATTTTAGGGATGGGTGTAACTTTTCGCGACGAATCTAATGACGGTAATTAATCGATGATTTGCTACAGTGATGCTATAGTAACCATCCTCTAATCGCGCGGTCAAAGTCCTCATTAGATTCTTCAGGGTCACTAGCGCGGGGGTTCTGGAGTTGGTTTTTTAAACTGACTTTGTTTGACACCGTAATAAGCGGTCAAAATGTTACTATTCACTAGCGCGCTACAAAAACAAATGGGGCCATTACTTCAGGACCCCGGGCCGTGTTTAGTTAAAAAATCAAAATTCCAAAAAAAAATTCCGGCACCTGCATGGAGACTTAAATCTATACGAAATAAAAAACACATTGCGACTGTTGTCTGTAAATGGTGAGACGAATCTAATGAACCTAATTATACTGTAATTAGATGCTAAATTGCTACAGAAATATTACAGTAAATAACCTCTAATGCCGGATTAATTATGCTCATTAGATTCGTCTCGTGATTTACAGACGAGTTTTGTAATTATTTTTGTGATTAATTTATATTTAATACTTCAAATGTAGAACTCGCAACACGGCACCGAACGCAAATATACATCGCAGCGACGTAGCCCACGGAGCGTGGGCCCTACCTTTAGGAGTGCAGGCCCAATGGCAGGACCGCAGGAAACGGCTCTGCCGGTCCGCCCCTCCGCCTCGCCGCCGCCGCCGTCGTTCGCGGGAGCTCTCTCGCGGAGGCGACGCGTCGGCCGCTACGCCACTCCAACCTAGTACGAATGCCCCTCCTGATCGAACGCATTGACCCTAATCACATTTCTGTTTGATTTCCTGATCGTGGGAGGGCTGCATCAGGAGGGGGCTAGGGGCTTTTCTGTTTGATTTCCTGATCGAACGCATTGACCCTAATCACATTCGTTCCCTTTTTTTCTGCAGAATCTAGGCGCCGCCGGTGCGGTCCTCCGGATTCCGGCGTCACGGAGCAGAGGAGCTCAGTGTGACGCCGTGGGAGGCCGAACTGCTCATCATTTCAACCGTTTTGTGTAATTGTGAACAAACGATGCTTGAGGGATGGCTGCGAAATCAAAATGAAAAGTATTATCTTGGAGGCGCCAGTTACTTCACGAGTTCGCAGCAATGGAGACCCCTGTCCTGCTTGCCATCTGTTCTCATATCCGCCACCACTGACATGTGACATCCGGGTTGCTCATGCTCTCCTCCAAGGACAAGGATATATATCCAATTCTGCATACTAACCTGCGACCCAAATTGGATGCTAGAGCGGTGTCTGAAGACAAGGACCATTCTTTTTTTCTGAATGTTCAAACGCAGCTGGACAATGGAATCCATGTCTCTTTGCTTGCAGTGAAAGCAATGTAGGGTTGCAGACCTACAGAGCGTGAAAGAAATGGTCTGCGCCGAAGTGGGTTCATGTGGCAATGCATCAAGCACGATGCAAAGCGAAGGATGTTCTGACAAGAGCGCGATTTGCGTGTCCTGGGCTGCATCAGGCGTATGCGAGAATAGCCCGGTCTGCATGGTTTGGAAGAATACTAGCCAGGTCAGTACAGGAAGGGCTGTAACCTTTGTATATTGCAGCTCGTAGAACATTCCAATCAGGTAGATGCTAACAATGCAGTTTCACCTTCTTGGACATTGACATTGACCTTTAGTTGTATATACAGATTTGATTAATATGGGATGGAATGAAGTGATAACCATAATGTTCAGAGAATTTGGATCCACTTCATGTTTTTCCCTGTGGCATCTAGGTGGTTACATCCTGACTTCACTGCAATCGGGGATGCTGTAATTTGTGATTTACTGCTACAGTAGGATCTAGTGACATTGTGGCATGCGAGTATGCGACTCCCTGTTCCAGTGTTCCTGCTTTACTATTTTGTTGTCTAGCTTCACAGTGGATTTAAGGACAGCGACTGTGTCAGCCTGTCTCAAAAATAACCAACTTCTTTGGCCCTTTCCACAATATAGAAGCTCTTTGGTCTCAGTCTCCTGCCTCAAGCTTGCTCCGCCAAAGAAACCCTGCCTCCTACACAAGAGTAAGGAGAGAGAGAAATAATTATATACAACTCTTTGGCCAGTCACTTGATTCCATGTGTAGGGGTGCCACCGCGCTAGCATGAAGCAACAATCCAACAAAATCTGGTTACACTGATACAGATGATATTCCAAATGAATGGGCTTCGCTGAGTATTCTCAGAATATGATTTCAAAAGGAATTCAGCAGAGAATCAGAATATTATTTTGGTTTAAGAATGAGCATTTCAATGCAACATCACACCAACACCAGATCAAAAGGACAAATAAAAGGATTGTGACAGATCACATGAAAGTGAAGTTTATTTCTTCAGGGTGCTGCTCACTTTGGAGCTGCTGCTTTTGAACCTCACTTTGCCGGTGCAATGTCTCATGCGTCATGCAGTTCTCTCCTAGAATCACTCGAAGATGAATTCTTTCTATTTCTTTTTCACATATGACCTGAATTATCTTCCGAGAGGAATGTACTTGAGGGGAGAACAGGGGCAGCCTTAAGAATCAGATGGCAGTGCCTCTCAAAACTTTTCTTTTTTTCACTGTCTTTTACCCCTCTCTTCACAGGAACAAACAAGGGATTAAAAGGGAAAGGTAGGAAAACAACATAACTCAAAAAGCAAAGTGCAAAAGCAAGCATGGCTCAGCTTGCTTTGATTCTACTCTCCCCCTCCATTAGGTCCTTCAAAAGCACAGCAGAATCAGCCAAAGCAAAAGAAGCGCCAGAACAGAACAAGAAGCAAGAATACCGCAACAGCGACTGACACAAATCCTGCTGCTACTTCCCCACATTATAATATGCGGTCACGTTGCCCAGCCGCAGCGTGGCATCGCATTTGCGCCACCCCATCCCCATGAGAAGAAGCTCTTAGAAGATCAGCAGCAGTGCAAGTGTTGTGAAGTGAGGCGGCAGGAGAGAGGAAGGAGGAGGAGGCCGCGGAAGACGACGACGCTGCGCGGCGGCGGCCAGCGGTTGTCATGAGAAGGCCGGCGGGGTCCGTGAGGCGGGCGGCGGCGGCGGCATTGGCCATCTTGTTTGGAGCGCTTGTGTTGATGGCGTTGGTCATGGACGACGGCGAGAAAGCGACTCTGCCGGCGAGCGACGCGGCAATCGGCGGGAGGAGGATGATGCTCAGAGCCGATGGAGAGCAGAGGACTCTACAGGATTTCAGAGCTGACGATCCCTTCCAGGACAGCAAGAGGAGGGTGCCTAATGGCCCTGATCCCATCCACAACAGGTACTTTGATTTACTGATTACTGCACAGCAAGCTTGATTTGGTGTTTCGGTTGTTGTTGTTTTCTTGCCATGAGCATTTGCTATCTTTGAGCAATGCACAGGTTTCTTGAAATTTGACATTAGGCTTAAAAATGGCAGTTCAGGGCTTCTTTTACTATATAGAGTGGCAACATGTACTGTGACCCTTCATCCAACTTGAAATAGTAGAAATCCAGCACTCACTTTATCAGTATTTCTTTGTTTAAGCTACATCTTGGGAAGGAAACGTTCTTGTTTGGCCTGCTTCTGCTACTTGTAGTCCAAGGTCTATGTTTATACAGTGTGTTCAATATGTCGTGTGATAGCCACAAAGTGCCATTTTTTTGCACTCCATTTGCCTCGGTGTATGCTACCATTTACCGTGATTTCTTCAAGATTTTTATGTACAATAGGGAAGGAAAGAAAGACAAAGCTACTACTTCACATAAAAAATGCATGAGCCCTACACTGGTGGGGAAACAAAAAGAGGTGCAATTCTGCATATGAGCAAAAGATGCAAAGCACTCCTTTTCCTCATCCCTCCCACATTCCCCTATGATGATATGCTAATCTTTCAGCAAAAGCAGGTAGATAAGTCCTATTCCCCTAATGAGTAACATAGATGCGCATATCATTCCTGAAATGATTAGTCTACATGCATGAAAGCAGTCAAACAAAGTGCACCACCGTGGTTCATCATGATAAACAACAGAAAGTCTTAACGGTTTCAGTGCATCACCTGCTGAAACACGAACTCCCACATTCCTGCTCCAAGTTTCTCCCCAACTAACCTGATTATTTGTCCTTCTGCGTTCTCTAGGGGAACCGGCAAGTCCGGGCGATCGCCAGGCCGAGCATGACGGTGATGGCACGCATGTCGAGGCACGGAAGCTTCCAAAGAGGCAGACATGTGTGGAGCATCAAACAGATGGTGCATTGCATTGCAAGGAGGAAGAGGAACAGACAAGAGGTGCATTGTGGTGGGTCTGGCTGGAATGTGGGGTGTAACTAGGGGGAGGTGGCCTATCTTCTTCTAAGCACTGCTATTTAAGACAGTTTTAAGCATGATGATAACTTTAACTTTTGGGGGGGGGGGGGGGGGGACAAAGGCTATTCTATTCTACCAGTGGGAGTTTTTTTTTTGTAAAGAGAGCAGTAAGTATCAAGCTTCCCTCTCACATGGAAACAAGCAAGCATCAAAGATTCTTGGCAAAGGGATGTGGGCAAGAGCACCTCCTCTCTCTCTTTTTTTGGCCGCAGCTGCTTTATACATCTCAGTAGCAGTACCCTGTTTTCTTTGAGGTGTTCATTCTTTTGCATGGCCACTGTGGCATTTGCAGCAGCACATCACAAGTTTGCTAAAGGAGTCATGGGTCTAGAAAGAAGCACCAGCACAAACAATTTTGGGGAAACTTTATCCTATTTCAAAATAAAGTCCCTGATTATTTTGCCAAAAAATTCAAACATACTGCTCTTGTGCCTGACTCTAGTTTTGTCCCAAAACATGAATCTCTTTTTTTTCTTTGAAACGAAAACATGAATCTCTTGCAACAAACATGCCACAAACAAACAAACCAAGGAGCAATGTTAAAAGCAAAGGGAGAGAAGGGGTAAAAAAAAGATAGGGGAAGCACTAGCCAGCCTGCCAAAGCAGCAAGCACGCCTTTTTCTCTTCTTTTGTTTCCTCCCTCCCTCCCTCCATTGTCCCTCGTTTCTTTAACTTCTTTTCTTGTGAGCTTTGAACAGCCAAAGTGGCCTTGCTTGAGTTCTAAAGCAGACAGGGATGCTAGAGAGGGGGACTTTGTGATCAGAGCTGCTGTTTCTCTGTCCAAAAGATGAAGGCTCCTGGTCCTGGGGGCTAACCTATTGACTAGTCATCTTGTCTTAGAACTGGAGATGTACTGCCTTGTGTGGACTGCTCTGTTCACTGCAGCTCCATCAGATGCAGAGCAAAGGGGAGACAGAGATGTATCCTATTCCTGCATCTGCATCCATCCAGAGGCCCCTGGGTCCAAGCGCAGGCCCGTCGCTCGTACTCTTTCTGAACGCAAGAACAGTGCGTACATCCCAGCTGCCAATGTACTGTCCCATTTGTATACCTTTTTTTTTTGAAAATTTCCCATTTGTATACTGCATTTCACTTCCTCAGTTCCTTGTAATAATCAACTGAAAGCTCAAGTGTCCACATGCTAGGGCTAAAACATGAAAGTACATGTAGATCCAGTTAAGAGGGATTTCAAGCAACACGTCTCAAGGCACCCTGTAATTGTAGGCAGCTCTACTTGAGCTCATTGATTAAAGATTTACAGAGAGATGGGATGCCCAAGAGCGACGGTGAGTGGTGTGTTCGTCTTCCTCTGACCGGATGCAACTTTGCCAGGATCGGCGGACGTAACGTACGTACCCCCTAGATAGATTCTTGCAAGCAGAGACCTCTGCCATCAATGGCGTCTGCACCAAAGCGCTCAGCAGATGCGTATCTCGTGTTGAAAGAGACGAGCAGCGGAATCGCGCATAGATGCTCGTCTGGCCAACCAAAGCTCCTCTAGTCTATAGTCTACTTGGTCAGAGGAGCTGAGGTATGGTCGCCTCATAAGATCGTGAGTTCGAATTTCAGGTGGGGCGAATTTTCATCTGTGGGTAAAAAAAATTCCCTCGCTGTGCTCACTGCAAGATTAGGCCCTCTCGGGCATGGGCCAGGGTTCGGGAGTTTTTCTGCGGTCGGGAGAAGCCGTGTTGATTTCTTTTAATGAAAAACGGTAGGGTTCGACCGCGTTTTTATGAAAACGGGGATTTTTTAAAAAAGCACAAACTATTATATGCATTTTAAAATAATTTTTATTGGACGGTCCGTCGCAACGTTAATAAATAATAGTTACAACATCAGAAATATAAGAAAATAATAATTGCAAAATCTGCACTTGACTCTTTCAACATAGACCGTCCGATTTTTTCTGCACACCGGACGTCCTAGTCCTAGCATTATCGTTTTTTCTATATGATCGCATAATGTTTTTATTTCAGGAGCCCATAGAGATGAAAGACGGAACGGCTCTAATCTGCCCCGAACAAATGCAGCCCAGCAGAGACGCTGCCACGAAAACAAAGGGCCCTGGGCCAGGCTGAGGCCGGACACACGAAAACAAGTTGGGTCACGGCCCAACTCTCCCCCGGCTGGCAACAACCCAGCCCAGGCCATCGAGTTGAACAGGTCCCGCGCGATCTCTCGCCACGTCGCCGGCAGCTCAACCACCGGCGAGGACGAACACAACACGTCACGTCCTAGCTCGACGCCGCCTTCGCAGTTACTACACCCTACCCCAGTTACTCTCATTTACCACCCCCCCCCCCAGCCCCTCGCTCTCCCCCCCAGCTCCTCCCCCCGCCTCTATTTAAACGCGCGCACCGGCCATAATCCCGCCGCCGCTCCACTTCACAGCGCCGCTCCACACTGCCTCCACAGGAACGCACGCAGCTGAACTGAACACGCGCCGTCCACAGAGATCCACCGGTGAGGCATGGCCACCAAGCGCCGTTTCGCCTTCGCAGTGCTCTGCCTCGCGGTGGCGCTGCACGCCGCGGCGGCGGCCAGGACGGCGCCGGCGGGTGGCTCCGGCGGCGCGCCCGCCGCCACGGCTGCCACGCTCCCGGCGGCCGCTGCCGCTGCCGCGGCCGGCAACATGAACGGCGGCGCCACTGATGCCGCCGGCGTGGCTGACAAGAAGAACTTGTTCGTGGGCGTGGGCGGCATGGGCGACCTCCCGGGCTTCCCCGCCGTCGGCGGCGGGTACGGCGGCGGATTCGGCAACAACGGCGGGGGCGTCTTCAGCGGCGTCACGGGCCCGCTCGGCGGCGTCGGGGGCGGCGTCGGAGGCGTCGGCCCGCTCGGCGGGGTCGGTGGCTTCGGGCCCCTGGGCGGCGGCGGCATCCCGTTCGGCGGCTTCGGCGGCGGCGGCGGCGGCGCCCCGGCGTTCGGAGGCTACGGCGGAGGCGCAGGTGGGGGTGCTGGCGGCGTCACGCCTTGAGAGCTGCTGCACGAGCCATGGCGACGCCGGGTCGTGCGGGGCAGGATGCGCGCCCGGAGGGTGCATGGCGTTCGCGTGCGCGCCGCGCACGTCCTGGCGCAGGTGGTCCATGCATCATGCATGTGTAATGTGTTTGTGGCTCGGCGAGCGTGGCATGTAACGTGTCGAGTTCCCTTTTCTTCGTTGCGTAGCTGTGTGTGACTCGAAGCATCTCTGTGTGACCGCGTGTGGCTGCAGGGCAGAGAGGTCGGAGTCTGTAAAAAAGTTTGGGCTTGCTGTTTGACTGTCTGTGTGGCATGCTCGAGTAGGGTGTGCCCGTGTCGTGTGTTGTTGATCGGATCCAGTGACGTGTGTGCTCGTGTACCAGTTGCATGCTTAGCTGGTTAGTTCAATGTTATGTGCATTTGAGCCTGTTTAGTTACTAAAAATTTTCACCCAAAAATTTTCACCTCCCCTTTGAACACATGTATGAAGCACTAAATGTAATTAAATAACAAAACTAATTACACAGTTTGGATGTACACGGCGAGACGAATTTTTTGAGCCTAATTAGTACATGATTAGCTATAAGTGCTACAGTAACCCGCATGTGCTAATGCTGCGGTTAAAGGCCTCAAAAGATTCGTCTCGCGGTTTCCAAGTGAGTTCTGAAATTAGTTTTTTAATTAGTGTTCGAAAAGTCCTCCCGACATCTGGTCAAACTTTGACGTGACACCCCAAATTTTCTCTGTTTGGAAACTAAACGGCCCCTTTGTGGTGTGCCACAGATGCTTTGCCAGCCTTCTTAGTTCCTACATCCTGCATGTTTGCTGCACGTACTTTATATCATGCTCCAGCTTTTGGATTGCTGCACTTCTAATGAGCTCCGTTTCGAAGTAAAATCTTGCAAACTCCGTGAAGCTGCCGGCCAGCTGCAACCAACCACTTTCAGTCACTGCATTCGGCTTGTTGCTCCAGCTCCAGCCCAATAGTACTTTTCTCTCACACCACTCCAGCCACCAGCTCCAGCTCCAGCCAGCCCAATAGTATTTTTCTCTCACACCACTCCAACTCCAACCTCCAGCTCCAGCCTGCCGAACGCAGTGAGTGTCCAGCTGCAACCAACCCATTCAGAAACCTGTTGTACGCTCATGGTCCATGATGCGAGGTTTCTGGACCACCACTTCCAACCTTTCGAGCAAGTACATTCCGCTCCAGTGAGCTTGGATCCAACACAATCCCATCGTATCCCCATGCTCGCAGTGCATTTCGAAGGACGCCTTCAATTCGACCCCAAAGCTAGGCCCAGTCAGTTATCAGGGCAGCTCATCCAGAATCTGCTCGTCGCGCCATCAAGGCAAGGAAACCCTACCCAGGACGAGGCGCCATCACATTCACGGGTCGCATCTCCCGCCTGCCTCGCGAGACGCAGCAACGAAGCAGAGCTAACCGCATAAATAGTATAGAACTAGTAGAATAAATAATATTCAATAAAAAATAAATAGAAACAAGCCGAGAACGCAAGCCGAACAGCCTCAGAGCTCGCGCACGGATGGGGCACCGCCCTGCCGATCTCGGTCGATCATGTCCAGGTCGCAGTTACTCCCCCCTCCCTGCGCTGCGCCCCCACGAGGCCACGACCCTAGACGGGTAGACATCGGCATCACGGGGGAAATCTTTCGCCCACCACGCTACGCCGGGCAGGGCTCATCAACGCTCGGCGACACGGCATTGATGTTGACGGGTTGCCAGGCCGGCGGAGGGTTCGGTGGAGAGAGCTCCCCGTTTCACGGCCGTCCGTTCCGCCGACGGCCGGTCCACCCATGCTACCGCGCAGCCAAGGGCCCGGCTTGTGCCCGGCCGCCGGCCCCGCGCGCGCGCGTCGTGCTCGCACCCTGACCAGACACCAGTGGCCAATGCGCGTACTCTCAGGCTCACGAGCTGCGCCATGGATCGGCCGTCGTCCTCCGGTCGACCGGCTGGGCGTTCCGGTCCTGACACAGCAAGGTGCGCCATTTAAGAACGAGGAGTCGAGGAGTACTCTACTAGCTTGCAGCCCCCCGCGCCCCGGGACGTCCGTACGAGCAGAACATTAGGACGACACTGGCGAGAGAGGGAGAGGACGGTAAATGCTTGGCCAACCGTACGTCCGGCACCAGCGCGTCGCCGGTGGCCACTGGCCAGGCGGCTCGGAACCGGATGGCGTGGCGCGGCTTGCTAGCTGCTGCTCCCGTCGTACATGCTCCGCCGGCAGAACACGCGCGGCTCCATCCGCCGCTCGGCGCGCCTAGAATGTTGTAGCGGATTGCCACGACGGACGGCCGCCGGCAAGGGCAAGGCCAGAGTCACAGAGGTGCGGTGAACCGCATGGCCCTTGCCCACCGCGAGCTCACACGTGGCGGCATCGTACCTGCGGCGGAGCCATCAGCCTGCCCATCACCACAGCGTCTGGGTTCGGGGAATCGGGGTATGTACATCGGTCAGGGATGCATATGCCGGCATGTGCCGAGGCGCTGCGAGCGGCAGGGCGCACCTACTGAAGAAGGCAACACGTTAATAATCTCGAATCAATTTAGAGAGTTCTCTGAAAATGTTGCGGCCGCCACTTTCCTTCCTCCTCCTGGGTTCAGATCAGATCGCCGCACGTCGCTTTTCTCCGCCTTGAAATGGTGCCGCCGCTGTGCACGCAGGCTCGGCAATGGAGGCGGCAAGTCTGCAAAGAGCTAAACCTGTACGCTTCGAATCGCAAAATTGGCTTAATCCAGGCGTCTCCTGGAAGTCTGGAACTATTCCCTGCGGAAGCAATGGCGGCGGTGCCGCGGTGGGCGAGAACGCGCCGGCGCCGCCAGGCCCTCGGCATTTGCGACCGTGGGCTGCGCGTCCGTAAAATCCCAACCGGATGCTGGTAGAGCTGCATCGCTCGTAGGCCCCTGCTTTCCGCGCGGCAAGGAACAACCGCGCGTTCCGCGGTTACCGGCACCTGTCGACTGCCGGCGAACGGCGGTGGGAGGGACTGTGTTTGCGGCGACCACCGGCGGCCGGCGGGAGGGACTGTGTCCGGGGCGGCCGGGAACGGGGTGGACGGTATTTCCTACCGACGGGGGTGGACGTATTTCATTTACCGTCCACCCTGGGGCAACTTAAGCCGTCGGATTAGGAGCGGGCGGTATGGCAGCAGCGTCGCGTGGGCCGGTGTGCGGGGAAATCAGCTCGGCCCAGCTTACCGCCAAGGCCCAGAAAACGAAGCCAGTCAGTTATCGCAGTCGCAGGCAGCTCAGACGGCCAGCCCGCGCGCGGCGGCCGTGGCGCGCCCGCCGTCCGAGTGCTCCAGCAACATGGAGGCGAGTAAGGGCGCTTGAGAAGACGGAGGAGATTCCATGGAGTAGCCGTGCATCTGACCTGCACTGCTGATGCTCGCGGTGTTGGCCTGTTGGCAAGTCTAACAGTTTTCATTTTATGACATGAACTCTGAATTTGTTACTCCACTTGTGCAAGCAATTCACCCGGGACAATTCCCGCTACACATACCGGTACAAAGCGATCCCCAAACAGATGGACAGTTACAGATGCATTCGCACTTAATTTTGCTAGCTCGTTCGCAGCAGATCAGAGTCGCAAAAGCGATTTGCAGCCTGCGGAAGCCAGCAGTCATCAGGTTCTTGTTCTACAGTTATACAGATGACTGCATCAGGCGAAACATCAAGCTATTCGCACTCGTGGTACTCTATTTTCATCACCTAAAAGAAATATTTTGTCCTGACCATCAAAATTCTCTACTCTACATTCAGTTTCTCCGCGCTCATTCATACTCCATATCATCCTCTATACCAACTACCAGCCGCGGGACCCACACTTTCGATTTTTTTATCACTTTCTCTCTACCCCGCACCCTCATTTCCATTCTCTCTCTCCTCTCCCCGACGCCCCCTGGACCTTGCCCCCCCCCCCCCCCCCCGGAACAAGCAACGGAGCTCCTGGTGGCGAGCTCCTGGCGCAGGGACGCGCGGCGGCGAGCTCGTCCTCCCTCGCTCCCCTGGAACACGCACCACCGCGCCCTGGAACACGCACCGGAGCTCCATGGCGGCGCGCCTCGCGGCGGAGCGGGGGGCCCGCCCCCCGGCTGCGGGCTCCCTCGGGCCGCGCCTCCTCCTCCGCGGAGGGGCATGGCGGCGTGTCTCGGCAGCGCGCGCGGCGGTGCAGGGTGGCGGGGCACGGCGGCGCGCGCGGCGGGGCCGGGCGGCCGGCGGCAGGGCGGGCGACCTGCTCTCCTCTCCTCCCCTGCTCTCTTCTCTCTCCCTCTCTACCCAGACCACATCCTGCCGGCGGCGACCTCCCATGGCGGCCTCGAGTGCGTGGCACGCGGCGTGGCCCCGTCCCCGACGGCGGCCTCGCGGCGGCGCGGCGGAAGGGCCGCGGCCAGGAGCGCGTGGTGGTTGGTGACGGCGCGCGCAGGTGGGACCAGCATGGGTTGCGGACGGCCTCTACCTCCGCTGCATATCGGGGATCCGGAAGCGTCCGCTTTTTTACCGGAGCATATCCAGTACCCTGCTGCAGCTCATTTTAGTGGAAAGCGGTACTGAATATGTGGTTGCGGATGGGGTGGCGTACCCACTGCGGCCAGCCTCAGCATGGGAGGACGGGCTACGGTGGCGAGCGCCATGCCATTTTCAGCCGTCGCTGCAGCCAGCGTCAATTGCTTCCTACTACTGTTGTTCACGTCTACACCAAACCGATTGACTTCGCTGACTGCAGATGGAAATGCTCTTCAACTGAGCTGCAGTATGTCCGAGCCATGACAGCGATCGGAACAACGAGAAACTGCAATAAACCTTCCAGCATAAAGCATATAACAAATTTCACCAAAAGCAGCAAGGCAACACTCTTACGAATGCCCACAGGGGCAAATAATAAACACACTAATTGTCTAACTTGATGGTTCCACTCAAAAGCTGCACGATATGGAGAGTAAACTGAAACAGTGTCTCTTGTGGAGTACTCCACAATGGCCTTGTTTGGTTTCCTTGAGCAGAAACCTTGAGACGGCCCTCGATCAGTTTATACTGTTGTAAAACAAATCAACTTTGGAAACAAGAATCCTAGAAGGAAAGGAAAAGACTGAAAGTCCTATTCCTAGTCCGGTTTGTTTGTGGGCTCTTACCGAAACTCTAGACTTTGATTGGAATATATATATGAGAGATATGTTCATTGTAAAAGAAAGAATTTGAGGAATAAAGATTTGTCTCTCGTACTTGTGTTCTTGTGTCTCCGTGTGTCCGTGTGATTGTTGAGAGAGAGAGTCGATCCGACGTTGACGACGTGTTTCACAATACGTTATCAGCACGCTGCTCTACATCGACATCGACGGAGTTGACGCATCAAGAAGCTGTACATCGACACCGACGTCCAGTTCATCTACGTCGACTTCGACGGCGCCGAGAACCTCGACGTCGTCTACGTTTGATCGGCATCAACTCAGACATCGCGCCGGCATCACGCCAGCAGGTCCCCTCGGCTCAGCCGAACTGTCCTACGCGACAGCTTCGTTTTTCCTCTACGTGAGAAACCGAGGTACATACATGATTGATAGTAGATTAGATTGGTTCTAATCTGCTGCGTAGATATGTGTTTGTATCTGTTCTATGCACTTTAATCTACGCAAAGAACTCGCTCATAAGAATTTAGCCGTGATTGGAAAAGAAAAGGGGCAGAATAGATAGGATTCTCGCTGGTACTGCATGCCGACGATTCTTGATGTACGTAGTATACCACCGGCTTGAAGACCGTGGTCAGAACCAGCTTGAACTGTTATACATCTAATCCTAAGTCTTGAAGATTGAGATTTAGATTACACGGAAGTAATCGTAGCACTAGCCTGCTAGTAGTAAGCACGAACACTAACAGTCCTGCAACGCATGCTATGTATTTGGCCTGTCACCTGAAGTAAAGCCGCTTCATCGCACGCTGCCGGCGAACAGGGTAAGCCGCCTGAACGCGACGTTCTGCCACTGATATGTGCGCGCTAGCCGTGCGGCACCCCTCGGCTAAATTCGAAAACTTGAAGTTAACCATAGAACTAGCAGTTCAGATCATGAACATCTTTGCGGTAGATTATTTTTTTACATGCCTGTTTACCAACTGGACATTAGATATTGTTTTTTTTGTTTATGTTGCAGGCATATGAGTTCTCTAAACCCCCCATGAGGCTCATATTTTAATTTTTCTAGCATGGTTTATTGTTTTTGTTATTCTGCTAGAAAAATATAACTAAGATTATTTAAGCTTCCAAACCAATTTACTTTCTGTATACTACATGTTTACTAGCAGTAAACTTACTTGCATTTTTTTTTCATCATGTAGAAAATGTCTGATCTTGTGAAAAGAGAGATCACAGAACTCGCCCCAAATGGCAGCAACTATCTGTCTTGGTCCTTAGATGCTGAGATTGTCTTGGATGGGAAAAATCTCTTGCATGCGATTAAACCCACCAATGACAAAATTGCAACAAGTGCTGAAAGAGCGCAAGCTCTACACTTTCTCAGGCATCACATAAGCTCATCACTGAAGAATGAGTATATGACTGAACGTGACCCTATAGTCTTGTGGAATGCATTGCATGAACGCTTTGAAAAGATGGAGACTGTACTACTTCCTCGAGTAAAACGCGAATGGCAGAATCTTCGCTATCAAGACTACAAGACTATGGAGGAATACAATGCCAAACTCTATGCAATTGTTACACGCATGAAGTTGTGTGGACTTAAACTGACTGAATCAGATCTCATAGAGAAAACATTGTCCACTTTCCATCCTAAACAGACATATTTAAGCCGCCATTATAAGAAAGAAAAATACAAGAAGTATATTGACCTTAGTAATGCTTTACAGCAAGACCAAGGTGAAGATGAAGAGTTGATGCAGAATCATCTAACTCGCCCTACTAGCAGCTTAAGTAAGCCTGAAGCAAATGCTGTTTCTTCATCACAGAAGAATGAAGGAAAAGAAAAGGAGTCACAGAAGGCACCTTGGAAAGGAAAAAACCAGAAGTTTAATAACTTCAAAAAGAAGGGACAGTGGAAATCAAAGAAAATTCCACCAGGGGGAGAATATGGCAAACAGGACCAAGAATGCTATAGGTGTGGAATGAAAGGCCATTGGTCTAGAATATGTCGCACTCCTAAGGATATAGTGAAACTCTATCAAGAACTCAATGGTCAGCTCAAGAAAAGGAAGACTGAACATGAAGCTCACTTTGTCTCTAGCCGGAAGTTTGAACAAGGTGAATCTTCCAAGTCAAAGGAAATGGAGATTGACTCTTCAAAGCATGAAGAGAAGAATGAAGCTCCAGCTGCTGAAGAAAATCCTGAAGATATGTTAGTAGATATCAAACCTACTGACACTATGGATGAAATCATGAAGAATCTAGAGAATAAAATTCAGCAAGATGATGATGATCTTCTAGGAGAAGAGCTTGAAGATATGCATGGGGACTCTGTCTAAGTCTTCCAAATTGTTCCCAACTATCTAATAGTATAGTGGTCTTAATATTACATTAAGTATTTTAAAATTCCTGCATGAATTTTGTGGTTTGGAGTCAGCTCATGTAGAGTTTATTTATGTAATAAGAGTCTTGCAGACAATTTTTTTGCTTAAATAAATTTTAGTATATGAGTAATATTTTCGTGTATTCTATTTTTTAAGCATATATCTATTATCTGCATAATCTGAACGAATTATATTGCTTTATTATAGAATTTGTGGAGTACAAATGGCTATGGAAGAGGAATTATGTCTCGTAGACAGTTGCACAACTGACACAATTCTTAGGGATACAAGATATTTTCAGACTCTTAGAAAGAATGATGAAAATATTACTACTATCACTGGCAGTGGTATGCATATAGTTGGCACTGGTAGAGCCACTATAATCCTCCCTAATGGAACTGAATTAGTAATCCAAGAAGCATTACTTTATCCTGAATCAACCAGAACGTTGCTTTCATTCAAGGATATACGTGCAAATGATTTACATGTGGAAACAAATGATGATAATGGTAAAGAATGCCTAATCATGACTAAGAAAATAGGAGACAACAAGAAGATTGTCGAAACCTTTCCTTCCATGCGCCAAGCATTGTACTACACTTACATTAAGCCTATTCACAAACATGTTACTATGCAAACAATAATTAGAAAAAAATGAGTCATACAGAATATGGCATGATCGATTAGGACATCCTGGTCTAAGTATGATGAAAAGAATTACTAACAATTCCAATGGTCATAGATTAATAAAAATGATTTTCCTAATCATGAAGATTTTGTGTGCATCGCATGCGCCAAAGGGAAACTAATAACTCGACCCTCGAAATTAAAAGTGAGATGAATCACCAGCATTCCTGAACCGAATTCAGGGTGACATTTGCGGTCCGATCAGTCCCCTGTCAGGGCCATTTCGGTACTTTATGGTGCTAATTGATGCTTCTACGAAGTGGAGCCATGTATGTCTTCTCTCTACTAGAAATCATGCATTTGCACGATTAATTTCCCAAATAATTCAATTACGAGCTAACTTCCCAAATTCAAGAATTCAATCCATCAGAATGGATAATGCTGGGGAATTTACCTCGAAGGTATTTAATGATTATTGCATGGCTTTGGGAATTAAAGTTGAGCACTCTGTGCCACACGTGCATACGCAAAACGGTCTAGCAGAATCATTAATTAAGAGGATCAAGTTTATAGCAAGGCCATTGATACAGAATTGTCAGCTACCTTCCACTTGTTGGGGGCATGCTGTACTGCACGCAGCAGCACTAATACAACTTAGACCATCTGCATATCATGAAGTATCACCGATCCAATTAGTGCGAAAAATTGAACCGAATATTTCCCATCTGCGTAAATTTGGATGTGCTGTATACATTCCAATACCACCACCTCAGCGAACCACGATGGGGCCTCAGCGTAAGCTGGGAATCTATGTCGGATTTGAAAGCCCATCAATAATTAAATATTTAGAGCCATTAACTGGAGATCTGCATACAGCTCGGTTCGCTGACAGTATTTTTAACGAAGATCATTTCCCGGCATTAGGGGGAGGAAAGTATCTCGCTAGGGACGAATGCCGAGAAATAACATGGGAAAGCATAGGGATCCTAGGAATGGATCCTCGCACTAAAGAAACTGAACATGAAGTTCAGAGTATCATCGATTTGCAAAGAATTGCAAACGAGCTGCCTGAAGCCTTCACTAATAATAAAGGGATTATGAAATCTCACATACCTGCAGTAAACGCACCAGAAAGAATAGAAATACCACATGAAGTGGATGAAATGGAATTCCAAGTAAAATCTACATTGACTCCTCATACCCTGAAGAGGGGGAGACAGAGTAGAAATACTAATAATGGTGCATCTACTCAGACTATAGCTTCAGGGAGACGTCCTAAGAAGCTTAAGACTGGGCAGAATGAAAATAATAATAAAAATGAAGGTACACATGTAGTGACACCCAGTGAGAATGTGCGCACTGAAAATACTCACGTTGGGAAACCGGAAATTCCTGATTTAAATATAATAATTGATCAGGATGAATGTGAAAGAATATTGGAAATTTCAACAAATTATGTTGAAACAGAAGAAATATATGATAGAAAGACTACTAATGTCGATATATATTTTGCTGAGAAGATTGCAAAAATTGATCTAGATCCGGAGCCGAAGTCATTAATAGAATGCAAGAAGCGTTCTGACTGGCCCAAATGGAAAGAAGCAATCGCAGCTGAATTGTTCTCGCTTAATAAAAGAAAAGTATTCGGCCCAGTAGATCGAATCCCTGAAGGGATATTCCCTGTAGGACATAAATGGGTTTTCGTTCGAAAAAGAAACGAAAATAACCAGGTGGTAAGATATAAAGCGAGACTACTAGCACAAGGGTTTACGCAGAGACCCGGTATCGATTTCGATGAAACTTATTCTCCTGTGATGGATGGAATCACATTCCGGTACTTAATATCTATGGCAGCAAGTATGAACTTGCAGATGAAATTAATGGATGTCGTGACAGCATATTTATATGGGTCACTTGATGCAAATATTTATATGAAAGTCCCTGAAGGAATTACTGTCCCTAACCCAACAAAACGTAACATGTATTGTGTGAAATTACAAAGATCACTTTATGGTTTAAAACAATCTGGAAGAATGTGGTATAATCGTCTTAGCGATTTTCTCGAAGAAAAGGGATTCCTGAAGAATGATGATTGTCCTTGTGTGTTCATACAAAAATCTAACAAAGGTTTTTGTATAATATCAGTTTATGTTGATGACCTGAATGTCATAGGAACCACAGAGGATATTGAAGAAGCTAGTTCATACCTAAAATCTGAATTTGAAATGAAGGATTTAGGTAAAACTACATTTTGTTTAGGCCTGCAGCTAGAACATAACCAAGAAGGGATTTTAGTGCACCAGTTTGCTTATACCAAGAAGGTATTAGAGAAATTTCATCATGAAAATGCACACCCAGAACATACACCCATGATGGGGCGATCTCTCGACATAGAGAAAGACCCTTTTAGACCAAGGGAAGATGGAGAGGAATTGTTGGGATCAGGATATCCCTACTTAAGTGCCATTGGAGCTTTAATGTATTTAGCGAATGGTACTAGACCTGATATTGCATTTGCTGTCAACCTACTTGCAAGGTTCAGCTCAGCTCCAACCAAAAAGCATTGGAATGGCATTAAAAGAATCCTTAGATACCTAAGAGGCACGATTGATCTTGGATTATATTTCCAGAAGAAACAAGATCTCAACATAATTGGATATACGGATGCATGGTATCTTTCTGATCCCCATAATGCACTATCACAGACTGGATATGTATTTCTTAGTGGTGGAACAGCTATTTCTTGGAAATCAGCAAAGCAAACTATGGTAGCGACATCTACTAACCATTCTGAAATTATAGCACTTTATGAAGCAGCCAAGGAATGCACCTGGCTTCGGCGTATTCATCAGCATGTACAGAATGCATGCGGAATAATGATAGCGCCTACCCCCACTATTATCTATGAAGATAACTCAGCTTGTATTGCACAAGTACAATCAGGGTATATAAAGTCAAATATCACGAAGCATATTTCACCTAAATTCTTCTACACACATAACTTGCAAAAGAATGGAGAAATAAAAGTGACTCGTGTCAAATCGTGTGATAATCTTGCAGATGTATTCACAAAAGTAGTAGCTCCACCAATTTTTGAAAAATGTGTTCGTGGACTTGGCATGAGGAGACTGAGAGAAATACAAGAATCAGGGGGAGAACTCCTTGAGTAATCCTGATAAACTTATCTAGAAGACATAATGATTATTCCAGAAGAATATTCAATAAATATCTTGAATATTATATAATTATTGTACTCTTTTCCTACTATGAGTTTTTCTGAAGTTTCTCATAAAGATTTTTAATGAGGCAATAAAGTGCAATTAACAAGTACGGTATATATGTACTCTTTTCTCCAATGAACCGTTTTTCCCACTGGGTTTTCGGATGGAGTTTTTGATGAGGCATAAAATATCATTGGTAATCGCCCAAGGGGGAGTGTTGTAAAACAAATCAACTTTGGAAACAAGAATCCTAGAAGGAAAGGAAAAGACTGAAAGTCCTATTCCTAGTCCGGTTTGTTTGTGGGCTCTTACCGAAACTCTAGACTTTGATTGGAATATATATATGAGAGATATGTTCATTGTAAAAGAAAGAATTTGAGGAATAAAGATTTGTCTCTCGTACTTGTGTTCTTGTGTCTCCGTGTGTCCGTGTGATTGTTGAGAGAGAGAGTCGATCCGACGTTGACGACGTGTTTCACAACAATACCAGTCTACCACGCACCAGAGTGCAAATTATAACCACCTATCTTCTCTTATATACATACATACTTACTTACAACTAAAAAAACGAAGAGGGCGACGGTGAAGCCCGTGCGTGCGACCGTCATCCTCCACCCCGTGTCGTCCTGCCGCCTGCGAATTTTAGCCGTCTGATCCTCGGGCTTACCGCTCGCTCAAACCGTCTGACCCGGCTCCCACGTTCCCACGCCCCGCACGCACCGACGCACGCAATCTCCGCACCTTTCCACGCGGCCGCCGACTCGGCGGCGCCGTTCTCGCCACGTCCAACTCGCATCGCCCGCCACTGCCGCCCTCACCCCGCGCCGCACCGCGCGGCCGCCGACTTCGCGACGTCGAGTTGCCCCCTCCCCCGCGCTGCTGGTCCGACGCGCCGCCATGGCGCAGCAGCAGGAGCAGCTGGTCATCACGCGCCTCGACGACTGGCACCTCCACATTCGTGAAGGCGGCGTCCTCGAGGCTGTGCTGCCACACAGGTTCGTCCGATCGTCTCCACAGCTTGGTTCTCGGTGGTGCTTGCCGGGTGTTCGATGTAGAGGTAGTCGCGTGGTTGTGTTCTCCCTGGCAGCGCGAGGCATTTTGAGAGAGGGCTATCATCATGCCCAACTTGAAGCCGCCGGTGACCACGACAGCGCGCGTGGCTATCATCTGTAGATCTAAAGCTGTATCTTTACCTTGTGGTATGTAGATGAACTTCACGTGTCATGGTTGTCTGGTTGTTTTGCGTTCGCATCCATGCGCTCCTAACTTGTCAATTTTTTTTTTCCAAAAGACAGTCAGCGCTAACATTGGTTTCACTGTCCCTTTGTGGCAGCATAGTGCATAACTACATTTGTGCAATGAGTTCATTGCCACATAACATCTGATGAAAACTTGAGCAAATTTGACTAATGTCATTGAAAGACCAAGTGTTGTGTGCATTTATCAATCTATGGATTGTCTAGATGGTGATATTTATGTTGCATGCCATGTGGTTTTAGGAAAGAGTGGTGTAGTCTTTGCTGTGAAGCTGTATGAGCAACTACCAATTCCCAAGATGGTGTCACTGATATTGGGAAATGCGAACCTGCCCTCGAGGAGATGTTCAGGCAGGAAATGCCTTTGCTTGTAAGTAGCTTTGGTCATGGACCACATCATCTCTATGCAAGTGAAATGCTATTGAATAGGATGGAGAAGGTATACTGTTCATCCATGCATCTACATCCCTATTTCCATTGTGATTTTAGCTCGACACTTGTGGTTCAGTTTTTTATTTCAAGAATAAGTAATTTGGTTATAGGGTTATGAATGTGAAGTATTTAGAATCATCATTCTCTGTTTATTTCTCCTCCAAGACCTACTGCCTTCTCGCTGTGGACGCTTCTCAATGGCCCAGTGCTAGGTCGGGAGCGGAGGTGCAGGTCCAGGTGCCCAGTGCTGTGTCTGAAATCTTTTCACATATGTCTCCTTCAATAATGCATGGTATCACTAGACAAGCTTTTTCACATAATAGTAGGACTATTTTCACAGGATTCAACTATAGGATCTTCATTTGTTGGTTGATCTTTATAATTTCTGGTTGTGCCTACTAAAAAATAATTGGAAGCATATTGTATTACTGTGAATCTGACTGTAACAAGACTGCATTTGATCTTTATAATTTGCTTGCATGTTTTATATGCTAAAATAGGTCGGCATGATTAGCTAGGTTGTTTTACCCCTCAATATTGCATTTGCAGTGCTGATGAACATGATAATCATGCTGCAGTAAAATGCCCAAATATAATTATGAGAATCTGTTTATAATATTTTTCAAACCGCAGATAACAGATGGCTCCATTGTTGCAGTGACTCAATGATCAAGATATTTAGAATTCCTGCTGTCAATGCATCTCGATACCTCGTACGTTTTTTCTTCATTTTATGAACTCTCGTATGCCCATGTGGCTATGTATTTAACTTTTTCCATTTTGTGAGAATAAAAGTGTATCTCATTCTATGTTTGATTATATAAATGTATATTGCTTCATGGTTGTTTTTACTTTCATGCTCTTTTATTCCATCAAAAAACTTCTAAGTCTGTAGCAACGCACGGACACGATGCTAATAGGAGTAAATAAATTACTCGTGCTTAGCGGTGAAAGCGCGTTTACTTTACCCTCATCCTGTCAGGGTCAGCCCTACACCCCCAATCACCGCGAGGCGAAATCCCGAGGCCCCATTTCTTTACTCCTCTACGCCACCCTTTTCCAGCCTTCTCTGAGCTCTCTCCTCCGCAAGTGGGCACAGTGCCACTGCGAGCTCTCCCTCTCCCCCCACCTCCCTGATCTGGTCGCACCAGTCTCCACCAGCAGCCCTTCCCTTCGCACGCACCTCCGAAACCCTAGACCCGCCCCGCGAGTCGGGAGTTGCTTCGCCGCCAGCCGCCATGGACCCGGCCCCGGCGGTCGCTGCGGAGCTCTGGCGCCCGCCGCACCTCGCCGCGGGCGGCGGCCGAGCTGTGGAGGCCACCTCCGCCGTCACGGAGAAGAGCAGCGGCGGCCGCGGGGGAGGCGGCGCCGGTCGGAGGAGGCAGAGGGAGACCCCAGCGTCCGAGGACGACTCGTCCCGGATCGTCTCCACTTCCGGCGGCGGCGGCGGTCAGGATTTGGTAGGTTCTCTCTCTCATTGGTCCTGATCCGTGTGGCATTGGGGTTGCTGGGGCCAATGGGACTTCAGGGTGGGAATTGGAAGGTTTCCAGGGCAAATTGTAGCATCATAATTTAGTGCATGACGGAGCATGCTGGTGTGATCTCATCATCTGCACTACTGAGCTCGGTGTTCGTGGTGCTACTCTTGGCAGTATTACTCTGGATTTATATCTTAATTTACTTTGTTTAGTTTGATTTGGTAATGTGTGCCCTGAATGAGCCAATTGCAGCTGCTGCTAGTGGTGTAGCTGACTGTAGACATTATGTAATTGATGTACTTTGGATGCATAAGATTAATTAATTTTGTTTCCGAAGGGTCATGAACTGCTTAGAAAGTCCTGAAAAAGTATGGGAATGCTAACTAGAAGCAAGTGAAACTATGTAAATTAAAGGTTACTCCATAGTTCATACAACTAGCAAAAGTACCTGATGTGGTTGAACTTTATGTATTCTGTCATACTCATGTTATATAATTTCATTTTCAGATACTAGGGTTTGATCGGAAAGCACAATTTCTCTGTACACACTTCCATTTTTAGTGTGGTATCATAGTGTTTAAGGGTGCCAGATTTTTTCTGTTCAATCTAACATGATGGCTTGAGTGCATGACACCTTCAGGAGGCAATTGCTTAAACTGGCTAGAATGGTATATGTGCAGATGTGCTTGGTAGTTGATACATCCACTTTCAGTGCCATTGTTGTTGTTGGATTTGTGCATACTGTGGTGGTCTAATAAATTAAAGCTGCTTCTACTTGCTAGACAAACAATTAAGTACAATCAACTTCAAAATTTACTACCGACAAACTATTGTTGGTCCACAAAGGTTTTCGCTGGAATTCAGATTCTCAGCAATGCTAGGCATGGTTCACTCCACAGTCCCATATAATTTCGCCATTGTGCATCAGTATAAAGATTTACAAATGTTTGGAACTAGAATGAATGCGAACCGATGTTTCAGCATTTATCCTTGCATTTCGTATCAACAAATTGTTAAAAGGCATATCTAATCATATTGGTGGGTGAATCATTATTGGTCAATATGATCTGTGATTTTATCGGCATGTTGCAATGACAGTTGATCCTTATGTTCACAAATCCTGTTCTGAATGATGGCAATTTATATAACTTTTTTTTTTACTTTTGAGATGATAAGATGTTAGTTTCATCTTAATAGAAAATTATCTAGTTGAAGTTGTGATTGTTCCTTCCCTCGCTTATCCTGATCTTTTTCATGAGCAGACAGATTCAGGAGCAAAACGTTTCAAAACAAATAAATCCAATGATAATAATGGCAACGTTAGAACGGAGGCTGAAACTGACTCAAGAAGTGCTGCCAAGGCTGTTAGTAAAAACCCTCCAGCACCAGAGCCACCGAAACAAGATTACATTCATGTCAGGGCAAGAAGGGGCCAAGCAACTGACAGTCATAGTCTTGCAGAAAGGGTAAGTGATTGCAGCATTTTTTGTTTTGACTATTCCCATATGTGCTACAGTGTCGACATCAGTTTGTAAAAATGGATTGTAGAAATATTGTTGCTATAGGTAATTGAATGCATACAACACCAACTTGACCTCCAAAAGATCATGTTCATTTTACAGGCGCGGCGTGAGAAAATAAGCGAACGGATGAAAGTTCTCCAAGATCTTGTCCCTGGATGCAACAAGGTGCACTTTGATCTCAACAGGCATTCAGCATTGTTTGTGTTGCCTCATGTGCCATTCCTGAGGTTCACTCCCAGTAAATGCCTTAATGATTTTTTGTTTGCTGGGTCAGGTTATTGGGAAAGCATCAGTACTTGACGAGATAATTAATTACATCCAGTCTTTGCAATGCCAAGTTGAGGTATGCCAGTTTTGGACAGACTTTGCTCCTATGGAATTGCATTACCCTTCATATTTAAGCTAAAGGTATAATTTTCGTGTTGCAGTTCTTGTCAATGAAGCTTGAGGCGGTTAATGCCCATGCGAGCAATGGAGTTGAAGCATTTTCAACCAAAGATGTAAGTCAACTTTTAAATTGCTGTGAAGTACCAAGATCTGCCTATCGATTTTTCATATGCTTTTTTCTGCGCCACGGCAAGCATTACTTAACTTTTGACAAATCTACACCTCTGAATTGAATAATCATTCATTGTTATAGGGCTTTAGTTCAAATTTCCAGAAAATACACCATTGAAATATCTTACTCAAATGCTCTCAGCCTTCTCTATATGATTTGCCCTTCCTTTTTTCAGTATTCCCACAAGCAATGTGCTGCCCCCCCCCCCTCTCTAATTTTTTGTTATGTTTACTTAAGGCCTTCTTGTTTGCAGTTTGCTTCACAGACTTATAGCACAGCTCCTGGGCTTACATTTGATACCCAAACCCCAAGAGAATATGGGCATGGCACATCGACCTCGGAATGGCTTCACATGCAGATCGGCGGTGCCTATGAAAGGGTATCATGAACAAGATGAATCCAGAGTAGCATTCTAATAAAGTGAACCATGATCAATCGAACCCATGGTTCTAGATAATTTTTTTTTGAAACCGTCATGTTCCAAACGCAGTTTTATTCATGCTTGGAGCTGTAATGCAGTGGGGGACATGTATTTTGAGGACTACAATTTTCGTTTTCCCATCTGAATCTCGACGAAGTTTCTCCTATTCATGTGTTCCATGGAATTTCTATAGATCGGCGTAAGTTTGTAAGACGGATGAATAATTCAGTCTTTTCTCCTCTTCTGGGAGCACCAGTTTCCTATGTAAGATGCTGTGATTTTCACTGCGTTCGGCTGGTCTCCAGCCCTCCAGCGCTACAGTTTTTTTCTCTCACATCGCTCCAGCTACTAGTCAGGTAACAGTGTTTTTCTCTCACACCACTCCAGTCTGCCGAACGCAGTGTTTGTGTTTGTGTCCTGTGTAAGTGTACAGCCCGATCCTTCCGATCTTCCAGTGCACCCTGATGACCATGCCCAACCAAAACCTCCCGAAAACCCATCACAGCTTGCGAAATCTCCCTCTTGCCCCTGTCCTACGAACGCGGTAACGGTTCTGTTGATCTATTCCCCAACACCCCTGGTTTCACCCCCGGCCTTCTTCCCCGTTCCTCAGTCCTCACTCCTTTCCCTTCCCTCTCGCTTGGTCCTCCAATGGCTTCCACTGCCTCGGCGCCACCTACCCAGGCTGCCCGCCTCCTGTGAGTCGGAGACATCCTCCCCCCTCGAGCCCGAACCCTACCCTGACCCCGACCCCCGATCCATCCCCGATCCGTCTCTTCCAAACGGGGGTCTCCGGCGATGGCGGCCGCCTCCCCGCCGCTGGATCAGCAGCAGCGGGCGGCTGCGTGGGAGGATCCCGCGGCGCTGACCCCGAGGAGGGCGCGGTTTCCACGCGCGTGCCACTACCGTCCGAACGCGCCCCCGCCGCCCGCGCCCGCGCCAGCGCCAGCGCCTCCGCCGCCGAGGCCGAGGCGGAGCGGGAATGCGGGGGACGAGACGCCGGAGTATCGCGTGGTGACGCCGCTCGTGGTGGAGCCGGAGTCGCCCGCTGAGCTGCCGCGGTGGAGGCTACGCTGCATGTGGGAGCTCGCCACCGTCCTCAATTTCCTCCACGTAAGCGCTCTCGCTCTCCTCTTCGGTACCGTTAAACCTTCCGCTGCATCGGGCCTCAGTTTGGAGCGGGTTTAGTGCTTTGCTTTGTGTGTTGATTGTTTGGGTAACATGGCTGATCTGCTTCGGAGCTGTAGGTGTTCCGGCCATTGCTAAACATTGCCGTGGAGTTCACTGCAGAAGAGCTGGAGGACGCGATCATAGCGCCCAATGGCACACTGGATGACGTGCATATGCCTCTGTTAAAGGTGAGTCGGTGCCTGTTTAAGTCACTTTGGTTTTCATCATGAACTTTAACTATGCTGCTGCCCTGCTGCCTTTAGGCGTTTTTTTAGGGGTAGTGGTCTTTGCATTATGCTTTCTATTCTGTTGTTTTGCAATGTTATAGGAGGAATGTATACTGCTACTATAACTCCATCAAGCAATGCCTCATTGCTCTTTGAGATCTTCTGGTGTTAAATACTAAGTTCTCATGGTTACCTTATTCTGGAGTGATGCTTAACAATTTTTACATATTTAGTTTGTTTATTGTGTTCATGACTAATATTTTCAAATACATGAAATAAGGATCATGGCGTCTACTTGCTATGTGATGATCTTCTTTGCAGGACTCTGCCAGTAATTTTGGTTATTTTTGTTGCTATGTGTTAGTGCATTATCAATTATAGGAACCTAGAAATTTTGGTTATTTCAAATGAGAATGCAGTGTTGCTACAGCTGTCAACCACATGCACCTCATAATACAGGATGAACATTTCACTGCTCCATTGCCCCTACTATATACTGCTAGTGACTATGCTGTTCAGGTAATTTCGCTAAAGATATACCTGTGTGGAATGGAACAGAAGAAATAATAACAAGAGGCATAAATGACAATACCATGCTTTAGAACATTTACATCATATTAATTGAAAGTCTGTCTGGCTTGTCCATCATTGCTACTACTGATTCGATTACAAATCATAGTAACCAATTTTTCAAGTATCCTACATAATTTTTATGCATCTTTGCAGTCAATTCCTCCAGTGACTCGGATGGCCATGGGACGTGGAACATGGGTAACAGTGTTATGTAAAAAATTGAAGAACTGGTGGCATTGGGTATATGATGTTCCTCAGCAAGTTCAATTTTACATGACGGATGAAACTGCATTTGGTTGATGAGCTAATAATGGTTAGAACTGCAGGTTGCAGAAGGCGATCTTCCGATTGTTGCCTCACATGGGTGAGTTCTTATCCCAGTAGTCCCTTAACTGAATATCTAGTTGTTATCTCATATTTGATAACTTCAGCTCAATTGTTTTGCTTTGTTCAGAGCGGAAATTGAACTGTACAGGACACTTGATCCAGCAACTCGATTAGTGATCCTGAAAGCTATATGTGATATACGTTGTGAGGTGTGTGCCCTTATTATTCTGCGAAATGTTTAAAGAAAACGATTGAACCCGTGTCTTCTGCCTTTTGGAATTATACTAATTGTAGTTTAGTTGACCAGAGTCTACTCTCTTTAATCCTGTTATCACATTCAGCATCTTTGCAGATTCTGCTAAATATTCTATTGGGCTATTGATTAATCAGTACAATATATATGCTGTCTCCAGCAATTTTTTTCTTTTTCTGTTTGTGTACCATCCTAAAATTGACATCATAAGAGCATAACTTTAGTTTATTGAAGATGTTCTGTTAGTTAATATTTGAAAACAAGGCTGTTGCTAAAACATGTAAGGGTAAGACTTAATCATTAATCAAGGTTGCTTCATATGCTAGACAGCAATTTATAACAGAGCTTTTTTGATACAAATCATGATTGCGAAGGGACAAATCAGCCTCTCAGGTAAAATAAACAAAAAAAAGGAAAAGAAAACTTGTCAGAACAAATGTTGAAGTGGGGATATGATAATTGAGTAGTGAGTGGTTGCAAAGCTGACCCTCAGTTTGCTTTAAAATTGTGTCCCCCGCTTTTCAGGAGAGCACATAAGCACCTCTTGTCATGTATTCCTGTGTGAAGCGTTTTATTTGATCCTCCAGACTCCAATTAAAATTCATGTAACACCCCTTGGGAGCTGGTAGTTGCTCTTAATATCCCCACATTGTCACTGTTTATATATAGCTGCTTGCAAATAGCCCCAAATTTAATGATAAAGTAATCTAGCCGTGAACATGTTTATATGCATGCTTTAGTTTGAAATATGTGCTGAATCTTCTTGCATCTATTTACAGCAAGAGGATATTCGGAACTTCATTGACAGTTCTTTGAGGCATGGTTATCAGCTCCCCATCTTCCGTAAAGAACGAATTGGTGGAGATTCACATGGAATTTCATACTGGTGGGCAAACAGCAACTTCAACAGAAATATGAAACATACTTTAAAGCATATTTTGTGGACTTGGCATTTCTACTCATCTGTTGCTCTGCAGGTATGAAGATGACCCAATTCTTGGTCATCGGTTGTATCGTGAAATTAGGCGAGTGGAGTATGCGAAGGAGTCATCAAAAAGAACTAAAGGAAAGGGAGCCTCAAGCGTTCCAGTTATATCCTATCAATGGGAGGCTGTGGCATCCAACTTTGATGAGTTCAATACAGCTGCGGTAAGTTTGGAGCTCATCATATACATTTCTTTAGGTTCTCTGTTAATAAATGGAGCCATGATTAGTTCATCTTTCCCTGTACCTAATCACTTGCAATTATTATTATGTTGTGATAATAAAAGTTAATGGCCATTGTTGTTACAAGACCTTTCAACAGTCATGGCCATCTTGTAAAAACATGGTGGACCTTGCTTGAGTATTGTGAATCGGTGAACTTCCATGGCTTTGTATCATGGTTAGTTAGTCATTAAGTGTAAAAATTAGCACTTCACTCTTCGGTCTGTGTAGAGAAGGGATGCTCCTTTTCTGATTCCTGGCTGTTTTTTGTTGTTAAGTATCACTAGGTTTTATGCTGATGCTACAAGCCTACAATTATTCCAAGGTGAAGAAATGAATTCATGACAGTTAAATCCAATATATAGCTTGGGGTGTGCTAGCAAAAAATTTGAATAAACATGCAGTGTTGTATTGGCCCACATGATACCACACTTTGGGGGCAACTTTGATTTAAATGTGTCTTTCCATCCATTTGCAATCAAGTTCCAAGATACTTCCAAGCACCCTGTCACAGTTTACACTGGAAGAGCTTATCAAAAGCAAACTGCAAACTTGTGATGTCAATGAATCAAATAAGAATATGACAGAAAATCTGTATATGCTTTGCTCCTGATAAAACTTCTAAAGTTTAATGATATTAGTTCTTTTATGCCGATCTTATTCAGGAAAAACTCTTTTCAAGTAGGAACCGGACAGAAGTGTCGCTTGGCAAGAAGCTGAAGTTCAATTATCTTCCAGAGATAGAAAAGATTCATAAGGTATTTCACTGCAGCTAGTTAAAATTGTTGGCAAATAATAGAGTGCCTTGCTATTCTCGTTTTATAACGAGTTACCATTGTTTTGTCTTGCAGAAGAAAGAGAAGCTGCTCAAAAAGCAACAAAGAGAAGCACTCCTCCTTGACAGCTACTTGACAGTGAATGGATTCACATCTGGCCGCTCTCGTCGTGAAAGGAAGCGTGTCACTTATACTTTTGGTAATTTCAAGTCTGAATCTAACATTGCTGATTAAAGGGAAATACTTCCATACAACCTACAACTCAATTACGGCCAGGTGTTGAGAGCCATTTGATTCATCATTAAATAGCCACCCAAGCAATTTGAGCCATTTTATTTTCTGGTTGAGCTGTTCAAATGGCTAGATTGGTTTTTCTCTGTTTTGTGCTGATTAGTTGTTATAGCTTTATTGTTCATGTACTCCTTCATATTAGATGTTTGATTATCATTTCCGGCATTAATATTGCCATGTCACTACTGTCTCCTAATCATCCTGTGATTTGAACTCGCAAAGCTAACTCGTTAACCTAAGTGTAGTTGTGCAGCTGTAAATCTGCTTCTCATTGCTGGTTTGTGTTTTCACCACCTGAATAGTAGCTAATTATTGTGTTTGTTATACCTAGCTGGTCTAACTTGTATGTTAATAAAGCTACCAGAAATCTAATTATTTCATTATTTGATACTTAGTAAATGTCAGCAAGTGCTAACCATTTCCTAGTAACCTGTTAAAACTTGTACTGGGATCATGAAGGTATTGCAGTTATTCATCAAAGGGTTTCCTCGTTTAGGTCAAATTTTACATGTACATACCATGTTTGTGAATGTGTAATACTAGTCATACTATCTATGTGTTCATTTGATGTATCATACGGTGTATGGGAACAAGGCCAGTGTGTATACTGCTTTCTTGTTGTCCTGATGCTTTTTCTTAATTTTTCATGCAGATGATTATGAACGTTCAATAAATGAAGCCATAAAAACAACAAAGTATGTGTATCTTTCTGTTCTTGATAGCTTCATCTATTAAGGGATTTATAGAAACAACACAAACATGAAACAACTTTCTGGGCTATATTATTGACAGGAAAAGTAAGAATGTTGCTGAGATTGGTCCCTCGCCATTATGTAAAGGATTCTATGGAGAATCTGCAGCAAAGTCATATCACCAAGCAAACAATCGTGAAGGGAAGGCAGTAACTCTTCATCGTAGGTAAGGCCTTTAACTAGTGGTGTTTATCTGTTTCTCTTGTAGATTTTATTAGCCAGTTAAAACTTGTTGGTCTGTTATAGTTACAGGCAGAGAAAAAGATCTCAAAGGTACACAAAAGACTTTGTGGAGGCCATATCAGACATTGACCTGAACATTGACAGTGATGATGATATCATGGGTGAAGCAGTGTATGATGAGGAATATCTTAGAAGTAAAAAACAGCAAAAGGCGGGTCTTTCTGAAAACGACGAAGAGTTTCAGTTGGAACAAGTTACCAGTGATGGTGGCAATAGAGTGGTTCATTCTTTGAGTGAAGATGCAGATGAGCTCCAATGGTACAAAAGATTTCCACTTCACAATCCCCAAGGGACCAAGTTGAGATCTGCTGATGAAATCCAAATTGGCATCAGACGCAGTAAGCACTCCACTCGTCCGCGTATTAACTATCAACAATATGATATTTCTGGCAGAGAGACAGAATTTGGAAAGCAAGAGAAATGCAGCGCATCCGATCCAGATGTTGGCTCTGATGCACAAAATGATATGGAGGTCTCAACAACAAGCCAAGACCGGGAGGAAGAAGACGATGAAGTGAATAAAGCACGACAACGGCGCATAGAGAAGCCACTTGTTCCTAGCAGGGAGAGTGAAAGTGTACGGAGAAAATTCCTCGACCTAAATGAGCAAGTGCATGTAGGTGGTCTTGATGATGCGCCGGTCTTGCTGAAAGATGAGCACCCAAATAATGGTCATGAGAAATGTTCTGCGGCACATTAGAGGTGCTGGGAACCCCTTTTTTGTCACCTGAGTATGAAATACTCGGTGAAATTGCTTGCTTTAGCATGGATGGACAAGAGTCCAATGAGATGGTGATACAACATTGGTCTTGTAAGGGCATATTTCTGCTACAAACTACCGCCAGTGTCGTGCCAACGAGGAGTTTGAGCTGGTCCATGAGCGCAGTGGCTGAATTTCCTGCCGATAAGCCAGGCCCAATCTGATACTTGGAGTGATGGATAAGTCTTTGTGCTGGATGGATAAGGCATAGGGTCCTTGCAAGGACCAGAGCATCTATTCCTTTAGCATATTTTTTAGTTTGCTAGGACAGCATCTAGCTTTAGTTCTTTTGACTAGCATCTTAGACTACCACTCAGCATCTTTTGCTTGACTGCTGCTTCGCTGCAGCAATCTTTGGCTATCTGCCCTGGCTGCCTATAAGTATGTATCCCCAGCCCCTTGGGTTGGTATGGCTTTGAGTTTGTGAATATGAGAAAACCAGAAAATTGCCCCAAGTTCATTGTCATCCCCTCAGCTCAATGAGAGTTAGAATTGAGCTTTTAACATGGAGGTCATGCTGAGATGTACACTAGGCACACATCACGCGTCGATTGGCGCTGTACAATTGTCACACCTGCATTTGTATCTCCTCCATGTATAAACAGTGATCGGGAGCAATTGCGCCTGGTTACAGGCTGCGTGCTCAGGCTGCTGCGGAGGTGGAGAGTGGCCGCAAGTTGCGCGTGCTGCGCACCGACAACGGCGGCGAGTTCACGGCGGCAGAGTTCGCGGCGTACTGTGCGGATGAGGGCATCCAGTGCCACTATTCTGCACCGTACAGCCCACAGCAGAACGACGTCGTCGAGCGGCGCAACCAGACGGTTGTGGGGATGGCTCGGGCCCTCCTCAAGCAGAGGGGGGTGCCGGCCTTGTACTGGGGAGAGGCGGTGGTGACGGCCGTCTACATCCTCAACTGCTCGCCCACCAAGGCGCTCTATGGCATGACGCCGTATGAGGCTTGGCACGGGCGCAAGCCAGCGGTCTCCCACCTGAGGGTCTTCGGCTGCCTCGCGTTCGCCAAGGAGCTTGGCCACATCGGCAAGCTCGACGACAGGAGCACTCCGGGAGTGTTCATCGGCTACGTGGAGGGCTCGAAGGCCTACCGCATTCTCGACCCGGAGACACAGCGTGTGCGCACGGCGCGCGACGTTGTGTTCGACGAAGGGCGAGGATGGGCGTGGGACAAGGCGGTGGACAATGGCTCGGCTCCGACGTACGACGACTTCACCGCCGAGTACGTTCACTTCGAGGGAGCTGGGGGAGTAGGCAGCTCCTCTTCGACGAGCGTGCCTACCCCAGTCCCCGAGCCTCCACCGACTCCGGCGCCCGCTACACCGACATCACCACGCTCTCCAGCCGCGACTCCAGCTGCGACGAGTTCCTCGCCTGCACCACCACAGCCGGTGACGCCACGCACTCCAGTACCGATAGCCACTCCTCCGGGCACGTCTACTCCGACACCTGCTCATGCTGAGCACAGCCCAGTAGAGTTCGCTACTCCGCTCTCTCACGACGAGGAGCGCGTCGACGTGTACCACGACGGCGAGCCGTTGCGGTACCGTACGATGGAGGACCTTCTCGGCCATCAGCCGGTGCCGGGACTGGTGCCTCACGACCTGGAGGCGCAGTTGCACCTCGCGTGCGACGACGGCGAGCCTCGGTCTTTCGCAGAGGCCGAGGGACACGCGGCATGGCGTGCCGCGATGCAGTCGGAGATGGACGCGGTTGAGAAGAACTGCACTTGGGAGCTTGCTGATCTCCCTCGGGGTCACCGCGCGATCACCCTTAAGTGGGTGTTCAAGCTGAAGAGGGATGAGGCCGGCACCGTCGTCAAGCACAAGGCTCGCCTGGTGGCACGAGGTTTCGTGCAGCAAGAAGGAGTCGACTTCGACGATGCCTTCGCTCTCGTGGCACGGATGGAGTCCGTGCGACTCCTCCTTGCACTGGCTGCCCAGGAGGGCTGGCGCGTCCATCACATGGATGTCAAGTTGGCGTTTCTCAACGGCGACTTGAAGGAGGAGGTCTACGTGCACCAGCCGTGGGATTCGCGATCCCCGGCAAGGAGGGCAAGATGCTACGCCTGCGCAAGTCCCTCTATGGCTTGCGGCAGGCACCGCGGGCGTGGAATGCCAAGTTGGATTCCACGCTCAAGGGGATGGGCTTCGAGCAAAGCCCGCACGAGGCGGCCATCTACCGGTGGGGCAATGGAGCAAATGCCCTGCTGGTGGGTGTCTACGTCGACGACTTGGTGATCACCGGCACCAAGGATGCGGAGGTGGCGGCGTTCAAGGAAGAGATGAAGGCCACCTTCCAGATGAGCGACCTGGGGCCTCTCTCCTTCTACCTGGGGATCGAGGTGAACCAGGACGACTCCGGGATCACGCTTCGATAGACCGCCTACGCCAAGCGCGTCGTTGAGCTAGCTGGGCTCACCGATTGCAACCCATCTCTCACTCCGATGGAGGAGAGGCTGAAGCTGAGCCGTGAGAGCACGGCGGAGGAGGTGGACGCCACCCAGTGTGACAGCCCGTGGCCAGTTGGGCCGGGCTGAATTCGAGTTACTGTAGCACGGCTACTCTAGCTCCGGCACAGTATTCCCAGTTTAGTCCCATACGGGAAACCGAACATGAGACAGACCGACTTAAATAGCCGGTCGCGAGAAGCTGTTAACTTCGGATCGATCCTTTTGCGCGAAGCGAGGATGAAAGCGTAAGAGAGTTAATTAGCATGTGTGGTCTACTCAACGTGTAGAGTAGATCTTACTACTGTAGCTCCGGCACAGTATTCCCAGTTTAGTCCCATACGGGAAACCGAACATGAGACAGACCGACTTAAATAGCCGGTCGTGAGAAGCTGTTAACTCCGGATCGATCCTTTTGCGCGAAGCGAGGACGAAAGCGCAATAGAGTTAATTAGCAGGTGTGGTCTACTCAACGTGTAGAGTAGATCTTAGCCGTTATCTCGGGCCGGGTCGTTACACCCAGTACCGGCGCCTTGTGGGGAGCCTTCGCTATCTCGCCCGCACACGGCCGGACTTGGCGTTCTCCGTCGGCTACGTTAGTCGGTTCATGCAGCGACCGACGACGGAGCACCAGCAGGCTGTGAAGAGGATCGTCCGCTATGTTGCGGGGACTCTCGACCACGGCCTCCACTACCCGAGGTGCCCTGGGGCGGCACACTTCATCGGGTACAGCGACAGCGACCACGCCGGCGACATCGACACCAGCAAGAGCACAAGCGGGATCCTCTTCTTCCTCGGCGAGTGCCTTGTTAGCTGGCAGTCGGTCAAGCAGCAGGTGGTGGCTCTGTCCAGCTGCGAGGCTGAGTACATAGCGGCCTCCACCGCTTCGACTCAGGCGCTCTGGCTCGCTTGACTGCATGGTGATCTCCTCGGCAGAGACACTGAAACGGTGGAGCTCAGGATGGATAGCAAGTCCTCTCTGGCCCTGGTAAAGAACCCCGTTTTCCATGAACGGAGCAAGCACATCCGGGTGAGGTACCACTTCATCCGATGCTGTTTGGAGGACGAGAGCATCAAGGCAAGCTACATCAACACCAAGGACCAGCTTGCAGACTTGCTCACCAAACCCTTTGGGAGGATCAAGTTCTGTGAGCTCTGCTCCAGGACCGGGATGGTCCAATCTTCCCACAAGACGACCCACGAGACTTAGGGGGAGAATGATGGATAAGTCTTTGTGCTGGATGGATAAGGCATACGGTCCTTGCAAGGACTAGAGCATCTATTTCTTTAGTATATTTTTTAGTTTGCTAGGACAGTCAGTTTGCTAGGACAGTCAGTTTGCTAGGACAACATCTAGCTTTAGTTCTTTTGACTAGCATTTTAGACTAGCACTCAGCATCTTTTGCTTGTCTGCTGCCTCGCTGCAGCAATCTTTGGCTGCTTGCTCTGGCTGTCTATAAGTATGTATCCCCAGCCCCTTGGGTTGGTATGGCTTTGAGTTTGTGAATATGAGAAAATCAGAAAATTGCTCTAAGTTCATTGTCATCCTCTCGGCTCAACGAGAATTTAGAATTGAGCTTCTAACATGGAGGTCATGGTGAGATGTACACTAGGCACACAGCACGTGTCGATTGGCGCTGTACAATTGTGACACCTGCATTTGTATCTCCTCCATGTATAAACAGTGATCGGGAGCAATTGCGCCTGGTTACAGAATGCCTACGCTGTCTATCGGCTGTCGCCATCAGTTTTGTCCCTTTTCTACTTGATTCGCTGCAAAACATTTCGCTTTCCCCTTCTGTGCATCTGCATTAGGCTTAATTTCACTGTAGCCTCTGTTTCTATATGCGGTAATTTGCTAGTGCTCAACCTCGTCAGTAGTTTTCGGGTTTGTTTACTTGGAATTGGAAGTTGAACTTTGATGCCTGGTTCTCCAATATTACAGCTGCACTGAGTGAAATTTGTTCATGCGACAGATTGTGAATCGGAAGCCCGTTAGTAGCGACTGGCAGACAATGGTATTTCCTAATTTAAAATTTGGATGAATTGGTGTTAACTGCACGTGCCTGAATGGAACCGTATTTGAATTTAGCATCTTATATAGTTACAAGCATATATGCACGGTTGACAAGCACGTGATTTTAAAAACTAATTAAATTTTAATTCGAAAATATATTAGATATTAACTAAATTAATATTCAAATTAAATTTTAAAAACATGTACCATGATAAAAGTATCCCAACGCTTAAGTCGAACCTAGTTACACGGAGTACCTTGGAATTGGAAACCCTAAACCCTCAAGATGGCAGTTCCCTTTTATACTCCTATAATAAATATTTATAAAGTAAAAATAAAAAAGGAAGTCTCCAGAAACTGAAAGTGGCCTGGCCCATATAGACTTACAGCTGTATTGTTGGGCGGGCCGCGTTCCTATTTTAGCGGACCGGGAGGCCGAGAGCCATAGAGGCCGAGACCCCTGCCGGCTGCCGTTAATACCAACCCCCTCTCGCCGTTACGCTCCTAAAACCCTAGCGAAGGCGTGCCGTTCCCTTACTGCCCGCCCGCCCGCCGCCGCCTCCGCCATGTGCCCCGCAGCGGCGACCATGAGCTCGGCCAGGCCGTCGAAGAAGCGGAAGCAGCCCGTCGTCTCCCAGCCGGAATCGGACTCTGAGGAGGAGGAGGCGGTGTACGACACCACCTCCGACGGCGACGAGGAGGAAGAGGAGAGGCAGGAGGAGGCAGAAAGCGAGGAGGAGGAGGAGGAGGGGAGCGATGAGGATGTGGAGGATGAGGACGAGAGCGAAGAGGAGGAGGAGGTGAAAGAGACGGTGAAGGAGGAGGAAAAAAAGGAAAAGAAGAAGAAAAGGGAGCAGGTGAAGGAGGAGGAAAAGACGAAGGAAAAGGAGGAGGAGAAAGAGGAAAAGAAGGTGAAGAAGAAAGATCCGAAGAAGAAGGGGGAGGGGAGCGGGATTCTCTCAAACAAGCTCTTCTCGGAGCTCCCCATCTCTGAGCTCACTGCCAAGGCCATCAGAGAGATGAACTACACCCACCTCACTCAGGTACCGCCTAGCACTGTTTAAATTGTGCCATTGCATAGGCGTACTCTTTATGAGAATTGCTTTTGTGCTCGTCGCAAGTCTGCAATTGTTTACCTTCTTTGTGTTGTTTTTGACAGAGATAGATTGACTGCATAAAAGTTAAACTATTTCTATTAAAGTTTGTGTTAGGTGGGTCGGTCTGTTTGATTTTAGTATTAATAAGTGACATGGGGGTGTGGTTATTTTCATGCCTGCAGATTCAAGCTAGATCAATACCACATCTGTTGGAAGGAAAGGATGTGATGGGCGCAGCCAAAACTGGATCAGGGAAGACTCTTGCGTTCCTTATACCAGCAATTGAGCTGCTCTTTCATCTGCGCTTCTCACCGAGGAACGGGACTGGAGTTATTGTGGTTTGCCCGACAAGGGAGCTTGCTATCCAGGTATATGGTTTGTCGATGCTGATTTCTGTCAATGCTGATTTCCTGTATTCCTTTCGAGTTCACATATTTGAATGCTGTAAATGAGAAACAGAGATGTGTCAACTGAGATATTAATTACACTGTGTAAGACAATGTTTCTCAAAAATGGAAAAATTGTGGAACTTGAAAATGTAAATGTAGAAGTATCTAATTTTTCTATGGTTCCAGTTCCGATATTCTGAAAAAAATTGTTAACGAATCGAGCTTATGTATGTCACTTTCTTAATCATTGTTGATTCATTTTCTCTAGACACACAATGTCGCTAAGGAGTTAATGAAGCATCATTCGCAAACTCTTGGATATGTCATTGGTGGTAATAACCGGAGAAGTGAGGCTGATCATCTTGCGAAGGGGGTCAATTTATTAGTTGCTACCCCAGGCAGGCTTTTGGACCATCTACAAAATACCAAGAGTTTCATATACAAAAGGCTAAAGGTAATGGAACTTCTTTCTGGCACTTTCATTCCAAAGTTTGTGGAAAATCTGTCTGTTGAAGTGGCACTTCGTTTTTAAGTTGCCGCATTAAGCAAACAAACGCAAACTTGCAATTGCATACCTCTAGTGTAGTAGTGTGCTATACACGTACTTTTTTACATCAGTCCTGCTTATCCACTACATTACAAACACATTCTTTTGGTTTATACCATCTGCTGTTATTGTCCATGACTGCATGCTTAGGTGTGAAAATTAAACTAGAATCTAGATAAATTTGTTTCTGATTATAATTATATGAGTTATATGTAAACATCAGTAATACTGCTTTCTTCTTGGTTCATTATTCATTCTACCAAATCCTTGCCGATTTTCTATCTTCATTAAGCCATTTTCATCTCTAATATGTTTCTGTGGGGTTTGTAAGTCCCACCATGTTTGTTGATTTAGTTTTGTTTCTAATGTGAAAAATTGTTGGTGGAATAGCTGATAAATATTTTAGGTAGCTAAAACTTGTATTGCATGTATTGGTTATTGTACTCTAACAGCAGCACCCCAAAAATCAATTTATTCTATTATCTGATTGGAGACTGTGTTCTACACATACTGTTTGTCTGGGATGGGCCCAGCATGTAAGATTTGGCGGGCTGGGCTGGGATGCCTTCTAGCATCATTAGCTTCCTGGGTTTTCACGCGCCATTTGTTTTTGTTTACATGGAAATGTTAAACCTTATTCATGACCGTGAATTCCAATATGCTATGACTGACCATCCCATTTGCTTTGTATATCTTTGACAGTCACTTTATTAATTTTGCAGTGCCTTGTAATTGATGAAGCTGATCGCATACTTGAGCAAAACTTTGAGGAAGATATGAAACAAATATTTAAACGCCTACCTCAGGTATATGAGCTCTTGTTACTCTCATTTTATATGCACAATGTAGCTCATAACTTTGCACTGACATAATGTTTTATTTCTTTCTTTGCATTATGAATGATATGCAGAATAGGCAGACTGTTCTTTTTTCTGCTACACAGACTCCAGAGGTTGGTAAATCTGTTATCCAGATTATTCACACTTCTCATTCTTGATCTCTATAAGTTTCTCTTCTTATGCTTTGATGTATCTGGCAGGTTGAAAATTTTGCTAAATTATCATTTGAGAAGAATGAAGAAAGTAAGGAAAAACCAGTTTATGTTGGAGTTGATGATGATAAGTCAAAGGTAAGGAACTCCGCCAGCAGGCTATTCTATGTTTTTAAGAGTATTTTGTTGGAAAAGTAACCTTTGATTCTTCGGCAGGCTACTGTTGAAGGCTTGCAGCAGGGGTATTGTATCATTTCTAGTGAGAAGAGGTTCTTGGTTCTATATGCTTTCCTCAAAAAGAAACAGAATAAGAAGGTCATGGTGTTCTTTTCATCATGTAATTCAGTCAAGTTCCACTGGGAACTTCTGAATTTCCTTGGGATAGAGTGTTCTGATATCCATGGGAAACAGAAGCAACAGAAACGAACTACAACATTCTTTGACTTCTGCAAGGCAGAAAAGGGCATTTTATTGTGCACCAATGTAGCTGCACGTGGACTTGATATCCCTGATGTGGTGAGGTTTTGACCTGTTATTTTTTAGCATTGGACCTGTTTTTATACCCTGCTAACTGAAGCATCTGATGCCTTCTTTAGGATTATATCGTGCAATATGATCCTCCAGATGAACCAAAGGTTGGTGATTCTAAAGAGCTTGATTGAAATTTACTACTCTCTTCCTCTTAACTGCAATATGGAATTTCACTTTCAGGATTACATTCACAGAGTGGGTCGTACTGCCCGTGGTGACAAAGGAAAGGGAAGTGCATTGCTGTTCTTACTACCAGAAGAATTGAAATTTCTCATTTACTTGAAGGCATGTGTGAACAACATAATATATGCCCCCCCCCCCTCCGACACCGCCCAAATTATGAGAATTCACATATGTATTGGTTGTCTGCAGGCAGCCAGGGTTACCCTTACAGAATATGAGTTCAATCAAAAGAATGTGCCGAATTTGCAATCACACCTTGTAAGTATATTCTTTCATAATAACCATCCAGTTTCCCTTCCTTTTTCATGTAGTTGTTATAATTATAACTTTTATTGTTGAGCAGGAGAAAATTGTTAGCGACAATTACTTTTTGAACCAGTCTGCAAAAGAAGCCTACAGATCCTACGTTTTGGCTTATGACTCTCACTCTATGAAAGACATTTTTAACGTCCATCAACTTGATCTGCAGGTAAATGTTCTGTAAAGTTATCATTTATTGCACATTGGATATTTCCTAAAGTGCAGTTTATCCCTTGAAACATTCAAGCTAGTAGAGAATGTAAATATCAGTTGTCCCAGTGGTATAAGATAAATGATTCTATTTCATATATACTCTGTATTGCATCAACGGCATGAAAATGAGCATGACTTAATGGCATATGGATAGGTTGTCACCTTACAGAAAACTCAATAATCTTATGTTAAATTCCTTGCTGTCTTGCAGAAAGTAGCTGCATCATTCTGTTTCAGAAACCCTCCAGGTTTTATGGATTTTAATGGCATGACCTAATGGCATATGGATTGCCAGGTTTTGTTACCATACAGAAAACTCAATAATCTTATGTCGAATTCCTTGCTGTCTTGCAGAAAGTAGCTGCATCATTCTGTTTCAGAAACCCTCCAAAGGTGAATCTGGACCTGGAGAGCAGTGCTGCAAAACATCGGAAGAAGATGAGGAGATTAGATGGTGGGAAGAGGCATGGTATCAGCCCTTCAAATCCTTATGGAAGAAAGGACAGAGATGGTGGAAGAAAGGACAGAGATGGTGGTGTTGGTAAAAGACAGGTTGCGAGGTTTTAGAAAGAAGAGCCTTTCATGGTTCGTGTAATCCCACTATACCAAGGCTTAATGTTTCCTGGCTTTGGAAAATTTTGACAGATCACTTGATGCTAGAGTGGGTGAGATATTATCTTTTGTCTTAGTGGATGATTGCTCGATGTGTTGCCTCTTTAGAGTGTAAAATGCAATTGCCCATACAGTGGATTCTTTATTTCATAGTGCTGTCACTAGTTTTTGCCCGTGAGACTGCACACTAGTTTTTGCCGGATTTTACTGTGGTATAGCAGCATAGTTTGGGTTCAACTAGGAAAAGCTGGGCTGCAAATGAGCAAACACTCGTCAGCAGTGCCAACTCATGTTGTCGTTGCCAAGCAGTGCGCGGTAGCGATGGTGAATCTTGCCTGGCTATGATTTTCAGGCTGCACGAACGCCAGCCTGTGCTGCCGCCGACGCGTTTGATTTGCCGCAGCCTCCAGCCTGCAGATTTGTTTAGGTTCAGGGTCCTCACTACGAGCTGCTGCTGGATCGTCCAACGCTTTCAGTATCAGCCTCTGCTCGCAGATCTCTCCGGGTAGGTTACCTTACGGGTGGCCCCGATGCCCACGCCGCGGTCGGGGTTCGCGTAAACGCGAGGTCTGCGGCGGGCGGCGGCCGGCGGGGCACGATCCCATCCGCGCATCGCCTCTCGCTGTTCTTGCAAAGACCAAACTGAACTTTGCTTTGCGCCATGCCGTCATCCCACAGTGGTCGGCGATATTTCTCCACTACTGGGAAAAGTTCAGCATTCAACATCCAAGGTTTTCGTTTCAGAAACTTCTTGTCACGTTTTTTTTTGTTTGCGACAAAGAGTTCATTACACGTTGACCTTGAGTTGACTTATTTATCCCTTCCATAGTAATACTCCTTTTGGTCATGAAAGCATACCATTGCAGACAATGGTACCGGATAGAATATAGTGGAATAGAAAAAGGGTAAAGTTCGATCGAGGATGTGTTTAAATTCGTAAAACGGTGGTAAAAAGGGTCGCACCGGATACTGTAGCGTACTGTAGCACTTTTCGTTTGTTTGTGGTAATTGTTGTCCTATCGTGACCTAACTAGGCTCAAAAGATTCGTCTCGTCGTGTACATCAAAATTATACAATTAGTTTTTTATTTACTTACATTTAATACTTCATGTATGAGGCAAAAGATTTGATCTGATAAGTGAATAGGAAAGTTTGGAGAGAGAAATTTTGAATCTAAACATAGCCCAAGTCTAGTACTGTCTACAGGAGTTCTCGTAACTGAAGGCGAGTGTTCTAAAAAACAAACCCCTATTTTATTCTACGGGTTACAGCTGAAGATGAGTGGCTACTGGCTACTAGAACCCTGAAGATTGAAGAACCACGAGAAATCATCACAACTGCGGACGACAGATTGCCAGATTGGTAACCGTCAACTGAAATTCTGAAACTACTGCTCCTCCTCATCATCTTCTTGTTGGTCAGGGTCATTTCCTCCACTGGCCGCCTTCTTCTCCTTGGCCTCCTCCAATGCCTTCACCAAGGCCGCGAGGCAGGTGTCCGGGTTGTCCTCCAGGCTCTTGGGCGTCAGGTTCTCGGCGACGTCGGCCGGCGTCATCTCCACCTCGCGCAGCAGCTCGCCGACGGCGCCGAAGAGCGCGTGCGCGTCGACGTCGAGGTACGTCTTGGCCAGGAACTTGAAGGCCTCGAAGCCGCAGTAGGACATCTCGATGTGCTTGTCCATGCGGCCCCTCCTGATGAGCGCCGGGTCCAGCTTCCGCACGTGGTTGGTGGTGAAGACGATGATCCGCTCGCCGCCGCACGCCGACCACAGCCCGTCGATGAAGTTGAGCAGGCCCGACAGCGTCACCTTGCTGCTGGTGTCCTTATTCTTGTCGCCGGCGGCCTTGGCTGCGGCCGCCGCCGCGCCGCCCTTCTTGTCGTCCTCCGCCGCGGGGGCTTTCTTCTTGTTGCGCGCGCCGGTGAGGTCGAGCGAGCAGTCGATGTCCTCGATGACGATGATGGACTTGCTGGTCGTCTCGATGAAGAGCTTGCGGAGGTCCGTGTTGGAGTGCACGGACGTGAGCTCGATGTCGTAGATGTCGTAGTCGAGGTAGTTGGCCATGGCGGCGATCATGGCCGACTTGCCCGTCCCCGGCGGGCCGTAGAGGAGGTACCCACGCTTCCACGCCTTGCCGACGCGCGCGTAGTAGTCCTTGCCGTTCTTGAACATGTCGAGGTCGTCCGTGATCTCCTTCTTCTTGGCCGGGTCCATGGCGAGGGTGTCGAACGTCTTGGGGTGCTCGAACACCACGTGGCTCCACGCCGACCGCATGTACCCGCCGTCGCTCCACTGGTGCGTGGAGATGTTGGTGAAGAGCTTCCGCTGGCGGTTCTTGACCATGACGGCGCGGCCCTGCTGCCGGACGCGCGGGAGGTAGGTGTCGAGCACGAGCTCGCGGTGGCGCTCGAGGAAGAAGAGCCGGTAGAAGCGGCGCTCCTCCTGCGCGCCGCCGCCGCCCCACCAGGCCGCGGCGGCGTCGGCGCGAGGCGGCGACTTGGAGTAGGCCCACCACCAGACCGTGGCGCCCTCGAACTCGTCGGCCACCTCCTCGCCGTCGACCATGCTGAGCACGAGCTTGTCGGCGTCCTTGGCGCCCTCGGCGCGGAGGTGGCGCACGCCGCGAGAGCAGGCCGCGCTGAGGTAGGCCTTGACCTCCTCGTACGCGTCGCTGCGCTTCATCCGGCCGCCCTCGTACTCGGCGATGGTCACCGACAGGTAGGGGTCCACCATCGCCGCCAGCCGCCGCGCGTGGCGGCTCAGGTGGCGCCCGAAGAACTGCTGCAGCTGGAGGTGCTGCAGATTCTGCCACACCACCGTCCACAGCACGGCGATCAGGCTCAGCACCACGCCGGAGTTGAGCCCGCCGCTCAGCAGCGACGACGCCTCCATACTGCTACCTCCTCCTCGATCCCAAGGACGAGGGGATCGATCGTGCAGTGGTTGGTTGGTTTCCTCCTGGCCCGTGCGTGCCAATAAATCACAGCAAGCACCAATCCAACCAACCCGCTGCACCTCTACTTATAAAACTTTCTCGGGGCCCACCCGCAGCGGCGGTGGTGGCGTGGTGCTGCATGCGTCACGGCGGCGATCATCACCGACGCCGACGTGGGCCCGTCAGTTTCGTTGCGTCCTCTGGATGGCTTCCCCGTGAAGGGCCAAACAAACGGGCAGGGGCAGCGGATCGGACGCGACGCGACCCGTACAATATTTGCTTCCTTGTCGCCCTCTTGTTTTCTTAGCTTGTGGGGGGAGTTGGTGGGGTTGGGAGCTGAGCTGTGCCGTGGCCACGTTTCCTTGGGCCCGAAGCGCCGCCCGGGCTGACGACGGCGACGACGACTCCAACCACGGCGACATTTTTGGTCGGTTTCCTTGGCTCCTTTCGTCGGGATTCGGGTGTTTCGCTCTGGACGAGTGGGCGTCGCGCTGGCTTGCAACCGAAGAAAGGCAAGGCACGGTCACATCGACTCGGAAGGCTTGCTCGTCTGGCAATCCTCCAATGGGCGTACGTGAGATACTTTTCAAATTTACAAGTCAACACTTACTTTTACATCACAGAGTTATATTACCTTATCAGCAGCTTATCTCTCTAGGCTCCACACTGTAAAAAAACTGCGCGCGTGATAAAAAAAATAGTTAGCTTCTTCACCCGTCTGGATTGTTTGAAAACAAACTGTTCGTTCGTTCATAACAAATTTAGTACTGGAACTTCATTTTCAGAGTATTTTCGGGGAGAACTCAGTGTTCAAATAAAGAGCACGGGTAGGTAATCGCTACGAGAAAAAAAAGAGCACGTTAAACGCGCAATCAGGGAGGGAACGTGCGGCCCCCATCCCTAGGCTGTGTTGACGTGCACGTGATCCGGTGACTTGTTCCTTCTCTCTGCAGTTTACCCCTCTACATGACATATATATTTTAGTGACAACTTATGGTACCAAGTTATATATACACAATAAAACAAACTTGTGACAGTGATAAGGTTGTGTCTAGTTATCTGCCGACAGATTTTATTATATAGTAAAATTTGTCAGATTTTTTATACACACAATCTAGTACATAGTTATAGCACAAATCCTAAAGCACAATCAAACAAACGCATAGGAATGCGACAGATTTGGTACTAAAGAAATCTGTCAACAAATAAATAAAAAAAGTCTAGTGATAACTTATGCAGGGACTCTAATACAACTTCTGTCATATGTCTCAACACCTCTAGTAGTAGTTTATATTGGTATTGGGTATCATCTTATTCTTATACCAGGAACTCGTGTACCTGACAACTCATGTGGATACTTACCTTTTATACCTAAGTGATAAAGCTGTCTGGATTTTTAAAATTTAACTGTTTGTTCGTTCATAACAACTTTTGCATTATTTTAATAGATTTGAATATACTGAAACTTCATTTTTCTTATTATTTTCAGGGCGAACTCAGTGTTCAGATAAAAGAGCAAGGTAATCGCTAAGAAAAAAAAGATAAGACCATAGAATGATTGGGCCTAGTTAGGCCTGGTGGGCTTAAAACCTCACACGCTGATCCAGTCGGAAGCAGGTGACCCCACGACTTGCGCCTGCCTTCTCCGGCTGCCCGGCGTCCAAGCTCCGAGCACTAGAGTCCGGGCCCCCGAACCCACCGCAGGGGAGTGACGCGGGCTGACGACTGAGATCCCGGCGTGCGGAACCGGCCCGAGCAGGCGACCAGACCGCCGCGCGGATGGCGGCGGCCGCGGCGCAGCTGCTGGGCGAGGACGGGCGCGGCTACGAGCTCGCGCGGCGGCTGGAAGCGTGCGGCGCGTGGCGCGCGTGGCTGGGCGACGACGCCGCGCACGCCGCGCTCGCGCAGCACCTCACGTCCCCGGCCACCTGGGACGCCTTCCTCTCCCCCGCCGCCTCCCCGTCGCCGCCCCCGCGCCCGCTCCTCCTCCTCCAGCTCCGCGTCCGCGCGCTCCTCTTCGACAAGGCCTCCGCTGCGCTCCAGCTTGCCCCCCGCGGCGCGGGCTCTGCAGGCCTTCACTCCATCAACGCCAACTGTGAGTGCATTTCACACGCTGCTCTCGCCATTGGGTTGCTGGGATTTAGGGATCTGCTGCTCGAATCTCCAGGGCCCGAGGAATTTTGCGCTTGAATTTCGTGAAAAATTCGGTGCTGGGTTTCAGTGGTATCATCCGGGGATGGCTGGCTACCTGTTTAGTGGCGTGAAGTAAGCGTTGTGCACATTGTAGCTTGAAATGGTAATGTGAATTTGTTTAGAAATTAGTAGACACTGAATTTCGGGATTTACTTTAAAATTGAGCTTAAAACTTTGCCTAGTTTTGTACCAGTTGTTGGCAAAACGTGGTAACTTCTAGAATTGTAATTCGATATAAAGTTGTGGTAACTTCTAGGATGTGGAAATTAGTAGACACTGAATTTCAGAATCTACTTTAAAATTTAGCTTTAAAACTGTCCCTGGTTTAGGATGTACTAGTTGTGGTAACTTCTAGGCAATGTTCCACTGGCATCTAGGAAATGTCAGCTTCCATAGACAGTAAGGCATTATATTTTGTCTTATATTGCAATTCTTTTTTCCTTTTCCTTTTGTACCCATTCTAGATAACACTAATTGGATTTAGGTTCAATTGGACAGGAAGTGGCAAGACTTTTGAAAATCCATTCACGTAATTTTAAAACTGCACAGCATTACTAAGTAGCATGTGATTTGCATGATAATTAGATATAGCGATATACATAGCTTCCTGTACAAGGTTCTTTCTGCAATTAATACCGTCGTTCGTATTATTTAAAATGTCATCTCTATGCATTGCTAAATTTTCCTACCATGGCAATTTAGCTATTTCCGGATCTTCTGTCTAGATTTACATTTTAATACGCAGCTTTAGGAAGCTGGAAACTTGCATGCTCAATAATAAAAAACATCTATGAAGTCATTTTGAGAAGTAAATAAGTGTTTATTTTTAAAGAAGAAAGCAGTAAAGGATGTTTTTTACGACTGATTGATATTTTCTGGTTTGTTATCTCCAGATCTTGAGCTTCATGGAGATGATATTTATTTCTCTTTGGAAGATGAGCATGAAGATAATGCTCAACATCAAGTATGTTAGACCTTTCCCATTTCGTGCTCGTTTTTGTTATTACTGGCTGATGTATATGAAAGAAACATTTTTTTTCCTTTTTGGCATTTTTGTCCCTTATTTCTTGAATAATGTGCTTCTTCTATGCAACATTTCAAGCCACACTCCATTTGGCATGTAGTTCATGTTGTACTTTGTAGTCTTATTTGATTTCAGATGTATTACATTATTTTCGTAGTTAAAACATTTCACATGTTCTTTGTGGTACATTCATTGTTACATGAATCAGCTTTCTCCATGATATGCTATTGTTATTAGTTTTTATATAGATTCCATCATTCCAAATCCACCCATTAACTAAAAAACTCCTGGACATATTGCTGCCGGGCTGGTTAATCTAATTATTTATGAAATGGGAAAATTGCAAAAAAAAAAACTGTTAGGCTGCAAGTTAGGTTCTTTATTGCATAATGAAATGTTGGCACTTGTCTTGCTATGGACTGCAGCCTTCTGAGTTCATCAATGTATGCTGCCGCTGTATCAATTCTCATTTCATTTTTTAGATGAACTGTTGTAATTCATGCCATGCACCTTAAGTTACGTGAATCAAATCCCTGACTGTTGAGTACTTGAATGTGGCCCTTAACTGTTTACTATGCATCTTATGAACTGTTGTTATATGGCATAGTTGCAATCCTGGTATGCTAACCAAAGATGGCATCAATTCATCTGCTATATTCTGATTCTTTAAGACTTCCCATGCCCTGCAGGTGCATTCTAGAACCGCATTTAGTCCAAGCAGGGATGGTTCAATGTTGTCTCAAAGGCATAACCGATATGACGAATTACCTGACTCGTGGTACAAACAATATGCTAACAAATTCAGGACATGGCACAGTACGCTTCGGGCAGGTGACAAAGAAATACCAAAGAGAACACCAGAGGGAATGTCTGACTATCTTAAGGTTTGCAGTGCACATAAAAGGAAGAGAGCAGTGTTTATGGATGATCCCAGCATATCTGCTCCCATGGTGGAAAATGGCCCTTCCCTGCACTCAAAGAATGCTGGGGAGCACAGCAATTCAGCTGAAGAAACTTTAATTCCAGAAATTAGATTTCCATCTGACTGTGTTCCAGAAAGTGCAATTCCGAAAACAAGTGGGATATCTATGACCAAAATAGATGTTCATGGGGTTCTTGATAACTTACCAGCACCAGTTAGCCGCAACACTGCAATGCTTGAAAGGTTTGGAATGGTACCTGAATATTACAAGACAGGAAACAAATATAGAGGAAAAGATGGATCTAGAGTAGAAGGGAAATCTTTAAGTCAAGAGCAAGCCTTGCTCATGACAAGGAAATTGGTTGCTCGTTACTTAGCAAATTCAGGCTTTCATAGTGGAACTGCGGTCTCTATTGATGTTCTTTCAGAGATAATTATTAAGCACATATGTAAATTGGGACGCAACTTGAAGCTTCTAACTGATAGCTACAGGAAGCAATTTTCATCGGTTGAACTCCTTAAGATGTTCCTACAGACTGTTGGCTACAGGTATGTCGATCCTGTCATGTATAAGTTTGTATCTGTCTAGTTTGTATTCCTTTTGCCTCATTTGGTGTTTCTGGTTGGGACTCTAGAGAGTGTATATTGGTTGTTGTCAGAGAGTTTATACCTTGATTCATATGACTGCTGTTACGACCATTTTGCTAGATTTGTCAGTCTATTGTAATGTCTGCCCCTTCCATTTATCAGTAGAAAATACTTTCCCCAATTTTTAAAATGTAACGCACTGTAGGCATGTATTTATAACTAAAAGTTGAAGTTGAATTGAAGAAATCAGATGCACCGCTACACCAAACTTTTTATATCCATTTAGTCTGAATTTCATCCTTGCATATATCCATCCACCAATTCGATTCATGCGGTCACATTCCAAACAACTAAAAAAAAAACTCGACCAGGGGGAGAGACATCCCCCTGATTTTCATCTTAAGAAGCTTGTGCCGTGACTCGAACCTGGGCTGGCTCAGCAAACCGCTTCTCTGGCGTGTTCGGCTGACCAGTTGCACCATGAGAGTGTTGGCACATTCCAAACAACTGACTGGTATCTGGACCTGTACTGTCAAGTTCAAGATTTGTATGGTCGGTTACATCTTTTCTAGTATTAGATTCTTGCTCTTCACTGCCAATCTGCTGGATCATGGTTGGGGTTCAATAACATGTTACCTTGCCCAGACATCTTCCTTAATTCATGGCTAAAATAACCAGTCATAACATATCTGGACATCTTGATATAGGTTCGATCTATACCAGTCATAACATATCTATACTTGTCATAACACACTATTTAGAAAATAGCTGCCGGAATCTTGATTGGTTTTTATGTGATATGTAGTAACATTGGGCCCTTGATGGAGATCACAAAGATGGGAAATAGAGTGGCCAACTACCCCGTTCATCAAGATGCACAAGTTCTTCAGTCACAACATCCAAACTCCCTTCTTCATGCACAGCAGGTACATAATTACTGCTAATTGGCCATACTTTGTAGTTTGGTTTGTGTTCAGTAAATTTATTTTCTATTGCATATGTAGATTTCTTCTTGAGAAGAATAGTTTTAAAAAAAGGACGTACCTAGTGCCGTAGGCTCCCGCACTGTGCGGGGTCTGGGGGAGGTTATTAGCGGGAGGTCTTTCCCACACACCGTGCAATATGTAGAGACCACCGCTCGAACCTGTGACCTCTCGGTTCACAGGCGGCAAGCACTACCACTTGCACCAGGCCGCCCTTTTGAGAAGAATAGTTTTATTAGATTAAAAAAAGAAAAATGCCCGTGCTGCATCTATCCATAGCAAGGCAAGTGTGAGTGGATTTACCCAACTAAACAGACCCTTTTGGTGATCTAGGCTGCCTGCCACTTTGAGTCAGTTGGTGAAAGTATATATTGCTTGATCGTCAATTCGTTAGCAGGGACAAGATACCACATTCTTCAAACTGGATTTCAGAGGAATTCTGTTTTTCATTCTCAGTTTGGTTTGGACCCTATGGTGGTTATCACTTACCAGTGAAAACTAATAGGCTTGTTTGACATTATTGTTAATTTTTGTTAAGGAACTAATCAGGTAGTGGCTTCAAAGAGTACTCTGAATTCTGAAATAGATCCATTAACTTGCTAGAATGGTGCATAATGACATTGGTAGCTACTAAGACTGACATTTGTCGACCCTTTCTCAGTTAAAGCCTCTTTTGATATCTGATATGTTTGAGGTAGCGAATGTGATTATGCCCTAGTATTTGCCTGTTGAATCATATGAGTTCTATGAAACCAGCTTGATTTTGAGTCAGCAATTGATCAGTCAGCACTATGATGAGAAACTTTTCAAGTATATTTGTAGCAGACCCGCCTAAATTAAACCGCATAAATTAAGATGATAGTTAGCGCACTTAAGCCGGTTTAATTTAGGCGGGTCTGCTACAATATTTGTTCTATGGAATCCGTTGTTTCTTTCAGTTACCTAAGCTGTTTGAAACAAATGACTCCTGAAATTTGTGTTGTCAGGCATGATGATATAACTATTTTTCTGCGTATATACATAGTAATATAGGTATCCTTGTTCAAGACTGTAATCAGTTGCTCAAATATCTTTGAGAGCATGATAATGCCCTATTCGACATGACATTGTTACATATCCACAATCGCAGCTTACAAGGCAGTTTCCTCTGCAACTGCTTCAGAATTTGACACCACAGCAACAGCAACAGCTTCAGAATTTGACACCACAGCAGCAGCAGCTTCTGCAGCAGCATCATTGGCTGAGGCGGAGCCAATTGAGCAGCCCCCGTGGTCCTCTTACGATGGCAGACAAGAACCAGCCTATGGTGAATGTGAAGATCGAGAACACTACGGATTCTCAAATAGATGGCCCATATGGATCTTTCAGTAGACAACAGCAATTAAACCTAAGGCAGCAGCAGTTGTTGCATCATCAGCAACAGCAACTTCAGCAGCAACACATCCAGCAGCAGCAGCAGCAGCAGCAGCAGCACCTTAATCAGCAGCAGCAGCAATTACAACAGCAGCAGCAACTACAACAACAGCAGCACCTTAATCAGCAGCAGCAGCAGCAGCACCTACAACAACAGCAGCAGCAGCTTAACCAGCAGCAGCACCTGCAACAACAACAGCAACTTAGCCAGCAGCAGCAGCAGCACCACCACCAAATGACCATGTCAGCAAACCAGAATGCACAGCTAGCACAGCAATTCAAGCAAGTGCCAGCAATGTAAGCATCAACTGCTCAAGCCGTTGGTTTGACCCCTTCTTATTAATTGTTGTTCAATCTAAACCATGATTTACCATGCAGGAGTGCATACGGCATGCGGATGCCGATGCAGCCTATGAAAGTAGAAGCCTTCCATGAACTGGTGAGCGGAGACTCCTCGCTGAAGCAGGACAACGACCCTAACAAACTTACTTCTCCGAAGTAGTAGACGCTCTTGCCTGTTGTGTCTACCTGCGGTGTACAAAGGATAGCGCTTATTGCTGTTTCCCATTTTCCTCGCAAAAACCTCATGATTCGCGAGCTTGATTGCATGCAGCAAAAAAAGAAAAAAAAAAGAAAAAAAAGAGACAAGACGTGTACTGTAGATGTAAGGTATCTGGCTAGTTCCTTTACTGAACGTTCTTATACAGCTCAATGCCAAAAGATTATACTAGTTTCGCATCATCGTACATGTCTGTACATATTGTCTATACATTTTGATTCACCAATCACCACTAAGCCGTCCTCGGCCGAGTGAGCTGCACCGAAACGGAGCACCGGAATAGAATGGTTGGGCGACGACGCCTCCCAGACTTCTAGAGCACAGAATTCGGCTGCCGGGAGCAGGATTCTCCCGCCGCCCAGCAGGCAAAGCGTGCGCGAGTTTCTCTTCACGTTTTTTTTTTTGAACGAACAAGCACAGACTGTGCTTATTTCTATTAATAAAGAAGGTAGTACAGGCGAGAACCACGGAAGGTTTCTTTACAAAACAAAAAAGACACAAGAGACTGTACATAAGCCGGCCGCGGCCGGCCGCTAGTCACCAACGAAGCTCGCCAGGTGTCTAGCTCCTGCGAATCCCCACATCCTTGCCTCCTCCTTAATTTTCCCCAACAGTGATAAAGTCGAAACCTCGCGACGGTCAAAAATTTTTGAGTTCCTTTCCTTCCAAATCTCCCAGTTTACCAGCAGTAGGAGTGATTTAATAGCCCTCTTCGGAACGTTCCGAAGCTTTCCCATAAAATGCCACAACTCATTGACCGAGTACGTGCTGTCTCACCCACTTGGGTGCAGTTGCTGGCAGTTTAGCCAATCAGCGATTAGCCTCCACATTCGTTTTGTATAGCGGCACTTGACAAGTAGGTGATGTGTCGATTCTGGTTCAGTACGGCAGAGGGGGCACACATCGCTTCTCGGCCAGCCCCTGATTGCCAGCCGGTCGGACGTCCAAACTCTATTCTTGATAATGAGCCATGCAAAAAATTTGCACTTTGGTGGCGCCCATGATTTCCAAATGAGTAGATGCAGATCCGTTTTAATTGACCCCCGATATGCTGAGGCTGTAGTGTACTCCCCGTTGGCCGTCCACTTCCACTTGATTGTGTCCTCCGCGCCCTCTCTTCACGTTCTGGATCATCCGGCTGATCGAACTGAAGACGGTGGATATGTCTAGACTCTAGACTCTCGAGTCTCGACCTGTCCCTCTCCGGCTCTCCGATCTCGTGACCCGGCGAGACGAAAGGGACAGCTGCGACCTGCATGCCTGCCCGAGCAACTCGATTTCCTCTGGGAGATGCACATGCCAGCCAGCCGCCGGTGATTCGACCTCTCTTTTCAGAGGGGAAATCGTGTCCCGTATCCCGCTGGGGGCATCGGTTGTGGCTTGCGAGTTGCCACTGGAAGGAAGAAGCTAGGGGAACCCGGGCTTTCACTTTTGCTGCTTCTGTGCAAGGTTCTCCATCCCTCGCTCCACTCACCCAGTCGCTTTCACCTTTCGAAAAGCTCCACCGTCCACCCAATTACAAATTTACAATGGCTAAGAATCGATTTCTACCAGCACATCATCATCACGGAATCGAACCAAGGACTCGACGGCAAATTATATAGTAGGCAAATAAAGCAATCTCGTTCGGTAACAAAGACATCACACACGCAGGCAGCTGGCAGAGATGTGAGAAGAGATTACACACACTTGTCTTGGTATCAACTGGATCGAGGGTACATGCAGGGGAAATCACCAGCTGCAGCTGGAAGGAATAAAATCACTACATAGGCGGCGTACATCGTGGTTACAACAAGCTCTTTCTTCCTCGATCCGGAGCTGAAGCTGTTCCTGTACAACGCTGGAAGCACGAGCAACCAGCTCTGGAATCCTCTTCCTAGCTGACGAAGATGATGGAGGGGTCGCAGCAGCACTCGTCGATGAGGCAGCAGCAGCAAAGCGCGGCCAGGCTGCAAATAACACACAGGCACACAAAAAGTGAGCTCGCTAGCAGACTTGTGCCTACACCCGCTAAAACTATTTACAGAACATGAACAAGAACAAGGAATTGATTGATTGGGCGTACATACTTACCAGCCTTCGAGGAAGCTCGGCTCCCTCCTCGGCGGCGGCGCGGCGTACTGCGGCGGCGCCATCACCGGCGGGCCCTGGTACGGCCCCTGGTAGTAGCCTTTTGCCATACGCAAAACAAGAAAGAAACATCCCCTGTCAGAACTCAGAACCACACCCCGTAGCTATTCTCCACAAATCAAGAAGATTGAGCAGCAGCGGATGATGACAAACATTACCTTGTGCCGGGTAGGGGTAGGCGTACTTGGGATCGCTACTCATCTTCGTCCCCTGCTGCGCTCCTCTGTTCCTTTCTTCCTCCGGGGAGGCTTCAATTACCTAGCTCCTGAAAGCTGGAAGAAGCAAGCCGAGCAGCTGCTGGAAGGAAGAACCGAAGAAGCAAAAGCCAAAAGGTGACGCGACGACGCGGACGGCAGGCGGCAGCGGGGAATGGAGCAGGTGGTGGCGACGCGCGCGCCTCCTTTTTGGCCTTGTTTGGTGATGCTAAATTTCTAACACGCACAAATTCCGAAAAAAGAATCTCGCATGCATGAAGCACTAAATGAAGTCAATTTACAAAACCTTTTTAGAGATGGGTGTAACTTTTCACGACGAATCTAATGACAGTAATTAATCGATAATTAGCTACAGTGATGCTGCAGTAACCATCATCTAATCATGCGGTCAAAGACCTCATTAGATTCTTCAGTGTCACTAGCGCGAGGGTTCCGAAGTTAGTTTTATAAACTGACTTTGTTTGACACTATAATTAATGGTCAAAGTTTGTTAGTATTCATTAGCGCTACAATTCTGAACCAAACCAAACAAGGCTAGCCGAGAGCTGACGGTGTGAGGACGTGGCGGCGCGACGTGTCGGGCTCGCGCTTGTGGCCGGCGGGAGGGGGTTGGCACGGGTGGAGAAGCATCTGGAACGCCCGCGGGCGAGGTCGAACTGCGCCCGGGAAAAACAACGGCTTCCGGTTGGGGTTTGGTTGCGTGGGTTGGTTGCTTGGGTGCGAGCCCGTTCGGATGGCCTTATTTTGGCTGGCTGGATGAATAGGATGGCTGGATGAACAGTCACTGCTGGTTTTGGCTGGTTCGTCTGGAAATGGCTGGTTCGGCTGGTTTTTGGCGCCAAAGCCCACTGGACATTCAAATTCAAATTTTTGTGCCAATGCAACACATTACATGAACAAAATGGTACCATTCGTGCATATCCAATTACATTTTTGGCGCCAAAGACCTGACAGTGACATTCAAATAACAGTTATTTACACATAACATTCGGACCAACAAACTACTAATTCGACCATTCAACATTAACAATTAACTGATCAACATTAAGAATTAAAAAAATCCTCAATCAACATCAGTTTCATACATGGCGCCAAACCACAAGTCCGTTTTGGTTGTTCACATAATAATACCACATTCAGAGTCCAGTCACCAGCAACAAATCATAAATCATGCCGGCCACACAGCAGCAGAAACTAACTCCCTCAATTCTGAGGTATTAGTTGCAGTATTCATCGCCACCCACTCCGACGGATCGTAAGTTGAACCATCTCCATATTGACGCAGCCACAGATAATTCTCCATTGCAAAGCATGATATGATAATCCATGCTTGTTTTTCCCTCCTGAAGAATGGAACCCCTTCCAGGATATGCCACCGCTCTTTCAAATGCCCAAACCTCCTTTCAATGATATTGCGCAGCTTGGAGTGAATGTAGTTAAATTTCTCGTGACGATCTAATGTGCGAACATCAACACCCCTAAAATGTGACCTATGGTACCTAGTATCCCGGAAAGGAGTCATGTACCCTTGCTGCTCCATATAACCCGAGTCCGCCAGGTAGTACCGGCCTACAAAAATTGTACAATTTTAAGTCTTCTCACTATGGTCACTTGTTGCAACAAACTGGGTACACTACTGTTGCAACATAAGCTTGAAAAATAAGCACAAACCTGGTGGTGGATGCGGGAATCTTTGATCCGCCTGACAATCTTGGAGAACCGCCATATCATGACATGCACCCGCCTTCCCGGCTCCCACATAGGTGAATCGGCCATGCATGTCCACTATGGCGCAAACATTAATCGAAACTTCTCCGTCCCTATTAATGAAGTCAACTCTGGCTTCTTGATTCACTTCCACCGGTATGTGAGTGCCATCTATAGCACCTATGCATCCATCAAACCATGGTGCATATTCCGCAAGTTCGCTGCTCACTTGTGTATAGTGCCTATCGGCTGGAACTAGTACAGTCTGTGCCCACCTAAACATAATCTCTGCCAGCTTAGAAGTCTTCCTACTAATTGTATCTAAAGACCTTTCGAATCTATCCCTGCATTCTCTAACACCAGCCCCGTGTGCACAAGTCCAGATATATAAACCTAAAGCTTCCATGGAACCACAATCTTTTGTACTTTTCAGCCCATATGAAAGTAAGCGGTCATGCAAGTTCAGAAAAGCATCACGAGACATACGTAAATTATCTATGCATTTAGTAGGGTCATCAAGACTCAATTTCATCCATTGAGCTCCAGTCAGCTTGGTTATGGGACAAGGAGGATTTACCAAAGGTGGCTGCATCCTGAGGATTGCTTTAATCCTTCTCAACACCTCAGCTGCTGCAGCCAAGTTCTTAACGTCGTGGCTGTCGGTAGAAGACCCACTAGGCGACGATTGCTCGCTGCTGTCCATCTGCAACTCAAAATGGCAAGAAAACAGTTAACAACATAGTGAAGGAATAATTTATAACAACATTGTGAAGGAATAATTTATAACACATAGCCAGGTAGTGCAGCTCACATAGTCTGTTCAGCACACAAACATTGATTATGAACCAAAGTTTATAACACAACACAAACATTGAGCAGCAACCAAAGTTCATAAAACGGTCTGTAGTACAACAACCATGACTGGAAGTACGCAACACTGGAATTACGAAAACAGATACACACGACGGCCACGCAACAGCATTGTTTGTTTGGATCACTTGGACTTCATGCTCATCATGTCCAAAGTAACCTTGACATAGTTGTACCGCCCTTCTTTGGTCACCAAACCCAGGAAAGCCCTACGATGCAGCCTGTGGGTGCAAAGACTCAAGGCCTGGGCAAAAAATATATCGCTCTCGTTGTACCCATCCTCTTTCAAAATCTGATTGACTTGGGCTATCTCCTCGGCTTCAGTGATATGACGGGACTTGCGCTCCTTCGCGTCCTTGATGATATTGTCGAGGTCTTCAAGGCAGTCATCAAGGGAGGGCGTCTGGCTACTCTTCATTTTAATTGGGCTGCAAACTGAATGCTCCCTGGTGGATCGTTTGGAGCACTGACCATCACTTCGGGATCTTACAGGCTCATTGGACAAATCCTGAGGAGTCCGAGGGCTGTCACCACTAGAGGTTTGGTCCATACCATGTCCACCAGCTGAATACAACTCGCCCCTATCACGGGGGGTGTGTCCGAAAAGCGAGAACAATTGTTCACAGAATGGCGGGCGTTTGTACTTATCACCAGCTGGTTCATAACTTTCCTGCACGTGCGGCATGGTTCGACATGTTAGTAAGCAGTTAATGGAAACAGGCTCATATTATCGTGGATTGAAGGATAAGGTCCAAGCTAGTACCCCATGGACAGCCGCATACCAAACGGGGTCAACTGCCACCTCACCGGTCTCCGGGTCACGGCCTAAGCCAGTGTGTTTGCACCCGTCGCGCCAGTTGAAGTACAATCTTTTGAGTTTGTTGAACTTGTTTTGGATCTGTTTCTTGCTGTATCCCAATTTAGTGGAATCGTTGAAGGAACGATAAATATTAGTCCAGCCGATGGAGGTAGGGCCTTTCTCTCCCCAATGGCATAGTTGTTTCTGCTTAGCCACAAGGTCAAGCATCAGGGACAACTTACGGTCATCCCAGTTAGCACGATCACGAGACATCTGTACCAAGGTTTGCCATTTGTTTGTTTTATCTACATGGATCTTATGGAAATGAATGTAAGCAGACGGCATATGTACGTAATGGACGTGACACTTGCCTGCTCAGTAGGCTTCGCGCGTCTTGAATGGAGGTTGTACTGCCTGGCTGGAGTGGGGGAGCACGAGGAAGTAGATGACGCTGCCAGTATGGTCAACGTTGGCCAGGCGCTGCCTAAACTCGAAGTAGATCAAATCTGAAAGGAACAAAGGTCATCTGAGATGAACAGTCAGCAAAAAAAGGGTAGCATAACTTCAAAATACTTGCAGTGTCAGTAGCTACAAAATAGAAACTAGCCTGAGACAGAAAGAACCGCTAAACTTTTTTAAGCATATGAACATGTCGTATTCATAGTTTTGTGTGATATTTTTTTAAACAGAACAATATCTCCCAGGGAAATCAAGAAACAGAAAGAGCAGGTATACAGACTAGACAATGCAAAAACATGTCAGCCAAAGCATTCCATGGTGTTCATGCATCTAATTCATGAAACTATTGCTTGCTTGCTTGCAACAGCAACTAAATCTTGATAGGATAAACGACATTGCTAACCTGCTGTTTCACTTTCTTGAAATCCAGCAAACGCAAATGCTCAAGTTTCAACAGTAGGTCACACAACTCGCTGGATACCCTAACTCCCACGGTCCCACCACCCTCTCTCAAGTCATAGCATCTGGCTATACCTTTAGAATTTACAGAATGCATAGCCATGTTCAAGTATTAGAAATTGAGCGATCAGTGGACTAAAGTCTGGGATCAGGTTCTAAGAACAGAGCTAGCAAGCTATCACAGTGGAGAGATCAGAGTTCAGTTTGATATCTCCTTCAACAATCAACAGACCTGATCATAAATCAGGACGAAAATTTTTAACCACTACTAGAAGACTGATAGAAGACCGTTCGAAACTATTTCGTCCTCCAGACCTCCTCTATTCTCTCTATGCCGAACCAGTCGATGAGTCCATGGAAATGGGAGCGCAATGCAACTCCGTAGCGGTTGCTAGAAGGGCGCAGCGCAATGGGTGGCAAGCAAATCACAGAAAATGAACGGATTGGGCCAAAAAAAAAACTATCCGGATTTGACTGCTCCCATCAACGAAATGGAAGACCGAAGAACAGAGCAGAACGAGGAGCTGTCAGAACGGGCGGAAATGGGAACCCATCAATGCAAGCTAGGGCTTCCAGACCAACGGAGGAACCAGTGCGAATCCGGGTGGATGCGCGCTTCCGGCGCCGGCGGAGCGCAGGACCTGAAGGAGAACTTGGAATGAGAAGGCGGGACGAGCGCCTGCCGCCGGTCAGGTTCAGATCCGTGCGATCCGGACTGGAACGGGACAGCGCGTCCGAGGGGCCAGCAGCTCGGAGTTGTGGCCGGGCGGAGCGGCGCGTCGAGGCGAACTCACCCAGCGGCCATGGCAGGCGGCGGTGGCGAGCGGCCGGCTCGGCGGAATTTTAAGCTGAAGGCGGCGCGGCGGTGGTCCGGGACGCGGCGTGGTGGACGCGGCGCGGAGGCGCGGGTGGGGGCGAGCGCGAGTGGGCGGCGGGCCGGACGCGGATGCGGTGGGGGAGGGGCCGACGAGGCGAGCGGCGGCGGATCGGGGCAGCCCCGACGGCGGAGACGCAGCTGCCCCCAACCCTAGCGGTGTCCGTGCGGATGGGAGGGCGGAGGCCGTGCGGTTCGAGTCCAGCGGGCGTGGAAATAAGCCGTTCGCCTTGTCCGTCCCAGCCGAACGGGTGGGCTTATCAGCCCAGCCAGGGCTTTTAGGCCATCCGAACAGGGCTTTTGCTGACAAACGGAACGCGCGTTCCGTTCAGTTGCTTGCTTCTCCGTGTCCTCTCTTCCCTGGGCGGCCGCGGGTCCAAGCTTCCAGCCGGCAGCCGCAGCATGGCGACGGCTTCTAGATTTCAGGACGGCACCTCCCCTGGTCGCCGTGGCGGGTTCCACCGTATGAGCATGAGTCGACGCGGCGAATTTCGGGGGCGCCAACAGCAGCCAGCAGGGTATGATAATGATGGTGAGTTCAACGTCAAGGCAAGGCGGTCAAAGGGTACCGAGGCTCGTCGGGACTTTAGTGTACAGAAGCATGTAGCCATGCATGTTTAGAATATATAATAATCAATTGCAAACTACAAAGGTTGCATACTGCATACCAAACGTTACCAAATCAACCAATGAGAATCTATAACTCAGTTGAGGAACTTTACATTGCTGGATGTCGGAGCTCGTCAAGATGGCGATACAGATAGAAGATAGCTATCAAAATCTATTGACAGCCAAAATTGGCACCAACCGGTCTGACCGGTCTGACTGAGCGGTCTGACCGGTCGAGGCACTGTGGCCTGTCCGGCGTGGGCCGACCGGTCTGACCGGTAGGTCCGACCGGTCTGACCGGTCTAGGTAGAGTCCGAGTACAACTAGAGATTTTTATAGATTTAGATCTGTAAACAGAATTTCTTGCGGGATAAGTCCACCCCACCCTATAAATATAAAGGGTCACGGCCGATTAGAGAAGACAATCGAACAAAATCAATACAAACTCTACTTTTTATCCTTTTCTCCAAACCCTAGCTTTTCCAGCCCCCTCTGCTGTTCTTCCTTCGTCTCCGCGACGTTTGAAGGCATTCTAGGTGGCCTGCCGATCCTAGAACAACCCTACGTGCGCCTATCCTGACGGGGTCCCTCCCGGGTTCGCGTTCGTCGGCCGTCGCCGATTCTCACCGGCGACCGGTCTGACCGGTCCCTTAGACCGGTCTGACCGCTCCACGCAGGAAGAGTTGCATCGAGCTCTTTCTCGCGCCGCACGATCTAGTGCGTTCGTGTGTTGACCGAGATTTGCGTCAACATACTTTTTGGCGACTCCACTGGGGAAGAAAAATCTTGGTTAATAAAACCGATCTAATCTACTCCAAGAAGATGGGCTCTAACACAGAAATCGACAAGGAGAACATCATCCCTTCATATGAGCATCTTCCGGAGGACGTTCGTTTGCTGCTGGAGGAGCGCAAGAAGAAGCGTGATGAAGAAGATCTACAAGTGGCGCTTGCGAGCATCAAGGTCGGTCGAGGTGGCAAGGTCACCAAGATCAAAGAGATCGACTTCACTTCTACCTCCTCGGATGCATCTACTGAGGTAACACCTGCTGCAACTGCTCCATCTTCTGGTGTTACTATGGAACAAATTCAGAAATTGTTAGCTGAGCGTGATGTTTATTGGGTTAATTGGCTTAGCTCTAAGGAAAGGGAATCGGCTGGTAAGAAACCAGAATCAGCCGATGAACCTCCATCTGTTTTTACTTCTGAATTTTATGTTCGTCAACCATCGGCAGCATCTCCTACGAGTCAACCTCAATATGGGATGCCGATAAATTATTTCAGTGGTCAAACTGTTACACCCACATACACTGATCCTATTATGAGTATTCCTGGTTCGGCCAACATTAGCCGAACGAACGAGATTGTTCAGTACACACCACCAGAAATCTCCAGGAATTCAGTGCCACACCCCGGTCCTATCTCCGACGAGATGTTTGACCGATATGTGCAGCGTTGGCAAAACCGGCAGAGACCGGTCAGACCGGTATATCAGCCCGGTCAGACCGGTTCCCCCCAACCGGTTCGACCGGTCGTACTGACTGGTCCGACCGGTCCATCCGGTCAGTTTATTTCAAACCAGTGAGAGGTATCTACATCCACACAGCCAAATTCTTCGAGTCATTTCGATAAAATGCTTACTGATTATAAGAATGATTTGGCTAATCTGCTTAGGGAAAGTTTTGGAGTGGATGTTAGAAGTAAAACCCGCACATACCAAAAGCTGTATCCTACTTTGTTTGATTCGGTTGCATACCCTGCTGGTTTTAGGTTGCCTGAGTTTGTTAAATTCAGTGGGGAAGATACTAGGAGTACATTTGAGCATATTAGTCAGTATCTTGCCCAATTAGGAGAAGCTGGTTCAATAAACGAGTTGAAAGTGCGTTTATTTTCTTTATCTCTAACTGGAACCGCTTTCTCATGGTTTTCATCTTTGGCACCTAATTCTATTGGTTCAGGGGAACAATTAGAGCAGAAGTTCCATGAGCACTTTTTCTGTGGGCATGATGAGCTTAAATTGTCTCACTTAACATCGGTTAGACAATCGCGTGATGAATCTGTCAATGATTATATAAGACGATTCCGCGATACAAAAAACCGATGCTTTAGTGTGAATATTGCAGAAAAGGATTTAGCTGATTTGACTTTTAATGGCTTGCGCTCTCATATTAAAGAAAGATTAGAGGGTTATGATTTCTTTACCGTTACTCAGGTGCATCAAAGAGCTTTGGCTATAGAAAGCCGAAGCAAAGAGCCTCAAGAGTCTCAAAGACATCATCGTTCTAGTGTGCATACTTTAGAATGCAATTCAAATTGTTCGGACGATGAATCTAATGATGTGTATGCTGCTGAGTTTGCTTGGCCATCTCAGAATAAACCATTTACTTGTTCGGCTCTTAAGCCGATTCAGAAAAATCGGCAAGATGAACGATTTACTTTTGATGTGTCCAAGTGCGAGAGAATATTTGATGAGTTATCTAGGATTGGATATGTTAAGATGTCACATATTCTACCGCCGCCTGAAGAGTTGAAGCGGCGAGCATATTGCAAGTTTCATAATACTTTTTCACATGCTACTAATGATTGCAATGTGTTACGTAGACAAATTCAATCGGCCATTAATGAAGGACGATTGATTACTCCTAATATGTAGGTTGATCAGAATCCTTTCCCAGTGCATGTGTTGGAATTGAAAAATCCTAAAGTGCTAGTTCGGCCGAGTCAAGCCGAATCAACCAAGGGGAAGAATGTAGTTATTGGTGATGAAAGACCTGAAAAGAAGCTGACACAGAAGATCCCTCAAGGTGAAAAAACACTCGGGGGGCAAGACAAGAAGAAGGCCGACAACAAGTCGACCGGTCTGACCGGCCACAGCGGCGGTCTGACTGGTTCGACCGGTCTGACCGGTGCGCCCAGTAAATCTGGGAACTCCTCCAAAATTAAGACAAGGCCGAGTTTTAAAGAACTCTTGGCTAAATATGAGAAGGAAGGGAGTTCTCAGAGACAGAAGGGGCCACCAAGCAAAGTCAAGGATACGGGATCATCGTCAAAACATCAAGAGCAATCGAGTCAAAGTAATTATACTTCATCTAGTGGACCGATTGCTCCATGTTATTATTGGTATCCTTATTTTTATACACCTATGGATTATAGTAGGATGCATATGCAATCATATTATATTCAATATCCTCCTATGTATTCAAATCATGCCTTACTACAAAGACCGATTGTTGCTGGCAATAATCCGGTCAAGCAAGATGTTGATTGCAGCAAAGAGAATGAGAAGAGCAAGGAGCAAGATTCGAAGTATTTACCGGTTAAACCGACGATGGATTTGAGTTAGCGTCGGTGCAGTTGTCCAGAGAGTTGGTTTTTCAGTTGATCAGTGGACGACTACACTCACCGGTTAAATCGATGATACGTCGGTTAAATTGCTCGAGCTGTAACGGCTAGTTTTTCAAATGGGCAGTTTACATTCATCGGTTAAACCGACGATGACTTTTGGAGGGCCGTCGGATTAACCGGCGTTGCGTACTTTTCTGGCGGCTTTTCTCCAACGGCTCTATCCGCGTGAGCTGCCTATATATACCCCTCCAATGGGTCATTTTGAAGTCTCTTGACACCAGGCAACACTCATACACTCATTCTATTGTTGAGAGCCACCTTGAGCTTCATATTCCACTCATTTGATCATTCAATCATTCAAGAAGCAAGACTAATGACTTGAGTAGAGAGAAGCTTGTGTGCATCCGTTTTTGGTGATCGGTTCTTGCTCAAGTGAAGGCCCTAGCTTGTTACTCTTGGTGATTGGCAGCACCTAGGCGATCTTGGTGATTGAGGTGTTTCTTCCGGAGCTTGCCAAGTTGATTGTGAGAGCCCGAAGAAGTTTGTACTTGGCTTGAACTCCACCACGCCGGGATGGTGAACGGGGACTCTTAGTGAGCACCCTCGTCTCGGTGACTTGGGAGGTGACAAGACTCTTAGTGAGTGTCACAACGTGGATTAGTGGTGTGTGCCAACACATCGACACCACGGGAAAAAATCCAGTTGTCTCTTGCCCACTCTTTACATTCAAGCACTTACTTTCATGCAATTTATTCATGTGCTTGACCCTAAAGATTATAACTTAGCTCTACCTTGCTTAGCTTTATATCTTGTTGTATTCTTTATAGCTTGTGTAGATTACTTAGTTAGTCGGTTGGTGAATTGAGCCTTACTAGTATTGCATAGGTTAAGGTTGCTTCATTTTGTTTTAGAAATTTGAAAAGGCCCAATTCACCCCCCTCTTGGTCCATCGATCCTTACAGTAGTGCCGTGTCAGATAGTGCCGTGCCGGCGTCGTGCTAGTGCCGTGCCGTGCCGGGCGGCCCGTTTGGAAAACTATACTCTAATATGACCGCCGTCGTTATTGAATTTTAACGGAGGCGGTCAGCTTTAACTTGACCGCCTCTGTTAAGATTTTCAAAATTTTAAAAAAAAGTATATTTGATTTTGAATTTAAAAACCAACTCGAATTTGCATAGTACATGTTCAACAAGTATATTACATCCATTCACAAATATATATTACATCAATTCGACATTAGCGTTCAAATGATTACAAAAGCTAAAGGCATCTAATTGAGTTCCGGCAACTTGTAGTCCTTCATGTTAAGTTGGGTTCTCCAGTTGCGTAGCCTCACAAACTTGTCGTCCGTTGCTAGATCGCTCTCGTCATAGAACGCGAGACCCCCCAACATGACAACATTCATCAGTGACAAACTTACAAATGTCAGATATTATTTGGTTGATGACATACTTGTCCACCCTTGACCTGCGCCACCATGCTACAGATTTCTTGAGCTGTCGCCAGCTTCTGTTGTAACATCCGGCAGTCATGAGGTATATACAAGCATAGTATCCACACAATACTGAGTTTGCAGGTTGCTTCGCGCATTGCATTAATGTAAGAGATAGTCGTTAGGACACAGATTGCATGCAAATGTAGTAGAACATAATCTTCTTCATACATACCGGAAAATCTCATCTCAGGCGCAATTTTGTGCCATTCTTCTACTTCTTTTTCTCGGACCTCCGATCATAGGAATCGGGGTCTTCCGCTTATTTCCAGTATGCACTGTATATGAAACACTAGTGTCAACAATAAATTCAATAAATACTTTGAGTGCATAAGGAATTGTGTCATCACTTACTATCGCAGACAATCTTCAAAATCCTTATACGCGTCCTTGTGCGTATGGCGCAAGGAATCGAATATGACAGTCTTTGCATCCTGAGGATAGATGACAAATACAACCCAGTGGCCCATGATTCCCCCGCTACACAATTGAAACAATATTGGTACGCAAACGGTGAAAAACATGAAAAATCACAATTGAAACATAGCAAGTATCGTTTTAACTTACCCGAATTAGTGTGCGGCAAGGATACACCCATTGCCCCGAACCTTCTTCATGGCTTCTAAGATGTATTGTCCTTTTCTATACATCATCTCTCCTCGCATTTTAACTCGGACCTCCACTCGCTGCAGACCGGTCAAATTCACTAACTTTGGGTGCGTGTCCGGTATATCGTACCCACTAATGGCCCTTTGGGTAATATGCATAGGAGATTGTAGATAATATCTTCCCCTAGTTCCTGGGAAGCATATGCTTGCATCTGCAAGCACAATGCAAATCATTGTCATGGCATTGTTAGTTTGATCATAATGAGCGTACCTTTATTGATGGACAGGTATAATCACTTACATGGCATAAAGGGTGACTTGTGTGACGTTGAGGTCCTTGTGGCGTAGCAGCCTATGCATGTCATGGAAGTCGACGGTGAAATAACAATCGTCCTCCAAGTGGAAGTACTCCTTCGAGGCCTTGACAACGAATTCCCTCATGCCTAACTTCGCAGCATGCATGTACCATAGATGGAACCTCCGAACCTCCCATGACTCCTCCTGGACAAGCTGGCCCAAGGGCAACATAAACTTGCCACGCTCGTAGTTATCAGGGCAATCAGGAGAAAGGGGCCAGACTTCCGGCGGTGTTGGTTCCCTGTAATTTTAACAACAATTATAAGAAGATATTTTTGAATAAATTCAAAGACAACGTTTATAAACAACCATATATAGTCAAATTTGTCGTTGTGTACCTATCAAACGCTATTGTGTAGGTGAAGTCTTCTGCTATTTGGTACGCGGCCCATTGCTCTGTAGTGAGGTGGGGCGGTTTGTCCTCATCTTCTACTGTATGCTTCTTCGGCGTAGCAGGACATTGCTTGGTGCCCTTTGGACCACTTGGAGGCAGTGTATCGTTGCCCGGTGCACCCCCTATATCTCCTCGTGGGTCGCTCTTGTCGGGGGGTGGGCTACGTTGAGGACTGCTACCTGAGCCACCAGCATTGTCGTCGTCACTTGGGCTACCCGGGGGAGATGGCGACGGTTGCGTTGGTTTCGACGTCTTCTTCTCCATTAAGACAATATCTGCCTTGTTCCATAGCACGACAAGGCCTAAAGCATGGCCGATGGTTGTGTTTCCGCTTTCAAGGGGATAGTCAAGTTCAACCTTTTCGTGTTCTTCGGCCACCTATGCAATGTTCACCACGGCGTATTCAGGCGGGATAGGCTGCCCGTTGTACCTGGCTTCAGAGTCAGGTG